>NC_035107.1:74620439-75245439 GCF_002204515.2 Aedes aegypti
CCACTCATCAACTTTTACGTGTAACAAATTTGATCCGTTCCAACAAATCTGAAGGCTATTCTACTGGTCTTGCTCTTCTAGACATAGAAAAAGCATTCGACAGTGTTTGGCATGAAGGTTTGATTGTAAAATTAAAAAACTTTAATTTTCCAACATACATTGTTAGAATAATTCAAAGTTATCTGTCAAATCGTACACTCCAGGTTAATTATCAGAACTCCAGATCTGAAAGACTTCCTGTAAGAGCTGGTGTTCCTCAAGGCAGCATTTTGGGACCAATATTATACAATATTTTCACATCTGACTTACCTGAGCTACCTCAGGGATGTCAAAAATCTTTGTTTGCGGATGACACAGGCCTCTCCGCCAAAGGACGAAGCCTGCGTGTCATCTGTAGTCGATTGCAAAAAAGTTTGGATATTTTTTCTTCATACTTGCAAAAATGGAAGATTTCTCCTAATGCTTCCAAAACTCAACTAATAATATTCCCACATAAACCAAAAGCTCTTTATTTGAAACCTTCAAGTAGACATGTTGTCACGATGAGAGGGGTTCCAATAAATTGGTCAAATGAAGTTAAGTATCTAGTACTCATGCTAGATAAGAATTTAACTTTCAAAAATCACATTGAGGGCATTCAAGCCAAATGTAACAAATATGTAAAATGTCTCTATCCCCTTATTAATAGAAAATCAAAACATTGTCTTAAGAACAAGCTGTTGATATTCAAACAAATTTTCAGGCCAGCCATGTTGTATGCTGTACCTATATGGACTAGCTGTTGTAATACCAGGAAGAAAGCTCTGCAGAGAATTCAAAATAAAATTTTGAAAATGATTCTGAGGCTTCCTCCCTGGTATAGTACCAATGAGTTACATAGAATATCCAATGTTGAAACATTGGAACAAATGTCAAATACAATCATTAATAATTTCAGGCAAAAATCGTTACAATCTTCTATTGCCACGATTAATGCGTTATATGTTTAGGTTAAGTTAGGTTAAGTATATTAAACGTTTTTTTTTTCTCTTATAAGCAGGTGAAATCAACTCACCTGTAAAAAAACTGAACTGCTACGGTAAATGAAATGTAATATGTTGTTAACAAAATGTTAATTAAATCTTAAATTTGTTTTACCAAATTAGGATGATAGTGTTGTCAAATAACACAGAACACCTAGATATAAGAAATGTATGTGATGTTTGGAATGATTTTAATAAAAAATTAAATAAAAAAGGCTTCTTTAGCGTCAGAAAGAAGAAGAAGAAATTTTATGGCAATTATTTGCACTTAAAAACGTCCAAGCTGTCGGGCACATATGACGTAAATTTACATGAATTTTTAGGAAAGCTGCTTACACAGACTGAATATTTTGACGTTTCCATTTTAGCTCAAGGAATAAAATGAATGATTCCAGTTATTTAAAATAAATTAGTTCATGTTACCAACCTTAACAAAAACATCGTTCAAGCATCATTTGAAGGAGGGCTATGTGATTTCAAAAGTGATAGTGTATATGTTAGGTAAAGTGAGTGAAAGAGGTTGGAGGGAGTCTCTAAAAAAATAATTTAATTTTCGAGTCTAGTACACGACTCTGACAACGGCCTTATAGTGGAGGTTGAATTATGCGTAACTGTCAAAGGATACAAACTGTAATGGAATAAAATGATATAGTTCTCAATTCGGTTTTCATTTATTTATAGGTATTCCACTAAACAATTCGAAGGTTTATTATTATTTTCAATTTCAATTTTTATTGCATAATTATTTTTAAGGAAAAATCCCACATAATTTAGGAGGATATAAACAAACATAGCAAAACAAAGACGATTTGATTGAGCCAATTAGTTTTCAAGTTATTCACACATGTATGTTTACCCATTTTTATATGACGTAGACTAGTTCTTGAATAATCTCGATAAACGTCATCGTCACGTGATGCTTTGAATCTTAGAGAGAATATGAAGTATTTTTATCTCTCTTACATTGTTCTCGCTCCATTTATAAAAAAAATCATATTAATCAAAGTACATTATTTTTTTAAAATTTCAATGTGCATTAAAAAAACATAATTATTTCTGAATTTTTGGGTCACCCTATCTCACGAAAGAGCACCCTAATGACGAAATAAAAAATAGGGGTCCAAATTTTTTTAAAAAGGCATGACTTGAACAACTTTCTAAAAAAAATTAAAAAAAAAAATATTTTTTTTCGAACATCGACCGCCTTGGGAACAGACCAGCACAATTGTGCTGGTCTGAATTTGACCCTAAAAAGTTCATGGAGTGATAGAATAGCCAAAATAAAGAATGTTTTGTTCTACGAGATGATGAGTTTATAAGGTAAATTTTGAAATAATCACTCAAATATGGTCCGTCCTGAAAGGGATATAAATGGGGCTGTTATGCGATTATAGGTTGTTTATTCATGCGAAACCACTTTAAAAATTTGATGAAAAAATTTTGACAGGATTTATTGCTGGAATATAAATCTATGGTCGATTTTGTTGGATTACTGCCATCCATCAGAAGAAAACATAGCGAAGTGTATTTTTTTTTTGAAAAGTTCTGTTATGAGTTTGGCCTCGAACATAGCATCCTTCAAAAACATGGGAAATCATAAAGCAGTTAATACGCTGCAAGACGTTTTATTAGAGTTACAAAAATAACACATCTGTATTTTTTTGATATAATTTACAATTTTATTTTGTCTTTTGAACGCCGTCAAAAGATATTTTTTATGTTTGCCCCAATCAGAGATATTCACAATCAAAGTAGGCATGTTTTTGAGAGAAAAACAACAATAATTCCTAAACGAAAGGAGATATCGTATTTCTTCACTCACCAAATTACGCATTTTTCAAAGCTCTAAAAGTGTTTCATAGACTACTTTGATGAGAAATTATAATTGAAAACTTCAGAGCCAGAAAACCAGTTTTGTTCGGACCACCCTATGTCACTGCAGGAAAAAAGCTCTAAATCGGTCAATTTAAGAGATACAAAAAAATTTTTTTGGCAAAGTTGCTTGAAATTGAATGGTCTATAACTTTGCTGAAGCATGTATAATATAATTTTTACAAATAAGAAAGTTAGTTACACAATTTCTATGAAAATGTGGTCCACCCCAATTTTCAATAACACCAAACAAAGGGCTCAACTAATACGAACAACTTTGTAGAAGACCTTTTTTGTCTAATGTTTCATTCTAAAGCTCAAAATGCACCTTTCCGCGTAAAACTGATTCCTGGACCATAGTGTGCTGATTTATGCTAAAACATTCAAACAATATTGTTCCCAGAATGTTGACACTTTTGTGTACCACTTTTTTGCAATGGAGATGTTGAACAATTTCGCTGGCCAGGCTTGACATAAACTCCTCTGTGATGCAAAAATGAGGCGATTTCGAGGTTTGTCTAACGAATAAAAATTGGACTCAAAATTCCTAACAGAAATCCTCAAATGATGAGAGTGCATCGAAATGCGAGAAGATTTTCTGGTTACTCTTGCTGCTACGCTCACCTTTACTCACACTCACACAGAAATCTTAAGTAACCAGCCCGAATAAAACAGGCCTCGCAGAATTGTGATGGAAGAATGGAAGCATAGGGAAACGGTTTCTTGTCCGTTTCTGGTAGTAGCGATTGCTATGAACGAATTGTTTATGCGTGATAGATCTATCACGTGATAGATCCATCAAGTGGAAGTTACAACTACAAATGGAAGATACAACTACAAAGTACGAGGAAAAATACGGGCCTGGCATTGAACGTATGACCTTCTGCTTATGAAACTTAGGCGGTAGCAATTAGATTACCAACACCATCTTCTTTGATAGCTTCACATTTAATTACTCACTAGGCTCTAACCATTCATGAAGCAATTCCTAGTGTGTTTGAAGAAATTTTTGTCAGAATTCAAAAGATGCATTCCAAAACATGGCTTTGAGTATTGCTGACAACTCGTTGGAGAAATTTAAAGTACTCCTAGGAATGGTTTCTGTAAAATAACCGGAGTGATTATTGTAGAAACAATCGAAACAAAAATATTGAAAGGAATCCTAGATAGAATTCCTGGGGAACCCGTGATGTTACCTTTTATCAAATTCATTAAAGTATCCTTTGAAGTGTTCATGGTTGGATTCATTTCAACATAATTTGACAGATCCTTGGCATAAATCTTTTTAGTTCTATAATATTTTTTTTGGCAGATACCTCTCAAGATATGCCGAATGTTGCAAAACCTTCGAATGATTTCTGGTAAGATTTTTGACAGAAAAAATAGAAACCAAAACAGAAAGTTTGACTTTAGTTCATAGAAATAAATACTGAAGACTTTTTTTTGGGAAAATAAAGTACACAATTAATCTCCGTAGCAATTTCATTTCCATCGGCCAGAAAGGAGCGATGCAACGCCAAATTCTCTGAAAGATGTATGGAGAGATATTTAGCAGATGTATAATTTTTTGCATGACGCTATTTTGTACAAATTCCTATGACGTTTTTGCTTCTAAAAATTTTAATTTTTTTTTTCCTTTGTAAAGTGCTTCGAATAAATGTTGTACTTTCTTATATGTGTTTTACCTTTCCAGAATCTACAAGACAACGAGAAGGATCCCAACACGGAAATGTGTTGTCTACATTACACATCAAGAGGTGATTAATGTACTATTTGGTTAAATTTTGTTCATAAACTATTCCGGTGCGGCACACGAAGGGGAGGAACCTGATACCAAATCCGGAAGACACCATATAAATTACCACCCATTGTCTGCCAGCGAACCACATCCTTTTCCGACTGTTTAGCCCAAAACCAAACAAACAAACAGTCAGTCGGGCCAACAAAAGCAGCACCACCACCAAAAAGGGCCAATAAACGGTGGCGCGTCCCAAAGTGCAATGTTTACAATGTTATGCCCATACAATGCGACCATCCGCCCGATCCACCGCAAAGATCCTCGGAGCTAGCTGGCTCGGGAAGTAGGTATGACTTCTTTTGTGTTTTGCTTTCGGGAAAATCGAGAAAGCCCCGGGCGTGACAGTTTTATTTATGTTTGGACAATGGGTCTGTCGACTGAGCAAACATCGTAACTGGGTATAGGAGAGCTACCGCGAGGCCCATAGAGACTTGCCACACATTATTTTGGCAGAGAACGGGAAGGGCGCCCGCCTCTGTTCATGCCAACCAACGACAATGAATAAGGAAAGTGTGCACCGTTCGATTTAGGACTATTCACGATGCGTACAAAAGGCTTTTGTTACTTTTTTATATTTTTGGCAAGATTTGCACTATCACTCTGAATCAGGGTGGCCAAATGGTTTTATTTTTTTTTAAATCGTTAGGTTTGATAAATTAATATAGGCATCACGGAAAATTATTACCTAAGGAGAAGTAATGGCTATTTGACCACCGATTCCGGTTATATGTGAAAACATTCATTTTGTCTTCAAATGAATTTTGCCTCTAAAAAGATGAATTGAATTTTTTTACAAACTGGAATTCTGAAGTCGACCTCGGTAAATGGAAACGTCGAGAATCTAGCAGCTGATATCTCGGTGATTACACAGCGTAACAAAAATGACATTTTTGCGTGCCTCAAGAATTAAATTATGTGCCTGTAGTAGATTTTGGGTCGCTGAATCTGAAACTGTTCACAGAAATGTTTCAGCACGTCACAGTTTTTAGCCACAGGTCGTCAAAGTTGTATAAAACACTGGTTTCATTGATTTTTACATAAGATTTAAAGTATTGTTTATCAAACTTTCGGTGCAACATAGAAAACAACAATCAATTAAATTTACACTAGAAAACTATGAAAAAAAACTTAAGTCACTCCCGTTAGTTAAGTCAGTTGTAAATATTTCTAATTATAACAATGGTAACAATTTTACACTTGTTGAGAATAGTGTGGCCAACTTTTGGGCGTTTTTGTAGTTTTTTTTTCAGTGCTTTTGCAAAATTTTAATAAGGATTATATTGAAACTTTAAATCAAGATTTCTCGAGATTCCTCCTAGTGATTTTAAAAAATGATTCGGAGGTGCAGAATAACCTCAGGAATCGAGCCCAGTTCTCATAATAACGGTCTGTCGGGGCACCGTGATGTATGTATTGAACAATCTCTTGATCAATTTTCGAACGATCCGTCAAAACTATATAGGAGTATCAAGAAATCGGTAGGCCTGGCCACCCTGCTCCGAATGCCGTTACGCAGAGGACTTTGTTTGCGATCGTTATGCTGAGGACGGTTTGAGGGTCGGGAACCAATAATTTATCATCACTTCTCTGTGGGAAGGCAAGGTTATGGGCTCATCAGTATCTTTTTTCTTCTACTGCCCTCAGCAAAATTAGTAAATGTTTGTCGATTGGCAGAAGGGTACGAACGATCGTGAGGTGTGTTTGTCATATTTATGCTTTGTTTGCATTTGTCAACGATATTATTGCCTTCTCGATAAATTCAGTTTTTTCGAAGGAAGCTTGACACATTGACTCATTATTTTGGCATCAAATAGAAAACATCACTCATCAGATGAGATGGATGAAAATATTGCTACTGTTCTGATTCTGATCCAAACATCGTCGAATGATGAATGAAATTTGCACATATTGTTCACCTCTCTTTCACAGCGTGGCGTCCACCGTCGAGAGGAGTTTGTTTTTAACTGGATATCATTCGAGGTAAAAAAGGCAAAACAGCTCGGATTCTCTCACAAAAAAATATAATTCATCATCTTCATCACTCAAAATTGGCCCGCACCTTCCGTGTGTTGTCAGGATTGTATCGGATCCTGCAATGTCAGTCATTTATATATCGTTTTTGGATGATTTGTGATTCAATTGTTCGCTATTTGAAACGAAGCGCTGAAGCGTTTTGATTGATTACATTCGCGATAAGCGATGATATGCACTTTTAATAAAAGGGAAATTTTAGGTGAAATATGAAATTGTATGTTTAATTTTACAGTGGAAAATGGCTTCGAATTTTGGGGCCTTCCTTAGCCGAGTGGTTAGAGTCCGTGACTACAAAGCAAAGTCATGCTGAAGGTGTCCGGGTACAATTCCCGGTTGATTCAGGATCTTTTCGTAATGGAAATTTCCTTGATTTCTCTGGGCATAAATTAGCATCGTGCCTAGCACACGATATCAGAATGCGAAAATGGCAACATTGGCAAAGAAAGCTCTCAGTTAATAACAGTGGATGTGCTCATATGAACTGCTCTGTCCCAAAGCGGAAATAATGCCAAGAAGGAGAAGGAGTTTTGAATTTTAAATAAAATTCAAAAAAATTATAATGATAATCGATGTAAGGCAACTTCGTTTGCTACGTCTCAATTAAAACAGAAAACATCTTAATGGTCAACTATCTGAAGATGATACCGTAGTTAGCAATGCAATCCAATACACAATTCATTTAAAACATCGATGAAGATTATTCGAAACCAAGACTAAAACTTTCAAAAGCACAAATCTGGATAACCGGACATTGTTTTGAACTAAAAACTTCATCGATTGTTCATCATCAGCAGGTGACCAATCGAGCAAGTTTGCAGCTTGAACAGATGTTTGGTAGAACTATCAAAAATTAAGTACCAAAAAAATGAATATGGATAAGGAATTCCAATTAGAATTCGGAATAACTATTCCGACAAAACTCTGAAATTATGAGGGGTCTCTGTCGGGGATTATTCTGAGCAGTCATCGATACGGGAATGACTATGGGAATTTTTTCAAACATTCTATCCGGAATCTTTTAGTGGTTTTCTCTAGTTATTCTACTTTGTAGTTTTTCCAGGAATCCATGGGTTATACTAGGGATTCCACTACAAATTAAAAATTCTTCTAGGGATTCTACCAGGAATTTTATCAATAATTCTTCTAGAAATTTATCCACAGATTCAATCAGACATTCTTCCGAGGAAAATCCTCCATGTAGCATTCCTTCAAAGGTTCCCCTACAAATTATTCAGGATTTCCTTCACTGATTCCTTCCAAGATCAATCCAAAAAAAAAACTTCAAGTACTTTCTTAAATAATTCTTCAGGGCTAACTCCAAGGCTGCCTCCATGACTTCGTCCAGAGATTGCTATAACAATTTCTTAAAAGATTCCTTAGAAAAAATCCTCTAGAAGTTAGTTCTAAGGATTCCATCACACATTACCCAAGAATCACATCGCGCTTTCTTTCAGAATTATGCAGATTTACTCCAGGAACTCTTACATTGATTCTACTCGAGATTTCTCCAGGGATTCATCGAGAAGTTGCTCCAGGAATTCCACCTAGAATTCCTTCAGGGATTAAACAAGAAATACTGCAAAAGAATTCAACAAAACTTCCTAGACGGGATATCACCAGGAAATCATTTACAGATTCCACTAGCCTTTTATGAGAGATTTCCCCTGGTAATCCACCGGTAATCTTCCGGGAAATTTTCAGTAAATTCTTTTATAAATTCCACCAGTCTTTCCTTCAAAGATTCTTCCTTGTATCTATAAAGGGACCCTAAAAGGCATTCGTCCTGGGATTTCTTTAGGAATTACTTCAAAAATCTACCAGAAATTTCCCCGAGGATACCATCCATCAATTCCTTCCAGTATTACACCAGATAAGAATACACCAGGAATAACCTTAGAAAAATCCTTTAGGAATCCTTTTAAGGATCCCTGAAGGAATTCCTGTTTTGAATCCCTGAAGGAAATCCAGATAGAGTCACTGGATGATATACTGGTAAATTCCCAAATCACTGAAATCGTTGTTAGCAATTTCTGGTGAAATACTTATATGAAATTTCTGGTAAAATCGCCGGAAGAATTCCTGAAAACCCCAAGAATTCGCGAGAAATTGCTTGAAAAAATCTGGATGAATCCGTTGAGGATTTCCGGGATTGATTCCCTAGAGAAATTCTCAAAGAATCCCACAATGAATTACGCGAGGAATCCTTTGAGAAGGAAGGAATCTCTTGAGTAATTGCGGTAATGAAATCCTTATGATTAATTTCAGGTAAAATCCCTGGAGGAATTCCTCATAACCCTCGAGAATCCTTGGAGATATTCCGAGAGGAATTCCGTAAGGATTGATTCCTTGATGAATTCCGGAAGAAATCCCTTTAAGAATTCCGGGAGGAATGGTTTGAAGAATTCCGAGATGACTCCCTTGAAGATTCCTTGGAGGAATTTTTTGAAGAATTCCCCAGAGAATCCTCTGGAAGAACATTCTGATAAAATCCCTTAATATATTCCGGGAGGAATCCGTTAAAATAGCCTGATGAAATCCAGAATAATCCAGAGGAATTCCTTGAGGATCCTTAAAAGGAATTCCTGATCGAATTCCTGACAGAACTTCTGTTGGAATCCCTGAAGGTGTTCATGATGGAATTCTTGGAGGATTTTAAAATGAAACCTTAGAAGTATTTCTAATGGAATCCATAGTAGAATTTACGATGAAATCTCTGCAGAAACTCACAATGGAATCTATTGAAGAACTTCTGAAGAAATCCATAGAGAAACTTCTGATGTAATCCCTGGAAGAACTTCTTATGGAATCATTAGAGAAACTTTTTATAGAATTTCTTTAGGAATTAACAATCTCAGAAGGAACTTCTAGTGGAAACACTGGAGAAACTTCTGATGAAATCCCTAGAAGAACTCCTGATGGAATTCCTGGAGGAGCTCCTGCTGTAATCCCTAGCAGAACTTTTGATGTAATTCCTGGAGGAACTCCTAATGAAATCTCTGAAGGTACCTTACGGGATCCCTATAGAAACTCTTGATGAAATCCCTGATAATATGCCTGGAGGAACTCTTGGTGGAATCCGTAGAAAAACTTCTGAAAGAACCCCTGATATAATCTCTAGAGGAATTCCAGGTGCAATCTCCGAAGGAACTCCTGATGGAATCCCTAGAGAAACTTCCGGAAAACCCCTGTAGGAAGCCCAGTTGGAATCTCTGGAGCAACTCCTGATTGTTGATTGAATTCCTAGAAGAACTTCTGTTGTTATCCCTGTAGGAATTCCTAATTGAATTCTCATAGGAACTCCTGATGAAATTGTAGCAAGAACTACAGTTGAAAGACTTAGGGGAGCTCCTGATGGAATCCCTACAGACACTTTTGATAGAATCCCTGGGTAAATTCTAGGTGGAATGTCTAAAGAAAATGCTAGTGAAATCCCTGAAAAAATCATGATGGAATTTTTGGAGGAATTTTTAAAGATATTCTTGAAGGAAGTCCTGTTGGAATCATTGGAGAAACTCTTGATGATATCCCGAGAAGAACTCCTGATTGAATCGCTAGAGGAACTTCTTATTGAATCCAGGTGCAATCCGAGAAGGAACTCCTGCTGAAATCTCTAGAGGAATTTCAGACAGAATTTCTAAAGGAATTCCTGATGATATTCCCAGAAGAACCTTGATAGAATCCCTAGAGGACCTTCTGATGGAATCCCGAGAGAAACGATGGATTGCCTAGAGGGACTCCTGATGGAAACCCCGAAGGAACTTCTGATGGAATCCTTTGTGGAATTCATGATTAAATTTTCAGAAGCACTCCTGATGGAATTCTTGGACGAGCCTGTGTTCAATTACCTGGAATAACTCTTGAAACCTAGAGGAACTCCTGAACGAATCCTTGGAGGAAATTTTGATGAAGTTCCTGGTGGAATCCTCACAATAACTTCTAATGCAAGCTTTTGGAAAAACTTTTCAAGGAATTCTTAGAAGAACTCCTGATGTAATCACTTGAGGAACTCCTGAGGGAACCCCATGAGGAATTCTAGGTGAACTTTTGGAAGGAATTTCTAAAGAAT
This sequence comes from Aedes aegypti, assembly GCF_002204515.2. NCBI lineage: Eukaryota > Metazoa > Arthropoda > Insecta > Diptera > Culicidae > Aedes > Aedes aegypti. The sequence continues at coordinate 74,631,232 of NC_035107.1, forward strand.
TTCTAGTGTTCGGTAAGAGTGATTAAATGTTGGTAAATATTATTTGAACATCATACGATTTGTCTAGATAGACCTTCACATGAACTTTCGCATAATTGTTTATTTTTTTGTTTTAAAGCTTAGCAAAAAACGATGCCAACGGAGTTTTTTTCTGGAGAAGCATAAATAAATTACTTACAAAAAATATAAATAGCCGTACAAATTTACTGGTCTACAATATAGTATAAATGATGTGAATAATGATTTGATTTGCAAGTTTTTAAGAATTTCCCGCGATTTCGGGAATTCCCGGGAAAAGACAGTTCATTTTCCATTTTCCGGGAAGTCAAATCCCGGAAAAAATGGAAACTCTAGGTGTAATTCTTAGTGAAATCCCTGGAGGATTTAATTTGGGAATTTTTAATTGGAATCATTAAAAAAATCATAGCGGAATTTTTGAAGGAATTCCTGGTGAATTTAATGAAAGAATTCTTGAAGGAATCCCAAGAAGAATTCATTTTTGTTACCCTAGGAGGAACCCCTGATAGAGTTACTGGAGGATATGCTGGTAGATTCCTTAATTACTGGTTAAATTTTTATAAGATTTTTTTTCGTAAAATCCCTAGAGAAATTCCTGATAACTTCTTGAGGATTTCTGGTGGCGAAATCTTTATGGGAAATTTCTGGAACAATCCTTGAAAGAATTCCTGATATCCTTCTCGGAGATATTCCAGGAAGAATTCCGGGGGGAATTCTTTAAGAAATTTCGAGATTTTTTCCTTGAGGAATTTTTGTAAGCATGCCTTGATGATTTCCGGGAGAAATCCCTCAAGGAACTCCAGAAGGAATCAATCAAGAAAGTCCGGAAGGATCCCCTTAAAGAATTCCAAGAGGAATCTCTTAATGAGTTCTCTAGAGAGAACACTGGAAGAAAATTCTGGTAGAGTCCGGAAATAAACTCCGGGAGTGATCCGTAGTAGATAGTCTGCTCGGACCATGAACAATTTCTAGAGGAATTTCTGAAGCAACCTTTAGAAGGTATTTATGATAGAATCCTAGCAGGATTTCTTAATGAATTCTTAGAAGTAATCTCATGGAATCCCTGCAGAAACTCCTAATGAAGTCTATAGAAGAGCTCCTGATGAAGTCCCCAATGAAACTTCTGGTGGAATCCTTAGAAGAACTTCTTATGTAATCACTGGAATACCTTCCTAATGGAAACCCTATGGTACTTTTGATAGAATACCTGAAGTATCTCCAGGTAGAATCTCAGAAGGGACTTCTTATGAAAACCCTGGAGGAGCCCCTGATAAAATCCCTAGAAGAAATCCTGATGGAATAGCAACTTCTTATAAAATCTCCAAAAGCAATCCTGATGCATTTCCTTGAGGAACTCCTAACATAATTCCCTGGGGAAATTCCAGGTGTAACTTCTGAAGGAACTTCTGGTCATATCCCTAGAAGAAATCCTGATAGAATTCCTTGAGGAACTCCTGGTGTATTTTTTTGAATATCTACAGATATAATTGCTGAAGGGTATCCAAGTGGAATCTCTGAAGGAACTTTTTATGGACTCCTTTGAAAAGCTGCTGATAAAATCCTTGGGAGATCTCCTAAAGATATTCTTGAAGGAACTCCTGATGCAATCTGTTGAAGAACTCCTTATATAATCTCTAGAGGAATTCCTGGTGAAATCTCCGATGGAACTCCTGATGGAACCCCTATTGAAACTTCTGAAAATTTCCTTTCAGAAATTCAAGGTAATATCTCTGAAAGATTTCCTGGAGGAATGATGTAATCCCTAGAAGAATATCTGATGTAATTTCTGGAGAAGTTCAAATGGAATCTCTAGAGAAACTCCTGATGAAATATTTTATAGGAAGTCCTATTGAAATTTCTGGAAGAATACCTGGTAAGATTCCTGAAGGAACATTTGAAGATATCTCTAAAGGAAATCCTGATGAATTCTCTTGAAAAATTCCTGATAAGATACCTAATGGAATTCCTGATAGAATCCCTTGAAGAAATCTTTGTAATATCCCTAGATGAAATCCTGTTCTAATATTTTGAAGAACTCCTGATATAGTCTCTGAAAGAATCCCAGGTGGAATCTCCGAAGAAACTCTTGAAGAACCGCTGATGGTATCTTTGGAGGCATTCGTACAGATATTCTTGAAGAAACTCCTGATGGAATCCCTAAAGGATCTTCTGAAAGAACCCCTGTAGGAGATCCTGGCGGAATCTCTGAGTGAGCTCCTGATGGAATCCCTGGAGGAACCACTGATGTAATCCTTAGAATAACTTTTCTGGAAGAACTCCAATTGGAATAACTGGAGGAACTCCTGATGAAATCCCTAGAAGTGGAAAGACTTAGAGGAACTCCTGGTGGAATCCCTGGAGGAATTTTTCATAGAATCCCTGGTAGAAGCTAAAGGAATTGCTAATGAAATTCTTAGAGGAAAAATCTCTAGAAAAAATCCTGATGTAATCCGCAGAAGAACTCCTGATGGGGTTACATGTGGAACCTCTGAAGGAACTTCTGATGTAATGTCTTGAGGAACTCCTGATGGTATCCCTAGAAGAACTTCTGATGAAATTGCTAGAGGAACTCCTGATTGAATTTCTGAAGGAACACCTGATGGACTCCTTCTGATGGAATCAGTGGAGTAATTTTAGATGAACCTAAAGAACTCCTGATGGTATCCCTAGAAGAACTTCTGATGAAATCCAAAGAAAAACTCTCGATGAAATCACTATAGAAACTTCCGATGGAATCCCAAAAGGAAATTCTGATGGAAACCCAGAAGGAACACCTGACGAAATCTTTCGTGAAATTCGTGATAGTATCTTTAGATATACTCCTGATGTTTAAATCCGTAGAAATACTCTTGATCCCTAGAGGAATTCCCGATGGAATCCCTGGAGGACATTTTGATGGAGTTCCTGGTGGAATCCTTACAATAACTTCAGATGGAATCTTCCGAAGTTTTGCTGATGGATTCTCAGGAAGAACTTTAAAAGGAAGCAAAGGTCAAATTGTCTGAGCGTCTGTGGGCTGCATAAGAGATGTTTCTGGAAAACGTGTTGTACTCCTGCTTAATTATTGTATATTTTGCTTCCCTAAACCACTCTCCAAAACCAAATTTTAATCGATGTTAATCAAGTTATAAAGCTACATTCAAAAATACGATAATCAGTTCTAACAATTGTAAAAGAGGTTTACTCGGTCTTTAGTAACAATGGATGTCACACTAACATTCCGTATCTTCCCTGATGCCCGTAAGGACGTGGCTGGTATCATTATTGACTTTGTAATGCTTAGAATTCTCGAAATTGTGCGCTGAAGATGGTGAGCTACTTCCAAGCTCCATTTGTTGGTTGCTTGTGAAATTTCGGTTGTGGTGTTCTGGTCAATCACGGAATAGCAAATACAAATTTTACAGTCAAATATGCCCATGCTGGTGGTAGGTCATTTGGCATAAAGTCGTTTGGCATAAAGCCGTTTGGCATAAAGCCCTTTGGCATAAGGTCGTTTGGCATAATAGTCATTTGGCATAAAGTCGTTTGGCATAATGAGTCTGAAACGAAGAATTTCTCAATTTTTCGTTATTACGTTTCTATTCAATCTTTCTCAAGACGTCAGGCTTGTTTTGGAGTCAATTGATACAAAATGACACTTTATTCAACAATCATTCGCTCTTGAATAAATTTATGCATATTAGGAAAGTTATAGCCAAAAGTACTTTATTGTTTCTCCAGAAATTACCCTTCTTTCAAATATTCATTCTTCTTTTGAGTTTCGCTATTGGAACAAATTTTTGCACTGAATATTTTTATATATTTAGCACAAATTTAACCTTCTTTTAATTGTTCTAATTTTTTTTCTTCTAAATATGATGTAACCATGATTATCGGCATGAAAAGTGTTGATTTAAAATTTTAATAAATTTCACCTTCTTGTATGCATGGGCTGTTCATTGGAGGTATATTTATTAAGTATTTTTTGTTTCCAACTGACAAAAGGGCGGCAATCGGCAACATTGATCTGATCAAATTATCAGCGAAAAGAGAAATCGATTACTGCAGTTCCTTCGATGGGTTGTGCTACTTTTCCCCGAATGTCGGTTCCCCGAAATTCGTTTCTCCAAACGCCAGTTCCTCGAATGCCAGTTCCCCGAATATCCCGTTTCCCCGACAAGCCCACATCCCCGAAAAGTTTTTAGCACTCATAACTGTCGTAACTTTATACATTTCAGGGTGGTGAACGAACTAACCATCTAATATGCACCCTTCTTTATTTAATTGGCGGTTCTTTCGAGTTTTACCGTCCTCAGCATTTTTGCCAATATGTGTATAGCAGAGAATGACAGAACACTTCCTTCTTTTGACTATTTATCGTTCTTTCTCGTCACCACTTTTCAAGGTTACCAGTCATTCGGGAAAACGTATTCGGGGAAAAATAGCACAATCACTTCGATGATTCTGAACGCACTTTTTACATCTTTTCGTTTTATTATGCCGCAATAATTTTTCTTCTATTGTTTTAATTATAAATTTTGCCTTCTTTAAAAATAGGCTGTTCTTTATATATATATATATATATATATATATATATATATATATATATATATATATATATATATATATATATATATATATATATATATATATATATATATATATATATATATATATATATATATATATATATATATATATTGTCTTAAATTTTATTATTTAGTAAAGCGAAATGTTAACCATTTATATATTTTGCTGTTTTATCAATTCTTGCCAGATGTGTTGTTAGAATGATAATTACTTTAGAACCTGTCAACATTCAACATATACTTTTTTGGGGCAAACTCGTGATCTCCTTCCGAGATATGCTGGAAAAATTTTTATTTCAATTACAACTTTTCCCTTCTCTCGATAATAGACGATGTTTTTGATGTACACCTCCAAAATTATAATTTAAATTGAACCGTTGAAAAGCTTTGCCACAAATATTTTCTTTTAAAGATGTGTTGTTCGTTTGAGCTATGCTGTGAAAAGATTTTTTGGGTTAGAGCCTTAAACATTTCAAACGAAAAATAATCTGCTCTCGTATATAGGCTATTTCTGCATTAGGTCGCATTGATAGACCTTTGGATTAGAGCTTGTGATATTTTGCAAAATAAATTCCATTCTTTTATCAAGTAATTTTCATCGAGTGTTACGTCCAAACTGGGACAGAGCTTGATCTGCAGCGAAATATTGTATGAGCGTTACCTTGATGGATAAATGCGAACTTTCTTTGCCAATTTACTGTTTTCAAATATGTATATCGCAGCAAGCTCAAAGATACTCTATGTTCTAAGATGTAGAGATCCGTCACGAGGTTTATTACTAATGCTCTATAATGTCAAAACATTTTTTGAAATTCTTAGCTTGGAAAATCTCTGAACGAACACCACGCTTGTTTCGAACCTACCAAATTCGGTGGTGTTGATCTCAATAAAAGCTTAAAAAATGTCGATATTTATTTTAAGTCAATCATTATGCCAAACGACTTTATGCCAACCGGCTTTAGTCAATCATTATGCCAAACGACCATTATGCCAAACGACTTTATGCCAACCGGCTTTATTCCAAACGACCTTATGCCAAACGACTTTATGCCAAACGGGGTACAATCGCCCATGCTCATGCTCTAGATACGTTTCAACTTAAGGTAAAGCATTTTTAAGCAAATTGTCCATCACGATTTTAGTAGCATTCCATCGCTATGGCATCTCGAAGTGTGATCTATTCTGAATTTCCCCAACGCCAAATGACCACTTAAAATTTTACGACCGCAGTCTGCAATAATTGAAATGTGAAGACACTCTTGACTGGTAGCCGCGCAGTAATCCACCTTAATTTAATGCTGCACAGGTCGTCCGAAAGCAGAATATCACCGCCGACTGTTCGGTTCAACCGCGAAACCCAAATCCAGGCGAGATGAATTTCTGTTTGTTTTTCTGCGTGCTTTTTGGTGTTTTTGATTTAATTAATGATGGATTTTATGAGCTCGAATCGTGTTTATCCCCTTGCCCCCGGACCCCCGCTCTATTGCTCCATCGGGATGATAAAATTAATTTTCCTTCAACAACTACACACAGTGCGAGGCAGACTAGAGCCGATGCCTTCCGTAGACAGCGAGAGGGGCATTGGCGTAGCTGGGTTTTTTATCCTGAAGGAGTATAGGGTAAATTGGTATAATGCGCCCCAACCGGGCAATACGCCCCACTTTATTTTCAAGGGATTGAGGCTTCTTTAACACGTAAATATGATTCTTCTTCTTCTTTCTGGCGTTACGTCCCCACTGGGACTTAGCCTGCTACTCAGCTTAGTATTCTTATGAGCACTTACACAGTTGTTAACTGAGAGCTTACTATGCCAATGACCATTTTTGCATGCGTATATCTTGTGGCAGGTACGAAGATACTCTATGCCCTGGGAAATCGAGAAAATTTCCAATCCGAAAAGATCCTCGACCGGTGGGATTCGAACCCACGACCCTCAGCTTGGTCTTGCTGAATAGCTGCGCGTTTACCGCTACGGCTATCTGGGCCCCCTAAATATGATTACATATCTTAAATATCCGAGAAAAAATGATGTTGCGCAAATAAGATTGGGAAGTTTGGGAAGTATGAACAACCAATAGAAATACCCAAAATATCGAAAATCAGCTTTTTGGCGTCAAATTTTGGGTCCGATTGACAAGCCTCATTGTAAATGAAGCTCATCCTTTAATATTGTACTTATTACAAAAAAACATTTACCGGAAGACGTCTGCTAATGGACCCTTTTAAGCTTAGCAAGTGGTGGAATTCTCCTTGGAAACATTTCTACAACGCTGCAGAACTTGTTCTACGGGAGGGGCATGTTGCCCGGTTTGTTTTGAAACGTCAAGATTTGGACCGTTTACAGAAAACGTCTTGTACTCATTTTAGAAGCTATCTGGCAAGAGAAAGTTGCATGCTGAGCATGACCAACTAAGTAAATAACACTTTGACACCAAAAACTATTGAAGTAATGCATTTGCCACTGCGATAGAGCAGTTTTTCCTTAGGGAGTGGGGCGTATTATACCTGTTTACCCTAAGTGGGCCCAGCGCAGGGGCAGTGATGCCACATACACAGATTTATCTGTAATTACACAGATTTTTTCCATTTCTTGCCTACAGATATCTGTGATCACAGATTTTTCAAGGTAAAATAGATTTTTGAGATTTTTGGATATTTCACGAGTTTAAGACATACTTTTGTAAGATATAAAGCAGAAATATTATTATTCTGTTTAGGTTTTCTCAAAAACTTAAGTATTTGAAACTTTTAGAAATAATTATGTATCTTTAACTTGCTTTTCGTAGAATAAATTCAAATAAAAATATATTGACTTGCGAAATACAACCATAATACATTTGCAACAGTTCTTTTTTATTCTTGAATTTATCTAACAAATAAAGTTTAGGATTTTTGCACAACACAGATTTTTACTTAGATTTTTGGAGGTTGACTTAAGATAAAAAAGATTTTTTCAGCCGAAAACACAGATGAGATCCGAAAAAAAATGTGGCAACGCTGCGCAGGGGTTGAAGTCTGAGAAAATTGAGAGTATCTCTCAGTTATCGCTCTCTGTAACAATTTTGGTCCGCTGCACATCATGAGAAATTATCAGCTTTTTCGGTGGTGATTCAAAGGTGGCTCAAAGACGATGTAGGTTTATAAGGAAATTACTATGAATTATTATTATTTTTCGTATCATGTTCAACATCTCAAGAACAAATCAGGGGGCATGGCCCCCTTGACCCACATGTTCCTACGCCATTGCATGGGGTAGTGACGTGACGTGCTCGATCTAAAGCCCGGAGATTTTATTTTAAGCGGCCAGCTTCTGGGTTAATAACTGGCTAAGCCACAGTTTACGCTAACATTTCACGCATCGGGACAAGTTTAGCCGGTTTGGCTAAAATATGGCCCTCGAAGTGCTGCAGTCAATCCGGTGTGTGTGGACCAAGTTGGCCGATGGGGGAAGTAAACTACGCCACCAAGTCAAGAATTAGGATTGACTGCTTGTTTGCAGCGACTCGAGCGAATCTCTCATCAAGTTGTTTGTAAGTTTTGCTCTAGGTGTCTTGTACGCTTAGAGCAAGGGGTTCTGTAATTTATGGGTGCTTAAAGTCACTATCTACTGACGACGATGTGTAAGTTGTTTTCTTGATGCACTTGGCTAGTGCAAAAATTGTGCACCGTTTGCGGAGGAGCTCAGCATGAGAGTTGATGATGATGTTCTTTCAGATCTACCATAATCAGCTTCTGTGGAGTATAATAACACATCAAACAGATAAATGATGCAACTGTCCTTAGATCTATATATTCAAAGCCCTATTACATTTTTGTATTATTTGCCCTGTACAAAACCCTAAAGAAATGTAAAATGAATCATGCGTTACCCTCACCTCCACAGTTATAGATCAATTAGTGTCGAATTCAACCTATTAAATTCAATAAAACCACACAGAAACCAAAACATTTTAATGTAAAAGCAGGAAACCTAGCATATAAAATAGAATCTTTGATTGATAAACTATCCCAAGTAACCATGAAGCTATTTATGAATACTTTAATTTTGCTATAGAGAGCACTATACAATTTTATTTCAAAGTGACAAAACCCTATATACCTTAATAAAGCATATTTAAAGTCGAAAAGGGCCCCACTACAATCAAATTAAAGTAATACGAGCTGGCATGACTGTTGCCATTGCTAATGCAATATTAGTGCATATGCTTCATAACAGCATTTGACCATGTACAGTTAGGGTGTACATTATATATGCTTTAGTCCTTGTTTATGTAGGGCATGGGTGCAAAAATAAACAAAACAATTTCTCCATTCATCAATTCTGTTATTCGCATCAGGTTTCGTTTTTTTTTACATTGAAGTGAGATTTGAACCTGGATTGCTGAAGGTGTTGGTAATCCGTGAATTGCAGTCGTCCTTATCCTCTGTACCGTAGAAGCTTCCAAAATTTCAAGATATAAGAGCATAATAAAAAGGAAGCATTGTGATGCGATATCGAAGTTATCGAATCGGGTATTTTATTCTCATCTTTTACACCTTCTGCTGGGCACACAAAAGAATCCACAACAAAAAAATATATAACTTTAGGAAGTTGGCGCTATTATCTAGGAAAGCTCTGCGCGAAACAGAATGGATTTCGACAGGCTAAGTGTTTGTGGAATATCAATATGTTTTGGGGGAAAATTCTGTGCACTCCGGTGTAAGCAAAAATATCCATTAAAAAAATCTATCTTCAGCAGTTGCTGAAGAAACAGTTCTAACGTAAAACAATGCATTTGGGAAAATAAAGGAATACGTTATACATCCTTTTAATCTATAATTTTTGGGATTGTAGAGCAACGAACTTCAAACAAACCATCCAATATTTGTTTCGTTTCGATTAATTATCAATATTCGTCAACACGACCTGAGCTTAGCTTAAGTTGTGGCTTCTATAGTGCTATAAATGCTTGCCCTTTAGTGTGCCATGAAACATTTGTCGAGGCAGTGCAATCAGGCAAGATTAAAGCAATTATAAAATATCCAGTAATTTGAAGCTTGCATAATGCCATTGTAATGCGTCATGCCCTAACAGTTGTTACCTATGGGCTAATTTGCATTAGCAATGTTGATTCTTCGTTGAATTAGTGCAATGATTTAATACTTGTGGTTACTTGGGATTGTTCTAGGTACTTGATATTTCATAAAAATTCAAAATTCTATTAGTTGCTTAAAACACTATTATAAATCATTTTCCACATTACCCCTGGAAGCGATTTTCTGATAGTTGTCAATTATAGTAAACACCGTTTTGATCATTCGGTCAGCAGAATTGTCCTTGTTTTTCATCATATTCATCAGAGAGCTCCGGGTCGCGATCGGAGTAGGCTAGATCCTCCGTCGGGGACTAGACCGAGTAGAGCGGGCGTAGCGTAGTATCGGTTAATAGTCGTCGGGCGCCTGTGAACCGGAAGCCATCCTCTAACCGGAATTGCAGAACCGACCCTGGCACTTGGCCGACCAACGTCGAGTCGGAGTATGTTGAGTCCACCGCCGGGGTCTAGCTGAGTAATTCGCGAAATAGCACCGGCAAATGGTCGTAGGGGCGCCTGTGAACCGGAAGTTTTCCTCCACCGGAATCGCAGGACTGACCTCGGCATCTGCCCGGCCAGCTTCGGAGTAGGCTTAGTCCACCGTAGATCACGTTGTTGCACCGGCAAATGATCGTTGGGGCGCCTGTGAACCACAAGCTTCTCACCACAGGAATCGCAGGACTGACCTCGGCATCTGCCCGGATAGCATCCGTTCGGGAGATCTTCCGCCACCGGGGAAATCTCCGTCGGAGTAAGATAGATCCACCGCCGGGGACTACTCTGAGTAGTACGTAGCGTATCACCGGCTTGAGTCGTCGGAGCGCCAGTGAACCGGAAGCCATCCTCCAACCGGAATCGCTGGACCAACTTCGGCACTCCACCGGCCAGTATCGAAGCATGAAGAAGCGCGTAGCCGTAGTAGGCTACCTCCACCTTCGGGGACTAGGCCGAGTAGCATCAATCGTAACAAACTAGTTTTGGGTCGTCGGGGCGCCACTGAACCGGAAGTCATCCTCCAACCAGAATCGCTGGACCGACCTCGGCATCCAACTGGTCAACCAGGAGAGCTCGAACAGCAACAGCGGAGAACGAGTCGTAGTAGAGCAACGAAGTGCACATGAGCGTCCCCAGACAACCAGAATGTACGCATAACGAAATCACCTTTTGCGTTAGGCGATGTTTATATGCGCAAAGTTTCACGTACAAGATGTTGCGAAAAGGCCTTATACGTACAAAAGTGGAGGTGCATATTTTATATGATGAAAAATAACATGCAATGCGAGTGTGTAAATTTTATTGTGAACTAGTCTGTACTCTTATGCGACTTAATTTGTGATAACAATGTTGATTTGACAGCTGCTACGGATTGATCCGACTTGTTTTGTACGAGTATAAGGAACGAAACAAAATGTACGTATGAACTCATAAAATAGCGTTTTATGCGGGGAAACTCATCGGTTGAACGATATCATCCACCATGTAGCGCGGGTGTGATGAAATTTGTGTAACTAAACGATTTTTTTCGTTACCTGTTTTTTTTTTTTGTTGGGAAGGTTAAGCCACTGCGTCCATTGGATTGAACTTTTGTGGCATCGTTAACTGTTATGCGACTTCTGGTTGTCTGGGTCCAGAAGAGGTTCAACAGGGCTCTGACGCGAGGCCAGCCCAAGGGAAGTATGTGTCATCGCACAGAAAGCTGTCCAAAACCCACCCGGCGAGATATTCAACCGCCAATTGAGCAAAATGAGTAGTCGCAGAGACACCGTAGAAATGTCGTATTGATCTGCGTTTTTGACGACATTAAGCTCCAACAGCAAACTAGCAGAACAACTAGAGGCTGAGATTGACGAAGTGCATGAGCACAGCCCTCCCCCGATGAAGTTGCCTGATGTAGTTCCGGGGGGGGATCGAGGCACAGGAGCAGTAGGGAAAGTTTTTTAATGGTTAAGCACACCTAAGGGCTTGTTAACAAATTTCATAACGCTGACAGGGGTGGGTGGGTGTTCTGCTGGTGTTACAGTTCATACAAAATTTGTAGAATATGCATACAAAAAACGTTACGAAGGGGTGGGTGGGTGTCAAAAAGTGCCATTTTCAGCGTTATGAAATTTGTGAATGAACCCTAACGTGAGTCCCACACCGTTTCAACACACAACAGGCCAGGCTTTTGAAGCTTTTTTGTACCCTACTATAAATAAATAAATAAAAAAAACGTAGTGGCGCGCAAAACGAGTCGAGGCGCCGCACAGTGGCACGGCTTCATACAAAGCTCGGACGAAACCTCAAATGTGTCCCAAATCACTTAGAATTGATAGCCTATCAACTTTCTCCGATACCCTATTTCATCCCACCTTCAAATTGAACAATAAATTTTCAAGTGAAATCTGTTCGGATTAATATTTTTAATTAAATCAAATAAAAATGCCAACATTACATAAACTTTGGTTAGAATGAGAAATTTTGTACATAAACCCTAATTCGAGATACAAATTTGACTTCCTTTTAGTAATTTATGTTAAATTTTAAACGAGTTATGGAACAGGATTTAGATTTAGGATTGGTGCACATTATGAAAATTCAGGGAAACGACTACTACAGTAATTCAATGCAACCATGATACAATTTTAGCTGAGCCAAAAAAAAGTCACAGTCGCACTTTTATTTTCAGTACCGCATGAATGTTTTTGTTGCATGAAGATAGTGGTAGTCAATGCGTGTTTGTCACACTCGCTACAGTTTTTGACGGTACATTTTCGTTCATTGGGCGCTACGCTGCCAGTCACACACTGCTTGAATGTGTTTGTCTCTGTATGATGATCGTTTGCGGGCAGCGATCATCCCATGGTGAATGATTAACAAAAGTTTCGCTAAGTTTTTCTATAATGCGTTCTAAAGGGGAAAACGGATCCCTGGAATTACCAAACATTCCTTGATAATAGAAGAGAAAAAACAATTCTAGCAGCTACTTTTTCGTGACGACAGTGCGAGTTTTCGTTTCATCTCTCAATGTTATCAAAATTAAGCATTATCAAACGGAATTAAAGTTCAAACCAGGAATCCGGATTCACTAGAATATATTAGCTACTTACCGTTCTTGAACATCAGATCTATCTTGTTTTGTTTATAATAGTATTGATGAAGATGCTTCCTAAATACCAGATTTTCAAATTTATTGATTCCTTCATTTTTCTGATGTCTACCATTTTTTTTGGAACAAAAGAATGATCGTTCAATACTAAAACTTCTGTCGTTTTCCACCACTTCAAAAGTGTGGATCTTTTAGGCCGTTTGCTCGACAAGAATAAAAAAAAATACTATGATTTAACCATTTTAAATGAACCCAATTAGATCAATGCACATTTTGTAAATTTGAAGCTTATCCAGCAATAATTGTGCATACAATTTTCTAAACCATATACTTAGTCAGCTGAAGACTTAGACTTTGCATACTTAGCATATATCATCGACTTTGGTAGCATTTCGTAAAAAATGTTCAACTGGATCTCGGTTTAAATTATTAGTTAACCTACACAGTCGAAATGAATTGTAATATCCCGTCGTTTTATTCTTTTACCTAGTTCACTTGTTTGACGCTCAATAGGTCCTCTCGTCGTTTTAGATGCCCAATACTTGCATTGTGAATATTGTGTTTTATTATATTCAAACTGTTATTTTATGGCTTTGACTCGAGTGCTATTTTACGCAATAATCACGGCACGAGTGATGTACATCCAAAACGAAGTGATATTACAATGTATGTTTTTTTAGCTGTGTATCATAATTGTCCTGCTGCTCTAGTTTTGCCAATAAAGTACCTAACAGGAGAAACGAAACTTAGTATAAGGGGATTATATTTAGGAATAACACAGATACCATGACCCCACAGTTATGGATCAAATAGTGTGGAGTCCAACCTATAAAATTCAATAAAACGACATGAAAAACGTAAAATTGTAATTTAAAAGCACGAATCGAATCGTTTCAAATTGGAACTTCGGTTAGTAAACTGTTTTGGGTGTAATATTTACATAGGATTGCATAAAAAATAAAAATTGTGTCGGTTCCTGAAAACCATATTATGGATCAATTTTCATATTATGGATCAAATTGTGACATATTACGGATCAGTGCACAAAATCAAGAGATTTTCAACTCAATGCATCTGTATTGCATGGTATGGCAAAAGTTAACAATGTTTCATATATTACTGCAAAAAATAGCAGTGTTAGAGCTGAAAACAAGGGTAAAATGCCCTTTTTATTGTGATACTGCATTGTAGTAACTGAGACATGAACTGTTTCCGCTCCACACCAAGTTTTCCACCCATTTTTGTCTGCTAAAATATGAAATTTACAAACCTTGATGTTTTATTAGTTTTATCCTTAGTGCTGTTGTCTAAAAATGTCGAATCCAATACATAAAATAGCAGAAATCTACATTCTTTGGAAGTGATCCATAACCGTGGTAAACAATCATTTCCTGGTCCATATTATGGATCACTGGTTAGAAGTGCTAATATTCGGTTTTTTGAATAAAAATTCAAGTAAAATGTTTTTCAGAGATGAATTCATACTAAATCAAAGCGAACGAGCATAAAACATGCTATAACATTTGAAATTTACAACCTGTGGGAGCTTATGAATGCTGACGGCACTTCTTACAGAAAACGACCATATAATGATAGCTGTGTGGTACCAACTAAACATTTGTCAAAAACACCTTTATTTAGCGGTTGAATGTTGTGCTTAACATTACAAATGGTAGAAGACAAATAGTATAACATGGGAAAAATATGTTTTACGTCAACGTTTATGTTTTGAGCGAGTTATCCGATGTTGAACGCTAAAGTGATCCGTCACTGTGGGTGATCCGTAACTGTGTGGGCATGGTAGATTGATAAATTTGTGCCGCTCACAGAAGCTTTGAAATTACGCCCCATTTGTAGTTTTGTTTGACAAGAACATAAATTCAATAATTCCGTATCTATTACAAAATCTGACACAGTGTACTGGTAGCTTTAATGTAAGGAGAACGGTCAAATTTGCTATATTAAACATATTCCACTCCAACCAGCACCACTTCACTGAACTGTTGAATTCAACGTATGCATTGCAATATTTCCTTTCATATTGTGAGTCTGAACCATCATCGCGCAGTAAATGTCCTTTACGATACCACTTAAAGACGCCACACATTTCTTCCTGGGTAAGACGAACCTCCAACAAATTCGTCTTCCCGTCTGCGACACACCCTACCAAGCGGGTACCACATCACGGCAGCTGCAGCATATTTCCCGTTCCGGCAGGTTTTACAGCCTAATTGAAAGTTACGATTATGGAGCCCTTGATGCACGAAACCACCTCCGGCACATGCCATTCGCAATTGCCTGGTACTTACACTCCGGGGTTACGATCACTCGTAAAAGAGTGCAGAACGTAACAGAAAAACTACCTTCTTGAGTAGTTATGTCGCATGCCGTTCTTACGAGCAGGAGACATTTAGTCCTTGGAGGAAGGATACGATGGAAACGGGACCGAGTGGTGTTAAGCTTTTCCAGCTGATTGACACCGTTCTAAAATCACGCCGCTCACCAATACGCACCCAAGTTGTGGATTGAATAAGAGAGAGCTAAACAAGACAGAGAGGCTTTTGCCGGAGAGAACATTTGACTCGCACACATGCGCTTCTATGTATGAGCATCAGAACGGGAGAACAGAAGAACGTGCGAACGAACCGGGAGCTAATGACGCCATGTTATTCCGTACGCGAACTCACGGTTTTCTCCAAATCGTGCGTTGGGATACGCCTCTCGGTGCAGTGTGGATGTATTTGTTAGGCAGCATCAGAATGGGCGATGGGCGGAGCTTACTACACTGTCAATTTCACTGCCCAAGGCATTCGGAACAGAATCACTTGAGTATTGCGACTTCACTAGAACCAGATGCTTTATTGGCACGTGAATTCTCCACTTTACAATCAGCGTTGAAACTTGATCAGGATGAGCAGGGAGACTCCGCCTCACATTACAATCATGAAGATACGGTGAGATTCACTGAAGCTGAGTCTCATACAGCGAAGTGAGACTCTTCCTTTCAGTCGCTGCCACTGTATTGGTAACCATTTCCACTCTCTTTCAGTTTCCCGTAAGGCAATATTTAAAATTTACACCGCATTCGAGACGAAGTTCATAAAGCATATAAAAATAATAAACTGCTTCTGCCTTCGCTAGAAGCCTTTTATTTTTTGCTCTAGCTCGGTTTTCCTTTCTATCTTCCTGACTGTTGGTTCCCGGGGCAGAGCGGAACGGAGGAAGCTCTTAACGTTGACAAATAGGTGTGGTTATGATTTCTTCCCTTTTGGATGGTTTACGTGGAAGCGACAGTGGCACGATGTGGGGTTCCTGGGTAGCACTCGACGTTTTTGCTTTGTTTTATTGTTTTAGAGTACACTTTTACACAATTGCAAAGCTTAGCGCCAGTTGATCAAGCACGCATTCGTCAATCTTGCACGGTTCATGGGACTCCTTCGTAGACTCACTTCACTCACACTCGTTTGCTGGGAGATTTATTCTATGCTGATACGTTCTAGCATCTTGAATTCTATCAATGCATTTTTCGCTTCGTGTCCACTCTTTGTGGATGCTTATACCAGACTGCAAACCAGACTGCGCTACCTTCGTTCTACGTTTGGAGTCTTCTTTCAACGTAGCGAGACAGAGTGTCACCAACTACGGATGGGGAATGAGTGTTCCTATCTCAGATGGTTACAAAAATGCTCGACATTTCCTACGACCAAAGGATGACGACGACGGCAACTACACTGAAAACTCCATTTACGGAATTGGTCAGCGGTACGTTAATCTTTTTGAAAAACTATGTCAGCTAAACGCTAATTTATCTTGGTGTTCTCGAGCAGCCACGAATACCATGGGAAACAGGTTGTCTGATCTAAAAGCATAACCAGCGATCAGCGAGTGTTTCTGAACAAAAATGTTACCCATACAGAGTGATGAACACATATGGTTTCGTGCATTTCACAAAAGATTTGCTGGGGTAGAACACAGAATTTTCTAAGGTACCATTAAGCGTTTTGATTTATATTACGGATACACGGAAAAAATCCGTTGCCGGATTCATGAACAAAAAGTCATGAATTCATAAAAAAAAATTCATGATATCATGACCAAAAATCATGAGTTAGTGACTATTACCTATGCAACAATTCGAATGCTCAGGGCGTTACACAAATTCAACTGACACTTCCTTCACCTTAGTCAACGTGCCTCATGGCGATTGATGATGTTTTCTAGTGAAATTATAAAAAAAAATTGTTTTTGAAAAAGTTTAAATCTTCGGAATCTTGTCATCATATCGATGACATTCTTGACGAAATTCCCGTGAGCTCCTACATTGTTTCACGACACAATTAATCTGCCGGAGCTGTTGGATGTTCCATAATGTCCTTACTTCATCCTGACTATGCAGAACCGGGCAATGTTTGGCTTCGAGCGAAGATTTTGTTTGACAAGCTCGTCGGCGATTTTAACTGTTCGGAAGTGATGCATTCTCCACGTCCTATAAGAGAGCAGCTTACAAAAGGCCTTCGGCAGCCGGATTCCACTTTCCACATCCGCAGAGTCGTTAAGGAGTGTTCCATCACTCATGCAATCCACCAGCCCAGGGACCATTTGCCAATTCATTTGATGCTCGAAACGACATTTTGCGTCTAAACCTAACCACCGAATGTTTGCGTTCCTGCTAAAGATGTTACACTCGGTAGGTTGACATTTGTTTAATGTTTTCACGGTTTATTAGGAATCTACCGGCACAAAAGCGGTAACAATTTTATCATAAATATTATTTGTTTACCAATGGCAAATATAAACCGGGATTTTAAATGACGTATAATGTTTTACTTTCATGAAATGAGTTCATGATTCAGGGATCCTGCTTCATGATTTCATGACTCGACTTGCCACTTTTCAGCACCAAAATTGGAATCATAAATGACAACCATCTGCATACATGAAAAATGCTTATGTTTTCATGACCTGTGTTCATGACATCAGATGCTGCTTCATGATTTCATGACCGGAATGGCCAATTTTCGTATCAAAAATAAGAATCATTAATGACAGATGATTAAATCCATAAATAGTGCTTATGGTTCCAGCATACATGCTTCATGATTTGAGGATTTCAATTGACATTTTTCTTCGCTTAAAATTGAAAACGTAACGTACAGCCGGCGTTACGATAAATGCTTCATGATTTCATGACTTTTGGTCATGGTGTATTTTCATAACATGAAAACACACCTTCCTCCCGAAATCATAATTCATAACGTTTCCTCCACATTATAGGTTTTGATTCCTCAATATGTTTAAATTTAAATAAAAAAAAAATTGTGAAGCCTTGTTATGATTTTTATTCCAAACGCTTCCTCACTTTTGCATCATATTCCGAACACTTCGATTGGAACTCCGTACAGTCCAAGAAAGTTATAGATAGAAAAGTCAAATCATAATTTGAAAGCATTAAACCACTGAGAGAAGATTAAGGCAGCTGCGCATTATAATTTTGTATAGTTATCGTTGGAAAATTCTTATTGAAACGAGTCTCGAAAGTGAGAACTTTTGATCGGCAAAAATAGAAACATTTCGTGTGAAATGTTTGCCATACAAAGTAGAGAGTCCGAAGTTTGAACCTTTTCGTAGATATTGCAGCATTAAAAAAAATGAAATTTGCAGAATACTTCTATTGAATTTCTTCAGTATTTTTTCCAAGAATTAAGTATTTTCGGGGATGAATTTGGCATGTTACGTACAGTTTATTGCATTAAACAAAATATTATGGTATCTCAAAAAATGTATTAAAAACAAATGAATGTTTCACTGATAAGGAAATTCTCAGAGAGGTCAAACGTATCGTAGTATGATAAAAAATTGCACACACAATCTTGAAAAATCATGTGAATTTACGCCTTTTGGATGCACATAAAAGAAGCGAGCAGAATGACGTGAGAGTGTGTCGAGTTTGAAATACTTTAGTGTATGATCCGAAAAATTTAGATCACATTGCCATCGTTTTTGCATCCTTCAACATGTCAAATAACATTTATATGTTCAAAAAATCTTCAAGAAAAAGTTTTTGTGTCGTTCAATTACTTCATTTAGTCACAACGTGAATAAGGTCCACATTACATTGCTACCCTCTAAAAGCATTTTCGAAAATACGAATTTAAACCTTTGATATTTAGGTGCGAGTAACGTTTGTCGAATTTATGATATTTTTGAGTGTTTATTATTATCGTTAATCTTTTCCCTTTTTTCAATTGTTCTTTGGATCGTCATTTTACGTGTTTGATTTTAATCAAACAAAAATTTTAAACACGTAACAGAGAGCAAGAGAATAATGGATCTTTTTTCCCCTTTAAAATTTTCAAGAAAGAAAAATGATATTTGTACCAGCCTTCTTCAAAAAATAAAATATGGGCGATATAATTTCAAGCATCAGGTTTCTTTTTTTCAAAATCTTCATACAGTCAACCCTCCATGAGTCGATATTGAAGGGACCATCGACTCATGGAAATATCGAGTCATGGAACAGCAATACTATGGAAACCCGAGCAGAAGAAAATAACTACTGAATACCAAATTGAGATATTCCATACCAGACAATTTCCAATACTTACAACCTGAATGAGGTATGAATGAGCCCTGCATAAGAGGTAAAATACCTCAAATAATACCTTATGCATATTCTACAAATACCAAGCTGATAACTAGATCAGGTATTGTAATACCTAAATAATACTTGATGGATTTTCATATATAAGTGAAATTTGTCAATACCTCCAGCAGTCCTCAATAGCTATCGAATACCAAAATGAAGTATTTTTAATTGTTTTTCAAATACCATTATAATACCAAAATGAGGTATTGACAACTGAATAATACCTAATTATGGTATGATACCAAAATATGGTATGCATAAGTTATTGGGGAGTTATTTGTTCCTCCTCGGGAAGCCATTTGTGGGAACCATCATAGTAACCATGAAATTTTATTTTTAGTATGGTTCCATGAGTCGATATCGAGTGATGGAACATCGACTCATGGGGGTTTAACTGTACTACTGGTGCTGTACAAGAATCAAAAGCGCTCGTTACTCAATAACAGTCGCACCAATTTGAATAATTTTTCACAACAGACTTTCATCAATATGATTTCGAGAAGCAAATAATCAAACATGAACAAATCTGTAGCTTTGTATAATAACGTGGGTAATGATTACGTGTCAGTCCCCAAGGAGTTTTGGAATGTCCACGGTACCGGATAAACAACGATCAAAATCACAATATACAACATTCTAGAAACATTACAGATTTATGAAAATTTGTCAGAACTTAGAAGAAAAAAAGCACTGATAATAATATTATTTTGAGGATAAAGCAGCAGATTTAAAAAAAGGAACAATGTCGGTTAGCTAGATTTTTTTTTCTTAATTTTCAGGTAGATGAAATATTTCCTATGAATACAGTATTTATCAAATCTCTGGAGGAGCTGTCCATTAACTATGTGGTCATTTTTTTCCCGAATTGTAGACCCCACCCCCCCTTCACCCATCGTTATCTTTTGTCCACACAAAAATTTAAAAAAATTGTATGGACCGTGATCATTGGCCAGAACCCAACCCCCAACCTCCCTAAATGACCACGTGGTTTATGGACGACCCCAGAGTTGATTGAGACAATTTGATCGACATTGTTCCACTTATGCTAAAATATTTATAGTTCAACTTTCAATACAAATACAGCGAATTATGTCCCAGTGACCAGGGGGTGATTCTAGAATTTATTGATGTTGAGGGGCAATAGACTGAGAAAGTTTGGGAAACACTGTTGTTCATTATCTGAGCAACAAAATATGGGAAACATCAATGTTCATGTACCTTTTACATAACATATATTTTTTTTTAAACAAAATAGAATTTTGAATAATTTCGATATGATTGCTTTTTACTGAGATAGGGAAATTTGCACACACTTTACACAGATTTCAGAAGGACATACACTACCCGCCATAAGTATGGAATCGCATCATCTAGTATTGCAACACCTCAATTGAATATTGCAGCACCCCCAAAAAAGTTTAGCATCACCCGTAAGCTATTACACTAATGACGCAATATCTTGGAAACCTTACTTTCTAGAAAGCTGCGGTCTTCAGCAAAGTTGTTCAGAAGCCTTACGGCGTTCATCAGCTGAAATTTTTAATGCGCCATTTTGCCGCTACGTGGCGCTAGTGTGCATGTAATTTGGTCATATTTTAGACGGCTCTAGCTCATGAACCTGATTACTTAGAATGTTCGTGTCTTCAGCAAAGTTGTTCAGAAGCTTAAAAGCAATCTGAGGCAGCACTGATTGGCTAGCAATTTTGCCGCTACGTGGCGCTAGTATGTATACCATTTGATCATATTCTAGCAGGCTCTAGCTCATGAACCTGACCACTTAGAATGTTCGTGCCTTCTGCAAAGTTGTTCAGAAGCTTAAAAGCAATATGAGGCAGCACTGATTGGTTAGTAATTTTGCCGCTATGTGGTGCTAGCGTACAGCTGAGAGTGTAGACAGCTCACTGACAGTTGGCATGTTTTCTTGCCTTCTTAGGCTTCTTTCTTTAGTTCTTGGATTGTGCACAACGGTCTAATGATGTTATTTTGGTCAAAATCATTCACTCATTGTTGTTCAATGTGAAAAAGGTATGAATAAAAAAATCAATAGCAGTTTGCCAACACACGACTATATTTAAGTATTCAACTTTTTAAAATGTGCAGTCATCGCAAAACACCTAGAAAGTTTAATTACCTTTACCTAAATTCTGACGGTATTTTACGCTTTGCTCTTCAAATGTGTGGTTTTCCAGTGTCAATTTATGACAGGTTCCCTTGTCTTTTGGGAGCTCGCAATCTAAGCCATCTCCTCTCTCTCAGATGTGCAGCTAGATTTGATTATATTTTCGCGGGCTCTAGCACATGATCTTGACCACCTAGAATGTTCGTATCTTCAGCAAATATTTAGAAGAAGGCATTTTCTACGAACCTGTTTACTTAGACAAAATTCAAAACATTGTGGAATATAATACAGTGAGGACCCGATTTTGTAATTTTATTATGTTCCTGTTTTTCAAATTTCGACGTGTTAATGATTGCTTGTGAACCGCGTCAAGAACTTGCATGGACTTTTAAAAGTTCATTAAAAAATTACGTAACGCAAAATTTGTCAATTTTAGACCCCCTTTCACCTCCACGTAACAACTTTTGTATAGAAAATTTTAAATTTTTCTTTGAACCATAACACTATGTAAGACCCCCTCCCTCCCCTGTTGCGTTACGTAATATTTGAACGGTCCCTAAGGGGTCGATGACCATTGGCGTAGCCAGGTTTTTTCATAAGGGGGGGGGGGCTTGAGAAGATCGATTCATAACATTTCATTCACGATTTTCACGACAAAACGATCATTATACATTACACTCTTTTTGCATGAAACATAAAACTATACAAGATACCCACCGTATTTTTTTCATAATAAGCTAAGTAAAGTCCTAAACGCGTCTTATTTCAATGTTGAGTGACGGGTCTATTTAAAGTCTTGCAGATTTACCTATTGGAAAAATTCCAAAGATTCGATTCGTTGTGGTCCCTTTGATCGGCAATTTTGCTTTGTCCAGTAAAACAAATGGAATCAACCTGAGTTCCTAGTTATACATGATCGATGAATTATCTAAAAATTTCTCACAGAACACAGAAATTCTTAAAGAGGTTCATATTAAAATTCCTCTTGATTTAGAAACTCCTTCGAAATAGCATAAATAACTGCCTCGAAGCTCTTCTTGGAATTCATTTTAGTATAATTCAAAGAATGTTTCATACGGAGTTTTCACATAATTTTTCCTAAACATTGTTTTAAAACTCAATGTTTGGAAATGGAATGTGTGTAAAAATATTTCTTACTGTATGGAAACCAAGAAATTTTCTTTAGTTTTCATGGATTTTTTTTTGCTGGGTTTTTAGCGCAGAAGTATTCATAAATTACACCACATGAAGTTGTGAAGAAATCTCATAAACTATTCCTATACCTAAGGGATGATTTAATGCTTCAAAATGATTTTGGTGAAATTCCAAGTCAAGTTCCTGAAAATCTCGTGAGCAAATTTTGAAGTTTATCTCGAGACATACTGAAGATAAAAATGGAATGAATTCAACAAGGACTAAAAGAAGATAATTATTGAAGTAATTACTTGAAAAATAAAAATATTCTATTAGAATTTTGAGTGAAGTTTGTGGTCGAGTTCAAGTTCAAGCAAAAATCAATTTTAATTTAGACGCAAAACCCTTTCGGTGTACCCAGTATGTTTCTGGAACAATTTATGAAATTATTGTTTGGAAGTTTTTGAAAGAAAAGTTTCAACATGAATCCATAGATTAATTTTTGAAATAATATTGAGAGAAATTCTCGGAGGAATTCATGAATGAACCTACACACATGTTTTTTTTGTCATAAACTCGGCTGTATGAATCTCGTTTTTTTAATTATAAGAATGATTTAACTAGCGAGTTGCCAATATTTGGCATATTAAATTGAGTTTTTATGGAAGAATTTTTAGAATCACCTCTAGAAAACACCTTTAAATTTTGTTGAGGAATCTTTGGAGAAATTCGAGGTACAGCCAGGAACGATTTATAGAATAATTTCAGGAATAATTGGAGAAACACGTTGGAGAAATATCTGGAGGATTATGAATGATATCTCGAGTGGAATTCCTGTGGGAAATACGAGGAGTCCGATTACTCTAATGATAATATTTTGCTGACAATAAATTTTGTAGAACCTTTTTGAGTTTCCCAACAGATTTGATAAACCCTTCGAAAAATTTATGGCAAGAAGTTTTTCAAAAAGCTGATTGTTTGGAATACTCCATATGTTTTCCAATCTATCATCATGCAACAATTATATAAATATGAGTACTGGAGACAATCTTTTAAGAATACAAACACATGATAAATTCCCGTAATATTGTTTTTAGCATCGTCCAAAGGAGAGGAGGCATTCCCATTACCCCCTCTGGCTATGCCCATGGTTGCATGACATTAAACATCATCATCATTTTTAATGAAAATATGGTAGAACATGGCGAAAACAATTTTTTGATAAATTTAAAACAAGCCGACAAAATCGGGTCAAAAAGCTGACAAAATCGGGGGTAAACATCAGGGACAAAATTGGGGGCTGACAATATCGGGTCAGTACTGTATAATTTTTGATAAAAAAAAATCAAAATTTGACATTTTTTGTTAAAATAGGCTATATTTAATGCCTTAAGGAATCGTACACAGTTTTAATTTAAAGTTATTTCCAACATTCAGTTCAAATTTTGGATCCATCATTTCGCTAAAAGCAGAGCCACCCTCGTCAAAATTGCTAACCAATCAACGCTGTCTCCGATTGCTTTTAAGCTTCTAACCAACTTTGCTGAAGACACGAACATTCTAAGTGGTCAGGTTCATGAGCTAGAGCCGTCTAAAATATGACCAATTTACATGTACACTAGCGCCACGTAGCGGCAAAATTGCTAACCAATCAATGCTGCCTCAGATTGCTTTTAAGCTTCTGAACAACTTTGCTGAAGACACGAACATTCTAAGTGGTCAGGTTCATGAGCAAGAGTCGTCTAAAATATGACCAAATTACATGCACACTAGCGCCACGTAGCGGCAAAATGGCGCATTAAAAATTTCAGCTGATGAACGCCGTAAGGCTTCTGAACAACTTTGCTGAAGACCGCAGCATTCTAGAAAGTAAGGTTTCCAAGATATTGCGTCATTCGTGTAATAGCTTACGGGTGATGCTAAACTTTTTGGGGTGCTGCAATATTCAATTGAGGTGTTGCAATAGTAGATGATGCGATTCCATACTTATGGCGGGTAGTGTATGTGATTGTTGCTTGTTTGGGTATAATCCTTTAGAAGATCATGAACGAGTACCGCTTTCCCGGGAAGCTCACAAGATTGATTAGAGCAACGATGGAAGGTGTGCAAAACTGCGTGAAGAAATCTCAGGCGAACACTCCAGTAAGTTGAAGTTTCGGCGATGACTACTACAGGACTACTACAGACTTTCGTGCCTGTTGTTCAGTATTGCGCTTGAAGGTGTCATGCGTAGAGCCGGACTTAACAGTCGAGGCACGATTTTCACGAGATCCGGACAATTTGTTTGCTTCGCGGAATCTGAAACGGTGGCAGAGTTATTCACTCGCATGAAACGCGAAGCAACAAGAGTCGTACTGGTGGTGAATGCGTCGAAAGCAAAGTACAGTCCTATTTAACGCATTCCTATAACGCGCATTCCTATAAGACACACTAGAGTGTTATAAGAGACCCAGGGCTTATGGGATTTCATCACTTGGGGGGTGTTGTTGAATTTCTCGTATGCCATAAGATAAAGCACAGTACTTCGGTGAAGTTTCAGTTTTAAGTACGATCTACCTTTAGGAGTTAAGAATCATCCTTTTAGTTGAGAATTTGGTCGGTAGGAGCGCTTTTCCTGATTTGCAGATACATGCGGTGGTCATTCTGATACGGAATTACACCATCAGGCAGCGCTAGTGAGCATGGAATTTTCGTTTTGAGGATAGCTCAGTAGCCTGACCACTTAGAAATATGGAGTCTTCGGTAATGTTGTTCAGTAGCACAAGGACTAACACTAGTTGAGCCAAAAGTTTTGAGATTTTGCCACCAGACGCGCTAGTGAGCTTTGAACTTTTGTTCAGCGTGATACGGTATGGAAAGAGAAAGAGAGTACAAAGGTCGGCATTTAGGATTGTTGAATAATTAATCTCCACATGTGTTCAATGTAAAAGTGAAGTTTTCATGAGGTACACGCCCATTTTTCCTTGTTCAATTTCTGATGCCACACGGGGATTGTGGATTACCGATTAGCACAGCACTTTCCTTAGCATATTTAGGAGCTACTCAGAACAATGAGGTGTTTTCTAGTTACTTTGATCACTGGGGGTGGACCTGGTGTACTACCGTGAATCGTGAATGAAGTCCCATCTATAAAAAGTAGGCATTGAGCAAATGGGCTGTGAAGTTTCCAAACTCGTTTTCCACACCAATATTCTAAAAATCCAGAGGATTCAAATGTTCAAATCTTAATGAAAGTTTCTCAATTGGCTTGTCACTACGATATCTTTCCGTGAATAATATAGAAATGATAGTGATATGGTGTGAAAATCTGTTGTCGGAATGATATGCGGTTACTTTTTGTTATGGGAAAATTTGACTTGCTGTTTTTTTCTGAACTCAACTCAATTTTGACGAAAATGCAGATTGGACTGACTTGCGATTACGGCAGTGTAGTGGTTAGAAAACTCGCCTCTCACGGCGAGGATTTGAGTACGAATCCCATCCTCGAGATAGTCACCTTTGACGTAAAAATATAGTGACGACTTTCTTTGAAAGGGAAGTAATGCCGTTGGTCCCGAGATGAGCAAGCCTAGGGCTGAAAATCTCGTTAATAAAGATAGAAAACAGTCTCAATTATTTGACAAAGAGTCCAATCAATTAATCTTTTGATTCCATACCGTACTACCAGAAGGCTAGTAACTATACTGCATTTTATCTTATATCGAGACGATTATGAACTAATGTTGTTCAAAGTAACTTGGATTAAATAAACATAGACTTTTTCAAATGTTTACATCGTATTTCTATTGAATACTGTCCATGACTGGAATTAGAAGCATATTTTCTGAATTTATGATAGAGTCATCGATTGTACGATATTTCCCAGAATGACGTTCCCCAGAACAACATTCCTTAGAACGCCATTCCACAGAAAAAAAAACAAAAGATTTTTGGGGTGTTAAAATCCAGGTAAATGGTAAATAGTGAATAGTGAACACATCTAACTGGAAAATTCGAGGAAAACTATATTATAGTTTTCATATGTAGCACATTTTCGAATGGTTCTTTTTTTTAAACGACGGGACTTTCGGTTTGTTGCAGTCTTTCATTTATTGAATTATCTTTAAATCAAAAATTCTAGAAATTATTCAAACACAGCGCCACCTTTGGTCGGAAATGTGATACGAACCGTTTTGAGGATTTTTATATATTTTGATAATTTTCTCCTTACAAACTTCAAGCTCGTTTAGCCCCTCCTTAGAGATGATGGGTTCCGTTCAAATGTTTACAGTTTTTTATTGTAGTCTGATTACAGACTACGATATTTTGTAGCTATTAAGTTTTGCTGCAAAAGGAAATTATCAAAGACAAGAGAAATTTCTTAGTATAATTGTGTTCCATTAATCTACATAATTACGAAGACAATAAACCTAGGAAGAACAGTATAGGTTCAAAAAAGGGAGAATATGCTATAAAAGCAGAAACACAAATTCCATCAATTTATTTTGTACATATAAGGAATACTACACTATAAAAATCACCCTTTGAAAATACAATTAGACAGAACAGCCAATTTTAAAAGAAGGAAAAATAACTATGAAACCACAAAAAACCAATAGGTTAAGTTTGATCATAAAACAGAGTATAGCATTTGCAAGAGCAGCATATCTTAAACGGTTATGCTACTCTTCTTTGAATGTCGGTTCCCCATATGTCGTTTCTTCGAACACCATTTCCCAGAATGCCAATGCCACGAACAACCCTTTTTCCCGAATAGGCTAGTTCCCGAAAAGTTTTTAGCTCTAATAATTGTAATAACCTTTTGTGTTTCAAGGTGATAAACGAACTTGTCATCTGATATGCACCCTTCTTCACTTGATTGGCGGTTCTTTCGAGTCTCACTATCATTGGCATTTTTGGAAAGATGTGTTTAGTTTAGATGACGTTATAATCTACATTATCTACTTCTTTTAATTATCATTCATTCTAGTTCAGCATCCAGTCCTTACAGAATATTTTCCACCTGTTTGACCTGCATAACTTTTCGAGGAAACGGGTCATTCGGAGAGGTGGCATTCGGGGAAATAATATTCAGGGAAACGACAGTTGCACAATCATGATTAGTAGATGTAAAATTGTTAAACAGCATTTTCCCCTTAAGATTTTGGTTGGGCCTGCCGATGAACCACGTAGTCGTTTATTTTGAATTTTCAAAACCACCTCCTTCCCCCATCGTGATTTTTTGTCCGTACAAACGTTTTGAAATATGTACGGGCCGTGGTCTTTGGCCAAACCATGCCCCCCATAGATGACCAAGTAGTTTATGGACGGCCCCTGAGATTTTTTGCCTGAGAAAAAGGAAGCAAACACTCACCGTTTAAAAGGTTGTTTTGAACTCAATTCCGATTTTATTCGCTTGAGGTAGGGTAGATGTACCAATAGTGGAGGTACTAAGCACGATTGAACTTGATTTAACCGCCTAAATTCAAGAAGCGCAATTAATGTACATGCTAGTGTTGAACCTGGAAGTAACGACCACCGCTGACGCTATGACGGATCCCTGTAGTAACTTGTCCGTATGAACATGAAACTATTGAGAACCAGAGCTACCGGTCCAAAGCCCGGATAAAGTGTGGATGGTTATTATGGTTGTTATCCATGGCCATCATGTAAAGAAAATGGATACAGTGGGGGACCGAAATCCGTTTAGTCTCGAAATCGTAGACGTACGAATCTCGGCCCCCCACAATGAACCCCAACGCCAAGGTGTGATGCGACCCGTGCCGATGGAAGAATGGTTGAGGGGGTTTCATAAATGCTCAATCACACACGGAGCCTGAAGAGCACCAGGGCGAACTCTTCAGTATGCAGCTCTTGCTGCATTATGGCAGGGTAATGATGCAGTTGACCTTTATTTCCCTAGCGACTCGTGGGACCAACAAAATGAATACCAGTGTTAGCAAACCAAACAAAGGTGACGACTGCCTCACACAGTCGGAAAAGATGGAAGTGGAGAACTCACTAAGCCAGCTTGGGCTTACAGAAGACCAGCTACTGTGCAGTTCACAAGAGGAGATGGAATCTACTCCGTCCCAGAAACCCAACGCACCGGGCAAGTCCAGCGCGGGACATTCAGAAGATCCTGGTATCCCCTCGTCGATTGAATCGGTGAACACGGACGACGACAAGGATGATGGAATCAAGGTCGTTATCAACACCCCTAAACCTGTACCATCCAAAAAAGGACCCAAAATGGACGATCCTATGGATGGTGAGGAAGCTGAAGGCAATGTAACTCCCAGAAAAACCTAACGCGCTCACAAAGGAAGCAGCTCAAAGCTCTCCGGGAAAGCGGACTAAGCCGAAACGAGGCTTTATCCAAAATCCTGGCAAATGAGGGTACTGTGCTTGCTTCTTCTAAGCGAACGAGAAACGACCTTGATAAATCTGCTACGGTTGAAGAGGATTCAAAGCCGAAGAAGATGAAACATCAGTTAGATCCCCGAGAGCGCGCTGAAAAATCCTCAAGCTCAGTGCCACAAAATGGTGGGTCCAAACGACAAGCCACTGGTCAGAGCTACAGCGATATGACCAAGCGTGTGAAGGTCGGGATAATACCCAAAGACTTTCCAACCGCCCAGCTCACGACGGCTCAACTAGACGTTCTACAGGATGCTCTGTTGCTTAAAGTGGAACAACAGCGTGATGAGCCACTGAAACCCAAATTCTGTAACCTTGTCTACAAATCTGGCTACATGGTTCTAATTTGCAAGCATCAAGAGACAGCTGAGTGGGTGAAAGAAATAACACCTTCAGTAAATACCTGGGAAGCTGAGTTGGTTGCACTGAACGAGGAAGACATTCCCCGCCAAGAGCTTCTTCGAGCATTCTTCCCTCAAAGCTCAACCTTCGCGGACGAACGCATTAAGGCTCTCATAGAGAGCCAGAACGGGTTGAAAACAACGAATTGGCGTATCGTGAAAAGGTCCATTCTCAATGACATCCATGTCGAATGGATCTTTACGGTAGATGGATCGTCAATGGACATGCTGTCGAAATCCAAGTTCATCCTCAACTACCGATTTGGAGAAATCCAGTTGAGGAAAATTAAGAGGACACCCTCCGTTTCCAACCACAAGCCGAATAAGGAGCTGGCCCAAGAAAATTCTGAGGAAGCCCCTGATTCAAACAGTGGTAAAAGGAACGCAATTTCTCGCCCAAAGACCACCATGAAGGCTAGCGTGTCCGCTCCTAAAGGAAAAGTTCCGAGCTCAGCTTCAATTCCCTGCTCAAGTGGTACCAACCCAAAGGTATCTAAAACTAGCAGTGGAAAAGAAATGAGTGAAGTCTTGACCACAGGGGCGAAACTCGCAGGCCTGGATGTGATGGGTGGGAAAAACAAAGTTCTGATACCTAACCCGAAACAAAACCGTGATGATCCGCAACATCCAAAGAAGGGCGATGCTCGCCTGGATAAAAGCGGAACTCCTAAATATGGCGCTTAAGGCAGTTCAAGTGAATCTCCACCACGCACAGAGTGCAACAGATGTACTCTGTCGGAGATTCACAAAAGAAAAATTGACGGTGGCGCTTATTCAGGAGCCGTGGGTCAATAAAACCAGGATACTAGGTATTCAACTAAACTCATGTAAGTTGGTATATGATGATAGCCAGCTATCTCCAAGAGCGGCTATCTTAATACGCAATAACACTAAATGTTTTCCTATTACAGAATTCATTAAAAAGGACATCGTGGCAGTCAGGATGGAGGTGCCCACCGATAGGGGAAAATCTGAGATCCTCATGGTTTCAGCGTATTTTCCTGGCGATGCGGAGAATATTCCTCCACCAGAGATAGCTGCGATTGTCCATTACAGCCGTATCCACAACATCCCGTTCGTCATTGGTTGCGACGCGAACGCGCATCACACCGTATGGGGAAGTACAGATATCAACACCAGAGGTGAGTATCTTTTACAGTTTCTTTCCTCCAAAAACATCAATATATGCAATGTTGGCGACAAGCCTACATTTTCAAACTCCATTCGACAGGAAGTGTTGGATTTGACTTTATGTAGTCCATCTATTTCTGACAAAATAAAAAATTGGCATGTTTCTGATGAAACATCAATGTCAGACCATAAACACATAATATTCGACTGGGAAGGGGGTCTAACGATAGAAAGAACGTTTAAAGATCCTAAGAAAACTGATTGGGAAACCTATTCAGCAATTCTCCAATCTGAATCATACATAATTGAAAATAATATTAAATCCATAATGCAGTTGGAATCGGCGTCCACCTGCATTAAAAACAAAATTCTTAATGCTTTTCAAGAGAGTTGTCCGACTAGAACAACTAGTTCGAGTAGAGATGTTCCATGGTGGAACAAAACTCTAGATAAGCTCAGAAAAACAGCGCGTAGAGAATTTAACCGCGCTAAGCGTACTTCCGATTGGAGCCTATACAAAAAAGCTCTAACAGACTATAATAAGGAGCTAAGGCGCTCAAAACGGAAATCATGGGTTAGTATGTGCGAGAACATAGAGATGACCCCCGTGGTAGCCAGGCTTCAAAAAACACTCTCAAAAGAACACTCCAATGGTCTGGGTAGTATCCGTAGAGTCGACGGTTCATTCACTGTAGAGCCAAGCGATACATTGAGTGAAATGTTAAGAATTCACTTCCCTGACTCAATTCCTCAATCAAGAATAAGTGAAGAAGGTACTGAGATTGTTGTTTCAGTTCCACAACAAACCATATCTTTGGTTTCTGGGACAAAAAGAGACGCAATTAAGGTTGCCAAAGAAGCTTTTACTTGTGCCAGAGTTGAAAGGGCTGTGAGATCTTTTGAGCCATTCAAATCTGCTGGCATGGATGGGATTTTCCCAGCGTTAATCCAAAAAGCGGAGAAAACGCTAATCCCACACATGGTAGAGATTTTTAGGGCGAGCTTGATTTTAGGGCATGTTCCAGATGATTGGCGTCAAGTTCGAGTTGTCTTCATTCCTAAAACAGGTAAAAAAGACAAAACAAATCCCAAAGCATTTAGGCCGATCAGTTTGTCATCCGTGATGCTTAAAATCATGGAAAAGGTATTGTGCGAATACATAAATTCTAAATTTATGAAAGCAATGCCTCTTTCACAACACCAATTTGCGTATCAGAGTGGCAAATCCACGATCTCAGCACTACATTCGTTAGTCAATAAGATCGAAAAAACACTACAAGCTAAAGAAATCGCTCTTGTAGCATTTCTTGACATTGAGGGTGCATTCGATAATGCTTCTTATTCGTCTATAGGATCGGCAATGTTGAGGAGGAATTTCGACCCATGCATTGCTACCTGGGTACATGCTATGCTAGCCAATCGACAGATCTCCTCTGAGCTAAGTGGTTCGTGCGTCACTGTAAAGGCTACAAGGGGGTGCCCACAAGGTGGGGTACTTTCACCGTTGCTTTGGTCACTGGTGGTGGACGAGCTTCTCGATAGCTTAGAAAGGAGAGGCTTCGAAGTGGTAGGATATGCAGATGACGTGGTCATTATTGTACGAGGCAAATTTGAAGACGTTATATTCGAAAGGATGCAGCTAGCTCTTGATCATACCTTTTCCTGGTGTCAACGAGAGCAACTAGGAATAAATCCTTCCAAAACCACCATCGTACCTTTCACAAAACATAGGAAGGTACAATTGAGAACCCTTCTCCTAAACGAAACACAATTGACTTGCTCAAAGGAAGCCAAATATCTTGGTGTCATACTTGACTCCAAGCTAAATTGGAATTCACATCTTCAAACAGTGGTGCAAAAAGGCCTCAATTCACTCTGGGTATGCTCCAGAGCACTTGGTAAGAAATGGGGCCTGAAACCAAGTATGATTATGTGGATCTATAAAACCATTGTTCGTCCTAGAATAACTTATGCTTCTCTTATCTGGTGGCCTAAAACAAAAGAGGCTACGGCAAGGGCAAAGTTAAATAAAATCCAACGTATTGCCTGTATAGCAATTACTGGTGCAGCACGCAGTACACCCACCTCTGCCTTAGACGCGATGCTTAATCTGCCCCGGCTGGATCAATTCATAAAGCTGGACGCTGAGAAAAGTGCGTTGAGGCTGAAACGAACAAAAACCCTACTATCAGGTGATCTTACGGGTCACCTCAGTATATTAAATGAATTTTCTATAAATCCAATTGTAGAAAAGTGTAGTGACAGGATGGAAATGGTAGTCAACTATGACATACCCTATAAGGTGATCATGTCTTCTCGTCAAGAATGGGAAGAAGGTGGACCCAACATCCCTCCAGGGTCTATTAAATTCTACACAGATGGTTCCAAAATGAATAATCTGGCAGGTTCTGGAGTCTACGGACCCCGAACAAAAACCTCAATTCACTTAGGACAGTGGTCTACAGTATTTCAGGCAGAAATATATGCTATCTTAGAATGTGCGTTACTATGCCTGAAGAGGAAATACAGACACGCAAGTATATGTATTCTCTCCGACAGCCAAGCGGCTCTTCAGGCGCTTAACACTTACACGTGTAACTCAAAACTAGTGTGGGAATGCATTCTAGCTTTGAAAAAACTAGCTCTCTGCAATCGAGTTAACTTATATTGGATCCCAGGGCATGCGGGTCTAGAGGGAAACGAAATTGCTGATGAGCTGGCCAGAAACGGATCTGCTAATAGGTTCACTGGCCCCGAGCCATTCTTCGGAATATCAGACAGTTTCTTAAAAATGGAACTGAACAACTGGCTGGTTAGCCAGACCTCATCAAACTGGGATGCATCTCCTAATACGAGTCAGTCAAAAAGGCTTGTAAATATAAACCCAAAGAAAACCCAACAACTATTAGGTCTCAGCAAAAGGGATCTCAGTTTATACACTGGTCTAGTAACAAGACACTGCCCCAGCAGATACCATTTACAAAAGATCGGTGTTGTTCAAAACTCCAACTGTCGCTTCTGTGACGATGAGCGAGAAACATCAGAACACCTCATCTGCTATTGCAGTGCACAAATCCATTGTAGGTCCAGGATATTTGGTAAGCCCTTCTTAGAGCCTGCCGATATAAGGATCGCAACCCCCAGCAATGTTATAGGCTTTATTAAGCTAATTGCACCAGACTGGGGGAATCCTCACACTGCAGCTTAGGACCATTATTTCTCAATAATAAGGTGTTCATGAGCTCAGAAGTACATAGATCATTTAGTGACATACATGTCACTGGATGATGTATGTACTATACATACAGTAAAAGGGTATATCACAATAGTTCAAGTTAATTGGACGCAGTGATTCAACACCCGACAAAGAAGGAAAAAAACGACCATTGACTTAATGAGAAAAATTAATTCATCGTAGTAATCCACGGCATGTCAGTGAAAAATAATACCTCCACTATTGATACACTGTTCCTTTAGTTGCGGTATATTTTTAATTTGTGTTCCTATAGTTGCGGTATCCGTGGTTTTCTTATGGGATCCTCCACTATAGGAACACTTTACCGCAACTATTGGTACAAGTAAGAAAAGTTTTAGCAAATTTAGTGAGATTTCATGAAGCAATTTGAACGCTCTATTCAACTATTCCGTGTATCAACAAGCCAATACGTCGATTGGCAGTGTCGGTTCTGTGGCCAATATAATAAAATCCGTTAAAACGGCACTACCGCAACTATAGGAACACCCAAAACTAAGGGAACACTTACCCTACATACCTAATAATGATTTTGATAAAATAATATTATGGGTGAATTGATGTCTGTGTTCGGAATTCGAAGCTTCTTCGAATCGCCATCTTAACGACAAAAAAACTAAATTACCAAATTAATTTTTCCACTCTTTAAAAACGTATAAAAACGATTCTGGGGAATGTCGTTCTAGGGTTTGACATTCCAGGAAATGTCCTATAACCGAGTCATCAAGTTCCTTACATAAACTGTTACGGATGGAATTAAACTCGTATCTGGAATGCTAGGAAGCCAAACGTATGTCAGCCAACACAAAGTAATATTGATTTATCTCTTTTTAAAGTGTAACTTGGGGCTGTAAGAGTGAGACTTCAATATGCATTTGCTATTTAGTTCACAGATTGGTTCTGCAAAAGACAACAACTTTCACAAATAAAGGCTTACTCATGTCCATTACATGCATTTCAAATCATTGTAAGCCTTAAGTGTTCGGACTTGGAGTTCAAACGATAGTTATCTTTAGAATGTTCCTTTGTTTTAGCAGTGGCTTCAATGTTCCGAATTTATAAAACATTCATAAGCATGTTTAAAACTAATGTTGCGTAACCGCAAATAAAAATAAATTACATTAACGTTTATATTACCTAAATGAAATTAACGTAAATAGAAGTCACGTTAATGAAAGATTCAGTGTGCTAAGGAAAAATCCGTTCCTTCGTCGCCAGCCAAACGATCGAACTGAATCGCAGTCTGACCGCCGCTGCCGTTGTCGTCCGACGACTTCAGGAAATCCCTCCAAAATCCCGGAATCTAAAGTGTACAACACCGGCTTGCCGCATCCTGTGCTGCAGTAGAGGCTACCGTCGTCGTCGTTGTCATCCGTTCGCCACTGCCAGCCGGACCCAAGACCCAATCAGTCAGTCAGTAGTGTCGGGCCAGCTGAGATATAATCTCACCGCCTCCGGACGGAACCCCAGAAGGAAGTGTAAGCTCATAATTACGGTGACCAACGACTGCAGTGGACCAACGACGGTGGAATTCTGACGTTTCACGGGAAGTAGCCGCACCTAAATCTATGCGACACCCACCCAGCCCACTTCCTACCTAGATTTTTTTCCGGGTTTTCAAGCAGGAAGAGAATGTCATCGTTTTGTCGCAGCAAGATGGCAAGAAAAATGATAATCGTCGAGCGGCTGTTGAAGGACGGTAGAGCGGAGTAGAAGTGGTGGAAGAAGGACCTTGTCCTTGCCGCCAGCTTCGAGTGGGATTTAGGATAGTGGGTCAAACTGGATGGGTTTCGGATGAGGGTTAGGATTGGGAAGGAGCTGATCCTGGCTAACTTTTTATTGCAAGTGTGATTTGTTGAAACGAGGTTAATGAACTTGAGTGGATTTTATGCTTTTCGATAGATAAAACTCGTTAACGGTAGCAGCTGGCCCAGATCTTCATTGTTAGGACGAGCAAAAAAAGTGAATCTGAAGAAACGATTGATTCTCTTATGTTTCCCTTAGAGTTATTCTAGTATAGCAATCACATTATTATTGCTTTTATTGTAATAAATGCTTTCTCAAATTCATATTACAAATTTCATATTCTACATTAGTGGAATAACCAACATATTTATCTTAATTAACGAGATTTTTAGCTCTGGGCTAGTTCATCTCGGGACCAACGGTTTTAGTTCCCTTCCGAAGGAACTCGGCGTCATGAAGTGACTATCACGAGGAATTTTCACTTGAAATGTGAACAATTATATGTTTTCCATTATTATATGAAAGTTCAAAATTATCATCCGCATACTGGTCAGATTTTTTTCTGGACCAACAAGATTCTAATCAAAATCTTAACAGGGTTCAGGATTCTAGTCAATATCTTAACCCTCTTACACCCAAATTTTAATTTTCGATCTAAGTATCATTTTTCGTTATCTATATTCGATCTGAGCACGTCTTGGACAATGATTCAATTTTATTCGCAAATTTATGAGTTTTGGTAACCATGTGTGTAGCTCGTTGTTTCTGAGCATTTGAATGTATTTTCATGTTATTGACCAGCGCTATAGGGAAGAAAAGATCATTATTTACCTGCCCGTGATGTTGGTTTGGGTGCTTATTCTTTCATTTGCTCAGAAACAACGAGCTACACACGTGGTTACCAATGTCTTTTAGGGCGTTATCTTAGAGTATGCGAGAGTTGTATTGATCAGTTAAAAGCTTCATTATAATAAGTAAGTCTAAGAAATTTTATTATTTATTGATGTCAAAAAATAATATTAGGGAAATGTATGTAAACTTTTCAGTACTTCTTAGGGTTCCCTGTATCTTCTTAAATAGACGTTGAACTAACATTTCTTCCCTTCCTCCTGCGATTGTAAGGACGTTGCCAGGTGTGAAATGTGATGCTTGTTTTGACACTACATGTAGATTTCTTAGAACCAATAGAGCTGAGCATTGCACAGCCACCCATGATTTGTACCGTCGTTTATGCTATGCTATCCCGATTAGAGGTACATAACAAAAATATAATAAAATTTTATCAGAATATGATATGTATATCTTATTATGATATAATTTTGTTCGACACTGTTATCCACAGAAAATGTTGAAACAAAAATATATCATATTGTGTTATATTTATTTTGAATATTATTCTTTTTGTTTATTTTTAACAATTTTATAATAAATTAAATACACGTCAGTGAATTTTCTTCTTTTTTTTTATTTGAGAATAATGAAAGAAAAATTTCTTGGGTCTGTGAAACCAGCCAAGTGGTAATAAAATGTTATGAACTTAATATAATTATTGGCTAATTTCAAGTGATTAAAATAGTGACTTGTTGCGACATTAAATTGCTTGTTTTACACCAAAACATACATTTTTCTGTCTATTGCACCGAATATGAAGTTTTATTTGAATTTATATATATATACACGTATTTTGGATTTTTTGATTAGGGTGACCATTTCCAAAATAGGGTGACCAGAAAAACTGCGATTTTGCAAAATTTTTATTTTTAAAAAAATTATAAGTTAACCGTTTGACCGATTTTCAATCTTTTTGGACGAAATGAAGGCTAAAGATTTTGACTTTTCAAGAAAAATAAAAAAATTCACAAAAATTGTGTGTTTTACACGAAAAAACTCAATAGTTTCCGTTTTTTCGTGTTTTGAAGACCTCGGGACCAAAGGGACTATTGCTGCTCTCATTTTTTCTTAAAAGTTCTGAAAATTTTACGTAAACTGTCAAATTTTCAGCGATGTATGTTTTTTAGTTTTTGAGATATATTTTTTTGAAAATAAAAAATCAGTCATTTTTCATCGGCACACACTGTAGATCTCAGCGCATTAGATTTGTAATGTTTAAAAAAAATCATAACTTTTGAACAGCTCAACCGAATTCCAATCTTTTTTTATGGAATGAAAGCTTTATTCAATGTATGTATCACCAGAATAACATACTAAAACTGAATGGATTAACTGTTAATATAGTCCTTTATACCTTAAACAAATAAGATTGGTCCACAATAGAGATATGGCAAAAGGACGTTTGGCCTAATAGTGAATCTTTGCGAAACTTTTTATCAGAAGAAGGGTAAATTCTTAATGACATATTATGATTAAGTCCATAATTTATTGGAACAGTATTACTCAAATAAATAGCCTTTTATTCTTACAAGGCGAAATCCGATCAAATGCCCCTGTCCAGCCAAAAATCGATATAACAAACCTACTGCCTCGAATGAAACTGCCTCTCATGCGCTCTCTTTTTCATGTCATACTATCACAAGAGCGATTTTTACCGTTTTGTCTTAAATTCCGAACATTCAGTTTTTGTATAGCGATTTAGTTGAAATGTTTCGCTGAAATATGTCACCAAATCAGATGAAATGGCAGTCAATTGCAATTCAATTTTGACGTCTCTTAATACCTAGGGAGTATTGATGATTCTCTACTTCAAGACCAGTAAAACTATTGCTTAGATAAATATATTTGCAAAATTATTCATTTGAATACGATTTATTCGTGCTGTTCGAATTTGAATCAAGGTGTTTGGAGACAGAACGATTTACAGTGTTCAGCATTTGAATCACACACTAAATGCCATGGTGGTTCGAAGCCTATTCAAGTGAGAGACTTTAACTCCAAATATCATAAAATCGATTGAGATTTGGAAAAGTAATGGCTATTTGTTGTTTTTTGACGTTAATATTGTAATTTTTGGTTGCGTGGAACTTTCGTTGCATGGAACCAAACAAAGGTTAAATCTTTTTCAATATTTTATGTAAGGGCGTTTCTAGGCCTATCATAAGGATGTTTTGAGGTGAATTAGTTTTTGCATAAATGCTTGGAAACAATTTTTAGCCCATAGTGGGGCAAAAGTTCGAATCAGCGCGCTGCAGCGGGGCAAAAGTTTAATCCTTGTATAATTTGGAAGATTTTGCAATTTACTTAAAATCCACATATTATCTCCAAATTTAGCGAAATTTGCCTGATCATGCAAAAAATGTCACCAAAACTTTACATTTTCATTCAGTTTTGCGAAAAACTACTATTTTAAGAGTTCATGTTTTGTGTGTTGAACTGTGTAGTTAGCTTTTCTCCTGGAAAGAAATCTTCATATAAAATCGAATGTTTGGAATATTGATCTTGTTTGAAATCTAAGGCAAAACGGTGCCTGACATCATAAGAAATCATTCTGTTATTCCCAAGTTACCAGTAAATTACAAATCAATTTACTACGAGCATCGAAAAACGGAATCCTTGTTGCTGTCTGATTCATTCACAAAACCAGTGCCATCATGCCATCGTCCGCTCGAGTCATCTCCTACACACAACCACACTGAGTCCCCAAAATCAAGCAAAACATATCTCCCTTCTTGAATCACGTCCACATTTTCCCTGGCTTGCATCGCACTTGTTACGACTTCTGCTGAGCGAGAGCGAGAGAAAACTCGGGTTTTCCGTTCATTGGTGTATGTTTGTGCTGTATCTTGCTGCTGTGAGCACATGTTAAAACAGTGACCACCACTGGTGCAAACGGGATGGAACTAGAACCGCTCTCGCTCAATCTGGCAAACGGGAGCGCGCTTCACTGCCTGGGAATGGGTTGGAAAAGCGCTTTTTTCACGAAGGGGACGAGGGATGCCCACAATTCTGCCAAGTCTATGGCGTGCTAAACCCCAAAACAGATGATACAGTGCTCGGGCTTGGCAGCAGCATTTCCGATGGTTTAAATCGCATTTGATTGCTGGCCAATGTCCGGTTCGGTTCGGTTCGGTTTGGTCCAGAGTGGAATCCGGAATTTGACTTGGGAGGATTTCGGTGACTTAGATGGATCTTTCGAGCGAGGTCCTGCAGCGGACGGTTGCTGAGCTAGACTGAGCAGTAGCTGCGTCGTTGCGTCTGTTCGGAGTTCGCTTTCCATATGGGAGAGCACTACAGATAGATAACAGCGGCACCAACGACGACAACAATAATATCTACGGGGTGCGGAACAGAGACGGCCTAAGGGAGTAGGCCCAATCAAAGCTGGTAGAACGAGAGAGCGTGAGGTTGCTGGTCCCTTTTAGTGTGCGTCGTTCGTTCACTTCGAGCGGTTCAACCAACCCAATCCCCTTTGTATCTATATCTACACTACGGCTGAGCAATTCGAAAAGCAACGAACGACGATGTTCTGTGCATGTGCCGCACGTTGTTGTGAGTGAGTCGTCCGAAACAACACAAAAAAAAGAAAAAAGTAAGAGGGGCCTTCCACTGACAAGTCGGAGCTCTCGAGCTGGCACTTGGCTACGGAACGACTTTCGGTGTCGGTGTGCGAGGACTAGACCTCCTAAGAACACTAAATCCCTTCTCGGATCGTCGCGGCTCGGCCAACTAAGTCCGGGCAAATAATAATAAGTTTTTAGGAGAATTAACTTTTCGGTATTAAGGATTTAAGCAATAAAGTTTGATGAAGAGGAGTCGTGGTCGTGGAACGGCAGCTGAGGTATATCGACGTTGACACGTCGGCTCAGGGGGCAGCGTCTACCGTTGGACGGTCAGCTAACCTTCTTTTGGGGAAAAGCGAAGACTACGAAAGAGACACGAGAAAAAAACTAACGGCGGTGATTTTCACGCACTAAATCCCGGATTTTCGGGCTGTGGCCGCCTCGTCGTCTCGTCTGGTACGGTTGTGTGAGGGCGCGCGACTCGTCGAAGGCGGAAGTTGTTCGACTTTTCCAAACCCACAAATAAGAGTGAATCTTCTCGGAAAACAAAAGTTTAAAGTGAAGAAAAAGTGTTGGCGCGGTCGATGTGTGAAAGCGGGCTCAAGTGATTAAGAATTGTTCAAAACATTCGCGCGCTAGGAATCTTCCGAGATTTTCCGGCGCGAGCGTACGCTTCGGACGGTTTGACGGATGGTTTGTGTGAAAGTCGTAGTCATCTCGATCGCAGACTTCGGTGGTCATCAGTGTTATTAAGCTAGTGGATTAAGAGGGCGCAGGCCAGAGAAGCCGAATTAATCGCCGATTGATGGTTTTTTGTGTGGTTTGAATCGAACGAGTGAAAGAAGCCGATGATATATTGAACGAGCGATTTTTTTTGCAGTGAAGATAGAATCAAACAGCGAAAGTTAGGTTTTTGCGGAAGTGAAGTGAGAGACGAAAACTTCCGGGGGCTGTAAACTGTCTCGTGTCGGTAGAAAAGACAAGTGATTTTGCGCGCACCGCTGTGGACGGGTTCCGTCGGAACGTTGGACATTCAGTAAGGTGAGTTGTGTACGGAATTTCGTTTACATTATTACAAATGGCGAACAAATATTCACTGTTAAGCATTGATTGACATGTCAAAATTCATTTGATTTTTTTCATATTGGAAATGGGACCCTACTGTTGTTTTTGTTTCATATGCCAGTGCTGCTATAAAAATATTATCGACCTATACGATATTTGAGAAGACGTTACATAATGGGGAATTTTAATATTCCAGTGGAAGAATTTGACGCAAATACAACAATTTTAAACAATTTGAAAAAAGTTTGTTCAAGTAGAAGTTTACCATTAGAGAATAAGTGGTCAACTTAGCTGAAACATTTGTATAAACAATGCAAGAAATTTTCAATTCTTATTAACAAGCAAACTCTAGCAAATAGGTTAGCCATGCAAAAACTATTACCAGGCCAATAGCTGTAATTGCTGATAGCTGACGATGGAGGATTCGAATCCCGCCGGCCGAGCACTATTTCAGGTTAGAAATTTTATCGACTTTCTAAGGCATTAGTTGCCACCCAATGCCCCATACAAATGCTAAAATCTCGCCCTAAAAGCCATTGGTAATCGAGTGTGTACCTTGTTGTTTTTGAGCAAATGATTTAACGAAGATAAAAACTTTTACCACTATGAGATAGAGGAGGATCTGCTTTTTACTGTAGCATTGCTAAATAACGTGTAAATTCATTGTTTTGCTTAGTAACAACGAGTTACACTTGGATACCAATGGCGTTTAGGGCGAGATCATAAATTTAGCGAGACTTAATAGAATCAATCGATTATAAAAGGCAATTTCATTTTTTTAAATTAATAATACAATCACTTGATGAGCCAATAATCAGAAACTTTCCTGTAAAAAACTCAAAACTAAAAATAAGAGGGAAGTTTTATTGATTGAAACTGTAAAAAATATGATAATAATGCCGAGGACAGATGTTCTTGGAAGAATTTAAATAATTTCAAAAGGATTCAGAACAAATAATTGGTTCGTTAAGCATCATGAAACGATTGATGTTGCGATAATGATGAATGTCAGAAACTTTCCTGGATATAAGGTGTCCGGAGAAGAAAAGGGCCATTTTTGGCAATGGAACTCAGGGTAAAGTAGCATTATTCTGTCTGAGGCAAAATTGTTGAATTATTGATACAACGTTTGAT
This sequence comes from Aedes aegypti, assembly GCF_002204515.2. Lineage (NCBI taxonomy): Eukaryota > Metazoa > Arthropoda > Insecta > Diptera > Culicidae > Aedes > Aedes aegypti. The sequence continues at coordinate 74,673,460 of NC_035107.1, forward strand.
CTCCTTATTTAAAATTTCAATGAAAATAGGATCATTCCATATACAATTGAAGAAAACGTGTTTGCCATTATATCAATTAAAGTGTTTGCTCTTTTTAGACAAATTGAAAACAGTGAAGAGTGAAAAGATGCACTTTTCTTTATGAGGGTGTTGAAAGCTTATAAGAAAAACGGCAGCAGTTTTTCAGCAGCTTTTCACTAAGAGGCCAAAAAATAGGGGCCAATAGTTTACATATATTATATTTCACCCATTCGACGGAAAATCACCTAAAGTACTATTGGAAAGCTTGAAAACAGTCGAATTTTTCAAAGTATATTGCTAACAACCGTTCAAAATGTCACTAACACCCTTTTGATTTGGACCCCTCATGTTTCTTGGACCGAACATCTCAAACTCATATTCAAAACGTTGATTTGTGAATCCCAAAAACATGATGAATCTTGTATTAAGGGGTCCATTTATGAGATCAGAACCAGGCCCTTCAAAGCCTAAATCCTGCTCTGATTGGTTCCTTCTATAGTCAACATAATTGATAATATTCCATTCTATAGTCAACATAATTGATAATATTCCTAAATTGAGCTCAAAAGCTACGTCAAATGGATTATTGGATAATCTATGTATATCATTAGTACCGATTGTTGGTAAACTCTTTTAATTTGACTTGACAATCTCTCCTGAATTTGAATGGTTAATGAATTTGCAAATGTTCTATACTTAGCGCTGACACTGCCAGTGTTGAAAAGTATCCTGGAAATTCCGGAATTTCTTCCAGTATTTTCTTGTCAGCATTAATATTTGCAGCAAATCAATATTCTGATACAAGTATCAAAATGGCTAGTCCCACTGTGCAGACTTTGTATTGAAGATAGTTTTAAAATTGGTGGCAATCAGATTGTTCACTCATAGACAGTATGATAGACGAAAATTTCTAAAAATTTTAAGGGAAGAAACGGGGACAAGCATTCTATTTCAGGGGAGAGATAAAATCATTGAGAGTAGCACTCCTTCGTAGTGAGTGTGCTCTGGGATGGGACATGGGTATTTCCAGTGCTGGGAATGGTAATAGTAGTAGGCTTGAATTTCAAGAAAGACACTTGGCTCTCTAACTGCAGTAGTTCAAAAACGTGAATCTCATCAAGTAGCCTATGTTAGGTGCATGAGTTTTCTAAATCGTTAGTGTCATTGAAGACTCTAAATGCGGGAAATAGAACATTTTTCTACAGTAATTTTGGGTTGCCCTTAGCAACGGGCGTTTTGCAATTTTCAAGGCATTTTGCCTACAGCAGCGATGGACGTGAGTTTCACTGGCTTCGCTGACTGTGATTGGCTTTGTTTGGCTACTGTAAAGTGAATTTTATATTTTTTCCCAACCCTGGGTATTTCTGCTTTATGCTCTGTCTCTAGAACCTTGCCTTACGCGCCATTACTTACTCTTTGAATTGAAAACAAAAAAGATTATCATTCCCATTATGCAGAAATGCAATGTATAAAATTACAGGAACAAGAATAGGCATTCATCTATGAGCAAAAAATCAAAACCGAAGACTGAGCTATTGGCAGAAATGATGCTGTTTTTTGAAAAAGTGTCGCTGTGAAAAACTTATACACGATTAAATCCATCACAAATGTGTCACGAAACTAGAATTGACAAGCATTCAAAAAGATCAAATGGAATTCTCTCACCAAATTAATGTTCAACGTCTACTTTCTCCAATCGTACGTCCAAGCATTTCTCCATGATGTAAATAGGGCACGTGCTTGAAGTGATCAATTTCTTCATAATCTAGCATTATTTTCGGATTAGCTATTCCCAGTTGATCGAATTTCTCCAGCTCTTGAATCGTCGAACAATCTTCAACCAGCAGAAAAATTTGAAACTTTCACAAAACATCAGGCATTTGAATGTCACTTTTATGGGAGAAATATTGTCACAAAAATGAGATATTTTCGTTAATTGTAGGAATTTGCAATATGAATGATAAGCCAGAACTTGAACGAACTTTTCGCTTCTTGTACGCCAAAAAATGACAGCTTAGGTAATTGATTTGCAGATGGTGATAAAAAATTTTAAATTCGTTAATTTGTTACTGATTTGTTGATGTATGAGAATTGATCCCTTCTCACCCTATCGAGGCGGTGATTTTTGGTCATAATAACTGAAATCGGTCCCTAGTTATGTTTGATACTACTTGCCAATAACAATTAATATGATGGATATTATTACGAAATTTTAAAATGATGTTAGCCCATCTAACAGTTTGATTTTCTATGACACTTTGAACCGAGCAATTTAACAAAGTGTAATTTTCAAGCTTCTTTTTATCATTTATTCAAAAAAAATTGACGACAGCTTCTGACATCTGGAGGGAATACACCATTTAAATTGTACATCAATATTCCTAATATTTGCTGAGATATTTCAAATAATGTTATGATCCATTGTCATCCGCATCGACGGTAGTTTGAAATAAATTAGCTAGTCCATAATGGTCTACCATACAATATTGCCGGTCTGAAAATTTGTTTAAAGATCAAAAGCTTGTTCTAAGACAAAGTTTTGATTTTGTGTTTCATCTATTGCATTTGGCTGGAATGCACTCAGTGTGATATTTAAAAGTTGAATTTTTTTTTCAGCATGAGTTCTAGATACGTAATAATACAACCTATCTGCAAAGAAACCTTACGACCATATCTTCAACTATTCATAATATTGAAGATATGTCAGACGATTGCGTACAGAAAAGGAAATGCATCAAATTTGAAGAGCAAGCATCTTGATTATTGCTTATTACTTTCTTATATAGCTCCAAAAAACTTTCGTCTTTTTCAACATCTATTTTCTTCAATGTACTAGTTTACCAATTGGGGAGCCAATCCTTTTGGGTAATCGTCGAAGAGTTTCAAAAGGATTTTCCCCAATTTGTTGGAATGTGTAGCCATCATTGCGAAATTTCCTGGATGGATCTTCAAAGAATTTCTGGAAATTTTGTTTTTGACGGGTTCTAGTAGAAATCTTAGTAAAAGTTCCTAGACTATTGCAATGAACATTTCTTTCAAAATTGCTTGAATATAGCATAAACAAAATCAACATTTAAGTGAAAGCTTTCGAGATGGATTCCTAAAGGTTTTTTTCTATGAATCTCTGTAAAAATGATAAAAAAAAGTCTTGAAAACACCTTTGTAGAATTTTTAAAAACTTTTTTGAGAGTTTTTGAAGAAAAGCCTTGAATGCTGTTTCTGGGTATTCATGGATGGTTGCCCAAAAGAAATAATGAAGGAATCGTTGAAAAAGAAACTATGGAAGAATTTCAGTTCGAATTCTTAGGTTAAAGCCTGAAGAAGTTATTGGAGACGTGAGAAAAAAACAACATTCAGCTATCTTTGACATAATCACCAGAAAAAAATCGTGAGGTATTTTCAGTTTATGACGAAGAGAAATCTTTTCAACGAATTCCTGCAGATATTGCTAAAAAAATTACCATGAACATTTTTCTGAAGAAAAGATGAAAAATTGCCTAGTAGAGCTCAATAAATTCGTGATGCATTTACTGGAGAATGAATCAAGTCGTTCCTAAAAAAAATAGAGGAATTTTTAGTTAGAGAAATTACCAGAAAAATGTCTAGATTATTTTTGAACGAATGTTTGAACAAATTGATGAGAAACTTCAAGCAGAATTTTGAAAATTCTCTAAATTTTCAAAATATTCTGTAAAAATCTCAGATAATATTTCAAGTTTAATTTTTAGAAGAAGTGAAGCTTATAATTATGGGTCGCTCAAGAAGAGTAAACAAACTGTTCTGTAATGGGTAAATAATAATAATTATCTATAGAGAGTTCCATTAGACATTTTCTTCCAATAACATTTCTTCCCAACTACGTACGATCAGTTTGGAGTCAAAGAACAAATTGTAGAGAAGGTAAGGCGCACAACATTGCCTAAGACATTGATGGAGTTAATTACTTGAACGTGAACTTTGAACTTATTTGTTATTGAAAATTGATTTTTAAAGCTGAAATAATGAAATGTAAAACCGCTAGTGGATCAAAATTTCATTAGCTTCCGAATTTGAGTTAAGGGTCTGAGGTTGATTGAAATATTTTAAAATTACCATGACCCCACAGTTATGGATCAAATAGTGTGGTGTCCAACCTATAAAATTCAATAAAACGACATGGAAAACGTAAAATTGTAATTTAAAAGCATGAATTGAATCGTTTTAAATTGTAACTTCGATTAGTAAACTGTTTTGAGTGTAATATTTACATAGGATTGCATAAAAATTAAAAACTGTATCGGTTTCTGAAAACCATATTATGGATCAATTTTCATATTATGGATCAAATTGTGACATATTACGGATCAGTGCGCAAAATCAAGAGATTTTCAACTCAATGCATCTGTATTGCATGATTTGGCGAAAGTTAACAATGTGTCACATATTACTGCAAAAAATAGCAGTGTTAGAGCTGGAAACAAGGGTGAAATTCCCTTTTTTGTGTGATACTGCATTGTAGTTACTGAGACATGAACTGTTTTCGCTCCACATCAAGTTTTCCACCCATTTTTGTCTGCTAAATAATGAAATTTACAAACCTTGATGTTTTATGAGTTTTATTTTTAGTGCTATTGTCTGAAAATGTCGAATCCAATGCTTAAAATGGTAGAAATCTACATTCTTTGGAAGTGATCCATAACCGTGGTAAACAATCATTTCCTGGTCTATATTATGGATCACTAGTTAGAAGTGCCAATATTCGGTATTTAGAATCAACAATCAAGAAAAATGTTTTCCAAAGATGAATTCATACTAAATCGAAGCGAACGAGCATGTTTTATGCTATAACATTTGAATTTTACCACCTGTGGGAGCTTATGAATGCTGACGGCACTTCTTACAGAAAACGACCATATAATGATAGCTGTGTGGTACCAACTAAACATTTGTCAAATACACCGTTATTAAGCGGTTGAATGTTGTGCTTAACTTTACAAATGCTAGAAGACAAATAGTATAACATGGGAAAAATATGTTTTACGTCAACATTTATGTTTTGAGCGAGTTATCCGATGTTGAACGCCAAAGTGATCCGTCACTGTGGGTGATCCGTAACTGTGTGGGCATGGTATTAGGCATTTGAAATTATCATTAGCATTAGCATAAAGAAATTCGCACTAATTCGTAGGTGGTACAGTCCTAGATTATTTTATGAGGGTTGCCTGATTCCTGTCCGTTACCTTAGCCAGAGATTTGGGACTTATTTCTGACCCTTAGACAAGATTGACGCGTCCTCCAACAGCCGAGAGCTGTCCTGGCCACGTCCTTGTGAATGCTGGAGAAAGGGAAGGAGTTATTAATTGAACGCCTACTTAAGAAAGTGGCAGAGAACGACCTCTCTAGGTGTTACGGGATATTTTGGAGTGTTAATGGGAAGGGTAGGGCCATAGGATACGTTCGGTAGACGTTCTGGAAAGCATGTGAATAATATTGAAGACCGGAACGACCTCATCGAATTTCTCCTCGAAACACCTCTGCATTTCTATAAAAAAGCTGCACATTGAGATGCACGCATACAATAGAAATATTAGTAGTAGAACGCTAATGGCGGTGTTCTCACAAAACTGAATTAGTTTATTATCACCTTTAACTGTATCTTTTCATTGTTTGGGCGATGCCATGTTGTAGTGGATGATTTTAAAATTTGTTTGACGCTTTGAGGACCGGTACTCAAGCTGTCAGTGCGTGGCAAACTAGATGTTGGTAACACGAACAGCAGCGACATTAGCATTCTTAGGTTAATGCTTCTACTACGCATACCGATGGCCCGTAAAAAGTATCGGTAGCTATTAGCCGCCGCATAGTACTGATTTCACTTCACAAGAAAACGTAGAATGGAAAACGAATGCAATCACTCACTCACACCGACGACTCGAAAAAATTCTGATAGCACTGGTGATATCACTGTCTTGACGGTACCAGGAGAACGAAACGCGAAAAACACGTGCCGTGCTTACCGATTACTGTGGTAGAGCTGGTAGTTCGAACACCCAGTAGCCCAGTGATGATTTTTTCGTTTGACGAAAAGTTTCCACCGACTGGAGCGGGAATTGAGCCCACGCTTCGAGGCACAATACGCCTAAACGACTGACGCCGCTGACCGCAAGGCCACGAAGCCCACAGCAAGCGAAACGCATTAGAAAATTTAAAACTCTGCCGCCCGCGCAGACAGCTTGCTGCGATCAGCCTTTGGTCAACGTCTCGATAGTCGTCTTCATTCACATACATGCACGACAGAAAAAAAGCGAGGAGAAAAATAATTCCCCAGACGCGTTCAGCGAAGACGTTGAGAGAAGTACTAATTCACGTGTGCTGCTGGTGCGGCTGTTTCCTCGTGCATGTTATGCAATTACTTCACGCTGCAATGTCGAGACACTTGTATTTGTCTGGAGCATTTCACATTTTACGCACAAACACACACTTCGAACGCGAAGGGAAAGTAGTTATCTCTTATTGAGTAATCAATATGGCGATCTCAACCAAACAAATCAATGCATTGTACAAAAAGCGACATATACGTTAAATTAGTTATAGTTATATAATTTAAAATAAAACATAACTAGGTAACGGTTAAGATCACCCCCTAAAATATTTGCACTCATGCACCTAACACCCTGTTAATAACCGTTCTCCTGACACAATATTAGAGCATAAGGGTGAGTAGAGTTACTGTGCATATGCTGTAGCCTTAGGTGCAAGAGCCTCATTGCTTGCAAGCGCACGGGCGCGCTGTACATTGTGAGACCTTTATTAGTGCGCCTCATTTTTCTTGAGATGTGTCTCACTGCGGTCTCATGCGCTCCGTCACATGTGCTGTTTAAAAGCCAGCGCAATAATTGAAGTGATTATAAAAGTTTTCAACGAAGATCTAAATTGTAACTCTTGGATCGTAAGCCTTCGACCATATCATATAGACCATCTAGACACCTGCATAATGAGGTGAAAATAGCTGTAGAGGCTCTTCGTTCCTAAGCAGTTGTTTCATAACTTGGATACCGATGGTGCGCCGTAGTGCCGAGCAGCGCATGAGACGAGCCTCTCCGAGAGCACATCACCTAGCGCGCGCTTTTAGAATTTTCGTGAGCCTCCGTCCAGCGCAGCACACTAGGATTCCGATGAGCTGAGAGACGCTTTGATGGGAGGCTCGTCAGTACATTTATGTGCTCCTGAGAAATAGGTACAGTACTGGACAGAATAAAGTACGCGTTGGTCGTTTTTCCATACAAAATGATCAAGTTTTTAGTCTTATATCTCGGTTTCTAGTTGTCCGATTGACCTGACATTTTCACCGCAGCTTGAAAGTAACCTCAAATTTGCTAGGCTAGAAATTCATAGTTTTTCATTAACGAACTTTTAAGTTATCGCAAATCTCAAATTTTGATAAAAATGACAAAATTTTAAAGTAAAAATAATTTTTAAATGAAAATATTTAGAGCAATATGTCCTTCTGCAAAAATGTACAATTTGATAAGACACACAAATTTGCAGAACATCATTTTTCGGTAAAACTGATTGTTTTCAAAATATTTTCAAAATTAAATTTTGCAATTTTTTGCAAATTGAGAGATTTTCAATAATTTAAAAGATTGTGTTACAAATGCAGTGATATTTTAATTGAGTAAAATCTATGTTATATCTAGGCTGTGGCGAAAATTTCAGATCAATCGGAACACTAAAAACTGAGATTCAGATCTCCAAACTTGACCATTTTGTATGGGAAAACGGCCAATGCGTACTTTATTCTGTCCAGTACTGTAACTCTAAGGGTGAGTTTGTGGTACTGTTTTATAGCAAACTAATTCCAGAAATATGAAAATAAATGGGCAAGCTCCAAAAATACGTTATCAATAGTCACCAGATGGTCATATTTGACATACATACTAGCAATGAAATGTATCGAAAAGGCCGATCAAAGTCGCCCCGTAATTAAAGTAAGTTAATAACTGCTTTGTTCTATATGTTGGTCGTATATTGGCCACAAGGCACGTTCCTGCGCTGGAAATGATGTTAAAAATGCGCTGTTTTTTCGACAAACCAGATTCCAAGTTGAAAATACAATCAATATGGTTCCAATGTTGACGATCACTTACGATTTAGACTGGCAAATTGACAACACAATTCGATCTTGCCACTCTTCTAGTTGTGGTATCTTCAATCTGGATTATAAAACATTTTCAACACTATCTTTTAACAACATTGGAGTTAAGCCATAAATTTCTTCCACAAAAATGCCGCATTTTCTTTTGAATATGCTCCGAAGATTTAAGTTATGAGTCAACGACTAGTTGAGAAAAAATCGTCAATATATTGTGGTATAATGAGTGTTACGAAAATCTCATGATCATCATTACATAAAATTTTTTTACGGTCGACTTATTAGTATTTTTTTACAAAATATAACCCAAGTAACCCAAGATTAAGAGCTGAATGAGCCTTTTAGATTGTTTTTGAGCTGCGTGATTGTACTTAGACCTGCTGGTGAATGTTTGTGCAACATTTTATAAACATTAAAACTGCGATACAGGTTAAATAGCTGCGAACAAGTGTGACAAATATCAATTATGTATGAGAATGAGGTATATGATGATAAATGTTTATCACCGATATGTTTACGGCTGGCTGCGTGTGGTTCAATATATTTCTCAATAAATTGTTCAAATTTTCGAAACAATAAAAATGCAATCCAGCTGGAGGAACTTTAGACCATTTAGAAGAGAAACATTAGGAAAAACTCTCTGCAGCGAGTTCAGAACAAAATAGTTTTTAGATAATTCTGAAGGTGTCTCAAATAATTTGAAAAAAATAATACATCAAACATGTTTTTCTGTTCTTCTTAAAATTTTTGACGTATCATTGAATGCGACTCCAATCTTCAGCGACTGTCAGCTGACAGTCCCCAATATAACCCACTCGATGCACAATCCCATGGCACTTATCCGGTTTTAGCTGCACTTTCACGTGCCCCCTTTAGCCACTGGAAGGTGTAACCTACGCATTCAAACCTTCTATCCGCTTATCAGCCTAATCAGTTGTGTGCATTCTGGCGCCACTCCAGACTGACGGCTGTTTGCCAACAAACGCGCGCGGAGAAAGGGGTTTCCTAGAGAATATGTTACTGTAGAATAGTGACACTGCAACTGCAGGTCACCACATGCATTGTCGTGTGATAGTTTTCGAGCCCACAGCTTAGAGTAAGGTGGGGCAAAACCTTTGTGATAAAATCAATATTTTCATGAAAACTGTAACAGTTGGAAAGAAACAAATAACACACAGTGAACCGTCAATATATTGGCTACTAATTTCCTGGATAAACTTGTGTCAAAATATTTCCCCATTTTAAAGTTATATACCATTTAGATTCACTAGAGTTTGTATCTTTTGACAGATACGCGTATTTCGACCTCAACTACAGTGTCGACTACTAGACTCGTGGAATTAAATGGTTTAGTACTAAATTCGGTTTTTTATTTACTTATAGGTATTCCACTAAGCAGCTCGAAGATTTATTATTAAGTTATAACAGTTTTGAAATTGATTTGAACTTTTGGCCAAGAGTTCAAAATGTCTACGTCTAAAATCAATAAATAGTTATAACTTTTCCAAATCCCAATCGGTTCGCATAATAGATTCTCTTACATGAATAGTATTTGAAACACCATGAAATTTGAACAATTTGTTTGGAATTGAAGTAGAAACCATAAAAATAAACGTTTGCCCATCTCTAAGTTTTGCCCCACCTTACTTTAATTATTGCGTTCGTAGTTTAGACGCAGACGCTAGCTTGTAAATCAACTGGAATTTACACACGCCAAATGGAGCACCATATTACGGGCTCTATCGGAAGCATTTTCGGGGATTATAACCGTCACAAGTATCGTTGGCTGCAAATGAGCATGCCGCCCCACCTCACCTAGGAAAAATGCTCTAAATTTGATTGAAACTTTTCCCCTGGACTCGGCCTTTATCGCCAATCAATAATTTCGGGTGCTTTCACCTACATAAAACCCTTTTTTCACTTAGCCCGCTTTTCTGATTTGTCGTCGTCGTCGTTGAAGCCGCCGCCGCTGTCATTCGTGTCTGGCAGCGATAATTCCAACTCGATCTAAAATTACCTTTTGATTGAGTGAGGGCGCCATTGGGATCAACCGCTTTTACAGCCAAGGAAGGAATCTTCCGACGGATATCGGAACGCAAACCTTTCGGCAGAAAGACGCACAATGGGACAAATTGAGAATAAACGGTCAAAACTTGTAAGGTGTCTTAGATAGCATTTTAGTGCATCGGTAGTTTAGAATATCTATCTACATAAGGGAGGTTCAAAACTCATAATGTTGAAAATCCAATCTCCCATATCTTATATACCATCCTTAGAATACAAAAAGTGTTCCATGAAATTTTCAGCTTTTTCGGTGGAGATTTAAAGGTGGCCCAATGATGATGTAGGTTTATGTTTAAATTATTTTAGAGAAATTTTGCAAAATGTTTCAAACACATTAAAACTGTAATGTACGTACAGACTTGTCAGATTCATTCATCAGACCATTATAAAGAAAGTTTTTAAAGAAACAAATCATTTTCAAGTTAGTTTAGTTTGCTTAGCTAAATAATAGCATACAAAGTCATGAATATCTCTTCTCCCATCCGTCAGATTGCTTCGCTCTTTTCAGCAGCTTCTTTTATTATAGTTTTAAGAAGGAATTTTCACTATGGGATGATAATATTGTACTTACGTTACAGTAGTAACGTGTTTGGAACATTTTTCAAAATTTTTCCAGAATAAATTTCACATAAACCTACATTGTACCTAGACCACCTTTAAATCAACACCAGAAAAGGCACAATTTCACAGAATTTTATTTTAATGGGCAAGGTATGGTAAGAAAGATGGGGCCCAGATAGCCGTAGCAAGACAAAACTGAGGGTCGTGGGTTCGAATCCCACCGGATCTTTTCGGGTTGGAAATTTTCTCGACTTCCCAGGGCATAAAGTATCATCGTACCTGCCACACGATATACGCATGCAAAAATAGTCATTGGCATAGTAAGCTCTCAGTTAATAACTGTAGAAGTGCTCATAAGAACACTAAGCTGAGAAGCAGGCTCTGTCCCAGTGGGGACGTAACGCCAGAAAGAAGAGAAGGAGATGGTAAGAAAGATATGGGAAATTTGATTGTCATACTTTTTGTAATTTTGAACCACCCTAATCTACATCTTGCAACAAACATTAAAGTCATGCCACAAGAAAAACCCGAACAAGAAAAAGTTACACATTTTTTTTAACAGAAATTGTCTTCAGTAAAGTTGCAAAATATCAATGCCGTTTGCCTTGTAGATTAATATTTTTTTGAAATTTTTCAAAGATTGTTTTCAGCATTCATATTTATTTAAAACTGTGTCATGGAGTTCAACTTAAATACGTTTTTTTCTTCTCTAATTGGTATTACATACCAACTGGGGCATATGCTACATCTCACCTTGAAAGAGATGCATGCAGTCTTTATCCTCAAAAAAAAAAAAAAAAGATATTAGCAGACACCATTCGAAGGTTTTATCAGCAACAATCAATCTGACAACAAAGGGCCTATTCACAAATTTCATAACGCTGAAAGGGGTGGGTGGGTGTCCTCGTTATGTTACGGCTCATACAAAATTTGGATAATATTCATACAAAATGCGTTACGAGGGGGTGGGTGGGTGTCGAAAATGACCATTTTTGGCGTTATGAAATTTGTGAACAAACCCAAATATATTATGGAACTCAAGGGGTGTAGCCAAGGATCTGCTACGTTACATATTTCCTTTGAATCTACAAATAGCATAGCTACAAATATTTCCTAAGAAATGAAGTAGCTTAAGCTTCTCAAGCGAGGCCTCAACAAAACTGCAAGTTATTATTTTGGATAAGCCGTCAAAATTTTTTTCAAAAGTTTACCCATGAATTCCTTCGAGTATTTCGATGAAATCTTCACAAAAATAAAACACAAAAGATTTCTCTCAAGATAGCGTGCAGAACCACTTGGGCACATGATTCACTTTGGCATGGGGAGTTTTTCACGGCCAAATTGTCTGAATCTTGGCACTTTACTACGACGCATATTGTGGCCAAATATGAGCTTTGTAGCTTTCAGAAAAACCCACTGCCGAAGTGAATCAAAAGTGCCAATAATTAGGTCCGTCTCTCTACTTTTGGGAATTTATCTATGGGATCCTGAACGAACTTCCAAAACATTCCAAAACATCCAAAACAAAAGGAGTTGGTTCATGAAATGTTTCAAAAAATTTTAGCAAAAAACTTATTGCTTGTAAATTTTGTAAAGTTTGTTCATCTTCGGATATCTTTAGTAATTGCCGAAGATTTTTCTTTCTTGAAGAAATTGCTCCTGATAACTCTATTCAGAATTTGCCATTAAAAACTTCATAAACTTCTTCTCTTCAAAATCTCTTTTCTAGAATTTTTCTCAATATTTCGTGATGAAATGCAACGAATAAAAATGAGATGCTTATTAAAACTCCTGAGAATTCCTCCAATAACTGTTTCAGAGGTCTTTTCTCTTAAATCCCACTAATTTCTATGCTGAAATCCTCAAGGAATTTACACAAAACTGAGTTCTTTCACATTTTTCTGAGCATTTCCACCAGAAAATGCTAAGTTTATCGAAGGATTTCAGGAATCTTTTTATTTCAAAAAATTCACTTGGAACATCTCAAAGTATTGCCTAAGGTAGGGATTTTCCAGGAAAGTATTCCCACAATTCTTCCAGTTTTGACCTTTAATAGTTTTTAGATACTATCTCTCAAAAACCTTTTGTTCGAGATGGAGAATTGCGAATTACTTATGGAAAATAGTCTACTGTATGGAGAATGGAGAATCGAACTGACGACTCCCTGATCACTAGTTAGGGCGCGTTACCCCTACGCCTCGAGAGGACTCATGGACGCAAAAGTTAACCTTCCGTCAGTCGCTCAAAAAAATTACACCAGCGGTCGCATCGTGTACTAAGTACACGCGTAGCAATTTTGATAGATAATCCAAAGCTAGGCAAGATAGAATATGGATGTCTTCGGCAAATTTCTTCAGTCCAACGGTACCAATTGGTCAGTGGACAAACACCACTTTGGAAACATCCTCATCTTCCTGTGGCCATCGGATTGTGCCCCGGGGGAACCGATGTAGTGGACATTTCTCAATGCAACATCTCGAACACAAATATCTCAGGATGTAGATTTTTTAGCAAGATGGTATCTTCGGCAAAGTTGTTCAGTAGGTCAAGGGCTAACATGTGATAGGCTGCTCGTTTCGAAATTCTGCCACCAGATGTGAGCATTTAAACAAACACCGATATCTCTAGATTCTGATTACCTAGAAAGATGATGTCTTCGACAAAGTTGTTTAGTAGGTCAAGGACTAACATATGATAAGCTATCCAACAAGAGAAACTGCCACAAGATGGCGCTAGTGAACATGCAATGTTTAAATCACGATTATCTCAGGATCCCGATTTTTTAGAAAGATGGTGTTTTCGGCAAAGTTGTTCAGTTGTTCAAGAACTACCATGTGATGATCTTCTTGATTCGAAATTCTCTCAACAGATGGCGCTAGTGAGCATGATATTTTTCGAACACAGATATCTCAGGATCCTGGTTACCTATAAAGTTGACGTCTTCGACAAAACTGTTAAATAGGTCAAGGTTTAGCATGTAATGAGCCACCCAACTCGAAATTCTACCATCATATGGCACTAGTGATCATGCTGTATTGTGATCGCGAATATCTTAAGATAATGATATTTTAGCAAGATGGTGTTTTCAGCAAAGATGTTTAGTAGGTCAAGGGCTAAACACTAGACAGTTTCACAAAAATCAAAATTTCTGGGATTCAACCAGTCACCCCCAAGTCCTAGTTGCAATACTAAAACAAACTACCAGACAAATTTTCATCCAATTTGGAGAAAATTAGGTGCCTCAAGTCGAATTTGTGTTTTTTGGCTATTTTTTACATTCAAAAAATTCTAAAAAGAATTTGGAAAAATGAAAATCAGAATGAATACCACTAGTTGAACGTATTATTAGTACTTTACAACTTTTGAGAACATTGAATGCCGATTAGAGATGGTTTTGACCTCATAAAATTGATTTCTGTTAATTTAAGTACCTGTAAAACATACATTTCTCTACAGTTTTTGTTCTACGAGATTCTTAACCTCATGCCTAATCGTAAAAGTTCAATCGTAGTATCATTCCTTTGTCATTTCTGAACATTATTGTAGTATATCATTTTTGTCTTTGAATTACAGTTAAATTGTAAAAAATCGTCGGAAATACGACTTTCCTCATTCCTCTGCATTTAGAGCTGCTGCTAAATGGCGCAATTGCTGACATGTTACAAAATTGAACATAGTAGCTTTGCTTTTTCAATGATGGATGATGATTGAAGAAAACATCTGGCAAATGTTATAAACGCAGTCGTGTTTCAAACAACATTCTCATTTGATGCCAAGCAATTTCCTATGTGATATAGCCCCGAAGTCAAGCTTCTCGACTACCGATCTTGAGGATCAGAGTTTGATTCTTTTTTTCGAGTATTACTATTTACAAAAAAAAAAAGTTAGTTATCTAAGACATAATTTACTTAAGTTCATCACGTCAAAATCATAGCATAGACTGACTTTATATGCCAGTAATTGCTACTTCGTTACGCCCAAGCAAACAAAAGCTCGGATTTTACTTAAGCAGTGAACACAAAAGTTCACTTTTAATAAATTTCAAGATCCAATGGAACTATATCGCTGAATAAAAGAGTACAACGGATACTATCACAACTTGATTCTCCAAAAAGTAACTCATGCACATATCAACAACAAGAAAGTTCAGAACAAGTTCGAGTCGAACTTTTCCCTACCTTGTGGTAAACGTCATTCTATTTAAGAAACTTCAATGAACTTTATGTGAACTGAAGTTCAGTTAGGGCCGATTTCTTCACCTTCGCTTAAGCCGTAAACTACGTTTACCCATATGATTATACTAGGTTTAAGGCCTAAGCGGGAGTGAAGAAATCGGCTCTCAATAACTGAAAAAGTGACTGCTTAAGCCATAATGACGAAACATGGAACGAGCTCACCAGTTGGTAAGCCATCCTCCACTAAAAACGAATATCTTTTTGCAATCGCACAACGCGAACTGGACACGGTTGATCTTTATTCTAAGATATAATTTACTTGAATTCATCACACACAAAAAAATGTAGTCAAAGTTATGTTTCTACAAAACAAAAACATGTGCTGTGATGGACAGATAAGAATTGATTTTCTAAAGACAAAATTTTCAATATGAAAAGTTATTTGAACAAACAAACAACAATTTCTCCTTGTCAACGTGGTTAAAGCATAGATGAGATAAACCGATGTAACAATTAGAAAAAAAATATTAGTTTAAAATAGTCACGCGAACTATAAAGGATGATGCTTAAAGTGTGTTTGGCTAGCCGAGAACTAGGTAGCGGTAATGCGTAAAGTCAAACACGAATAAAAGCGATGAGCCGTTTGCTAATTTCCTAATAGATGTAATGGTTGAGTTTTTTTTCCTGATTTTTGATCGCCTTTTTCTGAAATATTCCCATCGTGTGACGTTGACTCGGGTGAAAGAGTAAGAAAGCGTTCAAAACTTTAGTGAAAGGGCACTCGCCAGTCGCCAACAGCGTGAAGGAATTCCGGCCGACGGTGCCTCAAATATTTAAAATTACCCAAATAGAAGCTTATCCAAGTGTAAATATTGTTTTAGCAGAGCAGAGCGATGATGCCTACGCAAACGGGCTACCTTTTTTTTTTGGTGGGGCGAATGTTCGGGACCTGGCGACGACGACAATATCTACTTTTGCTGGTGGCTATTTGACATCGGGTAGCCGACGGAGAATAAAAAATCCGACGAAAATGTCACTGCAACATGACGGAATATGGTTATGAAGCTGCTACTGTTGTAAGAGATACACAGTTTGGCAGTGAAACAAAAAAGTGTATAACCTACTAGAAACGTGAGCTTGTTAAAGTAATATAAGTCTAATGAGCGACGGCAGATAAGATGAGCATAAAATGGGGAAGCGGCAGAGGATTTTTTTTATGGAAGTTTGTTTTCGTCTGATGCTACTACTAGGTGTTATGTTGAGGCCGATGATATAAACTTGTGATTTCTCAATGAATAAGTACGTACGGTAGCATTTGCTACTGATATGATTTGTTTGAACAGCATTTATGGAATTTACAACTCTCTTCTCGAAAAGATTAGGTAAAGATAGCTAGGCTACCAGCTTCTGATGTTTCTTTTTGGGATTGTTAGAATTTGAGCTCATTTCACGTTCTCTGTAGGAAATCACTGTATGGAAAACGTGTTTATGGGAAATAATTCATCCGATGCATTCGCATCCATAGTGTGCAGCGTTCTTTCACCATGCACAAATTAAAATTCTGTTGGTGGAGGTTTTGAGACTACCTAACGCAATTAAATGGTACTTCTTGTGAGTGTAATTCAAATGGAAATAACTATGTTAATGTCGCTGCAGGTAATTTAAATTCCGTCTCTTCATCAAGAAAACGATGCTTGATAGATGCAATGTTCAAAATCACTACTTTAGCTAAAGCAGTGCAAGTAGATGTGAAATAAACATATTAAATTGTTATTAGATAACGTATCTCTTCTTCTTCTTCTTGTTTCTGGCGTTACGTCCCAACTGGGACAAAGCCGTCTTCTCAGCTTAGTGTTCTTATGAGCACTTCCACAGTTATTAACTGAGAGCTTTCTATGCCAATTGACCATTTTTGCATGTGTATATCGTGTGGCAGGTACGAAGATACTCTATGCCCTGGGAAGTCGAGAAAATTTCCAACCCGAAAAGATCCTCGACCGGTGGGATTCGAACCCACGACCCTCAGCTTGGTCTTGCTGAATAGCTGCGCGTTTACCGCTACGGCTATATGGGCCCCTTAACGTATCTCTAATGGATCCAAATATATTTTTAATTGGAATGCTCGTTCTTTGAATGGTAAGAAAGACCAGCTGTTCAATTTTCTAACAGATAATAACACACATATAGTGGTTATAACTGAAATTTATTTGAAACCTGAATCCAAGCTCAGAAGAGATCCAAACTTATTTGTTTATCTAAATGATCGCCTTAATGGAGCATGTGGTGGAGTTGCTTTCATCATTCATAGGCGTATAAAATATCAACTTTTTTTCATCATTTGAGACCAAAGTTTTTTAACCTTTGGATGTTTCTGTTGAAACACAGCTTTGAAGCTGACTTGCGGAAATTGACTAGCAATAAGTCAAAAAAAATTGTCATTGGTGATCTTATTGCCAAACATCGCCAAATTATTTGCAAAGCAACTCCAACGACAGAATTTTATTGATGAGTGCTTTCAGGACATTTCTCAATTCAATATCCAGATAACCCAAAATGTTTTTCCTCTTCTAGAGACCCTTCTACGATTGGTTTGGTCTTAACCGACTCAAGTCATTCAAGCCAACTGGTTACAATAAAAAAAATAACAGATTTTGAATTTTTACAAGTCTATGTCATACCTGCAAATCATTCATTGTCTACAGAATTCGTTAAACTCCTCTGAAAAGTCAACACCGATTTGTCACAACCATTACTAGATATTCACTTTCAATAAACTTTATCAAAATCGTTTATTGACACGATGGAATCCTCGGAAGAGACCTTCCACGTCGCATAAGAATGGAACACGGCACGGAACGAATGTCGACGGCTTCCTTTGAACATTTTTCACCAACCGACGCTAGTGGCGGTGGAGCATTATTTATTTGCACTCCATAGCCAAAGCCACCGCCATACCGTCATCCATATAAAAATCGAATAACATAAAAATGAAGCACATGCGATAAAGAATGAAAGTTTTTCGCTCGTTTGTCCCCCGCCCTTTCCGAAAAGAGTCCCGGGAGCACAATGGTCGGAAGAACAGTAAATTTTGGCCAAAACTTTTTTATCGTCTGAACTGGAGAATTCTCGCGTTATTTTTCAAATGGACCGATGTAACATTGAAAGACTTTCTTTGTTTAATCTGTCTTTAATCAATAACTGAGCCACATTAACCTGGACTTTTATGAAACGTTAGCCAAGAACATTGTACTTATTGAAATCTATAGTGAAAAACATCCCAGAAGCTTTAGTATTGCATTGTTATAATCAAGAGATAGCGAGAGACAAAAGAGTCTCTCATAAGTCTTTTTGAAATGTAACTTTTTTTAACCATCAATTTTGTGAATGAGTTTGTTAGAAGTGCAGTCCAACTTGATTAAAAACACAAATTGCGAATGTCTTTTTAGAGCATATTTTTTTAAATTGCAGACTTCAGCCAATTTTACGACAAAATAAAAGACAATTCTTATTTTATCAAGGAACGAACAAATTAACAATAATAAAAATTATCTTTTGTATATAATCAAATGTATAAAAATCCAAAATTCATTTTCGGTTTTTTTGGCACCTTCTTCATAGGGACCATTGTCCAGGAGTTTGAACACACAAAGCACTGAACAGTGAATAGAACACACATGGGTGGGGTTCAACTTTTTTGAAGTGTGCGGAGATAAATATGCCAACCCTCCGCCACAGCCACCGGGGACCACCTCGCTTACCATTCTCTACCGTCGAACCACCATAAAAATGAACAACAAAGAATCGACACACAAAAAAAAAAAGATGGAACGTATGCGAAAACATAATTTTAATGCCAACCAACTGCCATCTTGCTGGTTTCGCCCCCCTCTCGAGTGGTGTGGGTTCTGTCCTCTCACATGGGTTGTGTTTTTAGGGCAGCGAAGGGGGGAGCGTGAGGGGTTCGGTAATACACATACTACTGTTGCTCTCAGAACGATGGCTGCTTTTCGAAGGGATCGGTGGATCTGTGTAGACTGGATGGCGGGCGGCAAGCATGGAAGTGATGCCAAATAGTGGATAGGGCTGCACAGCTAAGAACCTGGGAGGGAGAAACCGATACAAAATTTCTGTACATCAAGGTGAGCCGAGATTTTTGCTGTCATGAACTGTTACTGTGAGCCCAGATCCTGAGGAGTGGACAAACATGAAAAAAGCGCGTAAATTGATCAAAGCATATTTTTGCATTTTATCTAAATTGGCAACAATCGGTAAAAAATCAATTCCTGCACGTCCAAAAGCAATGTCACGATAGCACCTTTTGTTTTGATTGAATATAAAATATTAAAACGCGCATCTTTTCAATCTTTTCATATCAAAATGAAAAAAAAAAAAACGCACAAAAAACTCATATTTTTGTATTTAAAATCGATTGTGCCACTATAGGAACATATGTGCCTATAGTAGCACTATTTCTTATTTTTGTTCTGTTCTTATAGTAGAACTAGCGTATGCTAAACACAAATCAATATCGTGTTTTTACAAAACTTTAATATTTATCTTTTAAGTATGGATAGAAAGTTTTTGATCGATGTAATATATTCTTGATTCTGTAGTAACGCTAACAAACGTTTGAGAACTCGCTCTGATAAAGCAAGCAAAAAGGAAGAGTGAAAAGCGAATTAAGGAGATGTTCAGACTTGTACTTAGTAGGAGAAACACACACTAAGATCAGAAGTGTAGTGACAATCGACCGAACTAGACATGTTTTGATCAAAGTCTTTTTAAACTTTGAAATCATATTCCTCTGCATCTGTAACCGTCCACTATCGGCAATGTCTCGCAAGTTGTAACAAGCTTGATAAACAACAGAAGCGAAAGCTCAAAAGAGAGAGAGAGCGATGATTGAACTAATTTTTCTCGCTTATTTACCTGAGGGTAGGTGTTTTACTTTAAGGGTGTGATAAACAATCCCCAAACATCCGATATCAGTACTGTACCCCAAGTTTGGAACTTGTTTCGATGGATTTTATTATGCACAGTTATCCCCCCGATATAATCAGAGCTATAGCAGAAAATAATAAACATACTTTAATAATGTGCTGCGTATCATGATTGTTACGGAGAACGATAAGTGAGAGATTTTTGTGGTTCCTGTTTGATTCCTTTCGATTCCTTCTTGGTCTTTTTTAGACTCCTGTTTACATGGGGTTTATTAGATACTCTGTCC
Organism: Aedes aegypti; assembly: GCF_002204515.2. Classification (NCBI taxonomy): domain Eukaryota; kingdom Metazoa; phylum Arthropoda; class Insecta; order Diptera; family Culicidae; genus Aedes; species Aedes aegypti. The sequence continues at coordinate 74,693,642 of NC_035107.1, forward strand.
CTATCAGTCCCAAGGGGCAGAAATTCGTAAAAAAAATTAGCGCACTAACGTACAATACAAATGCTCATGTTAGAGAGGTTGAATATTATGCGACTGATCAGAAATTATCATTATTAAATTACTCTCGGATTTGGACTTTGTACTTTCATAAAAACATAGAATCTTTAATAAAGATTTGTAACAAAGTGAGGGCTACCATAATACATTTGGTTAAGTTGGACATTTTGACGCATGATGGCGCTAGTACAGAAAATGTTGCACCATTCAGCAAAGGATCTCATTGAATGGATTACCTTCTTTGCTCTCGTCCACAGTTGATCAGCAGAAGTTTTTTCGTTTGATTTTGTATGGGGAAAGGCATCTGATTTCAAATTTTTCGTAAATGAAAGCATTAATCGAAACATATTTGCTACGCGTGAGTCATTATTATAAAGTACAACCTGTACCAAGTATGATTTCGAAAATAGTTCCCAATGGATTACCTGCTTTGATCTTGGCCACAGTTAATCAGCAGAAGTTTTATCGTTTGATTTTGTATGGGGAAAGGCATCTAACTTCAAATTTCTCGTAAAACCATTAATCGAAAAAATATTTGGTAGACGTGATAGTCATTATCATTACGTACAAACGGTACCAAATATTTTTTCGAAAATAGTTCCCAACCGTTCTGATTTAACGGCTACGCAGTCTTTGAGGGAATAAAACGAGGTTTATTACCTGCCCAACGTTTCGACACGGGGTTAGTTAAGAGTTACAGTCGAACTTCCACCAGTTTATAGTTCCCAACTTTGAGAGATTATTCGTTAGATGCATTATGGCGAAATATTTTTCAGTGATTTTTCGTGCATATACAATAGCGCATGTGCGTTACTATGTGGTGAGTATGTAACCCATTGTGAACGACTTACACAAAATCAACACAAAATTTGTGGTATTGTTAATCATGCTAAAATGATTGCTCCTGTGTTGATTTCTTCTTCTTTTCCTTACATTTTATGACATTCAGAATATCGCACAATCTCGTGTTAGCTGTGTTACTTTTTTGAGCGTGAATCTCATAAACGAACACTTAGTAGAACCTTACGTATTAGTTTGCTTTTAACTCACCAGAGCGGCGCTTTTCATGTCGCCATAAAAAAACGAGAGTTGGTTATCTTTTTCCTCCTAACCATCTTTGTATGCACCCTTCTTAACTTGTTTGGCGATTCTTCCAAATTTCACCGTACTCGGCATTTTTGGAAGGATGTGTTCTGTCTAGAACCATAAAATTTATAAAATATCATTTTTTTTTATAAATTGTTTATCATTCTCTCTAATTCAGCACCCAGTCTCTAAAGTCTTGGCAAGGGACGACTTCAAGCGTAGTCAACATCTTGATGTGTTTACCCATTTTCGGGTAAATTTAATCGCGAGTGTAATAATAAAGCGAAGTTTTGTTTAATGGTTATGATCCGGAATCGAACAAATATCGAAATAAAATAATCGATTGCATGCTTGGAAGCTTGCAAGATGCCTTTAAATGTTTGCTCTCATTCCAAAACCATCGAAATATGGCTGATTTACCGATAATAAAACTCGATAACCGATAACCGGGCCTTCCTTAGCCAAGTGGTTAGCGTCCGCGGCTACAAAGTAAAGCCATGCTTAAGGTGTCTGGGTTCGATTCCCGGTCGGTCTAGGATCTTTTCGTAATGGAAATTTCCTTGACTTCCCTGGGCATAAAGTATCATCGTGCCTAGTACACGATATAAGAATGCGAAAATGGCAACTTTGGCAAAAAAAAGCTCTCAGTTAAAAACTGTGAAAGTGCTCAAAAGAACACTAAGCTGAGTAGTAGGCTCTGTCTCAGTGAGGACGTTAATGCCAAGAAGAAGGAGAAGAACCGATTAAACAAAGCAATCTATGTTTTCATAGTTGACGAATTCCATGTCAAATCGGTCAGTTACAGAACTCGACCATCTCAGATTTGCAGTAAATTTTGCACATGTTTTTGGTATGATACCATAAGTGTTTTCCATAGAAAAATCGATCATTTTGACTCGAAAATAACTTATGAAAATGGCCTAAACATTTTTGCAGCAACTTATTTGAAAAGTTCTAAATCCGGAACTGTTGATTTTAGAGAAAAATGTTCTATGAAGAAGTTGTAGTAAATCGTTTGGCCTACAAGAAAAAAATATACACTGAAAAAATATTTTATTTATTTTCATGAAAAATTCAAAAATAAAATTTAAATTTAAAATTACACAAAAACCTAATTTTAAAGATTTTTTAAATTTTCACCATAGAATATTGATAGTAAACCGATGTTTGGGACAAAGTTTCATGATGGAGAAATCATTAATAAAAAAGTTTTCTAATAATAACTTTCGGTCGATTTTCAAAATTTTGGTTTTTTGTCAAAATAAGTAGGTTTTGATGATACAATAAGAGTCTTGAAACGATTCTGAACTCTAATGATTATATGAATAATTCCTCTAGAAGTAACCATCTTTGAATTATATCGAGTTTAAAGCAAAAAAATTATTTGAATATTTAAATAGGTCATATTCATTAGTTATTCGCGATTCTCCATCAATGATAATACGGTTTCAAGAGTAAAGACCTTGTTTCTTTCCACTTACATATTTTCCTTGATGGAGAATCGCGAGTAACTAATAAAAATGGCCTATTTCAATATTCAATAAAAAAAATTTTGGTTTTTAACTCGATATAATTCGAAAATGGCTGCTTCTAGAGAAATTGTCCATAAAATCATTATGGTTTAGAATCATTTAAAAATTCTTATTGTATCTTCAACACGTATTAATTTTGACAAAAAAAAATTTCAAAATCGTCCGAAAGATGTTCTTAGAAAAACTTTTTAATTTATAATATCTCCATCATGCAATTTTGTCCTAAACATCTGTTGACTATCAAGAGTCTATGGTGATAATATAAAAAATATTAAAAATAGTGTGTTGTGTAATTTAAAATTTGAGTTTTGTTTTTGAATTTTTCAATAAAATATTTTTTCAGTGTATATTTTTTCCTTGTACGCCAAACGGTTCACTACAACTTCTTCATAGATCATTTTTCTCTAAAATCAACAGTTTCGGAGTAAGAATTTTTCAAATAAGTTGCATGCAAAAATTTATAGGACATTTTCGAAAGTTATTCTTGAGTCGAAATGATCAATTTTCCTATGGAAAACATTTATTCTATCATACCAAAAACATGTGCAAAATTTAATCCAAATCGAAGACTATCGATCACGATTTTAATTCTTTTACGAATCATTCTGGATGGAATTCGTCAGTTGTTATAACTGACAGTCGGCGATATTCACTTATCGCCCGGGACATCTTGGTTACGAAGAATACTGTGTTGGCCATAGTTGTCTATGGCCTGATTAAACTTCATCGCTTTTCGTGGAAACGGAACATTCGGGTGAATGGCTTTCGGTGAAACGGGTCATTCGGAGAGCTGGCATTTGTGGAATTGACTTTCGGGGAAAAGTAACACAATCAAGGTAAAACATTTTTAAACAGCATTTTTCCCTCAAGATTTTGGTCGGGTCTGGCCATGAATCACGTTGTCATTTGTTTTGGATCTTCATGACCACCTCATTTCCCCTGCGTGATCTTTTGTCCATATAAACGTTTTGTAATTTACATGGCTCTTAGTCTTTGGTCAAAACCTTCCCATCCCCATATATGACCAAGTGGTTTATAGGCGCCCCGGGAAGCAAGCAATCGCCTTTTAAAAGGGGTTTTTGGACTCAACTTGTATTCACTTGACCTCCATAATAATGATTTCGACGAAATAATATTTTGGGTGCCTTGACGTCGGTGTCTGGGAATTCGAATCAATTTGGTAAGTACATTTTTTACGACGAAATAAAACCAAATTTATTCCTACTCGCTCTTTAAAAATATATAAAAACGATTTTGGGGAGTGTCCTATTCTTGGGAATGGTTTTCTTGGAAATGACCCATTCTGGGAAATGGATTTCTGCGGAATGTATCATTCTGGGGGAATGGGATTCGGGAAAATGTCCTACAACCAGATGAGTTTTTCGATGGAAACTGGTAAGCGAATCTGTGTGTTAAGATTGGAGACCAAATGAACGATAAGCCCGATGAGTACTATGGGGGCCTAGACAAGGTCTACGGCGACGCAAAAGCACAGATCTTAAAAGAACCGTCTTTGGAATGGTAAGTCTCCTTTCCGTTACCAATGATAATGGGCCGCTGCTTATAACCTTCACTGATGTTCAAGGGATGGCAATAAGCAGACACCCGAGTGGCGATACCTGCTCTCAATCTCAAATTGACCACCAGCATGTGGGCGACAGGGGCCAGATAGCCGTTGCGGTAAACGCGCAGCTATTCAGCATGACCATGCTGAGGGTCGTGGGTTCGAATCCCGCTGGTCGAGGATCTTTTCGTAAAGGAAATTTTCTAGATTCCCAGGGCATAGAGTATCTTCACACTTAAAATAAATCGCAGTATCCTGTGAAATAAATCACCGAATTCGAACTGTGACCAACAAAAATACAGATTTTCCTGTGAAATCTATTATTTTACCGAAAAAAATCCATGAAATCGACTGTTTTACCGGAGAAAATCCTTGAAATCTACTATTTCACCGGAAAAATCCGTGAAACAATAAATTTTACTGTAACCCTGTGAAATACTAACGAACAGTTCGGTAACAGCATTATTTTCACCGAACTTCTGTGAAATCGTGTGACAGTCGCTCTGGCAGGCATGAGCTTCCTTTTGTTTCAGTTTTTGCACACCATTTTCAAGTAGTGAAAGGTGGCTTAGTGGTAGCAAGCCTGCTTCCTGATCGGAAGGTCGGGAGTTTGATTCCCAGTCGAACCATTTTTTTTGTTTTTTTTTTTATGATTTTGTTCAATCATTTTACAGATTGTTCGGTGATTTTTCACCGAACCTTCAGCTGATGAGATTACGGTGAAATTTCACCGTAATCCGTATTTTTTTTAAGTGTGTTCGTACCTGCCACACGATATACACATGCAAAAATGGTCAATCGGCAAAGAAAGCTCTCAGTTAATAACTGTGGAAGTGCTCATAAGAACACTAATCTGAGAAGCAGGCTTTGTCCCAGTTGGGACGTAACGCCAGGAAGAAGAAGAAGAAGGTGTGGGTGACATTGCTCAGTTGTCATAGATATCAGGACCTTTCAAGGCCCTATTATCTACTCGGATCATTATCCCGTTGTTTCTTAAACTCAGATGCGGTTATCGTTGCGCTTCAATGCTTGTCGGCAGATAAGGTAGCTGCACAGTACCGCCAGTAGACATCAACAGCCTGTGGGACTCTATCCACGAAATCTTAACCACAATGGCGCAGGAAGTTACTGGCACTAGTCAACGACTAAGGCGAAACGACTAGTTCGATGAAGAGTGCTAGAGAGTGACAGACGTGAACAATGACGCCTGAAACCGTATGCTTGTGGTTGGTACCCAGCAGAATAAAGAGCGGTACAGGGCAGTGAGAACGGTTTACGGCGCGTGGTACAATACCGCCGAAAGCAATAATCAAGAAAGGAATTTGCTGACCGCTAAAAAGGCGGCTGCAATGAGGAAGGAGCACTTTTAGCAGTTGTTGAACAACGAAAATTGAAGCGTACGGAGAAACAAAGAGAATATTGATGAGTACAGTCAAGCTGGATACCCACCGACCGAAGAAGATGCTAAACAGACTTTCAGTGGGCTGAAGGACTGTAAGGCTGCTGAGTGGGACGAGATACCAGTCGAGCTTCTCAAACATGAAAGTGAGCAGCTTTATCAGTCGATCCACCGAGTATTTCTAAAGGCATAGGGCGAAGGAATGAGGGCCGCGCGACGACGGACTAGAAGTTAACCTTGCGAATGATTCTAGATCAATTCCAGAAGCATAACGTGCAGAAGCGATAAGAAATGAGAAGATAATGTCTGAAAATGGTTATCCGACGAAACTAATTAGGCTGATACTTGCAATGGTGGATGGTTCGAAATCCAGTGTTCAAATTTTAGATAAGGTGTCAACTTCGTTTGTGACGTTAGACGGATTGCTGCAGGGAGACGCACTTTTGAATCTACTTTTCAATATTGCGCTTGAAGTTGCTTTCAGAAGATCTGGCGTGCAGAGAAACGGCACTATTATCACACGGTCGCACATGCTCCTGAGCTTTGCGGACAATCTCAACCTTATTGGAATCGATCGCAGGTCAGTGGAGGAGGCCTTTGTGCCTTTGAAGAGGGAGACAGCGATGAGGCCTATCATCAGACCATTAATTCTACCAAAACAAAATGCATGGTTGCAGGTAGAGATAGAGGTTGGCTTAGTGGTGTTGATATATAGGCCCAATCACGGATACTATCATAGTTATACGATAGTTACATATGATACCGGCTCTGTTATGTTCCATGACGCCTGAGCCTACCAAGTAAACAAGATATGTCAAACCAAGCTCTTTGGCCTCAGGTGTGTAAATCTTCATTGGTTTACTGGCAACCCTGCCAGCAGAATATTATCTGCCAGTCCTTCTAACCAGCCTTCTTTTCTATTCGACCAGCCTCAACGTTTTCTTATTGCAAGGAAAAAAGAGCCGACCGTAGATGAACACGAAAAAAGCTTATAAACTTTATTAGATATAGTTTATGGTTATGATCTGTTTTTATTCTCCCCTCGTTTGGGTTTGGCCTGGCCCCTCTGCCAGCAGTGCTGTAACTTCAACAACTGAAAATGCGAGTAAGCATCGAAATATGCGGTCGAGAGTTATGGCTGCCTTGGAGCTTCTTTCTGTCGTTGCCTCCTCCGGAAGATGACACCACTAGGAAAGCATGGCCCGACAGGAGAGACGGTCTCGAAAGTATGTAGTCCGTAAAGTAAGTAAGTGGGTACTTACCTCAAGGTGAGGAATTGAGCACGTGGGTCGTAAAATGGAAGAGATTCGGATCTTCCGTTCTGGGAACCGTATGCAGTTTCCACGTTCGATTTGAAACAATTTTTCCGTCACTCGGCGGAAGTCGCGCTCTGCTACATTCTAATCAATTTTGAGTCATTTTGAGTTTCGACGAGCGGAAGTTTTAAAAACTGACTGCCGCTAATCCCGAACCGACTTTATCCGGTTCGATATCCTTTGACGGTGAAACGTTCAACAGCTATTCCACCGGCTTAGAGGTATTAGCGCTAACGGGTACGTGATTTTTCCGCTTCTTTTCATCCTAATTAAATAACCGTTGTTCGCCGTAATACAAGTTGTTACAAACGACGGGTTTTTGTCGTAGAACGAAAAAGTGGTTTTACGACGGTGACCGCGATTCGAGGGTCATCGAAATAAAAAGAAAGTGACGTCTCCTCGACGTGACGATGCGATGGCAGCACGAACCCGATGTGGGAGGATGGCGAACTTTATAGCTGAATTGATGCACTTTTCGTGGCATTTCTTCACGACAGTGCCCTGCAAGCTTGACGAAAAGTGATGCACTCTGGCGCAAATGAGCCAATAAACAAGCCAAGTGAGGTCAGCCAAACGATTGTTGTTGCGAGTTGACACGAACGTTTGGAATGTTTGTTGAGTTTTGGCTTTGTTAATTACTTTAAGACACTAAAAGCGATCTCTAAGAAATTCGACATTAAAATATTCTATATTCATGATTATTTTGTGCAAAACTGTTTAGATTCATTTGACTTTTCTCGATGCACCTTTAGCTGTCGCCTCAATTTCAACCATTCACTATATCCTACGACCTTAAAATTTCTGCAAGCTTATTGCATTCAATCGAATATCGCATTCCGGACGGCAAACCATAAGTACACATCGGAAAACTTGTCACAGCGTAGCAATTCGAAGGAAAAGATAAACTTTTCTTGCTTATCCGGCACCCCCGCGCCAAAGAAATTCATTGAAATTCCATTCCCCCACCTCCATCCTCATCGCCATTACGAATCCCAATGTCGTCTTTGTCCAACAGTGCGCAATCACATACACGCTCACACAGATACAAAAGACACCGACACACACAACAGAAAGAAGACATATCTACACGTCCCCATTCGGGGGCTTTTGGGAAAATCATTGCAAACAGATGAACTGGTTGGAAAAGCAGTCGTCCCATAAGTATCGTCGTCGCCTGCCCTGCCACCAGTCAGCGTGTGTAGTTTTCCACAGAAAATGAAAATGGATTTTCGACGAACGAACAAAATGTGCGCGTGTGGCAATTCACCCCCTCGCTCTACCACTTTTGCAAGCTGTCAAGGAGAATAATCGATTTCCTTGCGGCGGCGGCGGTAAAAAGGCGGAGACCGTTTTTGTTTTTGTTTGGGGTTTAAATGGAATGGAATGGATATTTTCCTTTGGTTGGGGTTGAAATGATTCAGTGGATGTTTCTTCAAGGCAAAAGATAACATTTTTCGCCATTTATGTCGATTGATTGAATAAATGTGAGTTGAGTTGATGAAAATGCTTGTATCCATAAAGTTTGTAAATTTGGCATTATTATTATGCATCCGGTAGAAATCAAAACCAACACTTTTTTTTAAATTTATTTTTTTTCGTGCCCCGAGTGTCGCGACTTATATGTGAACAGTGCGCTGTGTTCATAAACATCGTTTGAATGCAGCGCCACACTTAAAAATTGATTCCAAAAAGCGGCGAGTTGGTACGCGTCGTGAGTCTCACTGGCGCGATCCGGTTTGGTGGCGGTGCGACAATATATTTACGATTGTGTTTCATCCGGGAAGAGTTAACAGATTTGGATCTTGACCAAACGCTATCATGTGACTCATCGAAGCTTCATAATCAAATTTATAGTGGTACAATACATATAACAGTTAATACTGAAATTTATTTTAAACCTGAATCCAAGCTCAAAAGAGATCCAAACTTTTGTTTGTGTCATGTTTATCCTAATGATCGACTCGATGGGACATGTAAGGGAGTTGCAATCATCATTCATAGACCTATAAAACATCAAGTTTTTCGTCATTTGAAACTAAAGTTTTTGAAACTTTAGGTGTTTCTGTTGAAACACGGTTTGGTAAATATACTTTTATAGTCACCTGTTTGCCTTTTTAATGTTCTGGGCAGCAAGTTAATTTGATCCAAACTGACTTGCGAAAAGTGACTCGCAATAAGTTAAACAAGTTGGTCATTGCCTACTTTGATGTCAAACATCGCTCATGGAATAATTCGCAAAGTAATTTCAACCTCAAAATTCTATTTAATGAGTGCTCCTCGGGATATTTCTCAATTCAATACCCTGATAGCCCTATATGTTTTCTTCTTTTAGAAACTCTTCTGCGATTGATTTGGTCTTAACCGACTCTAGCCACCTTTGTAGCCAACTGGTTACTCATGCTGATTTTGATTCTGATCATGCCCCTGTTACAAACATCCCATGAAGCCATTCTCAATCCTATCAGCTCCACTCTCAATTATTTTCGAGCCGACTGGAATATGAATCAAACATATATCGATAGTAATCGTGATGTTAACATTTCTTTACAAACAAAATATGATATTGGCTGTGCTCTTGAAACATTAACAAATTCTATTGTTGAAGCAAGAGGCATTGCAATATCAAAATGTGAAGTAAAATTCGAATCCGTGATTATAGACGATTATCCTAAACTATTGATCTGCTTTAAAAACGTGAGGAGAAGGCAATTTCAACGCACTTGCGATACTGCTATGAAAATGATTTGGCAGAATCTGCGGGAAGAAATCAAAAAACGATTTTCTCAATTAAGAAACAAAAATTTTTAAAAATTTCTCAATTGGAGCCTAGCTCTAAGCCCTTATATGTATTATCTAAATTTTTGAAAATAAATTTCTTAGTAGAGGGAAGACTGATTTGGAAGAAGTGAGAACTATTATTAAAACAAAAAATATTAAAGCCCCTGGTGATGACGCAATTTTTTTACATTCTCATCAAGAAACTTCCAGAAAGTAGCTTATTATTCTTAGTTGATATATTTAACAAATGTGCAAATATTTTTTTTCCTGCTAAATGAAAAAACGCCTAGGTTGTACCAACTTTTAAACCAGACAAACATCCTGTAGAAGTTTCAAGCTATCGTCCAATCAGTTTGCTTTCATTCATCAGTAAACTTTTTGAAAAGGTCATTTTGAGAAGGATGATGGTCCACATCAATGAAAATTCAAATTTTGCCAATGAATAGTTCGGATTCCTATATGGCCACTCACCAATCATCAAATTATACGTGTAACAAATTTGATTCGTTCCAACAAATCTGAAGGCTATTCTACTGGTCTTGCTCTTCTAGACATAGAAAAAGCATTCGAAAGTGTTTGGCATTGAGGCTTGATGGTAAAATTTACAAACTTTAATTTTCCAACATACATTGTTAGAATAATACAAGATTACATGTCAAATCGTACAATTCAGGGTAATTAACAGAACTGTAAGAGCCAGTGTTCCACAAGACTGCATTTCGGGACCAATATTATACAATATTTTTACATCTGACTTACCTGAGTTACCTCAGGGAAGTCACAAATCCTTGTTTGCGGATGACACAGGCCTCTCCGCCAAAGGACGAAGCCTATGTTTCATCTGTAATAGATTGCAAAAAAATTGGATATTTTTTCATAATACTTGTAAAAATGGAAGATTTCTCCTAATGGTTCCAAAAATCAAATAGAAATATTCCCACATTAACCAAAAGCTCTTTCTTTGAAACCTTTAACTAGACAAGTTGTCACGATGTGCGGTTCCAATAATTCCTAAAAGCCTAAATTCCTAAAGGCCTGTCCCAATTTTAATGTCAAACGCTTAAGTTTAGGTCAAAAACTCATGTCTACTAAATTTTTTAATGTTTTTGTTTTGTTGAAAACCAAAAAACATTTTTTAAGATTTTGTCACACTCCTTGGCTTGAACTCAAATTTTGGGTGTATTTAGCTTTCCGTGTCCCTTCCAAAATGTCAGATAGGAACAACCCCAGTGTTAAAGCTGGAAGCCCTGTGGTGTTTTTGTCGATTAAGCGAACGTCAAACATGGTCAAAAGTGTCAAGGTTCATTTATAGACCTAATTTTTAAATTGAAGTTTAAATATGGTGTAGCCGTTATTTGAGCGGGAAAAATTGCTTTAATAGTTGCAGTGACATGCTCTTTCGTGTCATTAAATAAAAACAAGATTTCATTAAACACTTTAGGACCCAATTGATCAGATGAATTTAAGTATCTAGATCAATTCTGAGTATCCTCCCAAAATTTGAGCTCATTTCGATGAAATCTGGGACTGCACAAGCCTTTTAAAGTTTGTGTGGGAATTACTATGGGTGTTCGGATCGAGTTGGCAGCACAAACGATTTTTTGTTAATCGGCCTTTTTAGTTGGCAGATCAAACTGTAATTTCAAATAAATTTTCAGTTAAGTATTTACACTGATTAAGGATGTAACATTTGTGATAATTTAGCCCACTTTCAATTTTAGTTTGCCTTCACAAATAGACTTCTTTTCTCCCTTTCCGAACAATGCTGCGTCCTTCGCACAAATTCCTATCAAATTATAATTATGCATATAATATTTTTGTTCCACCCTAATCATTAACAACTTACAGTTTCCGGTGCTACTATTCGCGATAACCAGCTGTTCAACGTCGTGCATCCTTTGTCTGTTATTGCGGCGCTTATATTAAATCCACATCCAGCGGCGGCGGTAACGCGCAGAAGATATGCGCGCAATTCAAACGCAACGTCAAAATTCAAGTAGGCTTGGATTTTTTCGTCCTTCAAGGACACAACTGTTTCAAATTTGCCCAATCTGAAACATTTGGTAATTTTCATTATCACTGCGACGGTATTTCGACATTTTCAGATAATCGCATAACGTGGATTTATCTTGCAGAGCACAATATAAAATTAGCATTCTAGTTTGTCTTTACCTGTCCGTCTTGTGGTCCCTTGAGTCGTTTACCGCCTAAATGATAATTTATCCGTATCGTCTAGGGTCCGTATCCGTATGGTGGATGCAAAAGTGGTGATGTACAAATTTTGTTTTGCTCGTTCTTTTTCTAATAAATTAAAAAAAAAACTTACTGTCTTCAGCGACTCCACGGTTATGACCGAATCGTTAAACTTCCCTTAGCTATTTCCTCTTAAAACGACTTTCGATAATCCTACCAATTTTCACTTTCCCGCTCAACTATGTTTTCAAACCTTTTTTCAACTTATAACTCTTACTTGTTTTTATTTTTATTTACATTCACACCTGATGAATGCTCCATCGCATCTGTGAACAGGCCTATTCAAATGGCGTCTCAAATCAGCTGATCGGGAAGCATTTTGACATTTCTTCTATGAAAATGACAGGCCCGTGTTAGCACCGGTTCTCCACCGATGTAAACAAATGCATAGACGGATCTGTCACATGAAAAGGCCTACTCTCCTTCTCTTCCTTTCTCACCTTTCGCTGTCAACGGGCGCTCACTTCTCATGCCTCATCGACGCGACAGTGCTGCCAGAACAATGGGAAAAGTGAGCAATTAATTGAATCGGTTATATTGTCGCACCGCCACCAAACCGGATCATGTCTCAGCGCCTCAACTCGCCGCATTTTGTATTCAGTTTTTTAGTGTGGCGCTGCATTCTTACGATTTTTATGAACACAGCGCACTATTCACATATTAGCTGCGAAGCACGGGGCCCGAGAAAACAATAATCTATATAAATAAAAATGGAATAGTGTTTGTATGTCACGAAATGGGTAGAAGACGGTTCAACGGATATTCACAATTCTTTCACTGTTGCATTCGTCCAGGGTTATAGTTGTAAAAACGGGAAAAAAACTAATATGTCATTTTGCACGGGAGATTGCATGCCATTTTTCAACAGCCTACTTGATGGCAAGACGAAGTTTGCCGGGGCCACTAGTTATAAATATATGTTAGTCTTGATTTCTACCGGATACATAATATTGTTTGCCCACGTGCTCTTGAGGGTTGAAGGTGAAGATGTACCGAAGCCAAACTTCAAATTTTCAAGAGCACAAATCTGGAGAACCAATCATCCGTTTAAGCTGAAAACTTAATCGATTGGTCGCTAGCTGGCGGTGACCAATCGATTAAGTTTTTAGTTTAAACGGGTGGTCGGTTCTCCAGACTAGTGCTCTTGAAAATTTGAAGTTTGGCTTCGATTCATCTTCACCTTAAAGTAACACTAGTACTGTTAGATACATTCGTCAGCTACAACTTTGCCGAAGACCATATTTAAATCGGACGGCTGTAATATTAGACAAAAATCGTTGCAATCTTTTATTGCCACGATAAATGCGTTAAAGATCTAGGATAAGTTAGGTTAAGCTAATTGAAAGCATTCGAAAGTATAATGATACCACAATTAATTTCATGAAATGTGCGAATCATTGAGAACTTAAAGCATATCCCTTGAAACTTTTATAAACTCTATGGAAACTTCCTTGGAATCTCTCCAGAGTTTTGTAGCATGAAATCCCTTTATAATCTCTTCTGGGTCTCTATACAGAAGAAATTCAGAGGATCCTAGCAGGATTCTTTTCAGGCAGTCCCTATATCAGGAAATATTCCAAGAATTGTTCTAATAAATTCTTTACCAGTTACAGAAGTGATTCCTTTGAAGATTCTACAATTTTTTTTTCGAAATTCTAGGTATTTTGTATTTTTTTTCTCTTTGAAATTATCCAAGCTGTTAAGAAGATTTCTCAGAATCGGGATAGGCTTTTCTTTCAAAACTTTGTAGAAGATTCCACTTCACACCATGACCCTCATGAACTTATACCTTCGAGCAGTAATTCTTTTAAGAATACCTCCAAAAGTTAAACCAGAGCTTTCTCCAAGGATTAATTGAGGGATTCCTTCAAAAATTACGAAAGGGATTTCAGTGAAATTTTAAGAAATTACTAAGAAAATTATTGAATATAATTTTGTAGAACTCTTTTGATAAAAATTGTAATGTTTTTTTTTTCAAAATGATCCTTTGATTCTTTCTAAAATCATGGCCAGAATCCTTTCCACAAATCTGTCCTTGCAAGATTTTCCCAGGGAGTGTCACTATCATTTGTTTTCAATAGCTATTCGAAAGTTTTTTTTCAAATAATTTCGTCTGGATATCTAGAAATTTTGTAAAAAATTCTCTAATTTACTTAAGTTTTTCTCCAGGGTTTGTTTTTCAAGAGGTATTCCATGGTTACTTTCAAAATATTGTCAAGATTTCTTAAACATCCAGTCAAGCAAGAAAAATTTGTATGGGCACCTCCAAATATCTTTTGGGGGAACCGTCACAACGTTTTTGGAAATTTTCTCCTACGTATGAAAAAAAACCTATTAATCTAAGGATATTCGCTGTAATTCGTTAAGCGATTTTGCGACGGACTTCGCTTGACTCACCAAAAAAATTACTGCGAGGATATCCAAAAAAATACATTCCTTTTATCGGGTATTTGTATGCTCTTATCCTAAAAAATACAGGCATTTATCAATTATTTAGAAGGTATTCTGAATACCTGATAAATTTAGCTCGACAAGTACTGCAAATTCCAATACTCAATCTGTTGGATCATACTGTTGGAAGGAGATTCTCTACTTCCCGCGGGTTTCGCGTAAGTGTCTCTGCTTACGGGTCCGCCACCCCCCTTTTGGCCCTTCATACAGCAGTATGTTGAAATCAGGTTGGTAATGAAATTTGACCTCACTGTTGAGTGGAACCGCAAGCAGAGCAAGACTCAAGCAAGGATGGTGGCTACCTACATACATACATACATACATATTCTGAATACCTGATAAATGCCTGTTTTTTTTTGGATAAAAGGATTAAAACACTTGATAAAAGGAATGTATTTTTTTATATGCTCGCAGCAATTTTTTCGGTGAGTTAAGATATTCCTTTAGGAATTTTGAAAGCAATTTCATCACAAAGTCTACAGACAATTTTTTTCGAAGTTTCTTCTGATACTCCTGAATGCAATACTTCAGAAATTACTGAAGTTTTTCAGAGAGGGAATATTGTAAGATTTTTTTACTATTGAACTATTTTCTGAAAGATTTCCTGGAAAAAAATTCCTTAAGAACTCGTGCATGATCCCTAGAACAGCCTTGGAGAAAACATAAAAAGAATCGTAGAAAAAAAAAATACTATACGGAATCACTGTATATTATCATTTTAAATTAACCGGGAATATTCTAAGGGAAGTCCCTTAAAAACGGCAGGGATAAGGACGGATGCATCATGATGACTGAATATGAGGTGAGCAAAAGGTAAAAGCAGCACTTCGATGAACACCTGAATGGTGCTGAAACCTTCTTAACGTGTTAAAACTAATGATTTCCGATGTATTTTATTCAGAAATTCTGCAACGGGCTTCACTTAACTTACTGCAAAAATTTCGGAAAGGATACTTCAAAAAATATTCCAGGGCATTTATCAGGTATTGTATCAGAAATTTCTCGAGATATTCATTCAAAAATTTTGTAAAGAGTTTCTGTAGACAATTTCTTTTGTAGTTTCTAACGATGTTCTTGAATATAATACTTCTGAAACTATTGAAGTCTTTTAGAGAGGGACTGCAAGAATTTATGTTGATTCTCATGAACTATTCTTTGAAGAATCTCCTGCAAAAGGCTTGGAGGATTCCCTGGAAAAATCACTAGAAGAATTATATGTAAAAAAACGAAAAATAATCACTATATATTATCATACCAAATTAACTGGGCATATTCCTGTAAAAGTCCCTCAAAAACTGGAAACTGGAGAAATTACTCTGAAAATTTTATGATAATTCATTGTAAAATCTTGAAGCAACCCATATATTATTACTGCAGGATTAGACCAAAGAATTTCTGCTAAAGATTCGGAAAAACCACTTTAAAATATCCCAGAAGCATCCTAGAGAATAATTCTGATGGATTCCCTGAAACGATCTTGGGAGATTAAGTGAATATTTTTGAAGTATTTGCTTCGAAAAATCTGGTGTTATTCTTGTAATTTTTATAAAACAACGTTTGAAGCATGGAAGTATCCATGGTGGAATTTCTTAGAAGAAACCCGACAGAAGAGCTTTGAAGAATCCCTAGAAGCATTGTTGGATGACATCAGACTTAATTTTTGGACAAATACTTGAAAGAACTTCTTCGTTTATCCCTTTGGCAACTCACTAATGTTTTTCATTAAAAATTCTTAGGGGAAGTCTTGTAGCAAATGATGTTTATTTTTTGAAAATATAACTATTGTAGGTTTAAGATAGTGGTTCCCAACCTTGTTTTAGCTAGGGCCCCCTTCAACGTGCTTAAAACATCCTGCTAACCTTTTAAACCGGATGCACTGTGTTTTATTTTCTCGTTTTCATGCGCTTTTTGAATAGCGTCCAAACCATTGATTTTAGCGATATAGTTTGTTCGGAGAAGTTTTTTGGTATATTAAAGCGCAACTTTTGACGAAAAAAGTTTTGTGATCAATCCACCTAGCAGTGAGATGAATTTGAAACAACTTTGTCGAAGAACAATTTTTCTATCTCTTATACTTTTTGAGATATATGCCGTTGTATGTGAATGACCCCTAAAAATCATATATTTTATCATAACTTTTTTCCAAGATTTTTAACATTTTTTGTGTTTTCTACAAAGTTGTTTTTCATAGAAAAACCCGTGTTTTTGCTGAACATATCATCACCCTATCTTTTGAAGTAACAAAGTTATTCATGAATTACTCTTTTTTCAAGGGGTAGTTTAGGCCTCTATAACTGGCTTCGGCGCAAAATGGCGCAGACAACTCTTACAAATCATGAAATTACCATATCAACCCTTTCGGCAGTTGATAAAAACTTTTGTCTATAAGCGTCTTTGCATGGGTTTTTACTATCAAACAAATAAGCCTTATTAAAACGAATTCGACTGATAATTATTTTACTTTAAAAGATAGAGAGGAACAATGTTCAGCAAAAACACGCGTTTTAAGATGTTCAACAACTTTGTAGAAGACATGAAAAATGTTAAAAATTGAAGTAAAAAGTTATAAACGCAAATGATTTTAAACGAGTTTTTTCATACAAATTTGTGTACTTTAAGTTAAAACATTCCTAACTCTTTTACATGATATTTTTATCACAAAAACTTTAATAACTTTTGAACTAAAAAAGATATCAACAATCTTTTTGTATGAAAATTTGCGTTTTGTTAAGTTCTAAAAGTCGTTTATAGATGACTTTGACGAGAAACTAGTATTAAAAAAACTGGAGTTAAAAAACTTATTTTTGTTGGACTACCCTGCGATGATTAGGAAAAAATGCTCTAGATTGGTCAAATTTTGAGCTACAGAAAAACTTTTTTTGGCAAAGTTGATCAAAATTTCATGTTCTACCGCTCTGCCTAAGAGTATATACCAGTATTTTTACAAATAAAAAAGTTGATTGTATGATTTGTGTGATATTGTGGACCACCCTAATTTGGAAGCTTACATTTTTAGAAACAATTTTGTAGAAGATCATTTTTGCCTAAAATTTTATTTTCATGCTCAAAATGCAAAATAATAAAAAAATACATATTATGAAAATCTTCAAAATAGTTTTAAAGCCCTATCTTTCTTATTTCAGATTTCTCGTCACAGCGGTCTATGAACGACTTTAAGAACTTAACAAAACGCAAATTTTTATGCAAAAATATTGATGATATCTATTTTAGTTCAAAAGTTATTAAAGTTTTTCTGCTTAAAATCCTTTGTTTTTCAGGGCATTTTATTAGAGTTACAAAAATAACACATCTCTTATTTTTTGATATAATATACAGTTTTATTTTGTCTTTCGAATGCCGTCAAAATATATTTTTTATGTTTGCCCCAATCAGAGATATTCTCAATCAAAATAGGCATGATTTTGAGAGTAAAACATAAATAACTCCCAAACGGAAGGAGATAGAGTGTTTCTTCACTCACCAAATTATGTATTTTTTAAAGCTCTAAAAGTGTTTCATAGACTACTTTGATGAGAAATTTGAATTGAAAACTCTAGAGCCAGAAAACCAGTTTTGTTCGGACCACCCTGTGTCGCTGTAGGAAAAAAGCTCTAAATCGGTCAATTTAAGAGATGTTTTTTTGTATCTCTGTTTGAAAAAGATGCTTGAAACTGAATGGTCTACAACTTTGCTGAAGCATGTATAATATAATTTCTACAAATAAGAAAGTTAGTTACACAATTTCTATGAAAATGTGGTCCACCCTAATTTTCAGTAACACCAATCAAAGGGCCTTACTAATACAAACAACTTTTTAGAAGACCGTTTTTGTCTAATGTTTCATTCTAATGCTCAAAATGCATCTTTCCGCGTAAAACTGATTCCTGGACCACTGTGCACTGTCACGTAAAAACACGGCACCGCTCAAACGTCAGATAGTGAACTCGTGTATAGGTCCATAGCGCAATAATGAGGCTTATAACTACGCCTGTTCAGTGAACGATTCAATCCAATGAACCCACAGCTTGATGTAAATCGAGAGAGAACAAAACATATTGAGTACTTAGGATAGAAATACATCGGAGTTCGTCAAGAGGAACCCAGAAAAACTGGCCAGCTGCCGGATTAGTGGAAGAAAGACGTAATATGTCTCAACTACACATAAGGTGACAAGTTGAAGTGTGAGAACTTTTTTTCAATCCGTTTTCGTTGACGACTGATTAGATCTTTGGCGTGAATATCAGATCGTAACGCAAAATCTTATCATGGATTTTAAAGTGGCGTACGATGATATCGTCGACCGCAAAGAGCTATGAAGGTTTACGGATGAGTACAGTTTTTCCGGACAGCTCTCGCGACTCATACGAGCAGCGATGGATGATGGATAGAACTAAGTTAAGATTGCAGACGAACATTGCATTTCATACAAAGTGTATTTAGTTCAATGTTGCGCTTGAACACGTTATGCGGAGAGCCCGATGTACCAGCCTTAAAACGGTATTCAACAGATCCAGTCAATTTGATTGCTTCGCGGATGGTATGGACATTGTCGAAGGTGTAAAGTGAAGACAGCAAAAATCAGACAGGGTTCGCCTAATGGCTGACAATAATGTTAGTCGTGAAATACGGTGGCACGTCATTTGTGGAAATTGTGGCTTTTATTAACTCCAGTAGAACTTATAAGATTAGTAGTCCTCTACGGTCATGGATCTGTAAGAATTTAGAACGATCATCGAGCTCGCGCATCACAGACACAGTAAAACAGATATCATACAGATCCATTGACGAATCTTACAATAATTTTGCCTATGATCTCGGCTGATGTTCCCCAAATGATTGCACAAGGAATCTGTCAAGAGTTTGTATCAGCATATGTATCTTCACAGGAATCCACATACATATGAGTTCAAAGTTCTCGTTGATCACGCATAGATTTTTCTCTAAAAACACTTTTCATCCTTTCCAAGCTTGCCATCAATATGGGTCATGGGATGTAGATAAAAACTCTTCCTGACCTCGCCCCCTAAACACCGCACCGTCCCTCCCAAAAACTGGCGTCGGGTAATTATTCACTGCCACACGTTCTGACGGCGGTCGGGCACCGTTGGATGTCCATAATTCACCCTATTTGGGATGGGCGTTCTTGCCCCGAATTCGTCTATCCGTCCGTCCGTCCGTCTAACCGCAATAATTTTCCGAAGGAACGCGCATCAGGGATTAACATTTTCCCGGTCTCGGTCTCCGGCCACACTTTTCCACAACTATATTGTGCGCTATTTCCATTTGGCCGTGTTTTCTTTGACTGCACAATGGGAGGGTAAAACAATTAATTTTGGCCAAAACTATTCTCTTCGTGATGAAGAACAGATAAATACTCCCGAATAGTATTTATATCGAAAAATTCGTCAAAATTTATGTTGAAAACTGAGTTTTGAAAAAAAACCTTAATAATAAAACCTGCGAATTTCTGTAACAAATTCGAACGTTCAAGGCAATTTGATTATATAGTAATCAAAGAAATTTTTATTTAAGTACAATTTGAATCAAGAAATTTTACAAATAAGATATTTTTTTTAAATTTGAAATTATTTTTGATCATTGTGCGTCTGGTTGGACCCCGATTTCCGTGGAGGTCCCGTGCGAGGTGGATGGACAACGAACCGGGGACCCGTCTCTCGGAGGCATTTCCATTTTTATTTATTTAAATCTTTCGTAGCTTGAGAGATGCTTTCTCGCCGCCGCCGGTCGCAAACGCGTTGCTTCGCTTTCGCTTTTTCAGTTTTATTTTTAATTAAAGTTAATCCCTGCGATTTGATGTGTTTCGGGGGCTTCGTGCCGTGCTTGGTCCGACAGAGAGGAGCACACGCGTTTGTGATTTGAAATTATTTAAGACGTGTTTTGGTTGTCTCTTTAGTGAGAGGAAAACGGGAGGGATTACCATTTCCAGTCAACTTTGAACTCTGTGCTGTGCTCTTTTAATGGCCATATTTTGTTTTCCAATTATTTTATTAGTGTTATTTTAATCATTATATTTACTTCATACAAATGGGTAACAGCTTCAATATAGTGCTTTTGTACAACTGACGTGCGCTATATAAGTCGTATAATAGTCCTGTAAGGACGATTTCAAAACTTCCGTCTGCAGAAGGAATTTGTGGATCACAATGCGCTCTATATAATATATATTTTCATTTTAATTCCAGGTTCAACGACTCTTCGGCAGAAGTTACAGAGAGAGCGGAAGAAAAAAGCGTCGCGAGTGCGCGAAAGCATCGACCGCTGTCCGGAAGCAGCGATCCCCAATTTTTGAGACCCCCGGTACGAGAAAACAGTCAAAACGATTTATCTCCGGCCGTACAAGGACATCTTCCCGGGCGGTGGCCATAACCAGTTGAGCTCGTTATATCCACAGTCCGTGATGGAACGTGGAGGCGGAGCGGGAACTGGTGCTGGCGGCGCCGGGAATGGCACCGGGCTCGACTCGATGACCGACGGCAGCGGGCTCTGCCTGCAGGATCTGGTCGGGAATGGAGGCGGAACGGGTGGTGGTGGCGGAGGTGGAGGAGGAACCAATCATCAGAATGGGACCTCGGATCATCACCTGCACCACAATCACAACAGCCATAACCATCACGGGTCGCTGCACGATTCGGTGACGGGTGGCGTCAGTGTGAGTTCGGCGTTGACCAGCCTGATGAGCCCGGGAATCAACAGTGGGCTGGGCCATCTGCATCATGGTAATCCGGATCTCAGTGGGCATCACCATCACCATCAGCACCCGACGTCGGTGCTGCATGAGCCGCTGGAGAAGCTGAAACGTAAGTAGATCGATGAATTTATGTATTATGTATTACTCGAGATTACTTGTATTAAATAGAACGCGAAAAGTGTTACAGGATGTAGTGCTCAGAAGGCACACCTCTCAAAACGTAGGCCTAATGACTCGGATATACAGTACTGGACAGAAAAAAATGACCATTTTTCATACAAAATGGTCAAGTTTGGATGCCTAGATCTCGGCTTCTACTGGTCTCATTGACCTGAAATTTTCACTACAACTCAGAAATATTATGCATTTCACTGTAATTGAGCAATATTTGGAACACAAACTATTGAATTAACAAGACCCTCTCATTTTGCGAAAAATGGCAAATATTTTTAAAACGATCAATTTTACTGACAAATTTTATTCTGCTTAGTGCCAAAGGGCACATAGCTCAAATAATTTCCATTTTTTCCTATCTTTAATTAACGAGATTTTTAGCCCTGAGCTAGATCATCTCGGGACCAAAGGCTTCCTTACCATTCCGAATGAAGTCGTCAATTTAACCGTTCTGTCAAAAGTGACTGTCTCGGAAATGTGATTCGATCCCAGGTCCTCGGCGTAAGTTCTAACCACTACACCAGGCTCGTCGTCGATTTACATTTAAAAATTATTTGTAATTCAAAACTTAATCATTTTTATCAAAACTGGAGATTAGCGATCGCTTGAAAGTTTGTTTCTGAAAAGCTAGCAAATTTGAAATTATTTTCAAGCTACTATTAAAATTTCATGCCAATCTGACGGTGCACAGTGGTTCCATTTGTTTTACGAAGCGGTCATAAATCATTTAACTCAATATCCGATGATAAATACCATCAGAAATTGCCAAATTAATTATTTTTGACTGTTAAAACTCCATCGATGTTGATGCCGTTATTGATATCACTTTAAAAATTCTAATTAGGATGCGAGATCATATTGCGAATGCTTTGTTATATGAATTATTATTAGTGCAGAAAACTGACTTGCAATTATCTCTCTTTCCGTGTCCAAAAATAACAATAGTATTTAATATTTTATTGATAAGTACCATTAAATCTATAGATCGAAAGCAATATATTAGGATTATTAATATCGAACTTGAGACGATTCCCCTCACAGAGTTGCTTCACATGCTCAGAATTCTACTTTTTGGTATGTGGATGTAGAAAGCTAATGAACACTTTTCTAAGTGCCGAAGATGTACATACCAAATAAATACTTGAAATACTTATTAATTAATAATGCCAATTTCACATCAAATCTTTACCAAAACCAAATAACGAATATGTCAATTGATGTAATTAACCTTAAGTTTCAAATATTTACAACTGAGTAATGACTTTGGTAATATTTGTTGCTTTTTAATATTTTTTATTCCCACAATTTTATTTTTTTAGCACTGTATATATATTATATAGATGCTGGAATATCGTTGAATATCTTGTTTTGATGCTCAAAATAAATACAAGAATAATTTTATGTCATTCCTCCCACACTTTGGGAAATCATGTCATACATATTAGAATGGCTGTTGTACCAATACTAATTTAATATTATTTTATTGTCTCAGAGCCCTCGCTTAAACTACTTGTTAAATCAATATACAATGTTGCATGTGCATTCATATCAAATTGAAGTATGAGTAGTGAAAATTTCGTTATTTTGTGTATTCATTCCAGTTAGCAACAAATATACTGGTATGTAATCAATTCTATGAATATTTTTACCATTGCCTTTATTGGTAAAAACTCACAACTTTGAAGGCACGCTGCTAACTTATTTACAAATATTTGCAGCTAGAACCTTCACAGGTTCATTTTCCTACTCAAACATGATCTTTTGATGGCAGAAGTTTGATTAAATGTGATTAAGAACATATTTAAAAACGGACTTCAAATAAAGTGATGTTGTTACGAAGTGAGTATCTTTCTATCCTCATTACTCACATCAATACTGACTCCTAGATGCCAAATAACACTCTAAAACGTATCGGAAGTGATAGATATACATCTGTACTTATGTTCGGTAATCTAAACTGATTGAAAAATCATTTGATTCTGATTTGCGAAGACAATAAACAAAGTGCTGAAATCGCTTAATTTTTAACGAATTTTTCACATATGAAAAATACACTCAATCATTCATTGCCTTACTATGCATGTCATACAGGAACGTCTTTAAT
This sequence comes from Aedes aegypti, assembly GCF_002204515.2. Taxonomy (NCBI): domain Eukaryota; kingdom Metazoa; phylum Arthropoda; class Insecta; order Diptera; family Culicidae; genus Aedes; species Aedes aegypti. Next base: position 74,717,065 of record NC_035107.1, read on the forward strand.
GTTTCTGTTTTTACATTCTTGAGATCATAATTGATCCACGAAAAGGTAAAGGAATGACAACCAAGACAATTTATTTTTCGATTTATGACCTATGGGCGGTACCACTGTGCGGTGGTAGGTCATTTGGCATAAAGTCGTTTGGCATAAAGCCGTTTGGCATAATGGTCATTTGGTATAAAGTCGTTTGGCATAATGAGTCTGAAACCAAGAATTTCTTAAGATGACATTCGTTTTTACGTTTCTATTGAATCTTTCTGATGATAACAGGAAGCTTGTGGAGTCAATTGATACAAAACGTCACTTTATTCAACAATCATATGCTCTTGAATAAACTAAAGCATATTAGGAAAGTTATTGCCAATACTATTTTATAATTTATCCAAAAATTACCCCTCTTTCAAATATTTATTCTTTATTTGAGTTCCGCTTTCGGAATACATTTTTGCACTGAAGATTTTGATATATTTAGCACAATTTTACCCTTCTTTCAAACATTCTATGTTTTTTTTAAATATGATAAAACTATAATTAAAGGTACAAAACTGTTGATTTGAAATTTAAATAAATTTCACCTTCTTTTATATATATTACATACATGTTCTTTGGAGCTTTATTTTTAGATATTTTTTTGTTTCCATCTTACAAAAGGGTGGCAATCGATATAACAATTTGCTCAAGTTATCAGCGAAACGAAAAATCGATGACTTCGATGGGTTGTGCTACTTTTCCCCGAAGATCGGTTCTACGTATGTTGTAATCCCGAACTCCAGTTCCTCGAAAATACTTTGGGATTCATAATTGTCATAACTTTATACATTTCAGGGTGGTGAATGAACTGGTAATTTGATATGCACCCTTCTTTATTTAATTGGCGGTTCTTTAGCCACTGAAGACTATTATAGCACCTATTTAAACTGCACAACTTTTCGGGGAAACGGGTCATTCGGAGAAATGACACTCGGGGAAAAGGGTCATTCGGGGAACTGGCATTCGGGGAACCGACATTCGGAGAAACGACATTCGGTGAAACGACATTCGGGGATAAGTTGTACAATCACTTCGATGATGATTAACGCAATTTTTGATGTCTTTTTGTTTAATTATGCCGCCATTATTTTTGGCGTCTCATCCTCTATTGAATCATAAATTTTGCCTTCTTTTAAAAATAGGCTGTTCTTGATATTTATACTGTTTTTTTTATATTTTATTATTAAGTTAAGCTAAATGTTAACCATTTTTATATTTTGCTGTTTTATCAATTCTTGCAAGACGTGCTGTTAGAATGATAATTACTTTTAAATTTTCCAATGTTTTACATATTTTTTTACAAACACATGATCTCCTATCGAGATATGCTATAAAAAACATATTTCAATCACAAATTTTCCTTTCTTTCAATAATAGACAGTGTTTTTGTTGTACACTTCCAAAATCAAAATTTATATTGAATCGTTCAAAAGTTTTCCCACAATAAATTCTTTCAAACAATGTGTTGTTCATTTAAGTTATGCTGTGAGAAGTTTTTTTTTTGCGTTAGAGTCTTAAACATTTTCAACGAAAAATAATCTGCTCTCGTATATAGGCTATTTTTGCATTATGCTGCAATTATAGATCTTGGGATAAGATTTTGCAAATAAATTTTCCCTTCTTCAACCAAGTAATTTTCATCAAATGTTATGTCCAAACTGGGACAGAGCTTGATCTGCTGCGAAATATTCTATGAGCGTTCCCTTTATTAATAACTTCAAACTTTCTTTGCCAATTTACTATTTTCAAATATTTATATCGCAAGAAGCTCAAAGATACCGTCGATGGGGGTGGCAATGGGTCTAGGGGGTGAGATTGGGTCAAAACGGAAAAATATGTTTTGTGAAATATTTCAGCTAATAACGCTGATATTACTAAAATTAATAATTCATATGTTAGGGAACATATTATTACACATAATTCATAACAATATACATTTTTAGAAATAGTAGTTTTTGTTTACTACATCAATAAACTTGGATGTTGGAACTAGATAAAATTTACAACATTAAATTTCTCCTGTACAAAATATCACGCATGCACTCTAGCCTCTATCGTTGTATTAGTAGTATGTTGAAAATCTTTTCATTACACATTACAGGTATTTTCCGGAGTCTGTTTGATTTTCCCACAAAAAAAAATCATTTTTTTCGGTACGATGTCTAAAACATTGAAAATGGGGGTGAGATTGGGTCAAGCAAGAACGATAGTAAATGAAATTCCAAGTCCACTTTTTTGACATTTTACGGTGCCGGGTGTTCTCTTTTTTCATTAAGATGTGTTCATTCTTTCTAAATACAGCATCTCTGAAAAATCAAACAAGTCTACTTGAGTATTCCGTGCATTGAATAACAATACAACGCATTTTCAACTGTGTTTCGTGCACAGCAACATCGTAAATTTTGATCAAAAAGGTGTTTTTTTCTAAATTTGATTATTTATCAGTGTTTTCATATAATAGAAACATCTCACGGAAGTACAAATGAGTTAGATCACTGAAATACTGGGATTATGACGTCAACTTCTGCCTGAAATTTATTGATCGTGGAAAGTCGCACCGAAATTTAACTATTTGTGAAGGTTTAAAATAATCACTGTTTCAGTACACCTTTGGGGAAACTGAATGGGCTTTATAGCAATGGGGATGAGACTTTGAAGACAATTTGAGGGAAAAACCAAGAAAATTTATGTAAACTTGACGATAAATGTTGGGTTTACATATTTTTTCTCATAGCTCTTCAATTTTCAGTATAATCTTTCTTTTAAGTGGCTTTATCATACTTGAGAAACATCTTAGATATCTTTTTATCTTGTTTGCATCGTTTTTTATCAATATTTTTCAGTTGTGAATGGTTATGAAATCATATTCTCAAAAACAAGTTATTTTAATTACAGTGACCCAATGTCACCCCCTCTATGGGGTGAGATTGGGTCATTTTTCATTCACTTGTGGTGCCGCTGTGAATAAATATTTGTCTTTAATTTTTTGAACAGTCGTTAATGTACCATCAGAGTACATACACACCAAATTTGAAGTTTATTGGAGTTAAATTGCGATAGTTATTCAAAAAATAAATCGCACATATCCCTTTTTGGCCCATTGTCACCCCCAACGACGGTATTTTCAGACACTATTGCTGCAAGATATTTTGGAGGAACTCCAGGTTTAATTTCTAGAGTAATTCCTAGAGCAGAAATACAGTATACTCTCCCTTACTTGATTTTTCCTATCTCGATCTTTACTATCGAAATCTAGGAATCTAATGAAACACACTTAAAAGAGGAAACAAGGAACAAATAGCTCGGAGCTTCATTTACCGGTATTGATAAACAAAAAAAGCTATCACAAATTTAAACGCCAGATAGTTTAAATAGCTGGAGGATTTGTTACTGGTGGCTTTTCCTATTCATGCTAGGTGCACTAGAGCAGCGAGCTCGATTTTGCGCACGGGGTAATCTACATCTAATACCTTTAGGGTCGTTGGGAGACCACTTAGCTTCCACGTACGGACTTCAAATTTTTACCTGATTTTTTTTCTTACCAAGACGAGCACTTTACAATGACGAACTTATAACATTTCGCATTTTCGAAAAATAAGGGACGGCCTAGTATACAGCCAAATCACCTCTCTTCATCCATATCATTATAGTATTAATTGTAATAAAAATCTAACGATGTGTAGTGAAATCAACGATTCTTTGCTGTGTATGTGAGCGATGGTATCAGCTGCTCCGAAGCCGTATCCTAATGTTATCTTATGGATTACTTCTTCGATACCGGAAAGATAATAGAGTGTTATCTACTACCCAAATCTCCATTATCCTATGTTAGTCACCTGTTGACGAGCAAGTGTAAAAAATCCTAGAAAAGCGATTTGTACTTGTCTAGTGGGTTCGTCTTCTCATTACTCGGAATTGAGCAATGTGCAGAGACCCAGACCGGCTTCAGAGGCACGTTATGCTTTATTTAGGACATTCATTTTAGCAGTGTTGCAATCAATATGAAGCACTGTGTATCAGAGTACTAGTTGCTTATTTACTTCAAATCTGTTAAATTTCCTCGAAAGTTCACAATCTTTTTCAATGTTACACTTGTAAATGATAAATTCTTCTTCTTCATCTTCTTCTTCTTGGCATTACATCTCCTCTGGTATAAAACCTGCTTCTCAGCATGGTTTCCTATGAACACTTTCACAAATATAAACCGAGAGCTCTTTTAGTCAAAGTGGCCATTTTGCGTTCATATATCGAGTGGCAGGTACGACTATACTCTGTCCGAAGGAAGTCGTGAAAATTTCCATTACGAAAAGAATCTGGATCGATCATTAATCGAAAGTAGACACCTTTTTTAGTCGCGGACGTTACCACGATGCTAGGGAATGTCCTTTGCCTAGATAATAAACTTGTTTTATGTCATGTTAATTTACTGAAGGACCTTTGTAATAATGAGAGATTCTCTCATCTCTCGCTCTTTTTTCGACAATACTAAACATTTTGAGTAGTTTTTCACCATAGATCGAAAGATAATGTCCATGCTTAGCGATCCATAGAAGAAAAAATGCAACAGGAGAGGGTCAAGTAGCGTAGTTATTTATTACAGAGAACTATTGTTATCTACACTTAATTTTTTCTAAGACACAAGAAAGTTTTATAAAAATCCAATGATGATTTTTACACGCAAACCATCCCTCAAACGACTTAACCACGAATCGCTCCCGAAGCGCATCACCTCGATTAATCTCAATAAACCTGTCATAAGCGGGCAATATATTTTGCATACACCAGCTGTTGCGTTTCCACAAACCCACGAAGTTACGACCGACGCGGAGGAGTGTCGCTTGGTCACGCTCAATCTGGAGCGCGATTGTTTGTCATTGTGTGGGCCACTCGAGCTTCCAGGAGTGAAAGCAGATCGGTGTGCATCGCCTTCGTCGTATGATCGTCCTCTTTCTTTTCCTTCACGGCTAATTGATCACCCTCCTTGTTCTCTCTCTCTCTCGGTTGGGATGAGTTTGCTCCGCTAGGAGTCACACAAAGAGACACTCTGTCTACAAGGTTTCATAGCTGAGGCTATCCCGATCAGAAGAGGGAAACAGAAATATATTAACTGATTTTGATTACCTAAAGAAATATTAAGAGAGTTATAAAACAAGCTGATCAGGTGTTGAAATAACAAAAAATGTTACAATATATACTCTGACTAACAAAACTATAACAGATATTTCTCCTTGGCTAGCGTTTCATACAAAAATACGCAACTGAAAAGGTTAATGTGCTCAGTGATTGATTAAAGGGACTGCAAACAAGGAGAGCCTCTCAATGTTAGATAGTCTTTTGAAAAGCTACGTGAGATTTGTTTATCAGGTGTCGGGTTAAATTGTACCCGATGTCGGACCAATATTAGGTTGACATCGGGTTAAAATCAGGTCGATGTCGAATTAATTTCGTATTTATTTCATACTATGACTGCAACTGTATGTTTGTATTCTCAATACAATAAACGGTAATTTTATTGAAACCAATTAGTTAATATTATGATATTACGATGAAATGTTTTCATAACACGTTTCATACGTGTATCTGAATACAACAAACGTTGATCAACAGTTGATAGAATTGTGTTTCAATTTAGTAACGCCTTTCCGATCGGGTTCGTTTTTCTTCGAAGATAATCATAAATAAACAAATTTCAGTTCCAAGGGAGGGGAAAGCAATGCGAGGTGAGGGAAAAATTGAGCAATTTGTTTTCACGAAAAGTTTTTCCCCTGACGTTCATGATGATGATGGTACCGATGTAGCATTTTACGTGACGTTTTTTGTTAATCCCTCGTTTCCCTAGCGGACCCTTCGGTAGGGCAGGAAGCTGTTCCTCTATGCGCAGTCATGGCAAGGGTGACTTTTGTGTAATTCGATGCCTCTTCGTACAGCATTCGACATTACAGCAGGGAGAGGGTGCACTCCGTCTTTCTGCTTCGAGAAACCGAACGAAATCGTGATCTAATTGAGCGCTATTATGTCGGTGTAATTTGTTTAATTGTGATAACACAATGCGATTACATCATCATCTTTTCCATGTATGACGAACAGACGGATGGAAATCGGTTAATTATTATTGGATTATGGGAGCAAGTGCACAATTTTTGGGTGATGCTGGCAAAAAAGGGAAAGGGATGACGAAGTGTATTTCGTAGAAGATGGTTGAAATAGATCAATATTGAAATGTACGCATTGTGCAGATATTTGAGCAAACGACTATATTAAATAAGAATCAAGGATTCTGAAAGTAATTTCGTGATGAAGGTTAATGAAGACACTAACCCCGTGTCTCAACTCAGGATACTCAACTTAGTTTAGGAGTCTGATCTATATTTCAGAATGAATCTCAAATTTGGATCATCATTTTGGTTAAAATCCCATTCTGGATTTCTGATTCCGAAAAGAATTTTTTTTTGGTAATCGGCAACATTCCAGTAGAAATCCCTTCCATAATATATTTGGAGAGTAATCCATATTATCTGAGAGAATTCAGCATCTAGTATGAATACCATTCCGGATTCGGATTTATCACGAGCCCTTTTCAGCAATGCGGTAGGAATCCCATTCAACATTTCTGTGGTTTCATTCAAGATCTGAGAGGGAATCCCATTTTGGATTTGGATAAGAACACGACTTCGTTTCTACATTTAGTTTCGTCCCATATAAACACGTAAGAACGTATATCGCCTCCACTTTGTTACTTATAAGGCAGTTGTGTGACATCTTATATGTGAAACTATGCACACACGAGCATCGTATAATGCAAAAATATATTTCGTTTTACATACAAACTGGTTGTGTGAGTTAATATATTAGATAATATTTTTTAAATTTCGATAGTAATCCCATTCCGAGTTTTAGTAAGAATGTCATTCCATATTTAAACCTCATTCGAAATTGCCATGGAAGTATAATTTCAGATTCTAGAAGGAAGCCAGTTCCGGATTCCCTAAGGATACCAGTTCCTGATAGTAGTAGAAAGCTTTTCTTCCATTTCACACACGATTTCTCATGCCTTTTCTATGATGCTTAGTTAGAAGGAAACCCTATTGAAATATATGGATGAATTCCTGGCAATAAACATGATGGATAGTTATTGCTATAGGAATACTTTTTTCAACGCATAGGCTGGCATATTAAATTAAAATTGCTCGTATTTGAGTATAACTCAATATATTCAACGAAGTTTTGAGGATTGCTTCACTAAAATTTCATCTAATAAATTTTATACGTAATTGGAATGTAAAGATTCGGAGTATTGTGGACAAAGTTGTTACAGAATATCTCTTGGCCACTTAGGGTAAAATCACATAAACTTCTTTTTAGAACTCATTTATCATTAGGTAACGGAAGGTTTTCATACAAAAAGTGAACAGACCCGTTACTTGTAATAAGTTACAATGTGTAATTTACCTAAGACATCCAAAACATTCTGAAATTTCGGCCATATTTCAGATCTATAAATCATTTTTAAGCGAATGATGTCAACGTTTAGTGAATGACAGCACTCACTAAGCTTTAACAGACGTGTTCACCAATTTTGACAAGAAATTTGATAATTGAAGTCAAACTACCTTGGAATTCAGGTTCTCATAAACTATCAAATCTACTATAGTCTATACTCACCCAATTTACGTGAAACATTCTTATTCCTGCCCATAAAGCTTCATATAGCTCGGAAAATGTACTGCTATGCATATTGATAATCTGAAGGTCTTCAAATCATAATGAAACTGTGGGCATCAATTTTGGTATACAGCTAGCTTGACTTAATATTCAAACAATATGTTTTTAATATATTCCTACTTGATCACAAAACTCCGTTTATTATTTATTTTTTTTTTTTTTTCATTTTAACTAAAATTTTGGAAGAGGGAAACCCCTTTTGAGTGATCATTTAATTAGATCTTCTCAAAAAGGCACAAAACCTCTTCATCTTTTCTAAAACGTTATAACAAATATCTTATAAACTAAAGGCTCACTCGAATTGAACCATAACAGAACCAGATTCTTGATCGTCCGAAACATTCAATCAGAAAAAAGGCAAATAACGATCTCTCTTGGTTGGTCCAATTTTGGTCCAAATTTCAATCCTGACAAAAAAATAAAATGAGGGCAGATTAAAATTAAACACGTTGTAGGTAAAAAAACATTGTTTATGAGCTTATCGGATGAGCAGCGAATTTTAAATAACTCCGATGACAAGATTTACTATAGTTACTGAATCTTCTGGTGATGTTTTTCACTTTTTGTTTCAACATTTATTACTACCGAGCCTCTAGAGACATCTGTAAAGCTTAAGAAATGTCATACGGATATCGTGCACCTCCACCAATTTCAACAATATTCTTTGTATACCATCGGGGTTCATTTATATTTTGAATTGTTAGGTACTCTGCAATCGTATATCTGGTTAACTCTTTGGCTGCTTTGTTTCGATTCTGCATTTCGTTTCACGATGTTTCATTTTACTTTACTTGTTTTTTTTTGTTGAAAAGATTTTAGGGTTTCCTTTTTTTCTACAATCTTTCCATCGATTCTGATTGGGATTTCTGTTTAAAAAAAAACAAGAACAACTATAAAAACTCTAATACTGATTGCTATATGTGCACCTCGAGTATTTGCCAAAGAATCACTACAGGAAATCGTCAAGGAATTTCGCCAGGAACTCTGAATGAAATTCATCCTCAGGATTTTTTCAAGAATTCGAAAAGCAGTTCTTCAATAACTATTATTCCTTTAAGTCAAACAACTCAAACAACTCAAACAGATAATCTTCCCGTTCTCAGACTCACACTCAAATCTCAATCAATGAGCTCTCCTGCGAGAGCAAACTCATTAGAGATCTGCTTCGGAAATCTCATGCTTGAGTTTATAAAAAAAAATCACTCAAACCGTCAAAAATGATTCAAGAATTAAACCAGCCAAAAACTCATGAAAACCGAATGTTGTTGTTTACGTTAGAATGGATCACTATAATTGTATCAGACTAACAATAAATCGTTGCTTTGTTTGGGTAAACATTAGAAAAACGTAAGTTATGTTATGAAAATTTGAGTTGCTCACAACACTGCCTGTATGAATTGTGTTTGGAGTATTTGAAAAAAAAAATATAAGAAGACTCTGCAAACTGAATACCAAGAAAAGTCTTTGGAAGAATTCGTGCAGAAAATTCAAGAAGAATGTTTGAGAAAACTCTGGAAGTTTTCTGAAACATTCACAAGGTGAATCCCGGAAAAAATCATGTTTTATGTTGGAATTCAAGGAACAAAATTTTGTTACTGCTGAAGGAATCTCTGAATGGAATAATTGAAGAAATCCAAATGAAAATAACTGGAAGATTTCCTGAAGAAATTCCAGAAGAAATAACCAAACAATCACTTGAAGAATTTCTGTAAAAATTACTCTAGTAATCCCTGGAATAATTTGGGAGATATTCTAAAAGGAATCTCAGAAGGTTTTTTTTTCAATCCTTGTAGAAACATTAAAATAGTTTCTAGTGTTCCTTCATATAATCCCTACATAACAAATACTTTGCTGACACTAACCACACGGCCACGGAGCCCATACAAATTCCTGGTATGAAAACATGATCAATTCCTGGGTGAATTTGTGTGGGAATCCAAGGATGAATTTTCAAAGGAATCCCTTATGGAATTCTTGGAAAAATCCTTCCTGAAATTTCTGGAGGCATGTCTGGGGCAAATTTTTGGAAAAATCACTGGTAGAATCCTCGAAAGAATCCCTCATAGAATTTCTGATGGAATTCTTGTAGGAAATCCTGAAATAACAATTTATTTCTAATTGAAATGCAATGCATTGCAATTTTCAATCCAATGGAACTCTAGGGAGAATCTCTGGTAAAAGTTCTGGAGGAATCCTTGGTGAAATTTTTGGAATCATCCATAATAGAATGCTCAGAGAAATCCCTGGAGGAATGTCTAGTGAAATGAAGGTCAAATTTTTGGTGGAATCACTGGTAGAATTATTGAATAAATCTCCTGTCCAATTGCTAGGAGGAATCCTGAATCTTTTGAGGAGTTTTTGGAATTACCATTTTGACCCTTTATGCATAATTTGTAATTTGTAATTTGTTTATTCATTCTTACGCTTTATAATAATTTGTAATGTATTAGGGAGGTTAAGTGAATCGCCTTCCAAATTTAAACAATCGTTAGCCAAAATCGGACCCAGAGCTAAATGGACCCCAAGGAGCAGTTAGTCAAAGAAGGGACATGCGAAACCCCGCTCGGAACTTCGAAGCTAATGCTAATGTGGGCTGTGATTAACATGATGCATACTGGAAGAAGCCACATGTAGCCACGGGAACGAACCCTTCGAAGAGCCGGGTAAAAATTCATTTGACCAGAAAATTGGTCCCATATGGCTTGCATTTTGTCGCTCCGAGAAGAAGATACACATTGGGCTGCCGGGGGTCGAGATTCGAGAGATTGTGTCTCTTTTCGACTGAGTCTCGTACTGTTGCCGATGATGATGATGCGGTTCGGTGTTGCTTATTTGGGAATCACCCTCTCTCAGATTGTCTTTTTGGTGTCGAGATAATGATACCGATAGAGGAATTGGCGAGGGTTAGTCGTACACTCGAATCATTGTTTCCAGGGGTTGACTGTAATCATGGGATGGATTTTCTTGTGGTAGTACGAAGAAGCCAAGATGAGGTGAATTGCAGCTAGTGCCTAGCCGGTGCACAACGATGGTAATCAATATTTTATTTATGCTAGACTAACTCGATGTTTTGAGAAAGTTATTTAGCGTTTTGATACATATTTTGATAATTGAAGCTTTGTTGATACGAATTCTTTAAAAAGGTTTCTTAGATAAATACAGTAGGAGTTTACGAAGACTCCCTAAAAAGATTTCTTGGAGTTATCCGAATGAGAACATTCGTAGAAAACATTGATGGGATCTTTTGTGGAATTTCTAACGTCATTCTTATAGGATTTTCAAGTAGAGTGCACTGAATGATTTGTGGAAGAATTTCAAGAATCTTTCTGGAATAATAGCTAGGAATTGCTTGAAGATGGTCGAGGAATTCTTAGAGCCATTCATTGGATTTCCTTATAAATTATGAGTTTTAGGTTTATCAGAGGAGAAATGCTTGATGAAATTCATGCAGGTACTATTCGAAACACTCTTAGATAAATTTCCAGGAGTTTCACAAGAGAATTTCATAAAAAGATCCTCATATGATCTCTCCTTTAGAGAGATGATTATATGATACATCCTCTGGAGGAACTCCTGGAGTGCTTATTTCTAACGCTTCGTTCTGGAAAAAGCTTTTCAAACTTTTGAAGTGAAGATGTTTTCCTGGGAGAATTATTTTAATAATATTTTTTCAGGCATCTGAGGAGAAGCATTCCAAGCTACTAAAGAAAAAAAAACTTCTCAGAAACCTTTCTGAATAAAGTCTCTCCAAAATACTAAGCTTTTGGAGAAAAAACCTCGTTAAGTTTGATTCGTTTCTGATTAGATTTTGATTCGAAACCTGCAAAATTCTGGAAAGAAGCTGCTGAAAAGAGCTTCCTAGCATCTGAGAAAATGTCCAACCTCAGAAAATTGCAATTATGCTTATGATAAGCATCTTCTATGGGTTCTAAACATCAGAGAAAAGCCATTTCTGGTTTCTGATAAGAAACATGCCAGGTTAATGAGTAGAAGCTTTTCAAGCTTCCGAGAAGAACCTGTTTAAGCTTCTGAGAAGAAGCTTCCCAAAGACAAGTAGCTTTCAAACTTCTGACAAGAAGCCTTCATACTTCTGGGAAGAAGCTTCCTATCTTATGGGGAGATGCTTCCAAGCTTCTGGAAAGAAGCTTCCGAGCTTCTGAAAAGAAGCTTCCAAGCTTCTGGAAAGAAGCTTCCGAGCTTCTGAAAAGAAGCTTCCAAGCTTCTGGAAAGAAGCTTCCGAGCTTCTGGAAAGAAGAAGCTTCCGAGCTTCTGGGAAGAAGCTTCCAAGCTTCTGGGACGAAGCTTCCAAGCTCCTAGGAAGAAGCTTCCAATATTCTGGGGAGAATCTTCCAAGACAAGCTTACAAACATCTGACCAGAGGTATTCAACGGAAACGTCGATTGTGAGGGCACATAAATCTCTAGTATCTCTATCTTTAATACAGAAATGAGTGTATCAACGTGAGCAACGAGCATGCATGTACGTGACATGGCACGCGAGTTTGTCATTTCATGTTTGTTGAAAGTAGTTAAAACTGTGTCAGCAAGGTTACCTAGATCGAAGTTTCCCTTACGCAAGTTAGATTCATGAACTAGCGCTACTTGCACTGTAGAGTTTTGCATGAGCCTGAACAGATTAATCGCAGTTGTTCTCTTAGGCTGAAAAATGATCTGAGAGCTATCCTAAACTAGGCAGGAGTGAGCCTTCGCTTTGTTGGCTAATCACTAAACCTTTCACTTTCGATCTTGTTATATCTTAACAAGACATTGTTCAATACTTCTCTAAATTAATTTTGACATAGCAATAGGGTGATGTGCTAGTATCCATCGTATTAAGCATTGATCAGTGAGAACTGCAATTTTCCCAGTATTGCAGTGAATGATGCTGATACAAACCGATGCCAAACAATTCTTTCTCAAAACGGCTTTAGCATTGTACAATAACATTTTGATAAATATTGATCTCTTTTTGGAATTAATGCAAAGAAAATGCATCTTACCGTATTCTCAATCCGTCGTATCGTTTTCAACTCCGTCGCAATCAGTTTCCAGATTCGTCTCACAACTTACGGCTCACTGTGTGTATTGAGTGGTCAAAACACAACATATCAACGCTATAATAAAATGTTTTACTAGAATATATAGATCTATGGGCATCTCCCTCCATTCCTTCAGCATGATGGAATATACTAATTTCCTTTAAAATTAATTGTTCGTCATCAAAATTCAGCCCGAACATATGAACACAATTCCTTTTGACCGTCCAATTATGGCATTTGCTCACAGTACAGCGAAAACAACACAATCAAAGAAATCGTATTTTTACGTCGAGCGTCGCACACACATTGATGCACACAAGCTTTTTTTCTCACTACGACGGATTGAACTTTGTTTACATTCTTAATAATACGCGGCGGTTGAGGAAATTTCGTAAAATTTGGTGATTTATTGAAGTTTTACGGCGTGTGATTGGAATGAAATCCTTCAGTGAAGAAGTACGAAGGTCTTCCATAGTGAAAATAAGTGCCCGGCGAAGTAAGTCACCTACGGGGGCGGGAAGAAACTTGTGTTGGAAAGTGGTGTAGCTCAGTCGATCGCTAAGCATTTCTCTCAAATCGTGTTCGTCCATGCGATTTCGGTGAAAAAGTGCAAAGTGGATGATTGAACTGAAGTTATTTACCAAAATACAGTAGTTTTATTGCATTTTTGATGTACAAGTGTACAAACCATAACAGCTTTCACAAAATTACACTTGGATAATGAATCTATGTTGCAGGTAAGTTTGAATATCCGCCGTAGTGGAACATTTAAAGTTTGATACGACGAATAGTAGCGCTTACGACGAAGAAGAACAAAACCCTAGCTGTCATTTATTCACTTAAGAACAACGAATAATTAAATTTCTGCTCAGAGAAAGTGTTCGTTTCCATCAGCTAGAAAAAGTCAGAAAATTTTAGATGTCTAGCTTTTTTACTATGCCAATTGGCGAAAAATGACCCCAATTTACAAGAAAGATTGAAACCGACTTTCGTCGGTGCGTCTCACCTCAACATACATTCTCACGGTGCTTAGAGTGCAATTTGCGCAAAGCTTATCTCGCTCGGGTTGACGACGTTGACTTTGGCTCCCGCCGGAGCTAACCTCTGGCTGGCTGTGTGAGAATAGTATTTAGGATTAATCTCCGCGTTTTTAATCCCGTTCAAACGCAACTATGTAGGTGTATGGAGGTGTGGGTTTAACACTCGACAAATAGCGGGCGTGATCCCAAAGTCGTGAATCGAACCGGAAAAATGACACGACTGGTGACTGTTGCGATCCACTCGGGATGGAGAGTTTTTTTTCTCTTTCGGTTCGGGACGGTCAATTGCGAGCGCAAATATTTGATCGTGCTCTTTTTTGTTTGGCAATTTTATCTCGTAAACCCGGATTCCCGGACACCGAACGAAGGCTTCTTTCGGCTCGGCGCGCGGCGGGTGGAAAGTCGTTCCGTGTCGGTTTTTGGGGGTGTGGGTCATTGTTTTGTTTTCGGATCACTCATTTGTTAAATACGCTGAAGCTGGTTGCTCAGTTGCTGAATTTGCTGTCCGCTTTTTGTGTGTGACTTGATTAAGAACTGTGCTGCCGGGGATTTATGGCACGTGAGATGATGTTTTATGGCAGATTTCATGTGATGGTCCTGTTTGGTATCTATTTGGTCTATTGTCTCAACTGGGATGCTATGAAGCCATATCTTTAATTGGTTTTCATTAAAATGTATGGGACTGAACTGGAAGTTGAAAGCTTGCTCTCAATTTGAGCTGCTGGTTCCATAAAGTTGACAAAACGTAATTTTGATCTTCTGGAAAAAGTTGTCAAATCTCCTAAAAGAAGTTATTCAATATTCTGAAACAGGATTTCAAATCTTCTAATGGAAGGTTTTCAAAGAGAAGATTTCCCATCTTCTGGAACAAGTTTTTCAAAATGAAATTTAAAATCTCATGTGTAAATCATCTGAAAGCAAGAAGATTTTCAAAATCATCTGAAAGAATGATTCGAATCTTCTGTATGATCATTTCCAATATTCTGGAAGAAGATTTCTAATCCTCCATAAAAAGATTTCCAATCTTCAAATTATCTGCAAGCATATACCCAATCTTTGAATGAAGATTTCCAATTGTCTTCTAGAGGAATTCTAATCTGGCAGAAAATTTCCAATATTCCGGAAAAAGATTTCCAATCTTCTGGAAGAAGGATTCCATTCATTGAACACAGTGGGAAATTTATACACTTGTTGCCTCCAAGTATTCTGAATTGTAATGTTCGTATCGTTCCGAGAGATGGAGAAACGTCGGCAAAAACTACATTTTCCTCTCATCGGCATGAATCCACTTAACAGAAGGCAACAATCATAGCCTGGTAGAACATCCACCCGGAATGGTTATTGCGACGCCAAGCTGCGTTGGAATGGCGTCAATCGTCGCAGTCGAAACCGTGTTAAGGGCACAATCAGGAGCAACGACTTGAATCCTTTTCGCGAGACTGCTGCGAGGACTGCTGTCGACGAAACGGGATGCCTGTTGCTATGGTTCTCATCAGCTACGACACGGCGGGGTTTGAAGTTCTGTCATACATAGGTATGACATGTTCAACACCCGAAGAGCCATGCTTTCTCTAGAGCGAAACAATAACAATCGAGTGGCAATTTGTATGGAGGGTAAGCAAACCCGAGCAGGAACGGATAACTAACAACTATCTGTAATATTATTTGAGGAATTTTACCGTTCATTCAAGGCTCTTTATAAATTTATTCAGAAAGTTAGAATGCGAAATGATCTGGTATTGAATATCGTAAATTGTTATTCTGCAGCAATTTTCTCATACTCGGGAAGCCCGTGTGTTGTTAATCGGTGGAAGAGATGCGAATAGGATCATCGACCGAGACTGCTTCATGAGGACTATACCGAAAAAATAACAAAAATCGAAATAAATTACCTACAGCATGGCATGATTTGTGGGAGAAATTTCGTCCCAGAACAGAGAGAGCAAGATTTACCGCCCCTGGTTGACTGGCAGACGATAAACATTCAACCAGTAGCAGCGGTTGAATCGCCTTTGTGAAAGCCATTAAGGGTGACAGAATTCGGCACGATTTAAACCACTGATTCGGGACCCGTGGCGCATTCAAAAGGCTATCAACATAATCGGAAAATGCGGTCGAAATACCCAGGCGAAAATCAACATTCCCAGACGCAGTGAAATGTTTATTTTTCAATTTTACTTGAGTTGTATTGATCACCTCAATTGTCCGGATTAAAAACCGGTAAAACTGCTTAGCAAGTTTTTGATCTTTTTTGCAACGATTTTTGATTTAGGTGCTTCCGAAAGCTAAAGAAAGCGTGTTCGGTGTGTGCGTCGCCGGATTAGTTTTTTTTTTCTCTCGGGCAGTGTTTCGGAAAGCCCAAGCAAGACGGTTCGTTTTCGGGACGCCGAGAAGTTTTGCTGTTCGCGCTGTGTGAATGTGAAAATATATTCGTGTTCAGTCGAGGACGGATTACCAACTGGTGAGCTTGTTTCATGCTTATGCTAAAATATTTTTTCAAGAAAGCATTACTTTTATGTAATATTCAAATAAACTTTGTATGGTTCGTCACTACAAGTGTCGGCACAATTCCTTTTTCATATCATTTCAAAAAAAAAATATTTTGAATGGTTCAACACTGCAGATGTTGACGTATTTTTTAAATCTTTACCAAAAACTTCTAGAGACAAAAATAAAAAAAAACTAGCTTTAAGTATAAGTCGTATTTTTCCCCCTTGTCCATGGATCACATCACTGACCAATGGTGACTCCCAGATCTTTTCCTCCCTCACTAATAAACACCCTTCCCGTGGTGATTGTAGAGGTGCAGAGGTATTCTCGGTCTCTAGAAGCAACAATCATTACACCCTAACATTCCTTTCCCATCCCAACTGACTGTAAGGACTTGGCCGGCGCCGTTTTTGATCAATAATATTAGATCTGCCATAATTGCACTTCGAGAGTAAGCGGAAACTCCCACCCCTTATTCATTTGGATCCTAGTGCAATTCTTAGGGGCTATCCATTAATTACGTAAGGGTTTGGGGGGGGAGGGGGGAGTTTGAGATTTCTTACGCGCCATACAATTTATTTTGGATTTTCATACAAAAAATCTTATCATGGGGGAAGGGGGGGTTGAAAAATCCCGAAAAATGTCTTACGTAATTAATGGACCGCCCCTTACCAGTTTCGATCAACACGGAGTAGCAACCACGGAGTAGATCACGAGTACATTTAAATTGCTTTCTCCTCACCTCACGTTTCCATGATGGATCAAGAGCATTTTTCTTCACATTTCGGTATTGCTATGCCCATTGCTTCAACAATATAATTTGATAAAGTTCCGAGAGCATTGTAAATATCAAATACCATTTGCGAAGGATTATCAACGTCAAGATCCTAATCGATGTTTCAGTAAATACATCGACAGTTTCAACAACTTTGGTTTCAAATGACGATTGAATTTGATTTCTAAACGCCTGCGTTTTATGATTGCAACTCCATCCACGAATAGATGACAATAAAATAAATAAAACCAAATACACAAGATATAAACACAGAATACTGATTTACATTTGTAACGCTCTCTCCACCTATTGAGGATCGTTCACATATTACGTAACGCAACACGGGGAGGGAGGGGGTCTTACATAGTGTTACGGTCCATACAAAAATTTAAAATTTTCCATACAAAAGCTGTTATGTGGGGGAGGGAGGGGGTCTAAAATTGGCAAATTTTGCGTTACGTAATATTTGAATGGACCCCCTGATTAGGAAACGTTACTGTTTGGGCCCTACGGGATAACAAGCTTTCGTATTAACGTTCAACGCTCCGTCATCGTAATCATCGCCATCATCGAAACTTCAAAAGCAGTTTTTCTTTTCAAAACTGAAAATTATTCGATGAAAATGTGTTCACTGTGTTGCGGATGGAAGATAGAATACAGTGAACACATTTTTCTGTAAATTTTATTGATTTTGAACGAAAAAACTGATTTTGAAAATCCCGAAATTAATGACGGATCCTGCCCCCTTAAATATTTGGGCCTCAAGTCAAAATCCCGTAAATACCAACCCCCTGAAGAAAGCGTTAGTTCTTGAAGCCAGCCACCATCTCGGTGGCGGTAGTGCCGAGTAAACAAATTTTGGGCTTTATCCTCATCAATTGTCGCATGAGAGAAAAAATAATGATATTAATAATCGTTGATCATTGCGCCTAATAAAATATGGGTAAATCGTGTTCCAAGTACATAAAATTTGATAAAATAATTCGCACTTAACACCAGAATAATACGTCGCATTCTAAAACCAGTGTGTTTCGTGCTTAACTAGATATTTTTGTACGAGCTGATCAATCAACACCTTGTTGAGCACCAAATTTTTGGCTTCACTCCAATAGGCCTATTCACATGACGTTCCAAAACAGCTGATCGGGAAGCTCTTTGACAGTTCTTCTATGAAAATGACAGCCTCGTGTATGCACCGAGCCTCTACCGATGTAAACAAATGCATAGACGGACCTGTCACATGAAAAGGCCTATTGTTCGTGGATGACAGCATTTGCAATTCTGTGGTAAATACTTGTGTTTCATGACAATGGATGGGTTTTAGTCAACACCTCATCCGTCGCTGTCTTCATAGCTAATATTCAAGGATTCCGATTTGTACTTTGAAATTATCAAATGTTGGGGCTGGAAACCAATTAAATGCACAAACATGTGTTGTCACAAATTAATCAAGTCCTAACCATCAGAGTAGATATAGATAAGAGTGGCGTCAATGTCAAAATTGGAACAGCGGCGAACTGTCATTTCCATTCAAATCCACGTTCCAATCGAGCAGGAAACCTGTCAAAACTGGAACATGACGTCACTCTTCTTTATAGGCACTCTACTAACCATGTGTTTACTTGGTGGATTCAATTAGTATGCCTTTGTAAGGTTCTAGTCAATTGGCTTACACGAAAAAAACGAAAAAACCCATATTTGAGTATGTTTTAACTCATTTTTTACTCCCTTTTTTATTCACTCCTGTTATTGTTGTCAGAAACGAAGAGCAAACAGAACCTTAGTGCGTTAGCTCAAATTTGGATTAATGACATAGTACTGAATATCGGTTTTCACATGGCTACAATCAACAACTTCATCCCCACCAACTAAAAATTAGATTAAAGCTCCCACCCCTCGTATTTAGTGGATTAAACTAACTTTTGAGTAGTTTGGTTTTTCCGTGTAGAGACTTGTGTGCTCGAGCCACAAATCAACCCAACTTTCACTTCTCTTGACGCATTTCGGCTCTTCCGTGGTATAACTCAAATTTGGGTTAACTGTAAAACCTATGACCTAGGACCTATCATTAGGTAGTTTTTCGTTTGACAACAGCGAAAAAAAAAAACAACTCAGTGCAAAAAAAAAATTACCCAGCGTTATCTTTTCGAAGTCTCCGTAGTGGGTTAAAACAACATAACTTAACTTAGGTAAACTTGATAGAACCCAATATTGGCTTATTCCATTGAACTTCGACGCTGAATCGGTGCGTATCTCTCTCTCTGTTTTTCACAACATTGTTGTTGCGGGAGTGGTAAAACAACCAAACCGTGGGTAAAAACCAAATGCAGTTTACCCAAATTTTAGTTAAAAAAAATAGTGTTTGGGTAGTCTGATTTCTCCGTGTGGGTGCGAAATAAGCCTATCCATGAGGACTTTCCGCGATAGGACTGACAGGTAAAAGTATACATGCAACAGAAACGGAAAGATAAACAAGCATGTAAATGTTATCGGAGCTTTACACTTTCCTTTGTAATCTGGCCGTTCGGCGACGTTTGATCACGAAACGTCAAAAGCTTGTGGTACAAAAAACCAGCTGATCGCAGCTGTCTCATGGATTGCCCGTATGGTTCTTTACACAAAGTGTGCGCTGAGCTTAACTTCCAGTGAATAAGGCTATCAATGAGGACTTTCCGCGATAGGACTGACAGCTAAAAGTGTGCATGCAACCGAAGCGAAGGGGTAAACAAAACATGCGAGTGTTATCAGAGCTTTATTTTTTCTTTTGTAATCGAACGGTCACTCCAATCGCGAAACGTCAAAAACTCATGGTAAACAAAAAACCAGCTGATCGCAGCTGTCTCATGGATTGCCTTATTGCACCACGGTGCTCCCCTGACCGTTATTATCACAAAAAAATCTCCATCAAATCTGTGCTCACCAGTCGAGTTCTATAGCTAAGCTGCATGTCTGGGCAAAATTTCAAAAAAATCGTAGGGCCCGTTTTGCAGTTACGCCCTTTTCATTATATAAGTCTACTAATTCAAAGGAAATCTGAGATATTTGAACGGATTTTCATTGGCCGTGATTACCAGAAGAAATATACCATCAAAATTTGATTCAAAGTTGGTTTGTTTAGTTATTTGTAACCTCTTGGTGGAGTACTGAATGAGAAAATAGGCGAAATTTGAAGTTACGCCCTTTTTGAGGTGTAACCATTGAAAACACTAATTTTAAAAAGAATAATTAGGCATTCTAATACTGTTGAGCATGTTCAAATGTTTTCAATGACACATTGCACTCACATGCCACAAAAATCTTTCACTATCAATTGATTTTCCATAGGCTCAAGTGCTTTAAGGCATAACGGAGCTGATTTCATCATGTAACCAAATTAGTTTTTGTAGCATAATGTTCTGGATTGGTTGGTAAATCTTCAGTTTGTGTAGGATTCAAACCATATTATGGTACGTAGACCGGCAGGTAATCAACAGGGCCACAGAACAATTTACAATTTTCCGGTAACCAAAACTGGATTTTACATAGAATCTATGAACAACTATATGTTTATCATATTTATTTATTTTTTAATATACCCCTTAACTTTGAGATCCATTAGCCCGAATACCTAAAGACTATCACCATGAGTTCTAGTTCCAAGAATATCATTACTTCGAATTTCATTATCACGGGATAATATCGTTCAAGGTAATAATATATTCGGGACAATAGCATTCACCGTAACAGTGCGTTCAGTGTGATAAACTCGGGATAAATAAATTCCGGGAAATGAAACTCGGGGTTAAGGTTTAGAATATTCTAAAGAGAGTTTTGATACATAAGGAAGATATGTAACATTAAGCTCTGCAAGTGATATGATTTTAAAATCAATTAAACCAAATTATAACGCATGTTTCATACTTCTATTAAGCGTATTTCAAATACTGATGCTTTCTCTTCGCGAGTTAGCCTGAGAATGATTAAATTGATGTATACATTTCTTTCACTATTGTATTTATCCTGGGCTCTTATCGGTTTGTGTAATCGAAAAGACCGGGAAACCCAAAGGAAATATTGTAGATTCGTGCAAAATCTAAATGTAGTAATGTATGCTACAAATGATCACAAAAGTATTGACAGTGGTCTAGAGTTCCATAGTTTACCCAATAGTCCATTACTAAGCGATTGAAGTTTAAGCTCTAATATAATGTTAGCTGGAACAGCCAAATGGGTGGCTAGTTGGGCTATAACAATAATTTTTGACTAATAATAATGTAACAAAAGTTGCTCCGTTATGCCTTAGAGCATCTTTAACGGGGGCGACTATTCCGGTGAGTAAAATGATCACCCACAGAGCTGTCATTTTAGTTTAGTCACTCATTCTCACACCGGTCGCTACTATATTTAGTGACTCGTTTCCGTACCGGTCGTTGCCTTTTGGGTCAACATATTGGGTTGTGAAAATAATGGTGATCATTTCAGGTTGGGAATTTTTGGAACTCTACTGGAATATCTATTATATTGTGGTGCGGAATCATTATAATTCAATCGGAAATACTTGTGAATCTGACTACAATCCTTGGGATTCCGGTATTTCAACCGGAATTCTTGGTATTTCAACCGGAATCCTTAGGATTCCAACCAGATTCCAACTGGAATCCTCGGGATTCCGACTGAAATCCTCTGGATTCCGACTGGAATCCTCGGGATTCCGACTGGAATCCTCTGGATTCCGACTGGAATCCTCTGGATTCCGACTGGAATCCTCTGGATTCCGACTGGAATCCTCTGGATTCCGACTGGAATCCTCTGGATTCCGACTGGAATCCTCTGGATTCCGACTGGAATCCTTTGGATTCCGACTGGAATCCTTTGGATTCCGACTGGAATCCTTTGGATTCCGACTGGAATCCTCTGGATTCCGACTGGAATCCTCTGGATTCCGACTGGAATCCTCTGGATTCCGACTGGAATCCTCTGGATTCCGACTGGAATCCTCTGGATTCCGACTGGAATCCTCTGGATTCCGACTGGAATCCTCTGGATTCCGACTGGAATCCTGGGGATTCCGACTGGAATCCTGGGGATTCCGACTGGAATCCTGGGGATTCCGACTGGAATCCTGGGGATTTTGTGGATCCTTTTCTTGAAATTCCAGTCAGAGTCTCAAGGATTCTGGTTGGAATCCTAGGGATTCCGGTTATTCCGACCAGAACCCTGAAGATTCCAACCGGAATCTTGAGGATTCCAACCGGAATCCTGAGGATTCCAACTGGAATCTCGAGGATTCCAACTGGAATCTCGAGGATTCCAACTGGGATCTCGAGGATTCCGACTGGAATTCTTGGGATTCCGACGTGAATCCTTGGGATTTTTTGGATCCTTTTCTTGAAATTCCAGTCAGAGTCCCAAGGATTCCGGTTGGAATCCCAAGGATTCCGGTTGGAATCCCAAGGATTCGGTTGGAATCCCAAGGGATTACGAGTATTCCAGTCGGAATCCAGAGTATTCCAGTCGGAATCCAGAGTATTCCAGTCAGAATCCCGAGGATTCCAGTCGGAATCCAGAGGATTCCAGTCGGAATCCAGAGGATTCCAGTCGGAATCCAGAGGATTCCAGTCGGAATCCAGAGGATTCCAGTCGGAATCCAGAGGATTCCAGTCGGAATCCAGAGGATTCCAGTCGGAATCAGGATCAGTCGGATCAGAGGATTCCAGTCGGAATCCAGAGGATTCCAGTCGGAATCCAGAGGATTCCAGTCGGAATCCAGAGGATTCCAGTCGGAATCCAGAGGATTCCAGTCGGAATCCAGAGGATTCCAGTCGGAATCCAGAGGATTCCAGTCGGAATCCAGAGGATTCCAGTCGGAATCCAGAGGATTCCAGTCGGAATCCAGAGGATTCCAGTCGGAATCCAGAGGATTCCAGTCGGAATCCAGAGGATTCCAGTCGGAATCCAGAGGATTCCAGTCGGAATCCAGAGGATTCCAGTCGGAATCCAGGGGATTCCAGTCGGAATCCAGAGGATTCCAGTCGGAATCCAGAGGATTCCAGTCGGAATCCAGAGGATTCCAGTCGGAATCCAGAGGATTCCAGTCGGAATCCAGAGGATTCCAGTCGGAATCCAGAGGATTCCAGTCGGAATCCAGAGGATTCCAGTCGGAATCCAGAGGATTCCAGTCGGAATCCAGAGGATTCCAGTCGGAATCCAGAGGATTCCAGTCGGAATCCAGAGGATTCCAGTCGGAATCCAGAGGATTCCAGTCGGAATCCAGAGGATTCCAGTCGGAATCCAGAGGATTCCAGTCGGAATCCAGAGGATTCCAGTCGGAATCCAGAGGATTCCAGTCGGAATCCAGAGGATTCCAGTCGGAATCCAGAGGATTCCAGTCGGAATCCAGAGGATTCCAGTCGGAATCCAGAGGATTCCAGTCGGAATCCAGAGGATTCCAGTCGGAATCCAGAGGATTCCAGTCGGAATCCAGAGGATTCCAGTCGGAATCCAGAGGATTCCAGTCGGAATCCAGAGGATTCCAGTCGGAATCCAGAGGATTCCAGTCGGAATCCAGAGGATTCCAGTCGGAATCCAGAGGATTCCAGTCGGAATCCAGAGGATTCCAGTCGGAATCCAGAGGATTCCAGTCGGAATCCCAAGGATTCCAGTTGAATCTGGTTGGAATCCTAAGGATTCCGGTTGAAATACCAAGAATTCCGGTTTGAATCCCAAGAATTCCGTTTGAATCTCAAGGGATCCCGAGTATTCCAGTCAGGAATCCCGAGGATTCCAGTCGGAATCCAGAGGATTCCAGTCGGAATCCAGAGGATTCCAGTCGGAATCCAGAGGATTCCAGTCGGAATCCAGAGGATTCCAGTCGGAATCCAGAGGATTCCAGTCGGAATCCAGAGGATTCCAGTCGGAATCCAGAGGATTCCAGTCGGAATCCAGAGGATTCCAGTCGGAATCCAGAGGATTCCAGTCGGAATCCAGAGGATTCCAGTCGGAATCCAGAGGATTCCAGTCGGAATCCAGAGGATTCCAGTCGGAATCCAGAGGATTCCAGTCGGAATCCAGAGGATTCCAGTCGGAATCCAGAGGATTCCAGTCGGAATCCAGAGGATTCCAGTCGGAATCCAGAGGATTCCAGTCGGAATCCAGAGGATTCCAGTCGGAATCCAGAGGATTCCAGTCGGAATCCAGAGGATTCCAGTCGGAATCCAGAGGATTCCAGTCGGAATCCAGAGGATTCCAGTCGGAATCCAGAGGATTCCAGTCGGAATCCAGAGGATTCCAGTCGGAATCCAGAGGATTCCAGTCGGAATCCAGAGGATTCCAGTCGGAATCCAGAGGATTCCAGTCGGAATCCAGAGGATTCCAGTCGGAATCCAGAGGATTCCAGTCGGAATCCAGAGGATTCCAGTCGGAATCCAGAGGATTCCAGTCGGAATCCAGAGGATTCCAGTCGGAATCCAGAGGATTCCAGTCGGAATCCAGAGGATTCCAGTCGGAATCCAGAGGATTCCAGTCGGAATCCAGAGGATTCCAGTCGGAATCCAGAGGATTCCAGTCGGAATCCAGAGGATTCCAGTCGGAATCCAGAGGATTCCAGTCGGAATCCAGAGGATTCCAGTCGGAATCCAGAGGATTCCAGTCGGAATCCTGAGGATTCCAGTTGAAATCTGGTTGGAATCCTAAGGATTCCGGTTGAAATACCAAGAATTCCGGTTTGAATCCCAAGAATTCCGGTTTGAATCTCAAGGATTCCAGTTGGAATCTCAAGGATTCCGGCTGGAATCCCAAAGATTCAAGGTGAAATCCTGAAAGACAAATTCTTTCGAGAAATCGAATATTTCAAAAATTTCTCCCGGATTTCCAATATTTACATCAGATTCCTAGTATTCTTATCAAAATCTTGAAATTTTACCAGAATTCCTAAAATTTCATAATTTCCACTTTATGCGCATCATAATTTCAAAATTCCCACCAGAATCTGAGCACTCCCACTGTATGCTTAAATTAAATCGAATAGCAGCGCTACTATCGCGCAACTAAATTTGCTCACCCGATGCTTACCGAAAGCAGCGCTGTCTTTTTGCTACCCCGGTTAGTAGCGCCCGGTACGGATCAGCGTAATGGTGCTGCGCAATGTAATTTAGTTTAGTCGCGCACCGTTAAAGTTGCTCTTACAGCGCTTGAGCCTATGAAAATTTGTTCAATTGTGAAATACTTTGGCGGCATGTAGTTGCAATATGTCATTGAAATTATTTGAAAATGCTTATCGGTATTAGAATGCCTAATTCATCTATTTGAAATTAGTGTTTTTAATGGTTACACCTCAAAAAGGGCGTAACTTCAAATTTCGCCTATTTCCTCATTCAAAACGCCATCAAAAGGTTACAAATAACTAAACAAACCAACTTTGAACCAAATTTTGATGGTATATTTCTTCTGGTAATCACGGCCAAAGAAAATCCGTTCAAATATCTCAGATTTCCTTTGAATTAGTAGACTTATACAATTAAAATGGCGTAACTGCAAAACGGGCCCTACGATTTTTTTGAAATTTTGCCCAGACATGCAGCTTAGCTATAGAAATCGACTGGTGAGCACAGATTTGATGGAGATTTTTTTGTGATAATAACGGTCAGGGAAGCACCGTGTGCACTTAATATGTGTTCCATCACAGCAGGCCCTTGCATGCAACAAATACCAGTGGCTTACTTTCTGCAGCTGGCTGGTCCACATAAGATGTGCTGTACTAAAAGATTTCTTTCCGGCTGATATTTAGTAATTCACAGGACTTTTACACATTATTTAGTAATTCAACGTCATGAGACGAAAGGTCGAACGAATAGAAGTTCGAAAAACAAAAGATCAAAAGGTCGAAGATAATAAAAAAAAGAGATAGAAGGTCGAATATATTTCTTCAAAGAAGATAAAATTTCTCACCAAGCAAATCATTATCGACATTTTGTCTATGAACCTCCAGACGACTAGAGACATGTAGGTACATGGAGAAACCAAACAACTGAAAAGTGAGTTCAATCAACTCAATTCGGGGGGTTAGTGCGTTAACCTAATTTTGAGTTGACGGAGTTGAAGTTATTTTCATTTGAAGCCATGCAAAAAAATACCTACTGTCTCGGTTCTTTTCACTCAACCGACAGATCAATTCACTCAACTTTCAGTACTGTACCACTAACTCAATTTTGAGTTGACGCTCTAAGGTTTGATCCTTGAGTTGTTTTGCTTTCAAAATCAAGTTAAAAAATATATAAATATGGGTTTTCCATTTTCTCCGTGTAGCTCTCTAATAAGGACTACATTTCGAAGATTTTCCGTTGGGGAAAAGGCGGAAATGAAATTATGCATATACGCGGTCGCAATTGAAAAATTCGAACGATTCCCGCCGCAGAAAGAATTAGTCGTTTGTTGAACATGATTGAAATATAAGTATCCGATGCACAATGTTTTGTCAGTTGTCGTTGATTTAAGACGTAAGCTGTCTTCAGAGATATTGTTATTTATTGAGTTTTGTATCTTCCGGTAAACAAAATGTGGAATAGGATGGTCCTTACTTAAGTTCCCATTTTGAACCAAACTTTTCAGTTTAAAAAAAAGGTGATTACATTGTTCAGCAAACTTCTTGAAAGACACTTCTGATCTAACTCTTCATTTGAGCTTAGTAAATACATTCTTAAAGTTTTAGCTTAGGGTGAACCAAATATATAAGTTTTTTCGTAGAACTTATTGGTTTTCAGTTTTACGTGAAAGTGGTCTTCAGGAGAGTAGTAGAGGAAGTACACATTTTTGTGGAACATTGAGAGTTGTAATTATTATCCTTTTGTATTTTTATTTCCTAGATTCTCAAAACATATGGAGTTGGTTAAATTCAATTTTTCATTTAAGGGCATTCGAAAAACCATAAATAAGACACCGTTTGCTATAAAAACTGTAAGAATGCATTGAGAAAAATTACTTCAGAAAATATTCTTGAAAACATAAAATTGGTCTGTAATTCATAAGATTTTAATATGATTGGCTTGCTTTAGGTTCAGCAAAGCTTTAGGTTTTAACTAGATCCACAAATTTCTGGAGAAATGTTGAACAGAATATGGAGAAATCAAAAAGGTAAAAATTTAAATACAATTAATATATTTGGAACCTTGTACTTAGAACAATACGCACTATTTTATAGTAATTCACTAGTTGGTTTCATCATTTGTATTATTTATGAGATTTCTTTAATACCCAAGGCAATACAATTTAAGTATGGTATAAAATAAATAGGGAAACCAATGCGATTTTAGAAATTTCAGGTGTTGCTTCAATGAGACTGCTGTTTTTATTCGTCACTTACAAACAGTAGTGTTATGGAGTACAGAACTGTGGCAACGGTAGAAACATCCTAAATCATCAATTGCTTACCAAAAAGTGATCAAGTTTACAAATCTTTCAAGGGAATAATAGTAATTTTTTTCTGTTCGGAACATAAACCACTGCGACCAATATTTGATCTATTGTAGTATATTCCGTGTCCTATGTTTAGTGCATGTCTTGTTACATTATCACTATTGAGAAGTGATAAAGTATTCGGTTTTATTACAGTTTTAATTCCTAACTTGATCGCAGGAAAGGGTTCTAATTGAAAGGTTCCTCTTTTTATACCCTTTGAAGAATGTGGTAGGTACACTCGCCACAGGCGCGCCCCTTTATCAGTCAAAATCGGATCCCTTGATAAAGCCAAGAAATTACACCGATATTGTCCATGCATCAGAATCCTAGTCCTTACTTCTTCATACTAGAGAACTAAATAAATAAAAGATTGGAAAACAAATTGTTGTATTCGACTCGATTTGTTCCTAGTCTCAAGATCATTCTCGCCAACCGGGAAACCGAGACTTGTCACTCTCAACAAGGTTTAAAAATGTAACAAGGACTAAAAAAATTTCCTTTGATTACTATAATTTCCTGTTCTCTTCGCAGGGATTGAATCCTGAGAAAATTGAGAGAATCTCTCACGTATCACTCTCTGTAACTATCATAACATGCTGCACATTATGAAAGACTGTTTATCGTATACTGCTACAAGTTTGATCAGATTGGGGGGATAGTAGTGCATGATAAAACCCCTCTAAACATGCTCCAAGCCTGGGGGACACTGTTGTTATTGGAAGTTCGTGGATTGTTTATCGTGCCAGTAAAGAAAAACACCTATCCCCAACGGTAAACAAGCGAGAAAAATGGATTTTATCATGGCTCTCTCGTTGGGGCTCTCGCTCGCTGCTTCCATTTATCAGACTTGTTACACCTTGCGATACAATGACGATCGTGGACCGCAACAGATGGGATGTTTTTCTTTGCTTGCTTTGATCGTGCTTCATTCTCAAATGAGAGCGAATTCTGCAAGGCCTGTCTCTTCGTTTGAAGCAGTCAGGACTAGGGTTCACTGGTAGATCTTTACCCCATAACGCACCACGAAAAGGTGATCTACCTGCGTTATGGGGAGAATAATAGTAAAATCTTATTGTTCCTACTTAAAGAAATTATTGATTAAATGGTAGAATAATGCATTATTGGTTCTACATTTCTCTAAAATTATACATGGGAAAAGTGTAGATCTCGTCAAAATCTATAACTTTGCTATAAAGCTATCACGTCAATAATTTTCAAATTTTGCGAGATACTGGCGAATTTCGAGTGATTGCAGGGTAGTTTTGAATTGATTTACAGGCGCCTCTCCACATCTCGATATTGAAGGGACCATCGAGATAGGGAGAGATCGAGACAAAGAAGCTTAATTTAATGAACACTAGATTGAAAATCATTCCGTTACTAGGAAAATAATAAACAAATAAAGTACATTTCGAGTTTTCAAATTGTTCTGAACCTCTTAAATCTGGTCTAGTAACCTTTGATTATGTTCACATCGACATATGGAGAGAAAATTGGGAACATAAAATCAACAGGAACACATCGAGATATGGAGATATCGAGATAAGGAGGATATCGAGATATGGAGAGAGAAATCTTATGCAGAATGAAGGGACCGAAGCAATCATCGACCTAGGGAGAGATATCGAGATGTAGAACATTGAGATGTGGAGAGTCGACTGTATTTCAATTTCAAATCTCAATTACAAACAACTTCATACATGCATACATCTACAATCAACGAGAACAAAGATAACACTTTTTCCTGCTAAATTGTCCATTCGGTTCATTGTGCGATCAGCGACGAATACTTAGAGACATAGTAGTCGGGTTCAGAATGGATCCCAATTATAGTACTGTATTTGGCCTCTTAGTTCTGCAAAAGGTCCTCATATGTGACAGATCCCAGTTCACTTTTCACCGCATTCTAGATTTTGCTCCATTATCTTATGGGCCATAAAAGCGCAAGGAACATGGAGATCATTATCTCGACTTTGGTTCGAAGCTGAGAGAGAGAGGAGACAGCTCACTGACAGCTGGCATGTTTTCTAGCCTTCTTTTTTCAATTTTTGAGTAGTGCACAATGGTCAGATGAACTTATTTTGGTCAAAATCATATTTACTTCATGTTGTTCACTATGAAAAAGGATTTGGATACAAAAAAAAGAATAGCAGTTCGCCAACACACAACTATAATTAGGTATTCTACTTTTTAAACTGTGAAATCATCGAAAAACACCTCGACGTTTTAATCACGTTTACTTGAATTTTGACGCTTTTTAACGTTCTGCCCTCCGAATGTGTTGGTTTTCCAGTAACAGTTGGTGACAGGTTTCCTTGACTTTTGGGAGCTCGCAATCTAAGCTAGCTGTCTCCTCTCTCTCAGCTGATCACGGACCGCAACAGATGGGATGTTTTTCTTCGCTTGCTTTGATCGTGCTTCAAAATCAAATGAGAGCGAATTCTGCAATGCATGGTTGGGTTTTCTTTTTCATAATGTTTACTTGGACTGGTGAAAATAATTTTTGATCTCTTCAGGTGACTCATAGTCACTCATAGACCTTTTAAGACGACCATGAACAACTGTTTTATCGTCGTAAAAATGTGCTTCTTCTCTTCACGATGTTTAAGAAGAAGTACGCTATCTTTAAGAGTTTCCAACAAAATGCGGCAGTCTCCGTTCTTTGCGATTCTTAAGGAAACCTTAACTCCCCTAATGGGTTTTAAAATCTCTTGCTGAAATCCACCAAATTCAGATAAACTGACCACGATTGGCGGCACCCTCTGCTTCCTCACTTGAATCGCAAAGCCTATTTTTTTTTCTTTTCAAAAACTAACAACTCATCGCACGCCCATATCGTGTCCCGATTTACATCGCGAAACTATACCACAACAACAGTAAATGTAACCTTCAGGCGCGTTAGAGTGCAAAAATTTACGATATTTACCCCCGTCTGCTGTAATTCAAGCTAAATTGCACCCCGTGCGTCGAGATTAGATAAAAACGCGAAACTATAGCGCAGAACTTGCTGCTCTGTTACCGTGTGTGGTGGTGGTAACTACAATGCCCCGCTTGCAATAGGAATAGTTGCATCGCTCACTTCGAAGGCCTGGGCCCGAGTAAAGTACACCGTGAATTGTTGTGTGGTGCAATTTTAGTTATATGACCTAGAAACTAGATAAGCGCAAATAGTGCACTCAAAAACATCCGTCCGGACGATGAGTACCATATAGCTCCTTCTCCGAGTGCAGCAACTTTTTGTGATTAACAACCGTTTAATCAGCCCTCGGGGCTGTGTTTGCCCTGGGCAAACATTGGAAACCTGATGAGCTGCACTTGGCACAAGGCTCTTCTGACTGCTGTTGCGTCTCTGGAGTGGCTTGACTTGACTCGTTTGCTCGCTTGGATCGGAGAGACAGCTGATTGATTACCGTGTCAAAGTTGGAAATTATCTTGCTGGTGGATTCTGGCGAATTGGTTTGGTCAGAGGGTGGACAGGACGACAGAAGACAGGAGACATCAATTCAAATTAAGTTTCGATTTCATCACCCGTCCCACTGATTTCGGGTGGCTAATCTGCCTCATCTGTTAGTTATTTATCCTGTAAGAATAAGAGAGGGAGCGAAACTAGTCGATGGGTAACATGTGCATAATGCACTTTAAATGAGGTATTTTGCTGGTAACGGTATTTGGTGAAGAAAATTTTTCTGCCTGGATCTTCTTCTTCTTCTTGAGATTACATCCTCACTGGGACCGAGCCTTCTCAGCTTAGTGCTCAATGAGCACTTCCACATTTTTTATCTGAGAGCTTTCTTTGTCAAAATTGCTATTTTACCATCGTGTGGCAGGTACGACGATACTCTATGCCCAGGATAGTCCATTACGAAAAGATTCTGGGCCGACCAGGAATCGAACCCAGACACCTTCAGCATGGCTTTGCTTTGTAGCCGCGGACTCCAATCACTCGGCTAGGAAAGGCCCCCATGAAACATCAGAAACGGTAATGTGTAGGAGTTCTTGAGGAGTACTTTTGGTTACACATTAATATTGAATAAAGCATTATATGCTATTAATAAGGTTATCGTTAATATGGCTAAACACCTACCTACAATCCAACTCCACCTGAGCCTCACTGAACCAGCAGCAGCCCATCGAGTCAGACACATGTCAAATCCGAGAGACGAACGACTCCGGCAGCTGTCATTTCCACCAAGGATTAGCCCGGGACGTGTCAAATGAATGGGAAAATCTCCCGCTTCCTCAGAGCGCTGCCGCAATTCATCGCCGGGGAATGTTTTTCCAAGCGACATTCACTTTTTTACGTTTCTTGCTCGGTTTTATGGATATGGCCTCCCCGGGCCATTAAAAGCAATTACGACAAATTAATTATAAATATAGATTAGCTAGGGAATGTGTGAGTTTCGATGACAGCTCACCACACCGGTGCATCGATCGTAAATTATGTTTACGGCCTAGAAGTTTTGGGGAGTTGGTTGATCGTTTAGTACATTTCAGTATCAATGGCGGTATGCTCAATCCCCCAAATTTTCCTCCAGCAGTTTGCACGTTGCGACCATAAATATAAATCTCAATCGAAATCATTGCGTCAAATTTCCGATTGATGATCTTGCCACCCCTTGTTTGAACCCTTTAACAACTTCCAAGCAAAATTCCGACATCCGAGATGGCCAAATTGCTCTGTAGCAAATCCACATGGAATCCCTCAAGCAGCTCATAAAAAGTAGCACCAGCTCATTCGTTTCACTTTCTTCTCCTTGAAGTCTGGGATGTCCGGAACTCCTTCGTCCCGAAATGGGAAGACGAATTTGAACGAGCGTAATGGGTGTATCCAGAGGGATCAGGGGGACGACGTTGGAAAATAAATTCAAAGAAAACAGATTTGATTCGACGGTTATACAGTAATATTAAAGGATTTTTTTCTAAGATTGATTCCTTCCCACAGTGTCTTCCGATTTTGATAAAAGAGAATACCTTGCAGTTGAACTTGAAAATAGATTTCTGCCAAAATTCATTCTAAGATTGTGACAAGAACCAGCAGCGGATCTTATAAGGAATCGAATAACAATTTTTATTATGAAATTCATTAGAATTTTGCAAATAATCTTTCCAGCAGAACTTTCATTTCATTTTTTCAAAATAAATTAATTTATGAAGGATGGAAGACTAAAGCCACAAGTTATTTTTTTAACGGTTCCTTTAGACTTTCCACCGAACATTTTTTAGAATTACATCCAAAATATGCTTCACATTTTCTTCCATTAGTCTTTTCCATTTTTTATCAAGCGTACCTCCTAGTTTTTTATAGATATTTTGCTAAAAACAATTCTGATACATGATTTTTCCAGAGAAATACCTCAAAGACTTCTCCAGAGATTTATCTCTGAATCTCTAGATATTTTTTTTTTTCAAAAGACAAGGAAAATATCCACGTATATCTCCACTTAACAATATAAAGGCTCTGTTTATCGAAGGTGAGAATGGGTCAAACACGCATATGCCTAAGTTTATTGTTGAATAACGTTCTTTATTTTACTTAAATTGTATAGAACATATTCCTATGGGGGTAATGCATTTGCAAATGTTGAAAAAATATGTATATGTATATGATCTATAAATTTATGAAAATTGATCCATTCTCACCCCATCGAGGGGTGACATTGGGTTAAAGGAACTGGAATTGATCCATATTACGAACAAAGCAAAATAATTGTCCTCTATTCATGTGTGATACAACTTACCAATAACAATGAATATTACGAACATTAATATAAGTTTAAAGTTGGCTATTCTTCAACACCCTAAAATGAGCAATTAAAAGAGGCGTATTTTTTGAACTATTTTCGATGATTCATTCAAAATAAATTACTTTCCTCAAAGATCAATATTTTTGTTGTAAACTTTTGATATCTGAAAGGAATAATAAAATTCTATATGAATATGTCAAAGACGTGCAGGACAGTTTTACTAATTTTCAAAGAAATTTCTCTTACTTATCCATGAATTTCGCACAGGATTCATGGGAGTCGTTTCAGTTATTACTTAAATATAGTTAGCGAAATATTTCTTGTGATTTCTCAGTAATTTTCAGGATATTTTTTAAATTGAGATAAAAAAAATAATTTCAAATTCATCGTTCAAAATAGGCTCTAAAACCAAATTTTCAATAAGTTTTGAGCTCCTGAATTGAAAAAAAAGTGAGCTGTCATTATGTTATCCGTCTTTCAATGAGTGGAATTTGATATTTTTGCAATTCTCATTGAATTTTCGCGTTTTTAATTCGTAAAACATTTAAGAAGATACTGGTGTTCTCAGAAAACCTTAAGATACCATGTAGAATCCAAATGTGACAACTTTTGGAGAAAAAAAATAAAAACTCAATTTTTCCTTGACGGGGATGAACCAGCCTTGGTCTGAATCAATCAAATATTCCTGGTATAATTTTACTAAATTGATTTGGGACTGAATAACTCCTCAAATTCCCTTTCGAATTTTTAAAATGTTTTATTTTTCCTGGAAAATTTTTCCAAAGAAAAGTGAATAAATGAATCATAAAATAATTTTAATGAATTCTTGTTTTTATTTAAGAACACGAAAGAGCATGTTCTTGCAACTACTTTAGCAATTTTTCCAGCTCAAATAACGGTCATAACATAAATACGAACCTTGACACTTTTGATCGATCATGTTTGACGTTCACTTTATCGTCAAAAATGGCACAGGGGTTTCAGTTTTAACACTGGGGTTGCTCCTATCTGACATTTAGGAAAAGTCACGGAAAACAAAATATACCGAAAATATACCGCCATAGCGTATGATAGAATCTCAAAAACCGTAAAAAATGTTTTTTGGACTGACGAGGGTAAAGTGTCGTTGATAAATAATAATACTAATAAATTTAAAAATTTAGTAAACATGTGTTTCTGGCCTAAACTTAAACGTTTGATGTAAAAATTTGGACAGGCCTTTAGGGCCCTATTCGCTCAGTAATAATTTCGTAAAACGAATCAAATTTCATTTTGAAATTCACATTTTTTTCAAGCAGCCGTGTTTGGTTTTATAATACCGAGTTGCTTCGATGATCATCAATTATACTTCTGGAGTTCTTCAATGTTTTCTGATCAAATTCATGATAAATTTTTAAAATGATGCCTGCAAAAATTCTTAGGTAGGCTTAAAGAAAAATAAATAGACAACTTATAATAAAGCTTAAAACTTTCGAAATCATCAAAGCCATTTCGTAATATAATTCTATGGAAATTACTAAAATGTGCTAAAAATTCTATCGAAAACTCTTTCCAATGGCTATGTAGCTTTCCTACAGAAATATTTGAATTTGACTCGACCAGGAAATGAACCAAGGACACCTCCAAGAATTTCTTTAAGCATAAATTTCGATGATTTTTTCCAAGTATTTCTCTTGAATTCTTCTGAAGTTTCTAATCGTTGTTTTCATTATATTATTTCCGGCATTCTGGTACTGTCAGATACTTTCAGTAACTAGAGGCAATTACACCAAAGGACACCAACCCTCCTACAATCTGTTCCTAACAACATCTGTTTCTACAGTTATTCCTCTATGGTTTCAAGAGGTTTTTGTAAGAAAATTGAAAGAATAAAATTAATTAAAATATCTATATCAGACTGTATTACTGTAGGGTATTCTAATGTAAATCAAAAACAAATTTTCGAAGATACTAACAATACAATTTTCGAAAAGTTCTTGATAAAATTCATGCAGGAATATCTGACTTTGCTATAAAAGGTACTTAAATCATAAATATTGGCCAGTATTTTCAGCAATAAATACATTGAATGGAACCATCAGGGCACCCGATTGAAGCGAGATGGATAGGAAGAGTGAAACTGTCAACTTCCTATCGCTAACATTTCGTGGAAAAAAAAGGAGCTCTTCTTCCCATCTATCGAGCCTTTCTGACAAACAAGGGCTCGATTGTACGACTGTTTATGTGAGTTCACTTCTGGAAGGAGATTCTTTTTCCCTTGCAGGCTTCGCGTAAGTGTCTCTGCATACGGGTCCGCACTTCGTTTTTGGCCCTTCAAACAGGAGTATGGTATAATACAAATAGTCATACAATCTTGTAATCATAAAGGCCTTGCTACAATAGATTGCAGCTTATATCATCACCATCATTAAAAGCAAAATAAGAAGAACGAGAATGCATAGGGCTGCTATTTTCTATGGGACGCTTTATGACGTTTTCATATAGGGTCGATGTACCAATAGCCGCATAGCTAAGAACAAATATTTGTATAAAATCGAAAAAGAACGCTAGCGTCATTATTTTTACATCATCTGAAAGCTTTTTATCTTGGTTTTGTTGGTAAAATATGAAACCTGCGAAAACTGATATGTTTGCATTTATTATCGCTTGTGCCACTATAGGAATACATGTGCCTATAGTAGCACTATTTCTAATTTCTGTTCCTATAGTAGCACTAGCATCATGGCGTTGGCGGCAAAATACTAATCAAAACCGTATTTTTACAAAGCTTTTATATTTTTCCTTGAAAGTGTGGATCAAAAGCTTTCGTTTGATGTAAAAAAGTACTTTATTCATTACTTATTTCGTATGATAAAAAAAAGTTCTCTCAGTAGTGCTACTATAGGAACAATAGGTTAACTATAGGCGCAAGGGAGCTCAAATTTTAAACAAAACTAATTATTTCGATCATTTTTTGAACAAAATCAAGCTGTGTATCAATGGTACTTCGATAAATAGCTCCTGACCTTCATGTCAAAAAATATTTTGAAAAGATTCATAGCAAAACGGCCGTAAAAAGCCACTAGTGCGACTATAGGGGAAAGTCCACTAAGGGAACACTGACCCTAGTCTATTTTATAGCAATAGTAAGATAGATATTGACGAATTTTACCCAGAATGAGTCGAAACAAAAATATGCGTGTTCTTCGCTTTGAATAACATTTTACGCATATTTTCAGTATGCGCCACCCTTATAGAGTTCGCTAGGGGAGAACAAGAGGAATATCACTGAAAATGTTTGTTTACGACTAAAATTCAATTTCCCCAGAGAAAAATTAGGTCATAATTAATTGATTATTGAATTATTTTCCATTGGCATAATCATTTTGAACTATGATTCTTGCGATACGCGTGATTTTACAACAAACTTAACTACTAACAAAGAACCTGTTATGTTAATATCCTAACAAAAAAGTTTATTATGGTTTTTAGTGTTCTGTGATAGTCTACAGAATAGCTTTTTCGAGAAAAGTGTAAAACACGGTGCGTTCTCAATCCAAACCCCTTTTATGACGGTTCTTCTACTGGTAACTAGTTGCCGAAGTGATCGTTTAGCTTTGGAAATATTTGTCAATAGATAAATCGTTCATTTTGACTCAAGAATAATTTTTGAAAATGGTCTATGTTGAAAATACTAGCGAGGGACACCGACCTTTTCGCAAGACAATAAGAACGACAACTTAGTTCAATTAGCCTATGCTGTAAAGCTGTAATTTATTGTTTTTATAATCTTAATTTTGATACGCATATTTTCCAAGCACGGGTGCAAAACATTAATGAATGTTTGCCCTTTACTGGCATATACCAGATTTGCTAGTATGTCCGAAACATCTAAGTCCGAAAAAGACATGGATTTGCGAAAAGAGATGTGTTCATAGTTAGTACTCGGATTCAGTTTGGCTTTCTATTCCGCAGAATCATAAGGTGTTCTGTAGCTTAGTTGGTTAAAGCGCCGGTCTAGCGTACACGGAGTCGTGAGTTCGAGTCTCACTAGAACGCGTATTTTTTCGCAAATTCATGTCTCAATTTGTCAAACAAACACACTGTGTCTTCTGATTTCAAGTTCCCAAAACTACGGGTGCAAAAATAAAAAAAAACATGCAGAATGACAGACACAAGCATGACAGTGTACAGGGGTTCACAACACATTTCTCACGTAACAACACAAGAAAGTAATTTTTTTCAGAAAAAAAACTGTTGATTTTAGAGAAAAATGTTTCATAGAGAAATTGAAGTGAATTGTTTGGACTATAAAAAAAACTTATACTGAATATGTATTGAATTTGTTATAATGAAAAATTCAAGAATTTAACTTAAGTTTTAAATTACGTAAAAATCCCATTTTAACATATGTGTAAATATTCATCATAGAATCTTGATACGAAACAGATGCTTGAAACAAATTTTTATGACGGAGATCTTTTTGATGAAACAGTTTTTGTAAGAACAACTTTTGGTGGGCTTCAAAATAAAAATAAAATTTGAATTAAATACGTTTTGATGATGAATGTACATATCTCGAATATATTGAAATCGTATTGATAACTTCTCTAGAAGTAGCCATTTTTGAGATATTTCAAGATTAAAGCAAATAATTATTAAGTTAATATTACACGGGTAGAAATCAGAATCCAAAAACAAGATTATGACTCATGATATCATGAGTACAGCGTGTTTTCGTCTTATAAAAATACACCATGATTTGGACTCATGATATCATGAGTCAGATTGCCGTAACGCAACACACGCGTTAGGTTTTTGTAGCTGATTGCTCGGAATCATGATTCAAATGCCAAAAATGCTGAGTCGCGCATCCGTTTATGATCGACAAAATAAAAAAAAGTTAAAAATAGCATACATTGAGATTCGAGCCAAGAGCTTTCCGATTGTGAGCCACGTACTCTACCACTCAACCGCTTCGTCATCTTGAATTAAGAGTGATCGATACGAATGAGATGAAGCAAAGTGCGCCGCTTAGTGTTTTCACACTGGATGTTACGCTTATGAGGAATCATGATTATGACTCCAGGAAGCATGATTTGTGATCCTGATATTATGACCTAACCAATTTATGAATTTCATGATTTGTAAATCATGGTGTGGGGATCAGATTTTTATCCGTGTATTATTAACCTAATAAGTAAATAATAAAACCTATATCGGAAACCTATTGTTTTAAATGGAGAATCGATTAAAATAGTCACCAAAACTTGTTCTTAGAAGAACTTTTTTTTATCAAAAATTTCTCCATCATTAAACTTTGTCCCAAATATTTTTTTCCATCATCGAGATTCTAAGGTGAAAATTTAAAAATTGTGTAATTTAAAATTTAAGTTTAATGTTGAATTTTTCATGATGAAAAGGTTTTTTTTTTCGTAGTCCAAAAGTCAACTATAACTTCTCCATAGAACGTTTTCCTCTAGAATAAACAGTTTTGAAACTGTAATTTTTCAAATATACACAATTAAATTATTTTACGGATTCCTGTGAAATCTCAACAGCTTAACGGTTCGGTAAAATAAATTAACGGAGTACGGTAAATTTTCACAGTAATCCGTAAAAACTCACCGGAATCCGTTAAATTCCGACGAAGTTACAGTGTTTTATTTCACCGAACTGTTCAGCTGTTGAGATTACGGTGAAATTTATCGATTTCCGATAAAATAAGTTTAGTGTGTAAGCATGCAAAAAACTCATAGGCCATTTTCCAAAATTTATTCTTGATTCAAAATGAATGATATATCCATGGAAAACACTTATTCTACCAAGTCGAAAACATGTGTAAAATTTACTACAAATCAAAGATGGTCAAGTTCTGTCACTGACCGATTAGACATGGAATTCGTCTATTATTTCAAACTAGTGGACCTCAGGCTTTGTAATACTCCTCAACATCATCAGTTCGAATAGATACTCTAGAGCTGCGTGCTTCCTTTGCCCGTTTGCCTCTTTGCGAGGGAGCGAAAAATGCTAAGCAGAGAGGCAACGATAAATGAGCGAGGAAGATGGAGCAACAAAACACAACAGAGTAAAATTCCTTAAAAAAAATAGTGGTCTCACAACTCTCTGAGGACTGTCTTGTGCGGGCGGGAACATCGCAACAGAGAGACAGAGAGACAGAGAGTTTTGTCGAGAATGACCGAAAAGAGAAAAGTGCTAATTTCCATTGTATTAAGCTTTGATCTGTGAGATCCTGCAATTTTCCTAGTTTTGCTTTTAATGATGCTGATACAAACCTATGCCAAACAATTCATTCTCAAGATGGCTTAAACTTTTCGTTGCCTACATGCATCGTACCCATTTTTATTTTGGTCCCAATCTGTTTTGATTCGTGTCATAACTAACAGCTCACTGTGATATAGTGAGTGGTAAAAATACAACACATAAACGCTATAAACGTTTTCAACTATTTCGGGTATACCGCTCCATTCCTACAGCATGATAAAAAATATGTAATCTTCTATTTCTAGGCGATAATGGCGCCTGCCACGTCAGAATGCAGACCAATGTGGGGAAGGGGAAAGAATTGATGTTGCATTAAACTGGCGCCCACCACTGCGTCTACGCCAGTTCATGCGGGAAGGTGTGGGGCTGGTATATTTTTGTGGCAGAGAGGCTTGCTGTTTGGTTTGCAGATTGCCTATGTATCAGGCACAGGGATTGAATCCTGAGAAAATTGAGAGAATCTCTCTCGTATTGCTCTCTGTTACTATCATAATATGCTGCATATTATGAGAGACTGTTTATCGTATACTACCACAACTTTGATCAGACTGGAGGGATAGTAGTGCATGATAAAACCCCTCTAATCAAGCTCCAAACCTGTGGGTCACTATTGCTATTGGAAACTCATGGACTGTTTATCGTGCCAGTATAGTAAAACACCTACCCCCAACGCTAAACATGCGAGAAGAAATGATTTTATCATCGCTCACTCTTTGGGGCTCTCGCTCTAGTTATCAGACTTGTTACAACTGGCAATACATTGCCGATCGTGGACTGCAACAGTTGGGATGTTATTCTTTGCTTTGATCATGCTTCAGAATCAAATAAGAGTGAATTCTGCAATGCCTGATCAGGCATAAGAAAAGGCGTGCTTTAATGATGGAAGAATGGAAGCGTAGGCAGACGGTTTTTAATTGTCCGTCTCGGGTTTTAGCAAATGCTATGAACTGTGATAGATCAACTGTGGTATATTAAGCATGGCAGACAGAAGCAAGAGAAAGGCACAACTATAAAGAACGAAGAAAGGTATTTAGGGCCTGGGATTGAATCCATGACCTTCTGCTTATGCAGCAGAAGAGGTAGACATTGGACCACCAACCCCGTAATTAAAGGATATTGAATTTGAAAAATTGGATAATTGGAAACTGGCGTTCGGAAAATGACATTCGGAAAAAAATGCACAATCCCCGAATAAACTCCTTGCTACTTCCATGGCGAGCTCACACATCTATCCGCAAAAGGGACACACGTATCACGATGCTTGGCTGCAGTTTCCCAAGAACCCCAGAGAAACCGGACCGCTCCGGTCGACAGATAATACGTAATTTATGGTTCCCTTGAAGCCCAGATGCGCTCCGGTGGATGTCTTCGGCATGGTGTAAATAAATATTGGGTTGCTCAAAATAAATACACTAAATCATCACCTACTAAAGGCGAATTCAGAATCAGATGAACGGACGGACGGACGGTCGTCGGAGGAAGAAAAGGGCACACGATGAGACGATTCATAAATATTCAGAAAACAGACCCCGACTACGAAACGGGCTCATCGTGTGATGGCAAAAATCAATACCTCCAGCTCGATTCGGTGGAGGCAAACGGAGAAGAATCAAGGATACCAGGATTCCGGGCACGATTAGAAGGATCATCATCGCCCTCTAAGCGTCTCCGTTCATGGTTCCGTTTCTGTTCGGGAAAAATCGATATTTTGACAGAAGACAAGAGGGACGTGGGGTCGATGGAATGTTTAAATTGAGATTTATGAAGATGTTACCCCGGGCTCCAGAGGAAGTGTCAGAAATGGACGGAGGATGAACAGGGAAGGGGTGTGACATTTTGGGAGTAAATTTTGCTTAACGTACAGTTCAATCTCTTCGGAATGGCGACGATGATGGTGGCGATGATGATGATGTGTCCTTTTTGCTCTGCAGGATTTTTGTGGGCGGATTTGGGACTGGGAAGCATCCGGTTACTGGGTGAAAATATTGTATCGTTTCGATTTAGTGATGGTGTAGTGTCTCATGGTGAAAACTTCATGGGAGAGAGCATTTAAAAGGTATGAAATGTTTATGTGCCTCAATGGTGATGTCTGTGAACTCCATTGAATAAAAAAATATTTGAACTCATTTTTCTTGTTCGACAGATAAAACGTCATCTTGAAACAATTTGAGGCAAACCAAAAATAA
Source organism: Aedes aegypti (assembly GCF_002204515.2). Lineage (NCBI taxonomy): Eukaryota > Metazoa > Arthropoda > Insecta > Diptera > Culicidae > Aedes > Aedes aegypti. The sequence continues at coordinate 74,758,782 of NC_035107.1, forward strand.
ATGTTTCAAAATTTATCGAAATAAAGTGTTCTTAAAACTTCTTGTTCCATCTTCGATTGAAAAGAGTTAAATCAAGCTCTCTCTGTGGATTATCATTTAAGCTATACCACATAGATTTTAGCAATCAATAAAACTATCCTTCGCCGTAATGACAGATGTCCATCCAATTAATTCCCAATCTGACTTGGACACGACCACGAAAAATGTGCATTTCATCGCTTCAAATTGAACTGCCACATTTCGAATGTAAGGTACGAAAATCTGCTGAAAACAAAAGATTTTAGTGTTCTAAGCTAGTAAACAAAAGCAACCCCTTTCCGCAAAAAGGGATGATTTTCCCGATCATCCCTTTCTTCAGCCCTAGAGTGCAGAGATATGTGACGTTGGTCACCAATTTTAATGGACAGTATGCTATCAAAACAGTACAACCCTTTCCCCTGGTTGCGATGTCCCTGCCTGGAAAAGAATATCCATATGTGCATGCTGCTCAGGTGGTTACAATTTGCGGTTAGTGATGCTGTGAATTTTGACAAAATGTTTTGCCGCATCCTCATCGGATACCACACATGGCTCTGCGTTAGGGTGCGGCCTATATTTAAAGTTCGTCGGCTCTTATGAATTAAAAACACACAACATAGGAAACCTCAGAGTTTGAGCAAAAAATATTAGCATGAGAGGCGAAAGCGACTACAAACAGTAAAGTCTACACAACTTTTTTTCTATATATCAACCAATTTCGAAACTTAAAGCATGAACATTTTGTAGATCATCAATTTTGTCTAATATCAAAACAAATTTTTTGGGAAACGTTTGTTAAATAGGTAAGTCATGAAGACTTTTTTGCTATATTTTTTATGCAAACTGTTTTAAAACAAACAGGTTATCTTGAAGAGCAAATCAAAATATTTGAAATTGGTTGATTGCTCAAGAAATTATGATCAAACAGAGCTGTTTTCAGTAAAATGAGAAACATCCTAAGAAAACTACTTTTTACTTAAACTAATAATTTCTGAACCACCTTTTTGTTCTACACACTTGTTTAAATTTAATTTTGAATATATTGAAAGTATGAACAGTTCTTGAAAAAAAAAACAATGTAATGTAAAATACGTTGCTTGTTTTATTTTGTAACTTGAATATTCTCCTTCAAGTCACATGAGCCACTTCTTAATCTTATTATTTTGGCTCAAATTTTCAGGATTCATTTTTTATATATATAATTCGGGAATTTTCGGAAAATTAGTCTCACCCTACTGTGCGTGCCTAGTTGCCACCTAGAACGGGATGTGCGTGACACTTGACAACGCACCATAGACCATGGTGCAGTCGCAGCGCTTCAGCGAGTATAATTTATGTTCGTTCGTTCGTTCGTCGCCAAAAGGCATAAAACTATCAATAAATTAAATTGATGTGTTAACACCCTTTCTTGCGGTAGTGACAGAATGCTGCATTTTTTTTTTCGTTTGTATTTCTGCAGTGCCCTCACTGTGTTGTGTGACAACATCATTACACGCCACCAAATGACACTCTTTTTCGTGGTTTAAGGGAATAACCCAGGTTTGGGTTTTGCGGTGGGTGCTTTTTTTGCGGGAAGAAAAAAAACTAAATGGAATCAAAGGAACAGTACAAATTGCTTGCTCTATTCACACTTCATTGAAATTTTATTCACCTAATGGTTATTGCCAATGGTTATAGCATGGAAATCTGTCGTTCTCGAGTTCGAGTATGAACTCGGGGATTGTTCACTTTTTTCTTGGCTTGATATGTTTTGATCAGCGCAAGTGTTGGTTTTGTTTTCTATTAAAATGGTCATAAAAATATGCTGTGAGTTTGTTTTAATTCACTTTCCATATGAGGACCATAAGCGCAATAACATAAGCTTGCTTCCTTGCTTCGTATGTCGCCTGTAAGCTTCCGAATATTGTGAGTACTTTTCAGTCAATTTGAAGTGGATTCAAAAAAAAGAAAAGATTCTAGAAGATCATAATTACGAAATGCGGAAAAAATCACGGGTCTTTCTTGGGGATTGAACACGCGACTTGCTATTCGATAAACGGGCGCTTCACATACAGGTTATGAAGATTCTTCATATATCGAAACAGAGTTAACCCTGCGTTTTAAAGTCATAGAATTCAAATCACCTTCTAATTGTGGGATCTCTTGAGATACCCCACAATTAGAAGGTGATTTGAATTCTATGACCTTAAAACGCAGGGTTAACTCTGTTAACAGTTCTTGTTCAAAATTCCAAATGAATGGAACAAAACGAACCAAAATATTGGGTATAGAATACACTGCTAGGCTATCATCGTGTTGTGGGGGTGTTTATTTTTTTTCGATATTTGAGTGGATGCGATACAAAAAAAGTTGTTTTATCCGATGTTAGTTCAAAATGTCATACTTGAAAAATATATCTAAAAATTAAAGATGTTAGGTAGTTATAATCTGCTTCTCCCCCTACGCTTTCACTGGTATGGACCGTATGAAAATTACCTCAAATAGTATCAAAACTCAATTTTATCTATTTTAAGTTTGATTTCGATCTAAAATGTATCGACATTACGACCTATTGAGAAAATCGGAACATCCATAGTGTGTTCTTTCCTCAGCTTTGATGGAATCCGCATCGAGCTAACTTCATTTATTTTCAGATTATTGATTTATTGATTTCGTTTCAAAAAGGCTGAAACTGAGCCGAAGTGTTTAATTATCACTTATTAGTGCAAGATGGTGCAATGTATGAATATATTCAAGCAGTATTATGATACTTGGTAGAGTAAAAATCTTATATTAAGGTCTACATTTGATACGGATTCACCGAAAGGTATCAATTTCTGTAATATTGCAGGAGTTGAGAAGCAAGAGATCATAGTTCTTTAAATGATATTATACTACCAATGGAGGGATTCCAAGAATTTCCTACCAGGTAAGTACTGAAAATTACATGTGAAGCGCCCATATAGCAAATCAAGGTTTGACCTCACCAGTACCTGTGGATTTCTTTTCGCTTATTCTTAGTTAATATTTTGTTTTAGCTTTAAATGAGTTCACGGAATTATTTACAAAAATCGTCGAACGATCATCCTGCAGCAAGCACTATATTTAGAGAGGCAATTATTGAGGTTATATTGTAAGTGTCCGTCAGGCCTGTTGAAATGTGATTATAAACTAATAAATACTAATCGGTTCTTAAAACATTCACCGTAGATTCCAGTGACTTTTATAAGTGAGCAGTGATTTCCATGTATTCAAATGTGTTTTCAGAGGATTTACAAATAATTATTGGAGAGCTTAACCGCTCGCTCCTCTTCACATATCTGTCCCAGGTTCAATGAAATATATAGATGGGGTAAAGATTTGAAAAGAGAAATTAAAACGTCTTAAGCCAAAGGCTGCACAGGCTGAAAAATCACGAACATTAGGCAACGGCCAATATGGAACACCCAGTAGCTTACTTACTTACTTACTTACTTATTTGGCTTTACATCAATTATCTTGATAAAGCCTCGCCAACAATATTTCGCCAATTCCCTCGGTTCATGGCCGCTTCTCTCCATCCTCGACTGTGACCCACGCTCTCCAGGTCCTGGTGTACCTGGTCAATCCACCTAGCTCACTTCGCCCCACGCCTTCTTGTTCCGACCGGATTCGTGACGAACACCATCTTTACAGGGTTGTTGTTCGGCATTCTTGCAACATGCCCTGCCCAACGTATCCTTCCAGCTTTAGCTACCTTCACGATACTGGGTTCGCCGTAGAGTTGAGCGAGCTCGTGGTTCATCCTTCGCCCCCACACGCCGTTCTCCTGCACGCCGCCGAAGATCGTCTTTAGCACTCGGCGTTCGAAAACCCCAAGAGCTTGCAAGTCCTCCTCGAGCATAGTCCACGCCTCATGCCCATAGAGGACTACCGGTCTTATGAGCGTTTTGTACATCGTGCATTTGGTGCGGGGGTGAATCTTTCTTGAACACCCAGTAGCCTAGTGATGAATTTTTCGTTTGACAAAAAGTTTCCACCGACTGGTGCAGGAATCGAACTCACGTTCCGTGGCATTCACAATACGCCTAAATGACTGACGCCGCTATCCGCACGGACACTAAGCACACGAAGGGCAATTATGCAAAAACAGGCAGTATTTTAGATTTTCCATGGTATCAAAAGGGGGTTTCGGAGATTCCCAATAGTCTCTGGAGGTTGTCGGGTAAACAAAAGTGTTTAGTGTTTATTTCAAGAGCAGCGGTTTTTAGATGGTGCTCTACGAAGCCTTTGCAGGTGCTCCACGATAAGTGGTATATGTCAACTTTTTGAGCGAAATAACTGATTCCGCTGAACTTTTGATCGATTAGTAACTGGCGGATGCTGAAACATCGGTATTAAGCTATCAAAGTACGGAGTCGAATATTCTGACTGCAGTCCAAACATTCGTTTTACTCTGTCAGAATTCCTTCAGTGTTGAACAAATATTTGGACTATGTCCATATCCCAGTCCAAAATTCGACACCATATACTACAAACTTTACGAGTCTTATGAAAAATAGGGAATTTTGCACAAGCTTTATTCAAATTATGAATATTTCTGTGAGCGTTAAGCTTGTAGTAAACCCATTTAAACACATTAGTAAGGGCTTGGAAAAGACATACTTTCTTATGGAGACAAGCATAGTAATCCGAATTAAAAGGAAAAATAGGGAAATTTTATGACCAAAGCGATTTTGCCGTTTAGATAAAACGAAATAAAGTTTCATTTAGATGCTGAATTGCCACAGTATAAGCCTGACATAAAAAGCTTACTCAATCAACTAAAACTAACCTATGTCAATCAATATAGAACAAACCTTTCAGTATTAGAATTTAAAACTTTCAATCCAAATTAATGAAAGTTTGACGAATGTAAAACTTAATTTACGATTTTCGTAGGAATCATAGTGTCGATTTACGTGTGCCAAACAGTCTGGATTTCAAACGGTGTTATGATGAAGAACAGGTGCTCCGTGTAACAATCTTATTGCAAAAAGTGCTCAACAAATCAAAAAGTTTAAAAACCCCTGGTCTAGAGGCTTCTAATGGTTCCCTAGGGTATCTCTAAAGGTTTTCAGGAAATTTTATAGGTTCCAAGAAAATTTCAGATACACATTTAGAAAAAATCATTGAAAAAAAAATTTACGTCACATGTAATATTAGTTTTTTTTCTTAGATTTCTTTTCTTAGAGATACAGTCGAAGCTTGGTATAACGACATCTCAAGGGACCGTCGTTATAGAGAAATTTCGTTATTGAGAATAATGATAACATTTAGTTGGTTTTCAAGGGAAACCTAGAACATAAGAATGAAATGAATCAGACATGAATTACAAACTAAACTGTTATTTTTTCTTTGACCTTCTGAACAATTTTGCAAAAACTTTCATTCATTGTTTCTACGTAAGTAACGTCACTTTCGTATCAATCTCCGAAAATATGCCAACGATCGATAGAACTGTTGTTTACGCTGAGCAATATAGTTAGCAGATCGAGGCGACAAATTTTTGCCTGTCTAGTGTTAGTAGTGACCAACACTACAACATCTAGCCGTTCAAAACCAGGACGTAAGGCAACGATTTGTTGTTTCCATTCTTGAGTTTAACGGATATGCATTTTATTTCGAAATTACCAAAAAATAACCTTTGAATAGTTCGACATTAAGCTTGTTGACTTTTTAAATAGAGGCTACATGAATCGCATCACTTACCAAGGTGAATCCTGATCATGTAGTTTTTGAACCCTCCCACTAACAACACTCCTTCCTGTGAAAACCATGGAGATGCAGAGGTGATCTCGGTCTCTAGTAGCAATGGACGTCACACTAACATTCCTTCGCTTCCCCGATGACCGTAAGTACGTGGCCGGTGCCGTTATTAACATTACTAAATTTGGAGTCCTCAAAATTGTACATTGATGATATATGCTACTCCCAAGCTACTTCTGTTGGTTCCCTGTGCAATTTTGATTAGTCCGATCAATTACGTAATAGCAACTACGAATTGTACGGTCATCAATGCTTATGCTTATGCTAGAAATCCCTGGGTACCTCTATAAACTTCTTGGAAATCTGGAGTTCTAAAAAACATTTAGAGAACCACTCCTATATTTTTGGAAGCCTCTAACAACATTTTTTATTAGTTTTTGCGAATAGATTCGGAACCGTTGAAATCCGTCTGGTATACTATTGCAGATAAATCTCTTATAAAGGCATATTGTTGCATATTCAAATGATATAGTTTTATGAATCGATTCGATTTATCAACCCGTAAGATAATTATGGTATACCATGTAGAATGATTTCCCAAAGATTCACCAATTATTGGAGTTTTTCAATAATATAGCCATCCAAAAGTTCTAACCACATATCCACTAAAACATCATAAATAACTTTTGAAGTTTTACAAGAAGTTATCCAGGAGGTTGCTAAAGATCCCGTCAGCCTTATTTTGAGTTGATTGCTGATAATTCGAATGAAAATTTCACAAGAAACTCGAAAATTACCTACCCGGCAAACCACGCAAATGCATTCATTCGGTATCTCGATATTCAGTTAGAGAACTATAGTAGAAGCTGAAGTTTTTAGTTGTATAACTTGATACCTCCCTAACTCGATGGTCCCTTCAAAATCGAGTTATGGAGAGTTGATTGTAGTTTATCAATGGTTTTGAATGATATCCTTCAAAAATTTCGCTAGATATCCGCCGAAGATTTTGTCTACAAGACACCTATAATCTCTAAACACCAAACTTTTTTTTCCAAAAAAAAAAATCGGCCAATGGTCTTGCAATGGGTCTGTTCATAATAGTCCACTAAGAATTACTCAGTTGCTCGCAATCGGTTGGGAAAAAAATCCGTTAAAATCGGGGGTGGGACGTTTCGCATGAAGACGTTTGGCATAATGAGAATTATATGCCTTCTTTGAAATGCTACCTGTTCTTGTATTATACAGCTTTATGCGAAACGTCTATTATGCCAAATGTCCTTATGCCAAACGTCCTTATGTGAAATGTCTTTATGCGAAATGGTTCACCCCGTTAAAATCGTTGGGAACACTCTCGGAGAATCACGTCAAATCTTGTTAGGGAGCCGTCAAAAGTTTAGCACAGGGAGGAAAATATTAAGTAATAATTTTAAGGAAAGTATTAATAACCACCCAGGTGCTTGATGACCTACATTTCGAGAAAGTAGGCCGTTTCACATATTTTTTGGACGTTTGGCATAACAATAACAATACTACAGTCGACTCTCCAAATCTCGATGTTCTATCTCTCGATATCTATCCCTATGTCGATGAGTTCTTCGGTCCCTTCAGTCTGCATACATTTTCTCTCTCCATATCTCGATACCCAAGTAACAATGAAAGCTTAACAGCAAGAGTATTTGCTGAACAATGGCTGATTAATGGTGTACAAGACTGAACACCGTGACAGCTGAACAATAATTTGAAGAAAAGCTTAATAAACACTCTTATTCAGCAGTATACTCAAAGCTGAAGATCAAGTTGAACAAGCTATTTTCCATCTACAATTTTAATTTTTGTTCAGCCATCCTGAATGATATTGATTAAAGGTTATTTAAAGCTTTAATCAAATCAACAGCCATTGTAGAAAGTGTCCAGCTGTAGGTTGACAAACCAACGTTTGAGTAATACACTAAATTAATGATTTAAAAACTGTTTCATCGAACTCACCGAACAATAAATTTTCACATCCCGAAGCGGACATGTCCTAAACGCACACGGGCTTAGCGTTAGTCGAAAAAAGAAAAACACCTGAATTCGGCATTCTTGAGCTTGAGCAACAACAAGATAGAACAACACACTCGCTCATGAAGATTTCTTCGTCACATTTGTAATTAATTGTACGGAATCGTAATCATTGCCAACTTTCGTTGACAACAATTAAACAGCAGTAATTGAAGATTATCGAGAATTCCATTTTAAAACAAAAATCACAACACACAAAACACTAACTTTAGTGTTTTTGCATAGCACTGATATCCCTTCTCCAGCCTCAATGCAACCTTTAACATAGCCCTTATTCAGCCAAGTCAATAAGTTATTCCCTTTCTTTTAATAATGCTCACACAGTCTCATGTGGAGCAGATGTCAAGGTAAGTGATTATAAATCAGTGGATCCCAGTTCAATTCTCAATTGTTAATATTTACTAATCTTTAAATTCCAGCACACATCTCCCCTATGTATTTGAAATTGTAAGTTGCGTTATTAAAATCCTAAACTATGAACAAGTAAATATTATAACATTTTTTGGTTTATTGTTGAATAATGGATGAATAAGCGATTGTTAAGCTTCCGAAGGCTGCCAACTGTTCTAAAAATAGAATTATCGTTATTGAAAGGGGTTGAATAAGCGCTTGATGAACCTTTATTCAGCCTTCCATAAAGCTTCAATTAAGCTTAAGGCTGAATAAAATCGCCAGAATTAGATGTTTAACAGCTGAACAACAGTGTATACAGGCTATGAACAGCTTTTGTTCAAACAAAGGCTGAATTGGATTAGTTATAAAAGCGTTTGAGCAGCTTCAAATTGTTACCTGGGATATCCTCCTTATCTCGATATCTCCTTATCTCTATGTGCTTCTGTTGATTTTTTGTTGCAAATTTTCTCTCCGTATGTCGATATGACCATAATCAAAGGTGACTAGACTAGATTTTAGTGATTCATTTAGTGAGATGACTTCTGCTTGTTTATCATTTTCCTGGTAACGGACTGATTATCAATCTAGTTTTTATAAGAAACTAGTGGTCCCGGCAAACTTTGTCTTGCCATCAAGTAGGCTGGTGAAAAACGCTATGGTTTGTCCCATACAAAATGACAGTTCCATTCACTCTCTTTTTGTTACTTGCCCGGTGAATAACCTTGGATTTTTATGCACACAAACACGTTGGAACCCGTGACAAACAAAACGGAGAAAGAATCATTTAGATCCGCTGACCCGTTCGTAAGTCATTGCGTGACATACAAACACCATTCCATTTTTATTTATATATAGGTAGATAGATGTGTTCTTTGTCTCGATCTCTCTGTATCTCGATGGTCCCTTCGATATCGAGATGTGGAGAGGCGACTGTATCTTTAAAATTCTACCTCCCTTTGCATTGTACCAAACTTTTAGTGTGGAACGGTTTTATGTGAAATAGGCCACACTCTTCTAGGATACATTTAGGGTGCTGTGTGCTCTCAGGTACGTCTTAAATTCGGCAGATATGTTTTCAAGATCATGCCAGAATTTTTGCTTAAGATCCACCAAGGGATTTGCAAGAAGTTTGATAAAATTTCCACTATAATTTTTAAAGTGAACATTTCCCCATAAGTCTATCATCATCTGGCCTTCAATTGGTCAGGAATTTATCATAGATCTTCTCATAAATCAATCAAGATTCTTACCAAAAATCTTGCCAAAGCTCTCGCCAAGAAACTGATTACAACATCAACTTGAGTTGGCCAAGGTTTCCGTTGAAAGCCTACAACAACGTTACGGAAATTCTACGGGAAAAGGTTTCATCTCTGTATCTGATTCTAGCGATTCTTTCTATGAACGAATATAGTTCAAGTGTGATAGATTAAGGGCTGATTTCTTCACTGTCGCTTAAGCCGTAAACAACGATTATCCATACGATAAAACCAGGTTTAAGGCCTAAGCGGTGGTGAAGAAACCGCTTATAGGAGTAGAAGATAGAAGCAAGTGAAAAATAAAACTAAAGAGTAGAAAGAAAGGGACGGGCCTGCGATTGAATCCATGATCTTCTGTATACGAAGAAAAAGCGGTAGCCATTAGACTACCAACCCTGTTCCTACAGAGTTATTTTATGTCGGTATTGGGTTTATTATGGTTTTGGTTTCCTTTTTTAAGTCAGTAATTAAGCCATGTCAAAACCTCGAGTGAGGATTTAATACCGTGGTGAATTAAAATCCGGACGGTACCAATATCCGGACACTATGATAATAGTCGTTAATTTAAGGCAAAATTAATATGTTAACATTTTCAATTTATATTTTAATTTTTGCTTTGAACAACGCTGATCGTTTGAAATTTAGTTATCATCTAGTTACCATTTCAAATCTTTTAAAAATAACAAAACAGAAAAGTTGCTCCAGTTGAACGTCATTCCTACGCGGTGCAAGTGATTTTGTTGATAGTGTCGACGAACGCACTCACAATGTTTCGTTGTGAAATTATGCTGATAATGTAGTGATTTGAACATAATTGTGCACTAAGTGATAGTTCAATAGTTAAGCGACACAGCATTACAAAAATATGGACTGAATACGCGTTTGAAACAGTGAAAACGTCTTGAGAAAGAGGCTGTCCGGAATTGGAGCCAAGTTTTATGAGCTCGGACATCAAAATCAAATAAGGTGTAAAAACATAATTTACATGTAAAACCGGAAGAAAACTTTCAAGACAATCAATACAAGTGAGATTAATGATAAAAAAAACAGTCTGAGCGTTGTTTTATGCGAACAATTTAACTAGCAAGTGATTGGTGCAGTTCAACGCACAGTCGTCTCAGATCAGGTAATCCAACCACACATTTTCTCATATTTTAATGTGTTGAAATTATTAAAAAATGTACGCATTGCTCCAGTTTGTAAGAGCGTAATGCATTCAGATGATTCAAAAAGTTTTACATTTAGTGGTTTATTAATAATATGTTAATAAATAGCTGTCCGGATTTCGATTCAAAAGTGTCCGGATTAACAGACATGGTTTGTGCTGGTGTCCGGATTTAAGGACAAGACATGCTCCATTGTTTCAATTATTTTCATGGTAAATTCTTTAATTTTATCGGAAAATTGATCATATTTGCTTAGATAAAACATGAAAGTATTCGATTGCATAAAAATATTTGATCACTTTTGAAGAAAACCTATCGAAAACGGATTTTGAACATTCATGGCAGCTTAAGTGTCCGGGTATTGATGCAGCACGGTATAGCTTTCCATCACTCACATTTCACATTGATGTGATTTTTTAGGAGTCTGATGTTTGTTGGTTTCTGATTATAGGGTCATTGGCATTGCATTTAGTTACAAAGTTAAATTTAGTGGAGTTTTCAGAGTTACAAATCTTGCTTTTACTGCCTCCAACGCGGAAACTTTCATTTTTCTCTTCCTAAAAATTGATTTGAACCTAAAATATGATACCTGCTGATAAGGGTAATTTTGAAACTCATATATTTCACAGCTTCTGGAAAAAGCGGCATGTATACATACCAATTCTCCCATAACAAGAATCAGAAATTGTATCGTTCCCTAACAAATGTGAAACGAACACCCAAACGCCTATTTAAAATTATGTAAATTTACGCTACTACAAATTATCTGCCACACTGCACCAGTTGGAATCCCGCTCCATCCCCTTTTCCCTTCGGATCATCAGTGCAGAGAATAGGCACGCGGAAAAACACGCATGACACTGTTTTTTTTACGATGTCGAATGAGACTGCTTTCCTCCGCTACCATCACCTCATGAATCGAGCGAGAGAAAAATGCTAAAGACTGTCATTTAACACTTGTCAGGAATGCTCGTTCACACAGTTTTAGGGAAATTTTTCCTTCGCCTGGTTCGAACTGCCGCGGCCGGCCAAACGGCCGCCTTGCAACATGATCATGACGATGTTTCGGTTTTTTTTTGTCTTGATTTTTTTTTTGCCTTCTGACGTCACCATCGAAGCTATACGACAATGGCTTAGGCTTGACCATAGGTTCCCAAACTATGGGTTACAATCCCATGAAGATTCTTTGAAATTGCACAAAGAGTTAGTCAAGTTTGAAACGAGAAGGCAAAAGTATTCGCATCAAAACAATATCTGAACAATTTTCAAAAAGTTGCGAACATTTTAATTGAATGATATGTTTTTCAAGAATCCTAAGTAGTTGACACTACACCAAATAATAATTGAAGATGAGCTTTATACGTTTTAGTTGTTATAAATATTCTCAAAAAGTTTCCAATGATCAATGATTAACCCAAATTTTCTTAAAGAGCTAACAACAATTTAAAAATAGGTGGTTGATAGAAATATTCAAATTAAATTCTAAGTTTAATCTATAGATAGAAGCTTTTAACAAAATTACAAAAAGTATGCAACAATAAGTATCTAACACTTGATTCGAAAGATGTAATGCTAATTGAAAAACAAAAAAAAAATGCTTATGGTAGATTTTATGAAAAATTTTAATATCTTAGTTGGTAAATCGCACATTCGGAAAGTTTGTAAACCCCTGAACTAGACACTAAACTAATGTATACGTCCGACGAACCAAGAACCGTTGCGTGCTTTCTTCCGGCTATGATTCGAAGTGACAATTTTATAGTGTAGCTAGTAGCTAGCTTGCCATCAGGGCAAGCAATGAGCGATGCAGTGATGTGAATGTCACCCGGCTAGTTAGCAGCAGAGGAACCATACGACAACGACACTAGACGACAAAAACCCTCTTGGAAGATTTATTGGTTCTTTGCTGCGGAATGGCACTTTTTCCCTTGCAGCTTCTCTGTAGCGAGTGTGTGTCGTGCGTGTAGCCGCATGCGGCTGTGTGGTGTTGTGCATTCATCTGAGTCGACAGCGACGTCCTAGGTGGCGCGTTGGATCTGGATTTTGTCTTCGAAGAAGTTCGGCAGAGGCGGTTGTAGGCGTGTAGTAGCTTGACTGATTCAATCATACATACAAATTTGAAGTGGAATGATGTACCAAGTAGGAAAAGTTAGCGGGGCTTCCTCAACCGAGTACGCCTCTGGGTCAAAGAATAAGAATCGAACGATTGAACAAGCATTTTGCCTATTCCCTATACACCCATGCCCTTGGAAAGGTTTGACTTTTACTCGCACTTCGATGCAACAAAACACCGTGTAAGTGCGTGTCACCAATTATCGGTAGGTTGTAACCTTAATTTGTTGCTCCTTTACCGAACGACACTTACACTTATTCACGTTAGGGACACTATTCTCGAGTTTTGAGTTATTTACGGGTGACGGGCAATTTGTCGGGTGATATACGACCGAACAGCAACAGCTTGTGCTGTGAGAAGAAAATTGCTGTTGACATAAGCGACTAATTCGAGAGTTAATCATTCGGATAGCTCACTTGAGGACCACATTATGAGAACATCCATTCGCCACTTTGAGGGAGCATAAATTTTGCGATTTTTCGCAAAAAATTCAAAATGACCTAAGTAACAATGAGAGATTCTCTCCTCTCTCGCGCTCTCTCTCGATTATAACAGTGCAATACTAAAATTCTTGGGAAGTTTTTCACTGTAGATCGAAAGACAATGCCCTTCGCTTACGTTTCATACAAAAAAAAAAACGCAACAAAAGAAGTTAATTTGACTTAGTTATTGATAAAAGAGAATGTAAACAACGAAAGGCTCTCAATGTTAGATAGGTCCTATTGAAAAGTTACGCGAAATTTTCTGTCCTGAGAGTCGATTATCTTCACCTGAGATCCACAATTCCTGTGCCGTTGAACCACTACGCCATTACGCCATCTCTTCACCTAAATTGAATTAAATTACTCTCCAAACCTTAATGCACTTGTTCTTTATTACCATCTGATGTTTTTTTTTTTCTCTTTCCTTGTTCCATTTCCGGTAATCCTGCCCTGCAGTATGGGCCGAGACGGGCGACTTTCGTGATAATAGCCACAGTGCAATGTCGGCCGTGACCAGCATCGACCACTCGCAGATGGGCTTCCAGTCGTCGACGGCCCGGAACCGGAGTAGTCGGGATCGGAAAAACGACGGTAAGTAGCATCATTTTGCAGACTTTTCAAACCAGTTTTTTTCGCTCAAAATTCAAACAATTTCTATGAAAATTTATACATGCTATCTGGAGTGCAGTGAAATAATGTTCATAACTGTTCATTATTTTTGATGATTACTGATGAATGAATGAATTTTTTTTTGAGTTTGCTGTTATGGTCGTTCAAAAACAAAAGGTCTATAATTTGGCAAAAATTGGAAATTTTATCTTCTTTTCCGAAATTCCGAAAGGTTTCCGAAATGTTGTCCCTTCTCTTTTCCTTTTGAGCAATGAGCATCCTGTCCTTCGAAGTTTTATCCTTTGATATTTTTTCATAGATTCTGTTGATGTGTAGTTCAGAAAATTATTGTCTGTCTCATCGCATTATCGCATCATCATCATCGCCGGTTCTAGAGGAGATAAGCACGCAGCTCTTATCGTTTCGGTGCGATTCGGAAGCGACTGTTGTTGGACAGTTGTTAGTTACCTACGAAGGTGGTGTCGTCGAGTCGATGGTAAATAAGTGCGCGGTGATGCGTCGCTTATCTCTAGCGCGTAATATCGGGTTGTTGCTGGTTTAAACTTTGTAGAACATCTTGTTAGCATGAGCTAATGAGGGAACTAGATGAATCGATCCGAGGCTACCGGGTTTTGTAAAAACTGAAGCATTAGAAAGGGGAACACACATTAGTGGATACTTGAGATGTGTTCTTACATGGCCTAGAACTGGCATTCTGCTTTTAGCATTGATCATCACTGTGATCTTTTTTTTCCGAAGATACACTATCAGCATGAATTTGTCGAAAAGGTGCCTATTGAACCGAATAGTGATTATTAAAACTTTCTTATTCAAGATTTAGCAAAGTATCCATGATTCAATAAATTGTATTTTTTTTTTCTCGTATTAAGTCATTCAACACATTACATACATTTATTTTATTTGGGTGTTCTGCGGTCAGGTATCGGGTATCCTAATTTGGTATAACTAAACTAAGCTTCTTCTTAGAACGTTTTAACAACATATTACATTTAATTTTTCGTATAAGGACAGGACTATTGAACAGAAGAAATGAAGTCTCCTGCCCTATTTGGTCTTTACTCATCAAAATTGTTCATGAGGTCTAGGAATATTGCAAAATGCATAGCTTCGATTGAACGATTCTTTCACGCGTTTTGCAGGTGAATAAAAAGTATCGCTTATCTTTGCTCATGTATTAATTTTAAATTTAACTTTTATCATTTAACAAGACGAGTTCTGCAAACCAATCACCATTTACCATATTCAAACTTCCAGTATTTTCTTGTGGAAGTGCAGAGGACTCCTCGACTTCCATAAAAAAGTAACACGTCAACATGTATCTTTCCATCCCAAAATTGACCTGTATTCGAACGCAGCCAACTCCATTATTATTTGATACAATAATGGGAGTACTTGCACATTGATGATGCAACCGATCCTGAGTAGCGTCTGCTGATTTCCAGTGTAAGTACAGCTGTTCTTGCAATAACGGAGTAGCAACTGCGGGCGGTCAATCATGCTCATGCTCGTTCAACCTTACGACTTTGTTGATGTACCGACTTTTCAAGTCTATTGACCCTTTTGGCCCAAAGAAAAATTTAGTTTTTTAACATTATTGGCCTAATTATCGTTATTATCTGTCGGGTCTTTCGATCCAACAACAATTTCGGCTAAGCGACTCTTTTGGGAAAACGACCATTCTGGTCCACCGCTTATTTGGCGTCTCAGTAATGCTTGTGGCCTAAGGACTTTTGGCTGAATGGGAAGCAACGAGTTCATCCTTCTTTTTTTAATTGTCATTTTTCAGAAGCTTCCTGTCCAATAATAAAGACTGGACTTGGAAAAAATGAGACTTCGGGACCACATTAACGCCCTTCGCTTCGTACCAATCCATTAAAGGCTTGGCGTAGTGGCACGAAGCGAGATCCGGCCAGAAATGCGTAGGACCACGGTGAGAGCGGAGGAAGGGCAGCAAGCGCTTCTGCAAGCATTCCTCTCAATAAATCTGCCCGTTTATGGTGCTGATTGTAACTAACGGCTTGATGTACTATCCGCACTCGCAGATCGCCTGCCACAACAGGTACTTCGCGAATTTGTTCATCTTTATCTTCCGGAACTTTTCCGGAACCTCCATGCGGGACGTACCGACAAAAAACTCGACGCCGGGGATTTGTTTGGTGTCCGCCTTGATGTATGCCTCGTCAATCATGACAAGACAGCCTGGCTTGACCAGCCACTCGCGGTAAAGATTCCGCGCACGCAATTTGGCCACCGTGTTTTGCGCCTTCTTGACCTTAAAAACACGTAGCCCAATACGCTTCATGGTCTACTGGACGAACCACTTCGACAAACTGACCTTTTTGGCCACGTATCGCGTGGAAAAGTTCGGGTTATTCTTAAAGTACTGCCTTATCTTTCGCGCCTTCTCTGGGAATTCCGTTTTCGGTTTTTGGTTGATTCAGGCGCGCTGCTCGATGGTCTTCGTCTCCAGGAACATCTTCACAACGCGGGATACGGTGCCAAGCCTTTTGCCGATTCATTTGTGCGACTGAGCAGGATTATGGATCACCGCGCCCAAGATTTGCTGGCGTAGCTCTTCTTGTTTCGAATTCTTCTGGAAAACTACTTGACAGACACACATAAACATAACACTCTAAACTAGTATTGCCCATAATTTCATTGATTTTTACCCACACGGTAAGAAGTTGCACCCAAAACAAAGTGGCGCATTCTTTCCGAGTCCAATCTGTAGGCGTAAATCATTCTTTTCGTAAAAACCTGTAACATACTATTCTGACCTATGAGCCCTAAGCTCTCCAAAACATTGGCTAAAAAGTGTCAAGGGTTCATGAACTGACGGTGGCCTGCTAATCCATAGCCTGGTATTGCCCATTGCATGGTGATGTCGTCAGAAAATCGCTCTTTTTCTATTCTTTGAGAAATCTGAAACAAAAACGGTACCTGTACTCATCAAATTGGGCAGGTACTGGCACCGTTGTTTTCAAGCTTGGTTAAAGAGTGAAAGAGAGAGAATTTCACCGTAAAATGAACTATGTCATACAAAGACTCTTTTGACGCGATCGACAGACAAACGTCGGAGAAAAAATAGGCAACATTGATGCTCTATGAGAAATTATGTGGGAGAATGGTATTTGTATATCATGAATTGACTTGAGAGCGAGCTATGGGTTTTTGAATATTTATTTTCCTGTCATATTGCTGATGTGCTTAAATGTGTTTGTGTGTATAAACAACAACAGGTTGCTTGGTGGGAAGACGAAGTTTTTCTCAGTGTTGCGAACACTCCTCCGCACATTGTTCGAAGCTTTGCCATCCGAATTTCTCATTTGGTTTGGTCAGCAGGTCAGCAGCGGTCAGGGGGACAATCTCTCCTCTCTCCTTAAGGTCTCGTGCGAATTGGAACCGAGTGGCAATGGGCTTGGTTCTATTACTGAATTTTTCGGATTCCAGCATCTCCAGCGCGCTCTGGTTATCCTCGAAAATAGTAGGGTTGCTCTGTTGCTCGTTGGAGTCGATGAGAAGACGCTTCAACCAAATCAGCTCTTTTGTGCTCTACGGAAGCGCCACTAACTTAGCCTCCGTGGTTGACAACGATACACAGGTCTGTGTCCGGCATGTCCAGCTGATGGTACCGCCGTTGAACATCACGACGAAGCCGGTGTCGAATACCTTGTAGTCTTTGTTGCTCCACAAAGTGGGCCACCCCCTTGAGTGTGTTCCAGTCGTTTTGCGTTAGACAGGCTGAGGATGGGGATAGCCGCTGATATGTCCGGTCTAGTGTTGACTGACTCATACAGCAATTAATCAATTAACTTCTGGTAGTTTTTGTTCTGCGGAAGTAGCTCTCCTTGATCTTACTTGAAGTACCCAGTATCGATTTTGGATTTTGAACGACTTTGCCTCCTCCAGTCCATTCGTTCTGGAAATTTCATCGATGTATCTCTCCAGGTTCAAGAGAAATTGCCGTCATGCTCCACTTCAGTCCCAAAATACCAGTGTACGTCTACAATTGACAAAATGTTGAATCGTTTCTGAAGTTCTTTGGCTGCGCTCTCGATGGACCGCTCGTTGCAGCTGGCGATGATCAGGTCGTCAACGTATACATGAAAGTTGCACCACTGTGGTTACTTTCCCTCTTCCGGTAGAGACACGGATCAGATTTACACTTCTGGCATCCCAATAGCAGCAGTAGACGTGATCGTAATCGGTCCCATACAGCTGGCTGTACTTCAGTGCAACCAGTCTCGCCTTGAATCGCGTAACTTCAGCTTCGACACCTCGCTTGATCTTGAAGACCCATTTCGATCCGACAGGCTTCCTTCCAGGTGGGAGATTCACCAGGTCCGGCGTCTCGTTAGCTTCAATTTACTGCAACCCCTCCTCGTAGTGGAACACCTCTTATTGCTTCAAGGACTTGCCATGGCCTCGGTGAATATCTTCGGTTCCAGGAGCTCATTTTCGGTACACCAAAACAGTTGTCTTGGCGGAATGCCTTCATTGGTTCTTTGAGATCTTCATGGGGCTTGCATGTAGTCACCACCCGAAGCTATCTCTGGCACACCGTCATCTAGTACTGGAACGAATTCTGCGTTCTACCACTGCAGGGTGTGTGATTTACCTGCTTTCCAACACCTCTTCTCATCACACAATCTACGAACCGCACATCTGCCACCGAGCTCTGTCCTCCGAACTCTTTCTAGCACCGAACTCCACATAGCCTAAAGTTTCTCCAGGTCAGCTGCACCATAGTCCTCTTGGCCAACCGCACGGTCCTCCAAACTCCTCCTTGTTATCGAGCTCCTCCAGCATTTCCGAGCTCGTCGTCAATCAGCCAGCGTCGCACCTGTCCAGCATCGTTCTCACCATCTTGGCCTCCAACTCTTGGGCACCTCGTCCAAGCCACCTCCCGTTCGGGCTCTACCTCTTCAGCGAGATTCTGCCTCCTCGTCCAGGCCATATATCCTCGTTCAGGTGCTTCCTCGTGGTCCCTCATCACAATCACTTCGATGATTCTGAACGCACTTTTTTATGTCTTCTCGTTCTATTATGCTGCAATATTTTTTGGCGTCCATTCTTCTATTGGTTTAATTATAAATTGTGCCTTCTTTTAAGGACATATCCTCATGAGTACCAAAATGGCCTCTAATATGGCACCTTACTTCCCCTTCGCTTTCCGCTCCCTCCTCCCACACTTCTCACAGTGTTTTGGAGAGCGATCACAAAAAATGATTATTTGAAGTTACTAACCTTATTGTAGAGCGGTGGTTTCTTAACTGAAAGCATTCCATAATATGATTTTCACAAATCACCAGTTTTTGAATGCAAATACGTAGTTATTGCTGTGATTTGTGGTGTAAAATACCACGCACTTCCGAATCACTTCTTCTTCACGCACCGAGATATTGTTTGCTGGCTTTTCGGTGCCCGTTCTAAAACTCACTTTTAATCGTATTTCTACTCACCGTAGCAATTCAAAAATCTAATGCGATACTTGAAACACTTTGATTATTCACGCACGATGCTCCTGGGAGCAATAAATCACTTATATTAGTCAATTTGTGCTCGAAAACAGAACCGGAACGCGAATTCACTGAGCCAACATTGTTTATGATTCGGATACGCCGCTCTCACTGATTGGAAGTGATGCCAGTTTTTATGTTTGCAATTAGAATGGTTTAGATATTCATACACTTGCTACAACCACGTATTTTACAATTTCATAATACTCAAAAGGTGTACAATGTCACAAGTGTTGCAAAACATTTTTATGCGTGAGAAAAACAATGTACGACGCAATTTAACAGCAAAATTGAATATTTAACAGCAAAATTGATAATATAATTGATTATACAGTACAATTGACTGTAGAATTCAAATGCATACTGATGGCAACTTTCTCCGTCCGTGAGAAGCGAGAGAAGAGAGGAGAAAACTGCCAAAAATAGTAAACAACACACGCATGGTGTGAAAAATGCTAATAATTTTGGTCAAAAAACATGTTTTCACTACCATATGAAATAAATTGTGATTTTGAGTTTTTATGAAGTTGTTGATGAATTCATATCGATAATAATACCTTTGTATGAAACGTGTGCAAGTAACACTACCTACATAATTTTGTTGGTGGAGGTATACATGAAACATGATGATTTATTTTTGGCCGACGCACATAACATTGTGCTCCGCCTTGTTGGGTGGCTCGAGAGGGTGCTTTAGCGGGTGGCTCGAGTGGGTGGCAACATTATGTTTACGTACTCAATGAACCTTCACCTTAAAAATAGGCTGTTCTTTATATTTATACTGTTTAAAATTTAATTATTCAGTAGAGCTAAATGTTAACCATTTTTATATATTTCTGTTTTATCAATTCTTGCCAGATGTGTTATTAGAATGATAATTACTTTAAAACCTGCCAATATTCAACATATACTTTATTTTGGGACAATCGCGTGATCTCATTCCGATATATGCTGGAAAAATATTATTTCAATCACAAATTTTCCCTTCTCTCGATGATAGTCGGTGTTTTTGATGTTCATTTCCAAAATTAGAATTTATATTGAACCGTTGAAAAGTTTTTCCACAATTTTTTTCTTTTAAAGATGTGTTGTTCATTTGAGCTATGCTGTGAATGCTCTCGTATATAGGCTATTTTTGCATTAAGCCGCATTGATAGATCTTTGGATTAGAACTTTTGATAAAAAAAAATCCATTCTTTTATCAAGTAATTTTTATCGAGTATGACGTCCAAACTGGGACAGAGCTTGATCTGCAATGAAATATTCTATGAGCATTACCTTGATGAATAACTGCTAATGTTCTTTGCCAATGTACTGTTTTCAAATATGTATATCGCAAAAAGCTCAAAGAAACTCTATGTTCAGAGATGTAGAGACCCGTCACGAGTTTTATTTAGTAGTTTTCTCTGATTGTACCCCGTTTGGCATAAAGTCGTTTGGTATAAGGTCGTTTGGCATAAAGCCGTTTGGCATAAATGAAATGATTGGTTTCAGACTCATTATGCCAAACGACCATTATGCCTAACGACCATTATGCCGAACGACTTTATGCCAAATGACCATTATGCCAAACGACCTTATGCCAAACGGCTTTATGCCAAGTAACCGCTGCAAGCAAAGCTTCCGTAACACATGGACTTTGCTTGAGAGGGATGACCGCTCGTGAAAATTCCAGTCTGGATAGTTTGAATCTCCCAGTTTCTGCACCGAAGACTTGAGCTCGTTTATCTTGAGGATTTCTTGATTCTCCTGTAGTTTCGCTTGACTAGGAGCTAAGATTTTTTTTCTGGAGAGGGCCTAGAAAATTCGATAGATATAGATAGATTATCCAATAAAAAAAACTCATTCAAGGATGCTTCCAAAGAATTCACGATGAAAATCCCTTGTGATTCTTGTACGAACCTTGCAGGTACCTATTCAAACATGTTCTTTTAAGAGATTTCTTCATTATTTATTTCCCTATTTTTTCAGTGCTTAACATAAACTCATTTACCAGTTTTTACTGAGTTCCCCCGAGAGTTCCACAGAAAATCATTCCCGGGATTAGTAGTTATTATTCAACAAATTTTTATTGAACTTTCTCTAGGCTATTCTGATCTGAAATTGTTTTAAACATCTAAGCACGAAGGTCCTCCACGTATTTATTACATACACATTTCAATTGTTAGTTTAAAATATCATCCAATTGTTCAATAATAATTAGTTTAGGATTTTATGCAATGAGTGAGGATTTCTCTAGATATATTACAAAAAATTCTAGGAGTCTCATCGAAATTCAATATCACCAAACAAGAGTTCTTTACACACATTTTTTTTATTTTTTTTGCAACTTTTATTTTAAGGTTCTTCCGAAAGTTTCTCTGTAGCTTACTTTAGCAAATGTTTTAGATAATCTCTCGAAAATTCTTCAAGATTTTTTTTTAAACAATGGCAGCACAAATTATCTAGGATTTCCTGTAAAAAACATTAAATGATTCTTCCAGGTGTAATTCTAAGATCCCACAAGGTTTAGCAATAAGCAATTGAAATGGATTCAACAGTGAAAATTGTTGCGAAGCAGATCGAAGTAACCCACTGTTATGCGTAGCTTAATTTGACAAATAAATTTTGATCATTCTTGTTCCAACCTTAGTATGAGCTAGTTGACTATTTATTGCGTACTCAATAGGTTATGGGCCTATTGCGGAACAGTTTTTTCAAGTATTCAAGATACTTCTGAACTGTTAGCCAATCAAGATTGCAAGATGACCTTCAATACAGCTGGATCCTCAAGCGCTGCGGGCAGTAGCATAGTCACTTCAAGTTTTCCTGGAATTGAACGACTGACCGGAAGAGACAACTGGGCCACCTGGAAGTTCGCCGTGCAAACTTTTCTGAAGCTCGAAGATCTCTGGTGCGTCGTGAAGCCGAAGATGAAGCCAGACGGAACCTACGAAGCCGTAAACGTGGACAAGGATCGCAAGGCAAGAGCGAAGATCATCCTGCTTCTTGACCCCATCAATTACGTTCATGTCAAGGAAGCGACGTCGGCGAGAGAAGTCTGGTCGAAGCTGGAGAAAGCCTTCGAAGACTCGGGTCTGACCAGGCGGGTCGGACTCCTCCACAAATTGATCAAGACGGACTTGGCGTCGTGCGAATCCATGGGCGATTACGTGAACCAGATTGTCTCGACTGCTCATCAACTCAACGGGATCGGATTCGCGATAACCGAAGAGTGGGTCGGAACGCTGCTGCTGGCTGGCCTGCCCGACGAGTACCGTCCAATGATTATGGCGTTGGAAAACTCGGGCATACCCATCAGTGGAGACATCATCAAAACAAAACTTTCTCAAGAGGTCCAGGCAATGTCCAACGATTCCGCGTTTGCAGAGAAGAAGCGAAACGGAAATGCCGGTAAGCAAGTGAAGAAATCGGATCCTCCCAAGGGGCCGAAGTGCCGGAAATGTGCGAAGTACGGCCACATAGCGAAGGACTGCCGAAGCTCGAGGAAGGACAACGCATTCTGTACCGTGCTTTCTACTTTCGGATCGATGCCGGACTCGGAATGGTATTTCGACTCCGGAGCGAGCGTGCATATGACGCGTAACAGCAGCCTTCTGGAGAACATCAAACCGTAGCAGCAAACGGAGGTAACATGAAGATTACTGCGACGGGTTCATCTGTACTGCAACCATCCTGCAACAACGATGAGATTCCTGTCCATGACGTTCAATTATTACCGGATCTGTCTGCGAACCTACTGTCGGTCAACCAGATCGTGAAGAGGGGCCATACCGTCGTCTTCAACAACGATGGGTGCAAGGTGATCGACCGGGACGGCGATGTTATCACTACTGTAAGCCTCCGCAACGATCTATTTAAACTTGAACAACGGAAACAAGGTAAGCAAACCGCTTTATCATGTTCATCAGCAGGAAGCTTGGAGATGTGGCACCAACGGATGGGGCACCTGAATGTCAACGGCGTGCGCAGCCTGGCCAACGGACTGGTGACTGGCGTCAATATCGTTGGAGGAAAAGGAAGCATGGCTGTGCCCGATGCAAGGTTCTCGCGCAGAAGAAGTAATGGACGTGGTCCATTCCGATATCTGCGGGCCAATGGAGGTCAAGTCGCTTGGGGGAAGCCGTTATTTCATCGTTTTCGTGGACGACAAGTCGCGCGGAATGTGGACGTATTTCTTGAAAACGAAGTCGGGAGCTAAGGTCGTCAAAACTTTCCAGGATTTCCACGCTATGGCGGAACGACAATCTGGACGAAAGCTGAAAGTACTCAGAACAGACAACGGAAGAGAATACGTCAACGCGGGCTTCAAGAAGTACTTGGAGCGACACGGAATCGTCCACCAAACAACGAATGCGTATACCCCGGAGCAAAATGGCATGGCGGAGCGTGCCAACAGGTCGATCGTGGAGCGTGAGAGGTGCATGTTGCACATGGCGAAGCTATCGAAAGGATTCTGGGCGGAGGCAATGGCTGCTTCCGTGTACCTGCTGAATCGGTCGCCAACCAAAGGTCACGACGTCACCCCGGAAGAAGCGTGGTCTGGCAAGAAGCCGGATTTGTCCCATATACGGATTTTTGGAACTCGTGCCATGCAGAATGTCGTATTTCTCATGTATACCTAAATGAGCTAGTGTGCCATGCGATATTTCATATCGCAGCTCACAGATTATGTGAGACACGAGATGCAGATACGTACAAAATATATCTTAGTGAGCGAGTCTCATGAGACATCTCGTGAGACTCGTCACATGCGCTTACTAGGAGTACTTTATGCAGTTATGTTTGCCTAGTACAATAACCCCACGGAAGCATACGGCTTTAGTTTTTGCCTGTGCTTCTTCGGTGGCCAGCACAAGTTTTTCAATTCAAATGCTAGAATCTCAACCACGTTTAACCGCGTCAGTCATTTAAACTGTCTACAGGCAGTTTAATCCATAATTCAATCCCTTTTAATTGCTTTTGAAAGCTTTACCTGCGAGTCTCAAATGCACTGTCACATTGAGATTTTCTCATGAGACGGCGCATGAGCCAGTGCAGATGTGATCGTTTGAGCTAGGACATTGCTACATGAGATCTAAAAAAATGTGTCTCACCATAGCACGTGCTCAAGCGTGCGATAATTTTTGTGCGCTCATGGCAAGCTGATCTCAAGCTCTTGAAGTGAAGCGCGTATACATGATGTCTGGTGCCATGGTCTTCGTTCCGAAACAGAAGAAGTGCGACGCAAAATCCGAAGAATGCGTTCTTACGGGATTCGACGAGCAAACAGGCTGTACAACCTGCAGTCGAAGATGATTGTCATCAGTCGGGAGGTCAACTTTATCAACGAAGGTGAGTCTGTTCCGGCTCAACCAACAAGTACGGTCAAGAAGGTTATTACGATGAAACTTCCGACGACAATGAAGCGACCTTGAGTGAATCTGAAGATGCCAACAGTACCGTGATCAACTTGACCCCTGTGCTCCCACCGCGACAAAACTCATATCCACCTAGGTCAGAGGTGTCGAGGCGCAGCGGTCGGGAGCACGCCCTTCCAGGCAAGTATAAAAATTTTGTAGTTCCAACACGAGGTCTTCCCAGTTCTATTCCTTCCCAGAAACAAAATGTAATGCCCCCGGGACCGAGGAACCAGAGTCAATCCGACGATGGTACAAAATCCCAAAGCGAAGTCCGTAGTTCACGTGATGCCACCAGACCCGAGAGGCAGGGTCAATTCAGCGGGATCGTAAAGTCCGAATCCGAGGCCAGGATTTCAACAACGGTTGAAGATCCGTACACCCATCAGGATGCACTGGCGCGTGATGACTCCGAGCGGTGAAGGCGGCGATGTGTTAAGAATACCAGGTACTAATGGACAACAACACGTGGACGCTGACGGCCCTCCCGGAAGGAAGAAAGGCTATCAAGTGCAAGTGGGTATTCCAGACCAAGCACGATGCAGCCGTGAACATCGATCGCTAAAAGGCGTGGCTAGTCATCAAGGGGTACTCTCAGCGAAAGGGGGTGGACTACGTCGAAACCTACTCGCCAGTGGTTCGTCACAGTTCGCTTCGATTTCTGTTTGCGCTAGCTGCCAAGCATAATCTTCTCGTCGACCAGATGGACGCCATCACCGCTTTTCTCCAAGGCGATTTGGACGAGGAGATACACTCCCGTGCGAAAGTTTGGGTTCACCCCCTAAAAAACATACAAAAGTGTTCTGTCCATATCTCTGTGATTACACGTCCAATTGAAACTCTTTAAGCCGCATTCGAAAGGCAAAGAGTTATTCTTATTTCGTATGTATTTTTCAAAAACCATTTTTTGAATTTTGTATACTAATTTTTTACTTAAAGTTGCGACATTTTTCAAAAAACACACTGAAAAATCATATTGAATTTCCTCAGCATTGGGTCGACCAAAATTTTAAATCAAAGTGTCATTAGAATCGTAATCTTATATTCTTTGAAGAGACCCCACGAAATTTTGGCGGAAAAATCTGGAAAGTATTCAAAATCAATGAAACAGTCAGTCAAGTCATCGTGCAAAAGTTTGGGTTCACCTGAGCCGCACGCACATCATTTTTGTCAATATCTCTGTCATTTTTCAACCGATTTTAATAGTTTAAAGCTTTATTGAGCGCAAATAATGACGTGTACATGATTGGTTTGAGATTTCACAGATTTAAGTCAGTTTAGGTGAACCCAAACTTTTGCACGATACACCATACTGAGGGGTGAACCCAAACTTTTGCACGATGACTTGACTGACTGTTTCATTGATTTTGAATACTTTTCATATTTTTCCGCCAAAATTTCGTGGCGTTTCTTCAAAGAATATAAGTTTACGATTCTAATGACACTTTGATTGAAAATTTTGGTCGACCCAATCCTGAGGAAATTAAATATGATTTTTCAGTGTGTTTTTTGAAAAATGTCACAACTTTAAGTAAAAATTTAGTATACAAAGTTCAAAGAATGTTTTTCGAAAAATACATACGAAGTAAGAATAACTCTTTGCCTTTCGAATGCAACTTAGAGAGTTTCAATTGGACGTGTAATCACAGAGATATGGACAGAACACTTTTGCATATTTTTTAGGGGGTGAACCCAAACTTATGCACGGGAGTGTATATATATGGAACAACCCCCGTGTTTCGAGCAACCCGGAAAGCGACCAATGGTGTGCCGTTTAAATAAAGCCCTATACGGACTGAAACAGTCAAGCCGCGTGTGGAACGCGAAACTAGATGCGGCGCTCAAGAAGCTTGGACTGAAGCCATCGAGATACGATCCGTGTCTTTACTACATTGTTAGCGGCGGGAAAGTTCTGTTTGTCACAATCTACGTAGACGACCTGATGCTATTCTCCAACGACGAAGATTTGAAGAACGAAATCAAGGCCAAGCTAAATAGCTAGTTCCGTATGAAGGATCTCGGACCCGCAAAGAGTTGCCTAGGGATCCGGATCACGCGCACGGAGGAGGGCATAGGACTTGATCAAGAAGCCTACATCGAACCGGTTTTGACCCGCTTCATGATTCAAAACCCCCAGCGGCACCGATGAACACCGCGGTCAAGCTGACGAAAGATACGTCTCCGCAAACCGAAGAAGAAGCCAAACAAATGGCGGCGGTACCTTACCAAGAAGCGGTAGGGTGCCTAATGTATCTCGCTCAGTGCACCAGACCCGATATCCTGTTCGCCGTCAACCAACTGAGTAGGTACAACACCAACCCCGGACCAAGTCATAGGCAAGCCGTGAAGCACCTGATGTGATACCTGAGAGGAACATCGACGTTGAAGCTGCAGTACTCAAGAACTGGCAACGAGGACATCTGTGGTTTCTCCGACGCTGATTGGGCCGCTGATATGGACGACCGGAAGTCAACCAGCGGATACATGTTCCTGTTGCAAGGCGGAGCGGTATCCTGGAGCTGCAAGAGACAACCGATCGTTGCATTGTCCACCTGCGAGGTGGAGTACATGGCGTTGTCTGCAGCGGTACAGGAGGCTTCCTGGTGGCATGGACTCGTGTTGCAGTTTGGCGGTTAACACCCAATAGATCTCTACTGTGACAACCAAAGCACCATTTGTATAGCAAAGAATGGCGGATACACCCCAAGGACAAAGCATATAGATATTCGTCATCACTACATCTGAGACGCACAGGATCGGAAAATTTGTGAAGATCAACTACATTAATACCGACGATCAAGTAGCTGACGGATTAACGAAACCATTCCAACGGATGAAGCTGGAGCGGAATCGGCAAGCCATAGTGGTTTCTGCGCTCGTGTACATACACGGTACATGTCACCAACACTACTTAAAAATTGCTGGTGGAAAATATAAACAAAGATCAGCTGTTCCCAGCAAAATCAAATGGCAGTACTTTCAACCAGCAAATTTGCGCATGTGTTCGTGACAGCGCTCGGCGAGAGCTCAATGGGAATCGCATAACTGGCTTGAGGAGGAGTGTTGCGAAGCAGATCGAAGTAACCCATTGTTATGCGTAGCTTAATTTGACAAATAAATTTTGATCATTCTTGTTCCAACCTTAGTACGAGCTAGTCGACTATTTATTGCGTACTCAATAAAAATGTTCTTACCGATTTCTCAGAGAAGTTCTCCGTAGATCGATCTGCATATTTTTCGCAGAAAATTCTTTAGATTTCTCTGATAATCAATTTGATGTTGCTCCCCTAATTCCTTCGTTCCTCTCTCGAAAATAATACTCTAAAATTTCTTAAAAAATACTTACCTAAGAAAAATTACAAAAATCAAACATTCCTGTAATGTTTACTGCAGAATACTTCCAACTGTTTCTTCAAAAATACTTCCGCTTAAATACTTAATAGTTTCCCTAGCAATTTGTTCGAGCATTTCTTCAGAGAATTATATTATTGTTTGTCTTAGGATGTCTTCACACCATACATTCATCCAAATATTTTCAAGAGATTTAAATTCTTCAATTAGCACTAGGGCTTCTTCGGGGTATTTTTTAAGCAATGCCATTCTTTCAGGTTCTAGAAATTCATCCACTCTCTATTTTTGGTTCAAAAGCTACTTCAGGAACACCTTGATATTTTTTATCCAATTTATATAAGGTTTCTACAGAAACGATAAAAGATTAAAGACAGTTTACTTTGTAACACTTAAATGTTTTGTGCCAGTCTAATAATATTCCTTTTTGTTCGTAACCAAAAGATCAGCAAGCTTCAAGAGTAGCTTTTGTGCCCAAAAGAGTAAAGCTTAAGTAAGTGTTGCGCAAGGTGCATAACCAAAGGCGAATGAACTGGACGCTTAGGAAACAATCGATAAGTTATGGAATTTTCCGCAAATTAACTTGTACCTGGTCCTTTGAAATTCGAAAACCCACCAATCGGGAAAAGCGATTCAGTGGAAAGTTTTTAGATTATTTTGAGTCCTCCAGAGCTGACCAATAAAAAAGATCGTACAAAAAAGACTGTACACGATTAGGTGGAAATTACGTCGTAGCTTTAAGGCTCGAACAAGTTTATTGTGCGCTTTCCATTTTATTCTGGTGGAGTCAGTTAAAGTGAACGGATCATTTTCCGAAGTAGTAAGCTTTTCTTTAAAAGTGAAAGTCTTTGTTCGAAAGTGAACTTATCGTTAATTTGTGAGCTTTGAATTCGAACTCGAAGTAAGTTCGCGAGTTTTCCATAATTATTCGAATAAGTTATTTAATCGAGTGGTTCAGTATTTTGAATTTTCAGAGTTTAAATAGTTTGACCGGTAAATTGAATAAAGTGAATAATTTATTGTGATTAGTCAGGTAAGCCTTTAGTGAAGAATTATTATGAGATTCATGTTAGTGAGAATTTATCACGTTGAATAGGCAGCGTCAAGCCCATCCAACGTGGGCAGCTTGTCCAGGCTGGTGCAAATTGTCCCTGGATTGTCCTGAGTCACTTCGAGTCCACGTGATCGGGAATCGCCCACGTGTTCCAATAGGTGTTCCGACTACGGAGTTCCTTCCTGTGTCTAGCCGAAGACTGTTCCGACTAGTGGGCCATTGTGGGTGGAAAATCTCGTCCAACAAGCGTTCCCCCGAATCGATAAGCTCAGACGTGAGCTTGTGCCCAAGTGTGTGCTCGAGTCGCCGATCTGTAATCGAGTAGAATTATCGACGATTGGACTCGTTTCGCCAAAGCGTGAGGCGTAGAGCAACAACAACCCGCTCTAACTCCACCAACCGCCAGGGACGCCTCTACCCTGAAGATCGTGCCCACGCGCGAGTCTACCGTATAGCACACGTTCCAATTAGAATCCGACGAAGCTCTCCTGCCGTCGAGGGACGATCAAGCCATCGCCGTTGGAGCACCACGCCGATGCAGTTAAGGTCAGATCCACACTAGCTTTTGAACAGATTGATTGTATCCGCAAATTGTATATATAGAATAAGCTAAATGAGTTAAATGCGTGACGTCACCAGACAAGTTACTAGGTTTTATTTGAATGTTCACAATAAATTGAGAGCTTGCATACGTTTTGAATAGGTCCTATGCAAATAACTCTCTAAATTCATTTTTTTTAAATAAATTCGTTTAAATTGACTTAGTTTCATAATATTTATTTCGAGTTCGGATTGAAAACGACTCTACTATTCTTTTACGTTTAGTTTTAGTAATTATTTAGATTTGTTGGTTCCTTAAGTTAAGACTTTTTCTGCCGCTCAGTTCTGGTTGACTTTTTCTTTTATTTTTTGGTTTAGTTTCCAGTTTTCAGTTGGTTTGTAGTTAGATTTCCGTTCATTTGTCCTTTCGTGTGTGCCATTTTGGAGTTTTTGCTTCTGCATTGAACTATTTGCGACCTGCCCTGAGAAGGGTGGTCTCATACCGGGCTTTGACAGAGTAACGGTCCTTCGGAAGTCGAAGGTGGCGCTAAAGCCGTTGCTTGAGGAGCAGAGAAGAACGTTACAACTTTTACGTAATTTCGGGTGAAATTGATCATTTTTCACGGTTTTTCTAGTCTGTTTTCTATAATGTTAACAATGCCAAACAACTAAATGCGGGAAAACAAGTACGAAGGTGAGCCTAATCGCCTTATGTGCCGAAATTTTCTAACAAATGTCATTTTAGTATTAACAAATATCTCCAAAATAAAAAATCATTTCGGGGATGAAATTGATCACTTGTCAAAGCCATTATTGTTAGTTTTCAAAACAACTCTACATGATAAATTTGAGCTCCCTGAATCCGAATATGCTTGTCAAATTCTTAACAATGCAATATTTATATAAATAACGAATAGTTAAATTTCAAGAATTACGCGGAAAACGCCTAAATGTATGCAATTTCTTAAGGAATTCAATTATATCTAACAGAAATTCAATTATTTCAACCATATGAGCTAATTGGTCCGAGTTTTAGTGATGAAATCTGGTTTGGGGATATATCTCAAGCATCCTCACAAACTTTCAGGTTTATACAAAGTTCAAATCCTTGCTTATAAATAGAAGTTCATAAGTGTTTGTCAATACTGCACCGTGCATGATTTTGAAATTTTACATTATTTCCATAGTAATAAACATTTTTTAACGCAAAAAACTTCATAACACACAATTTGACAATAGTTACGACAAACAACGTTCATTTACTGCAGCTTACATTGATATTTCTGCTCCATTACGAATAAATAAAATCGTGTGATACGATGATCAAATTCACCCTTCTGATCAATTACACCCGATTTTACGGTACGTCTATGAAAAGCACTATTCCAATTTGTTCAACAAGTTCCCAATTTACGTCTGATGTTTCTGAAGCAGCCCGGGAGCTTCGGAAAAAGAAGTGATGAATGGAAATGAATACGGTCGTTTAGGGCAATTCATCAAATCCCTCCAGTTTACAAATTAGGCAGAGGTGCGGAACGCGGCCAGTAGTGTCCAAGCATCGGCGGAAGCACCTGATAAGAAAAGCCTCAAGTGACCATCACCAGTCAATTAAAAACTCCGAGTAACGGCATGTTTCGCCATCCATCGATCGACAACGCACTGCCCCGTATTCCCGGGCTGAGGTAATAGGAGAGCAACGACGAGCACCCAAATCATCCATTATACAATTCAACTGTCAGAGCTCTGTGCTGCCCTTTGGTCTTATCTGCGGCAGTTTCCCTGCTGAACCTCAACGGAGTAGCTATTTGAATACGCGATATCGTCGGAGAGATGATTGGTTGGTTTACTTTTCCATTAGAAGGAAGAGGGTCAAGAAGACGTCAGGGCGCAGACCGATAAAGATCACTCACAGCAAAGTCAAGACACCCAATCGAAATGATTGATATCTTACTGCTCAGCTCACGTTTGGCTGCATAACTGTTTACAGGTGATGACGACTATGCGAGTCGTTGCGTTGAGGTATCGTGTGACAGTACAATTGAGCATTCACCTGTCCGACGTTTGTTTTCTTTGGAACGTGTGACCTGCTATTTTTGGGGCCTGGTGAATCGATTCTTCGTTTTACAGGTGGCTACAGGAATTGCGGAGTTGGAGTTGTAAACAGCGTCATTCAGAAGAGATTCCGATCGAAAACTACCAAACTTCTAAAATCTGATAATTTGAGATCACTTATTTTGAAACTGAGATTGTCACGCTTAGCTTGACTACCCCCCTTAGAGCGTGATGTTATTTGTGCATGAACCCCAAAGGAAACATTTTTTAAGTGTGTCAACCAATTACAGAAAATTCCAAATTCTCCATTCACCTTGATTTGCGATATAGAAGGTAACCTTGGGTTTCCTGATGGAGTACAAGGTCTCCTGCCTAAATCCACCATATTCAAAAATACTGATCACGTTTCTCGAAACTCTTTGCTTGTAATTTTTTTTTTTATTAATTTTCCTAAATGGCCGTATTCATTTCCATTCATATTTTTTTCGAGCCTTGTGACGCCGATGGGAAACTTATTGAACAAATTGGAATTGTGCTTCCCAACATTGCAAGTTTGATTCAAGAGCAAATCTCGACTGGAGTTTTATGTAAATTTGCACCGCTATTCAATCAGGGAAACTTTTCACGCTTACAAACCAATCTCTCCCACATACATTGCCATCGATCGGCGTACACGGTTTCCGAAAACTATTGATTGACAAAGTTTTAATTGATTTCTCCGTTCTCCCATTTTCCTCTCTAGTCACACGTGTCGATCCCACCTCGGTCAAGACGGAAAACATCAGCAGTGGGATGTCCCACGACGACAGTGGAAACCCGGCGGGAACGACGATAACCGGCGACGGCAGCGGACAGGATCAGGGCGGCGGCTCCGGAGCCGGTTCCGGCGGCAAGAACGACAAAAAGAACAAACGGCAACGGAGGCAGCGGACGCACTTTACCTCGCAGCAGTTGCACGAACTGGAGCAGACTTTCAGCCGGAATCGCTACCCGGACATGTCGACGCGGGAGGAGATCGCCATGTGGACGAACCTGACCGAGGCCCGAGTTAGGGTGAGTTGTTTTTTTTTCTTCTTTTCCCCGGGACATGACACTTTCATGGTTTATTAAACTTTCGTGGTCTCCCTCCTTTGGGCTTCCGTCCGCAAAGGGGTTTTCCGATGCCGAATCCGATTCCGAACGCAAAACTCCTCGTAATCGCGTTGTGTGTTATGCAACATATTGTTATTCATAACTTTGTGAGTTGGACAGAAAAGGGGTTCCGATTTTGGGAAAAAAGGTCGGCAGAGGGGTCGTCGAGCGGCGATGACAAACGTTTATTCTATAATGGTTTTATTGCGATTACATGCTGGGTAATATACAAAGGATGGCATATTGTGCGGCTGTTTACACCAGAAATGAGCAGCGATATTGAATTTTAAATGGGAATAAGGGTTGGTGGAGTTGTCCCAAGGATTTATATTGTATTTGCAATTTTATATAATCGACAACAAATAAATCGAAACATTGAAAAGTTTTGAAGCTCCTTATAAGAATCATTGTTAAATATCGTTAAATTCGTTGGGATTGATTCTTGAATTGTAATCAGCATAAAGTGAATAGGAATTGGAAAAGCATAAGGTGAAATCCATTGCATTTTTGCAAGTGTGAAGAAAAAATATCCAAACTTTTTTGTAATCTACTACAGATGCCACACAGTCTTCGTCCTTTGGAGGAGAGGCCTATGTCATCCGCAAACAAAGATTTTTGACATCCCTGAGGTAACTCAGGTAAGTCAGATGTGAACATATTGTACACCATGAGGGATCGAAATCCATACACCCAAGAAATGAATCTAAATCCGTCCAATTCATACAAAACGCCTACCATTTGTATGAAGTGTACAGATTTTGAACCGGTACGGATTTCGGTCCCAAAATGCTACCTTGAGGAACACCAGCTCTTACAGGTAGTCTTTCAGACCTGAAGTTCTGATAATCAACCTGAAATGTACGATTTGACAGATAGCTTTGGATTATTTTTACAATTTTTGTTGGATAACTAAAGTTTTTTTTTTTTAATTTTACAATCAAACTTTCATGCCAAACATTGTCGAATGATTTTTCTATTTCTAGAAAAGCAAGACCAGTAGAATAGCTTTCAGATCTGTTGGAGCGAATCGAATTAGTTACACGTAGAAATTGATGAGTGGTCGAATGTCAATGTCGTAATTCGAATCTTTCATAGGCAAAAATTTTCGTGGACCATCATTCTGTTCAAAGCGACATTTAAAACAATTTTACTGATGGAGGAAAGAAAGATGATTGGACAGTAGCTAAGATTTTTGTCTGGTTCTATAATTGGTACAACCTTGGTTTTTCTTCCATTTTTCAGGAAAATATACCAACTGCAAACATTTGTTAAAATTAACAAATGATGATAAACTGTTTATTTTCTGGAAGTTTCTTGATGAGGATGTAGAAAATTCCATCATCGCCAGGGGATTTCATATTTTTGATTTTTTTTTTAAATAGTAGTTCCAACTCCTTCCAAATCAGTCTCCCAGGAATTTTCGAAAACGTACTTTTGATTGAGAATGTTTTCAAAGTCCTGAGTAACTTGATTTCCAATTGGACTATTGAGTTCTTAATTAAAATTGTGCGCGCTTTCAAACTGCATAGCAAGTTTTTGAGCTTTTTCGCAATTAGTTAGTAATAATTTGTTTTCCCCTTTCAATGCCGCTATTGGCTTCTGAGGTTTTTTCAAAGTTTTAGATAATTTCCAAAAGGGCTTAGAGTCTGAGTCCAATTGAGAAATTTTATTTTCAAAGTTTTCATTTCGTAATTGTGGAAATTGTTTTTTAATTTATTTTTGCAGATCTTGCCATATAATTTTCATAGCAGGATCGCGATTTCGTTGAAATTGCATTATCCTCACGTTTTTAAGATGGATCAGGAGCTCAAGATCATCGTCTATAATCACGGATTCATTTTTTTTAATTTTCTTTACATTTTGGAATTGCAATGCCCTTGGCTTCAACAATGGAATTGTTTGAAGTTTCAAGAGCATTGTTAATATCATGTTTTGTTTGTAAAAAAATGTGAACATCAAGATTACTATCGATATATGTTTCATATACATTCCAATTGCCTCGTATATAATTGAATGTGGAGCTGATAGGATTGAGAATCGCTTCATGGGATATTTGAATTGTAACAGGGACATATTCAGAATCAAAATCAGCATTAGTAACCAGTTGTTTACAAAGGTGATTACAGTCAGTTGAGACCAAATCAATCGTAGAAGGGTTTAAAAAACCTTGTTGAGTATCTTGAATGAAAAGGCACAAAATTTTCACTTATGATGTTTAAAATCGTCTTGAAATGTCTGTCAAGTGGCTAAAAATCATTAAAAATAAATAATGACATTATAGTGTCCAATCCGGGACATAGTAGGACAAAAGCATTTTAGACACAAAAAATAAAGTAAAAAAGGTGTAATAGTATCGTTATGGAAATTTATTGGACTTCTCTTGGCAAAGAAAGCTCTCAGTTAATAACTGAGGAAGTACTCATAAGAACTGAGAAGCGGACTCTGTGCCAGTGAGGATGTAATGACAAGAAGAAAAAGAATTAATCATGATTTTCCTCAACATTTACTTTGAGTATAATCCTAAAGTAAAGTACTTCTTAACGCGTTTCTTCTGTTCTGTCAAATTTTGAATTACTCTTTGAAAGATTTAATCTGACCAAATGTTTATCACATTTGCATTTGCATTGAATAGTATTAGAAAAAAATATTATGCATACTCATAAGTAAGCTGGATAAGCTTTGATTTCCCACTTTTTTATTACGCCTTTTTTATTATTTTTATTTTTAAGGGAAAGGTATACATTATCGGCAGATCTCTATCTACCGATAATGTATACCTTTATCTGTTTACCAAATTAAGTTTATAGGGTGTCTCAGAAAGTATGGGTACGACTTTGATATCAAGAATCATAATATTTTTTCAAACCAGTTAATGCTTTTATATTTTTTTTATTTTCCTTGGAGCATTTAAAAAGCAGCCTGTGAAAAGTTTGTTTGAATAAATAAACTTTTACATAAATTTGTTTATTTTAAAAATTCAATTCTTATCTAGCCAGCACAAACCCTACTCTTGTGTTTTGTTGTAACTTAACTAGTAATGAATTCTTTTTCCAAAATCCTTCAATGTGGCGAGTTTAAGTATACAATGTATATATGACGTTCCATAAGATTTTTTGTTTACAATTTGATTTGGCTCTGCTAGAAAATATTTGACAAAATGATAAAATTCTAAAAAAATGTTTGTTTTTCTCTCCACACACGATAACTTCACGAAATTATAGTTTTTCATGTATTTTCAATATAAATAAAATTATTTTAAATTTACTTACTTAAAATGTCTATACTTTAAGATAGGCAACAACAGTTTTAGATATTTACATGTTTTGAATTTGTTTACCAGCATATCAGTCTATTTTGCTCGAAGTAAGAGGGAGCACCTAGAAGAAAGCATTGAATACTAGATGGATGGGTACCGTAAGGGAACGGCGAGAGAAATTGGATAAGATGTTGAAGAGGGCATACCATATATAAAATCGGTACGCCGTTCTCTTACGGTTGTTACCGATATTTCGGAAACAACCAAGTGAATTATTACATAGCCAGCCTAAGATTTGCTGTAAAAATGTAATTTAATTTTAATACCCCTTGACTCCGACATCTATGAAATCTGAAACGTTGGCAACCATTACGCGGCAAGCTTTGAATTGAGAAAAAGAGGAAGAGGGATGAGAGCAAGGGAAGTTGCATGAGAGAAGGAGGCAGAATAAAAAGAGAAGTGAGAGAGGTCGAGATCAGAGAGGGAATCGTCGGGCGTCTCAATGCTGGTCGATGTGAAATCGGGATAGGAGTGAAGATATAGAATCCGTGAATCGAAGACAGAAAAACGTACGGTGCTTTCGACGGACTGTGTTCGATTCTTGGATCGTCCCCGAAGTTGTGACTACGGATCTTATGCAAGCACGTGTAGAAGACGAATCCCAGAGATTGATGTACGCTGGCGAGTTCTTTGCTGGTGGTCGGTAAGCCCCACTCGTTATTACCGCTCCACACACCACGAGTGTCCCATAACCACAGTTTTGGAGGTGCGAGTCTAGTGAGCCCACTAGACTCAATATCCGATGAGTTATGGCCTCGTTTGTGAGCAAATGGAACGTCAGCGATGGAGACCAAGAGTTTCATCTGGAAAAGCCGTAAATTGAAGTACCATGACCAAGCAGTACCACCCCCCCCCCCCGTCTGGGAATGAAACGACGGTGAAAGCACGAAGCAGCAACGGATTGGAATCAACCGACCTCGAAGCTAATCGGCAAGTAAATCACTCAAAGGCCCAGAAAAAGCCACCCCTCCTCTCTGCATGCATACCCACTTCATGGTTGCCAATCACCTGCAATCGGCCGCAACGAAACCCTGAACCCCCAACACCCCCCCCCCCACAAATTCGATGTAACGTCTTTTTACTTAAGAATAAATAGTAGTTAAGCTTTAAGTTTGAATGTTTCAACATCTCTCCTTCTCGAAAGATCAAATTATTTCTCTTCGTGCATTTATGATAAAGTTAAAAAGGAAGTCTCCCAGAGCAAAAACATGTCGACCCTGAGAAGGTCAAACCCTGAGCAAGTCGTTCGTAACACGGTACACGTCTATCTAGTATTCATTGCTTTCTTCTCTATGCTCCCTCTCACTTACTCTTGTACAAACATTAGTTGCTGAATAACAGTTTATTCCGCTGAAATATGTTCGAGAGTGGTTGGTTCAACCCTTAATCCGTGAAAATGTTTGTTGGAAAGCCTATAGAAAAAGACCTGCTACCAGCCCTACAGCAATTTTTTCTACTCAAAACTGTTAGATAAATCTGTTTGTTCAACAACTTGAATATAAAACATGAATAGAATAAGCATAATTTGAATTAAGATACCTTTAAGAAAAGAATCGACAAACGCATTTTGATGTTTACTTTGACAAAAACATTGAAACATGTAAAATATACTAAGATGTATTAAAGATAAAAAAAAACATTACCTAAATTAATTTAAATTTCAAATCGGTTAACGTTCATAGGGGATTTGAAATATTTTTCAACGTTCTAAAATAGTTGACTCTAGTCATGAAAACCTTATAAAAACATTACAAGTATCTAGTCAATGGTAAAGTATAAAAATGCTTTTTTCTGGGTAAAGGGTCCCTACAAGATAATGGCCACCGAGCCCCCACATTTGTAAACCCGGCCCTGTTTGACTAATACGCATATTTCGACTACCACTTGCAACCTTCTTTAGAGTCTGTTACTCGTATTCAGGATTTAATCAATTTTCGATTTACAGAAAACAAATCTAAAATAAATTGGTTTTGACGGTTTACTAGTTTGACTGTGTTTGTGCATGCGTAGTCAGGCTGTATCGGGTAGCCCCGTTGTTTTGACCGCTTTTAATCTGAACACTTTTTAATTATAGCCCGCTAATTTGCAAATCGTTCAAATTAAAAAAAAAAAGTTTCAAATGTCAATTAGCTCATGCAACGCAATAAAGTATAATAGAACATAGTGAAAGGAGACACAGAATCAAAACAAAACAGCTCATCTTGATCAGGCGAGCAAACTCGTACACGCACAGAAATTTTGAGTCAATCTGTGGTGAAGAGAGTGGAGAGAAACGTTGGCTCTAGCGAAATGCACATCTTCCATTTGACAGCTCTTGCTTACTGCGAAGCTGCGCAAACACCTCATTATTGCCTTTGGGCTGATCTGTGGTTGGTTGTTCCGTCAAAGTGAGGGCATGATTTTACTTTCCTTTTTGCCCTTATGCAATACTACTTTGCAACAAGTTAGTAAAAGCATCTCTCGATAATATTGAAGAACAACATTGTTGATACAATACAATAATAGTGTTGCATAGTAGCTGACAACACTTCTAACAAATAGCTGTGTAGATTCGCAAGATTTGTTGGTAAAAGGATCGCAGAGAAGTTTTCGTTCCTATGTATAGCGCATTTATACAGTTGGCTTAAATTTGGTTTAATAAGCATTTTAAATAACATATTTTGCCATTTATACCAAAAAAAGAGATTGGAAAAAAAAGGTTAAAAGTTTAATTTAAGAAAAGCTGGTATTCGTTAAAAATGAGATCCATTCGTGCAAATTTGAACATTTCGTGTACAAAAATGAATATGCGTAACTTATTCTGTCCAGCACAGTATGTAGAATTTAAAAAAAGGAGCGCCACTTAGAAACGCTTGGGAACTCCTGGTATATTCTATCAATTAAGAATAACACGTAAAGTATACTTTTTCGGTAACTTTCATTGGCTATACGGGAAAATTGCATTTAATTCGTTTATCGTCTTTAGCTAACCTTCAAATATCAACAACAGGATTTCTTTTGCAAATTTGAGTTACAATATCGACTTGAAATAAAATTCTTTTTGAGGTTCATTCTTATAGGGGAAGGGGTGGTAAAATGAACACCGTGCCTTTTACGTAGAAACAACAAATTTTGATGAATTTATATCACGCACGGACGATTTAGTGCATAAATCGGAGTGTTCGTGTTGATACGGAAGTCAACTGAAGTGAAAATATCAACGAAAACAAAGATTTTAGAAAAACACGTTTGCAAATTAGCACTGACGTAACTAATTGCTCGGAAGACATGAGGTTTTTCAGTGAGGTGATTATCGTCATGATATGATTGCAAATCTGATACTATTAGAATTCTTTTTGAATGGGTAACAGTTATTAATGGATATATTTTCGGTTATGCAAAAAAAATATTAAAAATATTTGTTTTGCTCACGTTTTTTGCGTGGTGTTCATTTTACCACCAAAAGCTATTCATTTTACCCAAATAGGGCAGGTAAAATGAAGATTTGTATCGTTTTATGCTTTAGCTAAATATGTGAAAATTTAGCTATTATAGTCTGAATTCGTGTCGCTGCTATTTATAATATCCCTATATTTAATGTTGTGTGATAGAGCTATACAAATTCCTCGTTTATTATCAGAAACAAGATGATATCCTTAAAGTGTTCATTTTATCACCCCTTCTCCTAATATGTATATGTTGAACCAGGCATATGCTTTCAATAAACAGAATCTTTCAGTCTTTAAATGGTGATAAAATTGTAATTTTATCTGTTTTTCTTTCGTTCACTGCGAATGAAAACCCAGGAAACGTGTGCCAGAGTCGAGGCCTTTGCTCCGTTGGTTCGCTCAGTTTTCCATATAAAGTTTCCGACAGACAGACGTCCAGTGGTTGTAAATAATATATTCCTGAGTAATCTACCCAATAGTGATAAAGTCTCTCTCTGAACAACATTTCCTTAAGTTGTTTTTAATCTCAATAACAGTAGAACGTTCCTTCAGCAAATACCTCGGTCATTCCAGTCATTTTGAAGCTTTTCTACGAGAATAGATGTTACACGGTTCCATTACTGAAAATATAAATTCCGTGTCAAGCTTCTGCTCAACGCACAGCAGGGGATGGCACCATCATAATGTACGGAAATTTGTGTATGCATATTATTAATTTTACACCTTTCTATTAAGGGCAATTCAGTACAATTCGCTGTTGCTCACGCAGACTAGGTAGTTCAAATAGGGGAAATGCCTTTTCAAATGATTGTTAAATACATTACCGTGGTGAATCAAAATCCGGACGGTACCAATATCCGGACACTTTGATAATATTTATTTATTTCTACATAATTTGAATGCTTTCATGTTTCGGATTTTTTCATAATCTATACTTTAAACATTGAAGATTATTATACTTTCATTTTCAATCTAGTTACTTACTTTACTTTTGCTGGCTCTACGTCCTTCAAGACATGACCTGCGCCACAATGTTACGCCAACTAACTCGGTCCATGGCTGCTAACCTCCAATTTCTCGACCGCCCCACACTTCCAAGATCCTGCTCCACTTGGTCAAACCACCTAGCTCGTTGCGCTGCCCTTCATCTTGTACCGGCCGGATTTGAGTTGAACACCATTTTTGCGGGATTGTTGTCCGGCATTCTCACAACGTGTCCCGCCCATCGTACCCTTCCAGCTTTGGCGACTTTCGTGATACTGGGTTCACTGTAGAGTTGCGCAAGCTCGTGGTTTATTCTTCTCCTCCATACGCCGTTCTCACATACTCCGCCGAAGATCGTCCTAAGCACACGTCGTTCAAAAACTCCTAGCGCTTGCAGGTCCTCTTCGAGAATGGATCATTGAAGGTAGTTTTTGTCAGTGCTCACCGCATCAAAACAAAGGCGCCACTGTATATGGGATTTAACATTGTGACAGCATTGCTGTTCTGTCAAACACACAAGGCTACGGTGGCGCTATCCATGCTTTCCATAGCGGCCGTTTTGGTTATTTTAATGATCCATTGACCACGTCTCATGCCCGTAGAGGACTACCGGTCTTATTAGCGTCTTGCACATGGTACACTTAGTACGGAAGTGAAGGTTACCAGACCGCAAGGTCTTGTGGAGTCCATAGTAAGCACGACTTCCGGCAATGATACGTCTTCGAATTTTTCTTTTGCTCAACACATTAATCGTTTCTGACGGACGTCATTTGTTCATGGTCCATGTTAATTGAAGACAGAGTTGCGATGGATCTTCTTCGTGAACAATGATCGACGCATCTTCGCGATCCAACATTCGCCAAAATTCATTTTTCATTTTTGCGTCACGAAGAGCATCGCAAAAAGCGATTGGATGCAACGCCGAAGAAGCAAAATAAACACACCGATAAGTGGTTCGCGAAGCCTTTCCACTCGTAGGATTCATTTATCCACGCGCTGTTCATTCTCGTGATTCATTGCAAGGTTGCTTCTTCTCGTAAAGTCAAGCAAACACTCCACGCTAAGCCAGCTCCACGCAGCGCATGTGTAAAAACTACACAGAAAGAGCCAACCAATGAGGACTGGCTGACTGAGTGAAAATTCTGAGTAGGTCGCACTCATTCTGTGAGTTGCCGACGTTTTGGCCTTCGGCTGTCCGGGATCGATGGAAACGGAACTGTCAATGATATCCTGCGTGGCAGCAAACAGTTTGCCGTTGGTAAGATGGGGAGTTTTCTGAGATGTTTTCTAGCGAAAAGCCGGAAGATGGTCGCAAATGCGAAATTGTTTTCCTCATTTGCTTCCGCTTCGGCTATTCAAATGAAAAAATCTCTGAAAATCTTTAAAATTGGAATGTTTTATTTTTATGTTTTCAGAAGCAAAACAAAAATGGAAACGAATTCCGCATTCCAAGCGTACCTCCCCTGTGCGCAATTCACTTATTCAGTTTTGTTTACCACCGTTTGCACAAAACTGTGTACAGCCCCTTTGCACAGAATCTGTACTGCACGAAAAGAGGCCAATTTTGTGCGCTAGGCACTCATTTTTTAGCGGAGCAAGTTTAGCGTGATTGTTGCAAGCCCGCATGAAGATGATCG
Source organism: Aedes aegypti (assembly GCF_002204515.2). Taxonomy (NCBI): domain Eukaryota; kingdom Metazoa; phylum Arthropoda; class Insecta; order Diptera; family Culicidae; genus Aedes; species Aedes aegypti. Next base: position 74,801,015 of record NC_035107.1, read on the forward strand.
AAATGAAAATTTTCCTGTTCTTCGCGAAGAGCAGGCAGCGTGGATCGTACCGTTCACATTATCGAGCGATGGAAAATCACCCTATCGTCGGGAAAAACAGCGATCCGAAAATGAAACACGAACGAATGAAGCGCCCGAACGGTTGTTTGTGTTTTTTCGCAGATTCTGTTTTGATGCCTACGAAAATTCATCGTGCCTCGCGTTTCCGATCGTTGTTCAGCAACATTGATTAAGATTAACAATCGTTGAACGCACAACCCAAACCAAAGGTTGAAGAAAGAGCGTGTGAAGTATATTTTATGGAGTGTTTTGAACACAATCAAATACAGAGACATACCTTCAATGTTTCGTAACGTAGCTGTTGTGAATAATGAAGCAAATGTGTATTTAAAGGAGTGTAAAGAGACTGTCCGGGATTACGGGCCAGTGATTTTAAACCCGGACATCGTGTGGAAGACTCACTTTTTGCTAGTGTAAATTTTATTTTTGATATAAAAACCAAGAGAACACTTGAAATATATACACATGAAGTGTTGTGAGTTAAAAGAAATGATAAAAAGTAAAATTCATTGTGTTTATCTGAGATTCTAGCCATACGCTAACGAGTTCAAGCTACACGTGCTTCAGTTCAGGTAATTAAATCACTAATATTAGTTACATGTTGTTCTTTGTGACAGTATAGGGAAACACGTACGTCGAATTGATTAAAAAATATTATTTCGACAAATTTGTACGATTCTCTTGATAAGATTATGCAAAAACACAGGCACGGTGCTCCCCTGACCGTTATTATCAGAAAAAAATCTCCATCAAATCTGTGCTCGCCAGTCGATTTCTATAGCTAAGCTGCATGTCTGGGCAAAATTTGAAAAAAATCGTAGGGCCCGTTCTGAAGCTACGCCCTTTTGAATGTGTAAGTCCACTAATTCAAAGGAAATCTGAAATATTTTAACGAGTTTTCATTGGCCGTGATTATCAGAATAGATATAATATGAAAATTTGAATCATTATTGGTTTATATACTAATTTGTAATTTCTGGGAGGAGTTTTGAATGAGAAGATAGACGAAATTTGGAGTTACGTCCTTTTGCATGTGTATTCATTGAAAACACTTATTTCCAATAGATTAATTAGGCATTCTTTGAAGCAGGCGTTCCGTTAAGCATGTTTAAATGTTTTCAATGACACATTGCACTTACATGTCGCCAAAGTCTTTCATAGTTGATCAGTTTTTCAAAGGCTCAAGCGCTTTAAGGCATTACGGAGCAATTTCCGTGTCATTATTATTCATAAAATATTTCTATGGCCCAACTAGCTACCTTGGGCCTTCCTTACCCGAGTGGTAAAAGTCCGCGACTACAAAGCAAAGCCATGCTGGAAGTGTTTAGATTTAATTTCCCGTCGGTCCCGGATCTTTTCGTTATGAAAATTTCCTTGACTTCCCTGGGCATAGAGTATATCGTACCTGCCACACGATATATACTATTTCACTTTCAGAGCTTTATGTTATATGTCTCCCTTGAAAATAAAACTTTCTTGAGAAGATTCTATACTTTAACTCCGAATTTTATGCGAAGATTGAAAACTATCTCGAATGTTAGAAAAGATCCCCATTTAACATAAATAAAAAGGCTCGATGGTTTTTGGATCGTTATGAAGGTCAATTATCACAAGCAGAAACATTATTGAATTTTGTAGGCAAGAAATGAAACGCAGCTCACAGTTTTACATGAGTGAGTTATTTTATTCGACGGAAATCAACTGATATGAAACGATTGATGATGGTTGTTTTAAACTGGGTTGAGACTTTCCTATTAGAATTAATTATCACACATAAGTAAGTAAAGTAATCCAATACGATCAGTACATCTTGCTTGTCATGGAAAAATGGTTGGGGTTTTCATTACTTTTTCTTGATAAATCTACCACCGGCATCAGTTCAAGCACTAATCGCTCTCCGGCAACCTCTTGAGAATCTCCTCGAAATATATGGACAAAATAACTGCAACTATAACTCCAGTCGTCTCAAATCAACCGTTTTTGTAAATGAAAATGTGTTTGTTATTTTATGATGACAAGACGACATATAGCAACGCAAAACGCATTCTTGGATTGTTAGACTGCCGAACTTCAGCAACTTGAAATGTTTCGTGCGCAGTTAACACATTTCTGTGAAAGATTTAAAATACTCAGTTTAGTACGATATACGCAAAGATTTACGCCATTTAGTGAATCCCCCTATTATTTTGATTACCGGAAAATCGTAAATTGTTCTGTGGCCCTGTTGATAACCTGCTGGTCTACCTACCATAATAGGGTTTCAATCCTACACAAACTGAAGGTTTCTATGTAAACTTTTATTTGTTTCCGATCGCAGACTGTGCTTGTGAAGTAAAGATTCACCAGCTGCTAGGACTCATCACAAACGAAAATACTTTGGAAGCTTCACAAAGTTTTCCAAATTGACAAAGACAAACATTCAAAATTAAGCTCTGTAAATGCAACAATTTTGAACTCTATTAAAAAAAAAAAAAACGGATGTTCTAAACTTTGCATTTCTTCCATTTGTATAGCTGCTTTCTACATTGTTAATTTTATTTTATTCCATACACTGCTACCCATAACCGAAAACTTAACTCCCAAAGTATTACTTGACGTATACTTCGCTTCGCTGTACAACAGGCAACAATCAGTTGCATGTAATATAATCTGAATCGTGAGTATATGGGTTCACCAAACTAGCCAGAATATTATGCTACAAGAACTAATTTGGTTACATGATGAAATTAGCTCCGTAATGCCTTAAAACACTTGAGCCCATGGAAAACCAGTTGATTGTGAAATGATTTGGCGGCATATAAGTAAAATTTGTCATTGATAACATTTGAATATGCTCAAATGTATAAGAATGCCTAACTAATCTATTTGAAATTAGTGTTTCAATGGTTACACTTCCAAAAGGGCGTAACCTTTGTTTTGATCTTCTCATTCAAAACTCATCCCAAAAGTTACAAATAACTAGGGTAGGTGTACCAGTTATGGACATAGTGGTTCCCTATTTCGCCATACGGGATTACTTGAATGTTTTAACATTTTGAAATATTTTTTTGTGTTGTAGTAGTAAGATTTAAGATATATCTTGATGTTTAAACATTCAAAAAGATTTAAAATGCGAAAGTTCTTGAAATTCCCCGTATGGCCAAATAGGGAACCACTATGGCCATAACTGGTACACTTTCCCTATATAAACCAATCTTGATTCAAATTTTAATATTATATCTATTCTGATAATCACGGCCAATGAAAACTCGTTTAAATATCTAAGATTTCCTTTGAATTAGTGGACTTACGCATTCAAAAGGGCGTAACTTCAAAACGGGCTCTACGATTTTTTTTTTTAAATTTTGCCCAGACATGCAGCTTAGCTATAGAAATCGACTGGTGAGCACAGATCTGATGGAGATTTTTTTCTGATAATACCTGCCAGGGGAGCACCGTGACAGGTGTCCAGATTTTGATCCAAAAATGTCCGGATTTAAGAACATCATTTGATCAGGTGTCCGGATTTAAAGACAAGACACGCTCCAACATTTCATTGATTTACTTGTAAAAATAATAAATAATATCGAAAATTTGGTCACTTGCATGAAAATCTGAAGTGTAAAGTGTGTGGAATAATGTATTGATGCAGCACGGTATTAGTTTTGGTTTCATGAATTAAATAAATCATCGCAAACAATAATTTATGGAACAACTATCATCGTTTGACCTGCGTTCGATTCTATAAAAGTTCCAGTCCCTCAGCGATGCTTTGAAAATTCGGGAAAATTTTACGACTTGCTGAAACGTTAATCATTGTTTATGATCCATAGTGTCGAGATGGTTTCGAATATAGTATCTACGTGGAAATACTAGAGTTTGAAAGATATGGAAGCAGCTGATGAGCAGTGTTGTCCTAGGCTGATTTTTTTCTGTATCCAGCATATCGAATCACAAAACCTGTCCCAAAAATACGACTGGGTAGAAATAGACACTCCAAGTATCGAGTGAGTGAGAAGGTAACTCACAGTGGCAGAGAAGATGCTACTAGCCGGCCAACGGAGAACTGAGCAGTCGAAAATACCACACGACCATCTCTCTCTTCTGGTTTGGTTTCCAGCAGTATTCCGTACCGGAGTTCGCCGGTAACGTACACATAGGAGGACGTCCCGCGGTAATCCGCCTAGATTTATTGTCTTAATCATGTGAGGATTAACCTTATGCCGTTGAAAGGACTACGCATGTATATTTTAGCATTATGTTATGTTTATTTATACCTTTCGGGTTGGGTTTCGGTGGATGGCCCGCTAAATAAACTCGACGCCTGTTCTTTACACTATTCCTGTGGAGATAGTTCTAGGGGAGGGAAGGTCGGAGCGAACATTCAGCCCAGCGCAGCGGTAGTGTCAGTGGTACTTAATGTAGTTTGTGTGCTGCTGCTACAGCAGCATTCTGGAAAAGGGGTTGCCTGTCATAAAGTGTACAATGAACATCGCAGGGAAGCAGACCTACACCAATGGGGGAGCTACTAGCCTGTAGTCCACCGTTGTGTGTTGGTAGGAGAAGCTCTGCGTGGAGAACATAAATACTTATAAGAGATTTGCGAATTTGTGTGTAGTTGGTCCAATTAAAGTATATGACCTCGTAAGGGGTGGATTGTCTAAAATTATTGAAAATTCCGTTCGACATTTGCTCCAATGTTTTAACACTGGATATTTTTTCTGATTCATTATCAGACAAATAGCTTCACACTCATTTTTAAAGTTTTATTTTGAACCCTCTTTTGGTTCTTGTTTATTTACTGGAGCTAGTTTTGTCCCATTTTGCCCTAAAATTTGATTTTATTATACTTGGGAGTAGAATCATCTTGGGAACACATTGAACCATATTTCGATTGGTCTTGGTGACTGGAAGAGCCCATACGAGTATGCTTGAGATATGTCCAAGGCATTGAAGTGAAAGAAATATTTCTCAGAAGAATATCTAACTAAACTAGAAAAGTTGGGTGAAATCATTCAATGGAAATCTATGCATTGCATGTTATGCAATCAACCTAAATAATTGTGTGACCACTATCCATAACACTGTTGGTAAAAAACACGATCTCCATTTTCCACCCAATCGAGACATCGAAGCCAACTTCCCTGCTTCATAAAAACCAAAACCAACAAAGCTCGATATCGATTTGCAACATTGTTCCCAAAGCCAGTGGATTTCTCTTGGCAGCCAATTTCCCCACGTAGGCACACTAATCAACAATCCTGTCGAATCCCCAATCAAACAAACACTCGAACCTGTGACAATCGCTTGCCCCGTCATCCATCCCCCATCTGTATCTATTCCACAAGGGCAATCGAAAAGGTGTGTCCCAGTTAAAACTATCGCCAACAAGCGCAAAGAAATAAAAAAAGGGAACAATTTCAAGTGCGTCGACACTTCTTCCCGTCTCGTCCAGCGGGTGGTCCACAATAGTTGTCTGTTTAGGCTGGAAATTGCATTGGCGTACGTGACTTCGCGACAGGTTAGTCGAACTTTCGACCCACACGATACGTTCCCGCGGGAGTGGCATTCATAGTTAGTCGTCGCTAACTAAGCTCTACTCAACTATTTGCCGCGAGAAGTGCTTTTCTAGCGATGCACAGTGGCCGAATTGCAGTGGAATGTTGGTCAAAAGTGCAAATCTTACTCAGATCGTTGAAAAATCCAGTTCAATGAATACTAGATTGAAAATCACTCAGTTACCACGAAAATTTAAAGCAAACAAACGTCATTTTGTTTTCGCAAATTGTTTTGAATCCCTAACATCAAGTCTAGTATTCTTTGATGACGGGCTTATCGGCATACGGAAAGAAAATCGGGAACGAAAATCACATCGAGATAGAGAGATATCCAGATAAACAGCATATCAAGATATAGAGAGTAAAAATGTATGCAATTTGAATTAGAAAATATAGGTAAACTTTTAGTGGTTTTTGATATTTTTTTCAATACAACACTTCTAAAGTTTTCACTAAATCCACTGTGCAATACCAACGACGATGAGGTCAACAACAACAGCCAATCGAATGCATCGACCGCGTCCAGAAGCAGTGGGATTTACGCCAGGTTGGAACAAGGATTATTGGATCATCTTTGTTTGGCTGGAGAGAGTGGGAAAGTATAGCTCTCGAGGATGAATGGCCCCACTTTGCCGCTAAAATGCGGGAAATCCTGCCGACGGAGAGAGGCTCTTGAACTTGTGGATCAACATTGTGTAAAATTAAGAAACACCTTTGTCAACAGTGTTCGATTGAAATTGTCGGCGGAAGGTGATTCGATGAACTTGTGCGATCAAACGAAAAGCGGGATATTTATTGTGCCGACTGTAATCCTGGCACGACGTATTTACGGTCTGAAGAATTACAGAAGATATGTCGTGGAATGGCAGTCAAGTCGTAGACGCGTTCCACTATGAATATGTTATTATTGAATTTGAATTATCACTTATTTGGATTCGCATTATAGACATTACACAGTGCTTTTATGCTTTTGATGACTTTCAATGGATACCGATCTGATGTCTTCGCAATAATTTTTTTCCGCGCTGAGATTGCAAAAAGCTTAATCCTTCCTAGTGTGGGTGGCGGCTATGATAAGGATAGCTCGGATCAATCTACAGCATACAAGAACAGCAACGATCAATCTTTGCAGACTTATGCAAAATGGTACAGGCCAAGTGGCGCTAGTTCAAGAACCTTACTCTCGTAAGGGGAACTTCTATCAAGGTAACCTTGTGGACCAAGTTCTTGCTACTTTATGCACACATTAAATGGTGAACTTTCTGTGACCTCAATAGAGAATACGTCTATTGCTCGATTCATTTACCATATGGGAGGTAGAAAATTGCATTCATCAACTCCCGGAACCAGTGTTGATAGACTCACACTCAAAATCTCAATCAATACGCTCTCCCGTGAGAACAAACTCATTAGAGATCTGCTTTGCAAATCTCACGCGTGAGATATTGATGCAAAATCAACTCAATCAACTCAAACCGTAAAAATGATTCAGGCGCAATACCCGGCAAAAACTCGTGAAACTCGAATGTTATTGTTTACGTTAGAAAGTATTAACATAATTTTACCAGACTAACAAGAAATTATTGCCGTTTGGGAGTAAACTGTGGAAATACGAGACAATGAGTTAAAAAGGTGAGCCAACTCAACCATGATTTTTTGACTGCTGAGTTGCATGATTGACAACTCACGCATGAAAAATCTCAAACGTGAGTTATGAGAAATTGAGTTTTTCACAACACTGCCCGGAACCAAGAATGATCGTCGGTGACCTCAACGCACACCACCCTGCCTGGGGTTGCTCTCGCTCTGACGCTAGAGGCAATAGTTTGCTTGACCTCCTGGAGAACAATGACATCGCTATCCTTAATAATGGCTCTCCTACGTATTTTGAAGGGTTTTATTCAACGGCAATCGACGTTTCAGCCGTTACCCGGTCGGAGGTCCAGCGATTCCGTTGGAGTGTTAATGCTGACCTTTACGGAAGCGATCACCATCCTATACAAATCTCGGTAGCCGCTGAGGCTCCCACCACAACTAGACGATCCCGCTGGTTGTATGACCAGGCAGACTGGGCCGCATACAATAACAGCATAAATGCATCTTTCCGCACCCAAAAGCCGAGTAGCATATCCGAGTTCTCCTCCGTCCTCGCCCAAGCGGCAATTGTTTCAATCCCGAAAACAAGCAATAAGCCTGGCCGGAAGGCACTCCGTTGGTGGTCTCCAGAGGTAAAAAAAAAACCATCAAAGCGCGCAGAAAGCCCTTCGTGTCGTCAAAAGAATGGAGCTTGACCATCCTTATCGAGATGCGACGCTTGTCAGATATCGTTTTCAGCGCAACGAATGCCGGCAAGTTATACGGGACGCCAAAAGAGCTTGTTGGGAAGACTTTCTCGGCAGTATTAACGCTACTCAAACAACAGTCGATCTTTGGGCCCAAAATAATACCTTAGTGGCAAACGAATCGCTGCTCCGCCCACACTCATCATTGATGGAAACCTTACTGCGGAACCAACGGCTATAGCAAACGGTCTTGGCAAATATTTCGCTAACCTTGCTGCCTTTGACAGCTACGATCCGGAGTTTATCCGACGATCCGGTGTTACGACCGATGACATAGTAAACTTCAACGTACCTGAGAGCAACATCCAACTTTCCATCAACGAACCATTCTTGGTAGACGAACTGCAAAACGCTCTAAGCCGAAGTAAAGGAAAGTCCGCCGGTCCCGGTGACATTGGCTACCCTATGTTGAAGAGGCTCGACGGATCAGGGAAACTAGTACTGCTAGAGCTGATTAACAACCTGTGGACCGGTAACACTTACCCACTTGAGTGGCGGAAAAGTCTCGTCGTTCCTATCCCGAAACCCAGAAATCAAATGCGGGAAACAGCAAGCTACCGGCCAATCTCCCTCACTTGCTGCCTTTCGAAGGTAGTAGAGAGAATGGTAAACCGCCGACTAACGCACCACCTACAGCAACATAGTCTACTTGACCACCGGCAACACGCCTTCAGGCCGGGGTATGGAACTAATACCTACTTTGCGGCCCTTGGCGAGGTTCTGGAAGAAGCGAAGCATAAGAACCATCACACCGAGATGATCTCGTTGGACATCTCGAAAGCCTTTAACCGGACATGGACGTCTTTCGTACTAGAAAAGCTGGTCAGCCTTACCGGTCATATTTTGCATTTTATCCGAAACTTTTTGACAAACCGTTGCTTCAGGGTAGCCATTGGAGACACAAAGTCTGCATCCTTTAAGGAGGAAACCGGTATTCCGCAGGGATCCGTCATATCGGTAACCCTGTTCCTGATCATGATGGATGGCGTTTTCGAGGATCTCCCTCCTGGAGTCCAAATATTTGTATACGCGGACGATATTCTAATTCCTCCGTTGGTTTCTCCATGTCGGCTCCAAAGAGCATTCGATGCCACATATGCTCATCCGGGCATAGGGTCAGTGGGCCTCCAATCGTCATCAACAACCAAGTTATACCTGTTCGTAAGACAGCAAAAGTTCTTGGAGTCATCTTCGACCGCGGCCTGACCTTCAAGCCCCACTGTGAAGCAGTCAGAGCCAACTGTCGTAGCCGCCTGAACCTACTGAAATCTCTCTCGAGACCGCACCGCAGCAACAACCGAGCTATCCGGTTCCGTGTCGCCGCCGCCCTCATTGACAGTCGACTGTTTTATGGTCTAGAAACCACTTTCCTTGCGGTGAACAAATTAATTGAAACACTGTCTCCAATTTATTACCGCTACGTACGAATAGTTCCGGGTCTTCTACCGTCCACTCCAGCCGACGCAGCCTGCGTCGAGGCTGGCCTACTTCCCTTCCGCTACTTGATCACTGCTACACTTTGTACAAAAGCAGCCGCTTTTGCGGAGAGGACCGCTGGAAACGACAGAACCCACCTCCTAGAAGAGGCCGACATCCTACTGGACAGCATAGCCGACGTGCGCTCCCTCCTGTCGCCAAGATCCACTGGTATGGTGACCGTGACTGGCGCCACTCTTCTCGAAAATTCGACGGCAGAATAAAGGACAACTTCAGGGCAGGAGACTCATCAACACGGTTGCGACAATCCGTCGCCGAGCTCCTACGGTCCGATTATACGGCACATCAGCGGCGTTATACAGATGGTTCCCTCTCAACGCAAGGGGTTGGAATAGGCATTGCGGATGACAAGCTCGCAGTAAGCTTAGGACTTCCCGAACAGTGTTCAATATTTTCCGCGGAAGCAGCGGCTATATTTTACGCTGCTACAAAGCCCACTCCCCGTCCGATCTTCATAATCAACGACTCAGCAAGTTGCTTCTACGCTCTGCAATCGGAAGCTCCCCGCTATCCGTGGATTCAGGGGATAATCCGACACGCACCGCCCGGGGTTACTATTATGTGGGTTCCAGGGCACTGTGGAGTTCCCCGTAATAGTAGAGCCGATCACCTTGCAGGTTCCGGCTTTTCCGGCCGCCGGTATACAACAACAGTAGCCCTGGCCGATATTCGACGTTGGGTAAAATCAACGATGCACCTGGCATGGCAGGCTGAGTGGACTAACGCGCGAGGGGCCTACTTGCGGAAAATTAAAGGAAGTATCGATGCTTGGACAGATACCAAGTCAATGAAGGACCAGAAAGTCATCTCCCGGCTGAGAACCGGCCATACGAGGGTCTCCCACGATCTTGGAGGGACACGTTTTCACCGAATCTGCGAGGTCTGCGAAACGAAGAACACAGTTGAACACATAGTCTGTGTATGCCCGATTTACGAAAATTCCAGGCATATGAACGGGATTTCAGGCAGCATCCGAGACGCTCTTGGAGACGACCCAACCTCGACTGCATCGATAATATCTTTCATCAAAGAAGCCGGACTGTACTCCAAAATTTAGTTTTCCTCGACATCCTGAGTCAATATTTTGCGGCAAACCTTGCTTTAATTTACTTCGTGATTTTCAAACACCTCGGATATCGTCCGTTCTGAACTTTTATTTCAATTCATGTTTTGGTAGTCCTGTGACATCCCTTAATTGTTGTGATGCAATCTTTTAACATGTGGCTATTGCCTTTTTAACTGTCCCACGATTAAGTAATAACTGTGTTTAAGAGTCTAAAATTAATTCAAAATACTTTGTAGTTTTTTCAGGCGAGTCCTTCTGACTCGTCCTGCTCATCAGACTAGGGATAACCCTTCCTACGGTAGAAAATCCCTCAATGAAAAAAAAAAAACAAAGTACCGTAATTTTGGGTGAAATTGATCATTTTTCACTGTTTTCTTGGTATTCTTTCTAAAATGTTATCAATATCATACAACTAAATGCAGGAAAACAAGTACGACGGTGAACCTCATTGGCTCATGCACCGAAATTGTTTAACAAATGTGATGTTAGTGCCAAAAATCTGGTCTAGAATTAAAAATCGGGGAATCCCATTTCGTGGTGAAATTGATCACTTATCATTGTTATTATTGTTAGTTTCAAAATTCACTTTACATACTTAATTTTGACCTCCTGAATACAAATACGCTCTCCAAATTCTTAACAAGACAATATTTATGGAAATAATCAATAATTTAATTTCAACAATATCGCGAAAAACGCCTAAATGTAGGCAATTTCCAAAGGATTTCCCTACTTTGTTGCAGAAAATTGAATTTTTCAACAAAACGAGCAAATTGGTAAGAGTTTTGATAGTAAAATCTGTTTTGGAGATATATTGTTAGCATCCTCACAAACTTTCAGGTATACACCATGTCAAATCCTTGTTTGGAACTAGAAGTTTATAGATGATGATCAATTTCACACTAAACTTGATTCTAGAATTTTTCATTATTTTCATAGAAATAAACATTCTGTGGCACAAAAAACTTCACTATACACAATTAGACATTATTTAAGACAAACAACGTTAATTTACTATAGGTTGCAATGAGCTTGGTGCACTGTTAGTAAAAAATAAAATCGCGTGACACGGTGATCAATTTCACCCTACTGATCAATTACACCCGAATTTACGGTACCCCCAAAACAGAAAACTGACTTTCGATTACATGAAAAATGATATATCCATCCAAATAAAATCTTTCGGCAACCTGTCAACTGCAATCGATAGCTAGGATGCCAGTACTTGTTTTAAAAATATAAACTGTAATTCTTTAAAACACTATGCATAAATATCCAAGTTTTCTTCGAAAAACTATCAAATTTACCCCGTTTTACGGTATTCATATAAATAATTTTGCAAATAAATTCATCCGAGCTAGTTTTATTGACCTGCCGCTAGAGAAGAATTAGGGGGAGATCCTCCGGTACCGGACACTTAAGCCACTAAGTTCATAATTCGAAAAATATTGGTTTTATGTACTCGTGTTACCCTTCTTCTTCTTTCTGCCGTTACGTCCCAACTGGGACAAAGCCTGCTTCTCAGATGAGTGTTCTTATGAGCACTTCCACAGTTATTAACTGAAAGCTTTCTTTGCCGGTTGACCATTTTTGCATGTGTATATCGTGTGGCAGGTACGAAGATACTCTATGCCCTGGGAATCGAGAAAATTTCCTTTACGAAAAGATCCTCGACCAGCGGAATTCGAGCCCACGACCCTCAGCATGGTCATGCTGAATAGCTGCGCGTTTACCGCTACGGCTATCTGGGCCCCGTGTTACTTATTTATGATAAATATTATCATTTTTATATTGTACAAAAATAAATTAGAAAATTTGAATATGAATTTTGACATTCGATTTTGATGATGTATTTTAGTACCAAATTGATCGATCTTGAAAGGTGGCACCCAATACTGGACACGATCTGGAAATGCCTCGAATTCTGTAAATTTGAGCATAGTTGAATGTTTTTACTACAGGAATATTCAATGCATTTGCAACACTTACAAAAACAATTTGAGTGTTTCTTAATTTGCAAGATGTCCATCAAAAACTACTTTCATATATGATGATAAATAGCACATTTAAGGATGTTGTTCTGATTGTTCATTCTTCTTAATTTTATTGCATATGTGATGTCACGATCGACGAAATCCATGAAAAATGAATGTATTTAGAGACACTGGTGCAACAATAACAAAGATATCATACAACAAATCAAGTTGTCCGAAACTGGGGGACAGGAGGTGCTTAACAAAAATTGTAATTTGTCCATATTCTTTTCAATTATGGTACAAAATACATTCATACTATCAAATAACTATTATGTTCGATCATGCTTGCGTGATCCAAAGTATTTTTTTTTCATATTCAAAATAATTACTAAATAACCTCAAAAGTAAGGTGATACGTCAATTTTTTTAAGATTTTCAAACTTTTCTACTTTTCAAAACAGGCATACTCATTTCAAGGATATGTTATACTACGCAAACATTCGTCTCCATTATAGCTTTCATCTCTTCTAATACACCATCTTGATTGGACCATGATTTCACAAGTTTTCGACTTTGTCCGGTACTGGGGGATCTCCCCCTACAATTCCCAGAGTATACAATAGATTAGACGACTTTTAAATTGAGTTTCGATTGAGTACCATTTCCAGGAAGTTTGATGACATATTTCAGCGGAATATTTCAACCAAACCGCCACACAAAAACCTAATGTTCGGAATTTGAAACAATTTCATTCATTTATTTAGTTAACATCTACACAGATAACACTGAATCAACAATTTCACACCACACTACTCGGTTCGTGGCCGCATCTCTCCATCCTCGGTTCTGCCCCACGCTTGCCAAATCGATACGCACTTGATCCGCCCACCTAGCTCGCTGCGCTCCACGCCTTCTTGTACCAACCGGATCCGAAGCGAATACCATCTTTGCAGGGTTGCTGTCCGGCATTCTTGCAACATGCCCTGCCCATCGTATCCTTCCAGCTTTGGCCACCTTCTGGATACTGGGTTCGCTGTAGAGTTAAGCGAGCTCGTGGTTCATCCTTCGCCACCACACACCGTCGAAGATCGTCCTAAGCACCCGACGTTCGAAGACTCCAAGTGCTTGCAAGTACTCTCCGAGCATCGTCCACGTTTCATGCCCGTAGAGGACTACCGGCTTTATGAGCGTTTTGTACATGGTACATTTGGTGCGGGCGTGAATCTTTTTTGAACGCAGCTTCTTCTGGAGGCCACAGTAGGCACGACTTCCACTGATGATACGCCTCCGTATTTCACGGCTAACGTTATTGTCAGCCGTCAGCAAGGATCCAAGGTAGACGAACTCGTCGACCACCTTGAACGTATCCCCGTCTATCGTAACACTGCTACCTAGGCGAGCCCTGTCGCGCTCGGCCCCACCAGCTAGCATGTACTTTGTCTTGGTCGCATTTACCATCAGTCCAACTTTTGCTGCCTCGCGTTTCAGACGGGTGTACAGGTCTGCCACCTTTTCAAATGTTCGGCCAACGATGTCCATATCATCCGCGAAGCAAACAAATTGACTGGATCTCGTAAAAATCGTACCCCGGCTGTTAAGCCCCAGCTCTCCGCATAACACTTTCTAGCGCAATATTGATCAACAGGCATGAAAGTCCATCACCTTGTCGTAGTCCCCGGTGAGATCCAAACGAACTGGAGTGTTGCCTGAAGCCTTCACATAATTTTGCACACCTTCCAACGTCGGTCTTATCATTCTCGTGAGCTTCCCAGGAAAGCTGTTCTCGTCCATGATTTTCCATAGCTCTACGCGGTCGATACTGTCGTATGTCGCCTTGAAATCGATGAACAGGTGATGCGTTGGGACCTGGAATTCACGACATTTTTGGAGGATTTGCCGTACAGTAAAGATCTGATCCGTTGTCGATGGGCCGTCAATGAATCCGGCTTGATAACTACCCACGAACTCGTTTACTACAGGTGACAGACGACGGAAGATGATCTAGGATAATAATTTGTAGGCCGCATTTAGATTGATGATCGCTCGAAAGTTCTCGCAATCTAACTTGTCGCCTTTCTTGTAGATGGGGCATATAACCCCTTCCTTCCACTCCTCCGGTAGCTGTTCTGTTTCCCAGATTGTGCCTATCAGCCGGTGCAGACAAATGGCCAGCCTCTCCGGACCCATCTTTATGAGTTCAGCTCCAATACCATCCTTACATGCAGCTTTATTGTTCTTGAGCTGGTGAATGGCATCCTTAACTTCCCTCAAAGTGGGGGCTGGTTGGTTTCCATCGTCCGCAGTACTGACGAAGGCATTTCCTCCGTTGTCCCGTCCTTCATTGCCTGTGCTCTCAGCGCCATTCAGGTGCTCGTCAAAGTGCTGTTTCCACCTTTCGATCACCTCACGCTCGTCCGTCAGAATGCTCCCATCCTTATCCCTGCACATCTTGGCTCGCGGCACGAAGCCGTTGCGGGATGCGTTGAGCTTCTGATAGAACTTACGCGTTTCTTGAGACCAGCACAGCTGTTCCATCTCCTCGCACTCCTTCTTCTCCAGGCGGCGTTTTTTCTCCCGAAAGAGGCGGGTCTGCTGTTGCCGTTTCCGTTTATAGCGTTCCACGTTCTGCCGGGTCCCTTGCTGCAGCATGACCGCCCGCGCTGCATTATTCTCCTCCAAAACCTCCTGGCACTCCTCGTCGAATCAATCGTTCCGTCGACTCCGTCCCACGTACCCGACGTTGCTCTCAGCTGCATTGTTGATGGCTACTTTTACTGTTCTCCAGCAGTCCTCAAGAGGGGCTTCGTCCAGTTCACCCTCTTCCGGTAATACAGCCTCGAGGTGCTGCGCGTATGCGGCTGCGACATCCGGTTGCTTGAGCCGCTCTAGGTCATACCGGGGCGGCCGTCGGTACCGTATGTTGTTAACGACGGAGAGTTTTGGGCGCAGTTTGACCATCACCAGATAGTGTTCAGAGTCGATGTTAGCGCCACGATAGGTCCTGACGTCGATAATGTCGGAGAAGTAGTGCCGACCATCAATCAAAACGTGGTCGATTTGCGATTCTGTCTGCTGTGGTGATCTCCAGGTGTATCGGTATGGAAGGCTGTGCTGGAAGTAGGTGCTACGAATGGCCATATTTTTGGAGGCGGCAAAATCAATTAGTCGTAGGCCGTTTTCGTTCGTCAGCCGGTGGGCGCTGAACTTTCCAATCGTCGGTCTGAATTCCTCCTCCTGGCCAACCTGAGCGTTTAGATCTCCTATGATGATTTTGACGTCGTGGCTTGGGCAGCTTCCGGAGGGAGGGCTGTGCACGTTAATTATGCTGAAGTTGAAGAACCGGCCTTTGATCCTCAACTTGCACATTCTCTCATTGATCGGCCACCACCCGATCACGCGCCTCTGCATATCACCAATCACTATAAAAGCTGTTTCCAGCTCATGTGTATTGCCGCAGCTCTGGTAGATGGTATGGTTACCTCTAAACGTTCGCACCATTGATCCCTTCCAACACACTTCCTGCAACGCTACGATGCCGAGTTCGCGGTCCTCCAGCACGTCGGCGAGTATGCGTGTGCTCCCGATGAAGTTGAGAGATTTACAGTTCCACGTACCGAGCTTCCAATCGCTAGTCCCTTTACGTTGCTGTGGTCTTCGCCGATTGTCCCGGTTCGTATTCTCTCGTTGATTATTCGTTGCTTGATTTTTTTACGGCTGGCTTGCAGGACCTGACACCAACCCCCTAGATTTCAGGAGGACCATTCCCCCTAAATGTTCGGAGGACCATAGTGCACAGTTTAGCTTAGAGTCCTTCTCTGGCACTCGGACGATGATCAGCCGCCCCTGACATGGGGAACAGACGCTGTTGTGAGCCGCTCCTAACATGGAGTACAGACGCTCCAGGTTTGCAGAAGCAAAAGTAAAAGCAAAAGCAAACCCCCCCTTCCCTGTCAGCATACGACCAAAGTTCCCACCGGGGGTTGGTTACTCGATCTTCCCTAAGGTTACTCGTACCCCGGCCAGTACCGCGAGGAGGTAGCGATAGGAGTAGCTGGGCAAGAGGCTAAGGACCGCACAGAAGGGTCTATTTTATTCGTTTAGGTACGCGAGGTACCAATGGTACGCCGTGCCAAGCCATTTACCAACCAATTTGAAACAAAACGGTAGTAAAATAGAATATGAAAAGGCAAAGGCAAAGATTTGGGATTAACCCTTAACTCTTAGACAAGATTGACGCATCCTTCAACAGTCGAGAGCTGTCCTGGCCACGTCCTTGCGAATGCTGAGGGATGGGAAGGAATAGTTAATTGAACACCTTCTTAAGAAAGATGCAGAGAACTCTACGGCCTCTCATTGGTGTTATGGGATATTGTGTAATGTTAATAGGATGGGAACGGCCAACGGATACGTTTGGTAGACGTTCTGGCACATATATCATCGGTAATATTGAGGTATTGTGTACAGATGGGAACAAACTCAGTATAAGATGTTTTGTTTGATATGTGAATAAATTCGGCACACATATATCTTAAACGAGAAGCACGCTCTAATCGTTTATATGTATTGGATTTACAGGAGAGAAATCATGTGAATCTTAGATCTGTACACACGTTTCGTGAATTGGAAGTAAATATGTCTGTACCCTTTGCTTCTGATATTTTTCCTCTTCGCGAGTCTCTCTCAGGTTATCACATGTCGTACTAAAATACAGGAATTGAATTCAGTCAACTCGACAAACCTTGTAAGGGAGCCTGGACGTTCCTCCATGGATCTAACCTGGATCAACGTTTTGAAAATCAAAAAACACCTTTATCAACGATTGAGTTTGCTGCGGCAAGGTACGATGAACTTTCGCGAGCCAACGGAAAGCATGATATTTATGGTCCAACTATAATCCTGGCACGACGTATTTACGGTCTGAAGAACTATGAAAGGTATATCGTGGTAACGCATTCAGATCGTAGACACGTTCGACTGTTGGCTACCCATAAAGAATAGACGTAGACAAAGGCCAACGTGTACAATGGGTTGAGACTCCCTTCAGCAGAACTATAGCTATTCCAAACCCCAATCCCAAACCGAGAACCGACCAGGTCGATAATTCCTCGTTCGATTGTTTGGCTTCGAGAGACAGAGTGCAGTGAGGTCCAATCCTGAACCCATTATAACCGGACGATAAATTAAATATAGCCAATATTTGCATTGCGGGAGCCGGCAGTAGCCAGTTGTTGTTCGAACCTGGGCACGAACAGCATTTTTTCTTCAGCAGCAGTTTACTGCATTCCGGTGAAACATGTTTGCTTACACTTCTCACCGCATACCACCGCATTGCCGGGATGGAAACAGAAATGGTCGTAAAGCATTAAACAATCGATGGTGGAAATTTATGGCGCTGCAGTTTTGTTGCCCATCCTCCTGGAGTCCTTCCGGACTCCGGATCGACCCGTTCACAGGAAGTGGTCAACTCGGACCGAACAGGGGGACGGGAAGCATCCGTGTCGTGGCATGCAATTTTAGTGTTTCACTCTTTTGTTTATGGTTTTGACGATTTAGTGCGATAATAGAGAGATGGTTGTAGAGAGCTTGCTACTTCCCAAGTGGACGGTCATCGCACAGGGCTGGGTAATAAATGGCATTTCTTCTCAAAACTTGCGGTAGCAGCTAGGAGTGAACTGAACACACGTTTCGGAAGTCGACGAGCTGTCTGTAGCCGGACTGGAACGGAACAAGATTTATGGAGCAAACCACTTATCTCTTGGTACTTTTGCGTGGTTTGGGATAACTTGCAGGGTTAAAGGATAGTGAAGATTGTTTCATTCCGTAGCTAATGGTTTTGTAAATGCTTTACAACTAGAAGTTAATCGTCACCCTCACCTGAGAACTTATTGAAGTGGCTTCGTAAAGCGTAACACACGCTTGAGCCTCAAACAGGAAAACTAAATGAAGAGTAGTACAACCATACTTCTATTTGCGTAATTGATCTAGGGTACGTAAAAAGTTCTTCTTTTTTTTTATTGCTTAGCCTTACGTCCTCACTGGGACAGAGCCTTGTAGGCTTAGTGTTCAATGAGCGCTTCCACAGTTATTAACTGAGAGCTTTCTATGTCAAAGTTGCCATTTTCGCATTCGTCCAAGTCCATTACGAAAAGATCTTGCACCGGCCGTGAATCGAACCCAGACACTTTCAGCATGGCTTTGCTTTGTAGCCGCGGAATCTAACCACTCGGCTAAGGAAGACTCCCAGCGTCTTTCATTGAACATCTCGAATCAGCAACTCGCATTTTGCTGCAATGTAACGAATCTCTCTTAATGGTAGCACAATTGCGCATCATATGCAGTTGAAATTGTACTGCACAGATATCAAGATGTAAACTAATCTCTAACACACCCCCATAACTATAAACTTTACAATGCACCGCTGCACTTGCTTTTCCTCGAAGAAGACTGACATCATATGGCCATCGCACAGCTCGTAAACGACTATCATCCGGAGAAACCGGCATCGCTCGGCAAGGCACAAGACAAAGAAAGCCATAAATCATTGGCCGGGTTCTCCAAGATAGGCCACAGAGATCCGGTGCTCTGTAAAGTCAGGTCCTTGTGGACAAATTCCTACCCCGAAGTGGTCATCCCAGTAGCAGTATTACCGAAATGCACCTGAGAAATGTAATAATTAAAATCCTTCCGAGTGCCGCTTGTGGCATTTTCTTGCTGCACCGACTGGACCCGGATGGAGAACCGATAATAATTTAATCAATTAAAGCTGCCTCTCCATCTTGATCGAATGGAACGGTTTCCCCCCGGATACACAACCCTCAGGGACGAAGTCCCCCGGAAGCGCCATCGAATGGAGCAACAAGAAGGAAAGCCATAATTCATGTGTTCCAGGTGTACTCGTTGGAAAAGTAATTAAAATCATTTCACTTCATCTGTCCTGCTGTCTCTAGTTAGAGCTAGCTCCCGTTTTCTAACGTTACGTTAGAATGTGTTTCTCCTCATTTCGCCCCTCCTGGTTGGCGCTATTTGTGTTTGAACAAAGTGCCCTGTCCCGTTCTGCGCATAGGGTTACCAGGGGGCTCTAACTGAAAAGATTTTTTTTTAATTCTATAAAATACTGGTAAAGAGTACATTTAGCCCGTTTTTACTAATTTGTTTGTCTTTATTTTCGTGTGTTGACCACTTCTCACGTAAATTTTCTTTCTCTTTCTAACAATGAGAGGCTCTCTTCGTTTACTTTATATTTAATCAATAACAGAGCCACATTAACGTCTTCTATTGTGTTTTTTTGTGTGACACGCTAGGCAATGACATTTTTTTTCGATTCGAAGTGAAAAACTTCCCATAAGTTTCAAAATTGCACTGTTTTAATAGAAAGAGAGCGAGAAAGGAGAGAAACTCTCATTGTTTCATGGATCCTTTAGTTAAGTTCAGAGATTTCTGTTTTCCTCATCTTTTAAGTCGTTGTCTCAACAACAAAGATTAAAATAAATTGAAATACTCACTAATTACGAATTTTTCTCGATTAAAGAATGCAAACAATAGTCAAATTCATCAACAAATACTTATAGCTTTCAAAAATTGAACCTTATTTTTACGCCTGTTTATTTGACATATGAGCTCACTATTTTGTACATTGACATTGGTAGATTTTTTTTTATTATAGATTATTTTCTTTTATAATAAAACACATATTATTGAGCAAATCGTTGGACTTTTTGAAAATATATTGTCATTCAAGTAAGACTTCTTTAATGGTGAAGATGCATCGAAGCCAATTCTCAAATTTTCAAGAGCAGTAGTCCTGACCTGATATACGTTTGCGCTGAAAATGTGATCTATTGGTCATCACCAGTGAGTGATCAATCGATAGAATTTTCAGCCTAAGCGATTGTCTGATTCTCTAGATTTGCGCTCTTGAAAATTCGATGTTTGGCTTCGATGCATCTTCACCTTCAGGAAACAACTGTATTGAGTGTTCAGTGAAAATGTTCTCCACAAAATTAAAAATTCAATTGGTTTTTAAAGGAACCAGAGAGGAATGAATGTGTGAAACCTTGGATCTGAAAAGAACTTGAAGTTTTTCTATGGATATTGATACGGCGACAAATGAGGTTTTGAGTGGGCTCTCTGTCGACTTGTAGCATATCGCTAACTTTGTTTGTTTTGGTGTTGCACAATTTTAAGCTGGATTTTTGTTAGCGCGTCATTTAGTTTATGAAATTATCACTTTTAAGTACGAATAAACCTGGGGTAACCTCTCTCTAGAATGATTTTGAAATCGTCCGCAATATTTTCTTTGTACATCTGTGTACAGATAGCCGTAGCGGTAAACGCGCAGCTATTCAGCAAGACCAAGCTGAGGGTCGTGGGTTCGAATCCCACCGGTCGAGGATCTTTTCGGGTTGGAAATTTTCTCGACCTCCCAGGGCATAGAGTATCTTCGTACCTGCCACACGATATACGCATGCAAAAATGGTCATTGGCATAGTAAGCTCTCAGTTAATAACTGTGGAAGTGCTCATAAGAACACTAAGCTGAGAAGCAGGCTCTGTCCCAGTGGGAACGTAACGCCAGAAAGAAGAAGAAGAAGAACATCTGTGATAATTGCTTTGACAAGTGTCGTAAAAATTCAGCCAAATGATTCCCGATCAGCGCGAAAACAAACAAAAACAAACTCCGCTAGCACGAAACCAATCCTACTATAAGTGCGAATGCGACGAGAAAGAATGTGGGTGCAACACACACACACATTCAGTTTCACCCACTGTTGGTGTCATTTCAAAATTCAATTTCACCTAGAGGCACTGAAATTGAGAATTGAATATAAAAAATTCCAAATGAATTTTATATTACTAGTGTAAGAAAATGGCAATGTTATGCCTCTATTTGATGAATCATGGTAGTCTTTTAAGAAAAAATACAACTTTTGCCATTTGCGGACGTTTTTGTGGGGTATTCTGATGGATATGATTTTTTTCACAAGCGAATTTACAAAAGGGTCGTAAAGCCCTGTCTCAATTTTAGTACCAAACGCTTAAGTTTAGGCCGGAAACACATGTTTACGCAATTTTTAAATGATTTTCGTTTGTTTAACAACACACAAAGAAGAAATCAACGATGACGGAACCCTACTGAGGGTCGGCGTTGTTGACTGTATATTGAAATATGCAGACACTGGTTTGGACACCTGTACACCCAACCCCCCTCAGAGAGTCTGAAGTGCAATTTTGACCGAAGCGATGGAACCGGACATTATTTAAGATTGATGTTCATTTTTGGGTTTTTGTAATAGATGCATCTATCCAAAGTTATTAAGCGAAAGGCACTTCCTAGTTTTCTTTTCAAAAATTCAACCATACAACAAAATTTAAAGCGATGACATGTAGTTTGTCAAGTGAACATGCTTGAGTAAAAAAATGAATTTCCGATAATACTAAAAAATTATTTTACCCAGTAAACGACACAAAAACGTATTTCCTGAGCTTTTTTGTCTGTGACTCAAAATAAATGTTTTCAGTGTAATCGAAAATTTATTTTGTTTCTCGAACATGTTCACTTGACTGTAACAATTAATTTTATGTCAAACAAACTATATGTCATTACTTTTAATTTTGAGTTACAGGCAAACGGGCCCAAAAATAGGGTTTTTCGTGATATTTTAAGTAAAATAAATTTTGAGTGTAATAAAAAAATTCAATTTCTGCTCAAACATGTTAACTTGACTTCTATAAGTAAATTATTGCCGAAAAAAACAGCACGTCAAGGCCATGAGTTTTTAATTTTAAACAAACAAATTCAGGACATAAGTTTATTTGTATTGTTTTCTAGGTTAAAACAATTATGAGTGTAATCTTTTTTTTTTCTACTTAAGGTGAAACAGTTTGGAATCAACTTCCACGATTGCACTAAAACTTCAAAGGCACAAATCTCGCGAAGAAAGCATCTAACAACAGTGCACTTTATACTTGTGCACTAGCATAAAGCTTTTTCCAACTATTTCTCCAGTTAAGTGCCTTTGAAAACGTGAGTGGGGCACAAATCGGCCAATGTGGCAGCCTTTCTTTGGAATCCGAAATGCTTCACCTCAAACATATTCACTTGACGGCTACTAGTAAATCCATGCCAAAAAAAAAACTTCGAGTCGTAGCCATTAATTTTATTTACAAACAAAAAAGTTCTGGAAATATGTTTTCTGTGTAAAATAAATTTTGAGTGTTATCAGAAATTATTTTATTTTACTCCATCATGTTCACTAGACTTTCACAATCAATTTCATGTCGCAAAAACTATATATCATCACTTTGAATTTCAAGTTACATGCAAACGGGTCCTAAAAAATAGGGTTTTACGTAATAGTTTAAGTAAAAGAAATGTTGGGTGTAATTAAAAAATCTATTTCTGCTCAAACATGTTCACTACACTCGAACAAGCAAAGTAATCGCTTTAAATTTTGTTTTGTTGATGAATTTTTGAAAAAAAAAATGCGTTTATTAAAAAACTTAATGATTTTGCTATTTTTTAACCGATTTTGAAGCTATTAGCATTATTCTCTGCAAAACCAAATTTAAAAATGTTTGTTGAACATCAAACATGTCTGAAATACACACTAGTCTGAGTTACTAGTAGTTTATCCAAAATTTACTTCATATTATTAAATCCAAATCCATTTCCATCTATGTTTGGCCATAATTCCATGAATGCTCAACCGATTCGTAACATGTTCACATGATTTTGAAGATAGTCTAGTTGTTCTCGAACTTGATGAAAAAAAATGTTTCTGATTACTGAACAAAAACTACATAATCACATGAGTTTTGAATGAACAAAAAAACACTAATTTCTTTGTTGGAAATTACCTTTTTTACTCCTTAACACTCAAAAGGCTAAGTTCTTTCAGGACACACATTATCAATTCAAAAAAATCATAACTCAAGTAAATCTCAACCAATTTTCAGACAAGGCCTGTTTTCATTCTCGTTTTGATGGCATGGATGACAATCCTAGAATACCGTTTGGTTCCGGATTTATTCCTGATTTCCTTTGGGTATCTAAATATGGCCATTTGGGGTATTTCAATTATTACTTTGGTTTTGCCTATGAAACGTCCCTGAAACAACATCATGCAATCAATTCTACCTAAGGCTAAAGGCTATTCTGAAGGTATTTCGGTGGTTTCAGTAACGGCCAATGTAGCCGATGGGCTTTATATAATTATAAAGTATTTTGATCACTACATTTTTTTGTTTTTAATTTTTTGGAAGGGATTATAAGAGTACCCAGACAACCAAAATGTACGTATAACGAAATCAGCTCGGAATCGAAATGATTTTTTTTGGCTTAAACCTTGGGCCATAATATGCAAATTAGGAAGTTTTATACGATTTTTGAAACATTTTTGTATTTTTGAAAATGTTATTATTTTTACATTTTTCTGCATGCAACCAATTACAGAAGAAGAGCCTGGTGGAATTGAAATGTGTTCCGGAAAAATATATAGCGCAAAATGATACTTTAATCGAAAATAAAAATTTGGGTTTAAGAGGGTTAAACGATTTTTTCAAATATTGAAATTTAATTTTATTCTTGAACAATTTTTAATTCCCGTGTAATTAACGGGAAAAGCCACCAAGCCTTCCCTCTGATTGCAAAAACAAATAAATAAAATGCACAAGTTTCTGTATTACACATTAAATGAGACCCATATATTTGTAGGCTATAAAATAATTGAAATTTTAAAACGATTTTTAAAAATACGATAATTTAGAAGTCATAAAAAACATAACTAATGCGTGTTATGGGCCAAGATCTAAGCCAAAAATGAAATCGCAAAAATATTCAAATTTACAAGGTGTACGTTGTCTAAAGGCGGGTATTAGAGATTTAGGAAAAAAAGACTTTTCAAAAGCAAATATCGTAAAGGTAGAATTTTATCAAAGTTTGAGAAAGTGCGAGTTAGTCTATGAATCTTATTTCGTCAAATTACGACGCTTGTTAAGCATCTCTAGTTTTATTTATAAATTCTAAAAGTATTTTTTTAGGAATTCCAGCAGTATAATTTTATGGAAATTCGTAAGAAAAAACCAGAACCATCTTCTAAAAACTTGTTCGAGGAAATTTTTAGACAAATCTTTAAAGGAATTCGTGAAAAGACTTGAGAGGGTAGGAGCCATATTACCTATTGCTGATGGAGCACTGATGGAGTTTAATAATGCATTCATTGAGCACTGTTTTGATAACTCCAAGGCAAACCTTTACCGAACTCCATGAGAAATCTCTGTTGAACTATAAGAGTAATCCTAGTACCGTAATCCGGGGTAACATTGATCATTTTTTTGAATATTTCTTAAATATTTCATTTGAAAATGCAAATGTTGCAAATTTTATATTTTTAAAACAAGTACTGCCACCCATAGCTCGTGACTATATACTGCATTTTGTTTTTTTTTAAGATTTAAGCATGTTTTAAAAAATGTTTAAGTGATTTTTTGATTTAGCTGATATGGGGTAACATTGATCACCTGTGTAAACAATGTTTGGTAATATTGAAAATATCGTTACTTACTTGAATCATGGCCCCCGAAGCCGAATATGAAGGCCAAACGCTTACAAGTCATTTACTTTTTGAGTTATTTTAAAATTAAAAACAACTCGAACCACGGAATACGCCTAAAGGTAGGCAATTTCCTAAGGGGATTCTATATTCTTTGTAGTAATTTGTTTATGTTGCCTAATTGAGCATACTTATGAAAGTTTTGACAACGGAATCGTTTTCGGCGATGCCATTTTTAGTAAGAACCGCATTTTCATTGCTCATATCATTTGCAGAACTTATGTGAGACATCTTCGGTAGTATCATCCTTGCCAATTGAAATCATTGTTTCGAAAAGTTGACAAATTTACGCATAATGTAAACGCAATTTTCACAAACATCCTCACTTACATTAGTTTATGAATATAAGAAAGAGATGCATCATTCTTTATTTGGAAATGTTCCATCAATAAATGATGATACGAACTTTTTACGAGTTGAGTCATTCCGATCAATGTAACCCCGCTGATCAATGATACCCCGGATTACGGTACCGTAAAACGGGGTATCTTTGATAACGCGGGTAACTTTGATAGTGCCACCACATACTAAACGAAATATCATAATTTCTGTTAATCAGTTAAGCAAAACTAATGAATATTGGTATGACACTTCATGTAAGAGAGGTTTTCATTTGAATCAAGAACATTTGAGGCTTTTTATACGAATATTAAAAATTGACACTATTTTAGCATTTTCGAAACGCTTACAAACAATCTGTTCCACGATCACTATTTGAAGTACTTTTGAATAGTTGGCCACTTATCTTTGACAGCCTAGTTATCATAGAACTTGAATACGGTCTCAAATCTCTTGGCGAAAAGCATTTTCACAAACTGGGACACAAACATTTCCATATAACGTTAAACGCCTAGGGTTATGCAATGCCCTACAAATGTTCGTTTTTCATTCAATTTTGTTCGATTCATAGTCCATTATCAAAGTTACCCCAAAACAGAAAACCAACTTTCGATTATATAAAAAATTGTATATTCATTCAAAATAAATCTTTTGGCAATCTATCGACTACAATCAATAGCTAGAATGCCAGTACTGGTTTTAAAAATATAAATTATAATTATTTGAAACAGCAGGCATAAATATTCAAGTTTTCTTCGTAAAAAACTATCAAAGTTACCCCGTTTTACGGTACCGTAAAGTATTCGTAAACATATGCGGGTATGGAACATGGTACTCTCTCAAAATTAAAAATAAATCTTCATAATTCGCGGAGTTTAGGCACTTTATGGTGGTAAATTTCTTGAATGAAAGCGCGACAATTTTTTATCTGAAAATTGATAATTTGTTGTTTCATTGTTTTTCAATTGTTTTACCACTAGATCATTGATTTCTGTATGAAGCAAGATAAATGAACGTATCAATTCTTCCCAATAATTATTGGGCCAATTGCTCTAATTCGATTTATCCGTGATCATCAGTAATATCTGGAGCAGTGATTGAGAGCGGAGAGATTTGAGAATATCTCTTACTTATCGCTCTATATTACATTCATGATTCGCAACACATCATAAGAGTCTGTTTATCATCTTGGTAAGTAA
Organism: Aedes aegypti; assembly: GCF_002204515.2. Classification (NCBI taxonomy): domain Eukaryota; kingdom Metazoa; phylum Arthropoda; class Insecta; order Diptera; family Culicidae; genus Aedes; species Aedes aegypti. The sequence continues at coordinate 74,827,641 of NC_035107.1, forward strand.
GCGAGAAAAACAGGTTTTATTATCGCTCTCTCTTTGGGGCTCTCGTTCGCTGCTCTTATTCATCAAGTTGGTTACAACTTATCGATCATGGACCGATACAGATGGGATGTTTTCCTTCGGTTGCTTTGATCGTTGAAGCACAAATCAAATGAGAACGAATTTTTCAGTGTCTGATCTGGAGTATAGTACACTTGATTCCATTTAATAAAACAGAAAAGGATACACATTTTAAAGTAAAAAAGGGTACTCTTAAACGAGAACATCTGGTAATTCTACACCCGCAGGTGAACCGACCGAAGCAGAGCAATGCACAAAACCTTATTATTAGATGCGTCAAGCAATAAATATAAACACGACGTGGACAAGCAAAACCCTCAGTTTCGCAGATGAAATACGGTGCCTGCTCCGGAAGATGATTTATTTGCGGTGGAGGGGTTAAAGCGGGCGGCCATTTTGGGAAGCGATTTAAACCGGGGAGGGGTACACAAACTTTCGTTTTGCCTCTTCGGGATAATGGGAAAATTTACATATCCTCGCAAATACGCAAACTCTGTTGGGGACCAACAGAGTTGACTTCTGACTGGGGCAAACTAAGCGAAACTAATTAAAATGAAAAATGGCAAGAAGGAACCCTCTCATTGCTACGGGCACCAACAGTATTACATCACATGTTTTTGTATATGCTCGATTATCTGGGGATGGTTCGTTGTACTTGCGAATTAATCTTCGAGTTACTCATGCCAAGGGGAGAACACACTTTCCTCGTAATGTTTTGCAGTAGATTCCGGCTGAAGGGTCAACCTTCCTCTTCCAGCAGTGGTGCGCTTATCAACGTTTTTCCTCGCAACCATCCAAAGGAAAAGTTTTTAATTTATGCCTTCTACGCATCGTTGGATTGGGTTTGTAAAATTTAGCTTTAAAGGCGGAAGAGTGGCATGGGGCAAAAGTTTTGCTGACTTTTGCCAACAAAACCTGTGGCACTTGGAAACTGGAATGGTTTTACATGTGCTGGGAAAAGTGTCGCATTGGATGATTTAGATGAATTTTGTAACGCAGTCATAAAGATGTGCTCGCGAGCAAAGGTGTTCTATGTTAAATCATATGTTGGAAGTTTATAACTTTTGACACATATGTTTTGATGGTGAATAGTTTTCATCGTACAAAATTAGTCAAATGATGTACAGAAAACTGAATCCAATCTTCCAATCTTCCAATCTTCCAATCTTCCAATCTAACAATTTTTCAATCTTCCAATATTCCAATCGTCCAATCTTCCAATCTTTCTTCTGCCAAATCTTTCAATCTTCCAAAATTTTTAATCTTCCTTTCTGCCAATCTTCGAATCTTCCAAACTTCCAATCTTCCATTCTGCCAATCTTGCAATCTTCCAAGCATCCAATTTTCCAATCTTTCAATCTTTCAATCTTTCAATCTTTCAATCTTTCAATCTTTCAATCTTTCAATCTTTCAATCTTTCAATCTTTCAATATTTCAATCTTTCAATCTTTCAATCTTTCAATCTTTCAATCTTTCAATCTTTCAATCTTTCAATCTTTCAATCTTTCAATCTTTCAATCTTTCAATCTTTCAATCTTTCAATCTTTCAATCTTTCAATCTTTCAATCTTTCAATCTTTCAATCTTTCAATCTTTCAATCTTTCAATCTTTCAATCTTTCAATCTTTTAATCTTTCAATCTTCCAATCTTTCAATCTTTCAATCTTTCGATTTTTCAATCTTTCAATCTTTCAATCTTTCAATCTTTCGATTTTTCAATCTTTCAATCTTTCAATCTTTTAATCTTTCAATCTGCCAATCTTCCAATCTTCCAATACTGCAATCGTCCAATCTTCCAATCTTCCGTTCTGCCAAATCTTTCAATCTTCCAAACTTCCAATATTACATTCTTCCAAACTTCCTTTCTGCCAATCTTCCAAGCTTCCAGTATTACAATTTTCCAATCTGCCAATCTTCCAATCGTAGATTCCCTTCCACCGTCAATCGATGTTTCAAAGCACATCCACTTCAAAACGTGCCAAAGCGAATCCATCCGATGGCGATTGGTGATTGTTTTATCTGCATTCTAACTCAAATCGAATAGATGTCATTACAAATAAATAATCAAACAATCACTTTTGTTGCTTTCGAGGAAACCCCAAACAGTGATATCAGTTTTGGTGGATAATGATCGATTTTGTGACGGGGTTACATATCGTTGTTGGCCTGCCTAGCTTGGATAGATACCGAACAACTGGTTCTGTTTGATAGCATGTCGGCGCCAGCACAGTAGTCTATTTGTTTAAAAACTGATTGATTTACTGATTTCACCACGATGAGCTATGAGAATCGAATCGGATCGAATCGAATTCGTCGACGACGTAACGGAGACAGACGTCACGTACCCATCGGGTGATTACGGGTGACGGGGAAAAGGGTATCCGACCGGTGTGTAATCACGTGTATGCTCAAGTTCGATAACGCACTTAGGCAGGGTGTTTATTTTCGTTGGGCTACCGTTTATTTATTTATTTTTTGTTGGTTCTGTTGACATATCTTCAGGTGAGAGTCAGTTATTTGAAATTTCGTTAGAATTAACGTTTTAACTAATGTTAGTATACGTTGTCATTAGATGTATTTCTTTGAGGACAAATTTGTAAATTGGAAGATTAAATGCATGGAAGATTGGAACATTGAAAGATTGGAAGATTGGAAGATTGAAAGAATGTAAGACGAAAGAATGGAAGAGTGGAAGATTTGAAAATTGGAAGTTTGAAGGAATGAAAGACTGGAAGATTGTAAGCTTGAAAGATTGGAAGATTGGAAGATTGAAATAATGGAAGATTGGAAGATTGGCAGAATGGTAGATTGAAAGACTGTAAGCTTGAAAGATTGGAACATTGGAAGTTTGGATTATTGGAAGATTGGAAGATTGGAAGATTGGATAATTAGAAGATTGGAAGATTGGAAGATTGGAAGATTGGAACATTGAAAGATTGGAAGATTGGAAGATTGAAAGAATGTAAGACGAAAGAATGGAAGAGTGGAAGATTTGAAAATTGGAAGTTTGAAGGAATGAAAGATTGGAAGATTGTAAGCTTGAAAGATTGGAAGATTGGAAGATTGAAATAATGGAAGATTGGAAGATTGGAAGATTGGCAGAATGGTAGATTGAAAGATTGTAAGCTTGAAAGATTGGAACATTGGAAGTTTGGATTATTGGAAGATTGGAAGATTGGAAGATTGAAAGAATGGAACTTTGGAAGATTGGAAGATTGGCAGATTGGAAGATTTGAAGATTGGAAGATTGAAGGAATGAAAGATTGGAAGATTGGAAGATTGGAAGATTGGAAATTGGAATAGTGGAACATTGGAAGATTATGAACATAGTTCTATCCGACTATCCAGTCTTCGTATAGAGTTTCAGGCTGTGACAGTAAGTCGCAGAAATCTGCTAACCAAGCCACCATTGTTTCTAATTTACAAACCATTGGTTCACGTTGAAACGTAAACTCCAATGAACCTTACAAAAGCTCTACTAAATTCCGCACAATCATGCTCCAGAGTCTGAACGTCCCGTCTTCAACCTCAAACCTCAAAATCTTCCCTTTGTTTCTAGTTTCGACCCTCCACCGAATCACACTCGAAAACGCGTCGGACACACTAAACAGAATATGAAAATGAGATTCCGTGTGTGTTGACAGGAATATCCCGGGAGCTCTGTGTTCTGGTTTTGCGCAGCATGGTGGACATTTTCCGTATTGTGTGTATGCGTCCGTCCACTGCCTCACCGTCCACGTTGTTCCTATGCATTATGTATAATGACCAAAGCGTTCGGTTATAACGTTATAACGTTGCTTCTGATAGCGGGACTATGTTTCGGAAACCAAAACGCGCTCAGATGTTTCGAGATTGGCGCGGTGGAGTTCCATGCCCGGAGAGGTGCATGTTCAAATGTCCGAATTAATCCCACTCCGAAAGCCTACAGCCAGGACTGGGACTATGGCGAGCTTGGTTGAGGAGTCATCGGAAACGGAGGGCACGACAGGTGCCAAAATGAAGATATGGGTTTTGTGTTCCGTTGTCCTGTGACCTCCTCTCCCCTTCGCAAGAGAATGATGACCATTTGCGTCCAGTGGATTGCAGATAGCTCTGTCGGCCTGCGGTAAATACACTGCCACAGCGAATGCTCACCGTGTAGGTGCACAGCAAAAAAACAAACTGTAATATCAAGTCATTTTAGCTGCATTTCATCCAAGTCACTATAGTCACTAATAATAAGGCACAAATCAGTATTAACAATCCATATTGGCATTAAAGAAGCACTACAAATGCAAAAATGCCTATAAACAGCACTTACACCGCATAGAAACCCTATAAATGTTGTCATTATTGCTTTCACGCCTACAGAATGTTGGAAAATAAGAAGATTGGAGGATTGGAAGATTGGACGATTGGAAGATTGGACGATTGGAAGATTGGAAGACTGGAAGATTGGAGGATTGGAAGATCGGACGTTCGAAAGATTGGAAGATTGGAAGTTTGGAAGATTGGACGTTTCGTATTGGACGATTGAATGTTTGGAAGATTAAAAGTTGTGATTGTGATTGAGTTACCTCACGTCCAATTTTTGTTAAAAATAACAAAAAACCACGTCAACCGATACTAATTTATTTTTTGCTGTGCATATTATGCTACATAGACTGACAACTGGACTGCCTGGTCGGTCCTCCAGTACCATTCGGTTAACCCGCCAAGAACGAACGCACTGGCACGACACAATCATTATGCCGGGTTTGGAACACTGATTTCCGGAAATAGCAGCTGCTAATGCTCTCAATCGTTTGCGAGATAAATGCCTGGAACCGGGCTGGACCTGGGCATAAAGCTCCCCGGCCGGCAGGACCTTTAGAATAATGAGGATTGCTGAAATTGACAGATTTATGATGAATTATTGGCGGCGGGGATCGAACTGTGCTGTGTTGTTTGCTGTTAATTCGTTCGGAGGTGGATTCGTTGAGGACCACTCGAATATATTTGTGCGTCGGAAAGTCAATTTGATTATCTGGTCTAAGCTTGTGGTTTGATCTGATATGGGAAGATATGGTTCTGTTGAATAGTTGTGAATATGTTACTTTCGCGGATTCATGTTTCGAATATAAATAATTGAGTTTCATAAGGATTGAAGTTTTCAAGGATTGGAGTATTCAATAGTTGACAGATTACATTCATTCTTTTAATGGAATGAAATGGAAGATTGAAAAATTGAAAGACTGAATGATTTGAAGGTTGAAAGATTAGAATCTTGGAAGATTGCAAAACATTGAAAAATTGAAAGATTTGGAGATTGAAAATTCGACTATTGGAAGATTGGTTGGAAGATGGTTGGAAGATTGAAATATTGGAAGATTGGAAGTTTGGGAGATTAAAGATTGGAAGATTGGAAGATTTAAAGATTGTGAGATTGGAACTTTCGAAGGTTAAAGATTGGAAGATTAGAAGATTGGAACATTTACAGATTGGATGATTGGAAGTTTGGAAGATTAGAAGATTGGAACATTGGAAAACTGGGAGATTGGAAGATTGGAAGATTCGAAGATTAAAAGATTGTTAGTTTTGGAAATTGTAAGATTGTACGATTTGAAGATTGGAAGACTGGTAGATTAGTTGATTGGAAGTTTGGAAGATTGGAAGATTGGAAGAAAGGAAGATTCGAAGATTTAAAGATTGGAAGATTGAAAAGTTGTAAGATTGTAAGGTTGGAAGATTGAAAGACTGGACGATTTGAAGATAGGAAGATTGGTAGAAAAGTAAATTGGAAGACTAGAAGATTGGAAAATAGGAAGAATACAGGCAAATAAGGACAGGTTTGGAGAGGATCTGATCCGATAATGTGTTGGCGTCCCTTGAACATCCATTATATTGATTATGGTAGCGTTAATATGAACAATATTTTTCAACAGAATATCACTTTTTTGAATTCTAAATACCTTATTCTTTTAATCATCGAATATCCGGGTTCCCTCGAACTATAACTATGATGAAGTCAGGCACTGTGCTACAGCAGATCTAACAACTGGTTTCAGTGAAAATTGCACTTAACATAAAAAAGCCAAGAACAGAGTTGGAAACATTTTTATAAGCCGTATTCTGAAAAGATACAGTTCCCATATCTATTAAAACGAATGTTTGTACAATAAAATGATAACACAAAGGTCTTGATAGTCTCTTTTTCATGCAAAATAGTATCTAAAGTCACTTTTTTTCGCATTCGATGAATCCTGATGAGGCTCCAGAGATACTACTACTAATACAGGTTAACAGATTCCATTTGAAAAAGTGTCTGGAACTCTTCTAGTGATTCAACTTGAACTCTCTTCAGTGATACGTACCGAGACTCTTCCAGCGATCCCTCCTGAAATTCTTTTCAATATTTTTCTGATGATTGTCTCAGATATTTGCCTTAAAAATCTTTGAATGATTTCTCAAGATATGCTACGAGGAATTGCTTTAGAATTCTAATAATTGGAGAATATTTTAGGATTTCAAAAGGAATGCTTCCAGGAAAAAAATTCTCCATTGATTCTCAGTTTGATAGGTTTGCCACCGTCAGAACCACCACGCTGCTGTTGTGAACGAAATGCGAGGTTTTTTTTTAACAGTGTTGTACAAAATACAACAGCGCGACTACTGAAGTGTTAAGGGTGTGTTGGATCACAAAATGCTACAAAAAAATTTTTCAAGTTCTTTCAAGAGTTCCACACGAGATTTTCAAGGGATTTTCTCTAGAAAATCCTGTAGGAAACTATGCAGGGCTTCGTTTAGTAAATTTTCTAATATTTTTTTTTTCAGTTTTTCTGGAGCCCAATTCAAAACTATCTCACGAGTCCATAAGAAATCCGGAGATCTTTAAAAAAAATCTCCCTTGTAGGAATATGTCATGTATTTCATCAGGATAAGTCAGTGGTCACCAAACTGCGGCCCGCGAGAAGGTTTTGTGCGGCCCGCGAATGGATTTTGAATGTTAATGTGATGCGGCCGCATGCTATAATTTGTAGTCATGCTGGTGTTTAATCCTTTGCTCTTGCATCTTTGTTCTTGGAAAGTCAGTCATTGAAATCATGTAAAATGTTTCTGCGTTCATGCATCTTCATGGCATAAGGAGTAATATGAAATTGACTTTGACTCACTCAAAGATTCAAAGTTTCTGAAAAACCTGATTTTTCTTTTAGAATCTTGAAGGCACGGCTATGGACAAAAAGTCTTTAAATCTCTGAAAATCTCTCTTCTGAACATATTTAAGTTTACAAAATTGAACCAGGATCTTGGTCTTGCAGAAGTGTCCGCAGAATGCTGATATTTTAAATTTTGACTTCATAAATGACTTCTTCTGTAAGACTTTGAAAATTATGTTATTCGAAATTTTTTACTATGGATTGCTTTCTGAATTGTTGAGGAGCCCGAACGTAAAGAAATGTACAGTATTGGACAATACATCTGCAACTTTTTCGATCTTCCATACAAAATGGTCTACTTTTGTGGGATAAATCTCAATTATTTATAGCCCGATATGATTCACACAGCATGTCGGACGTTACTTAAGTGTCAACATATATTTTTAAGTATTTAAAAATTGAATACAAACAAATGAAAAATTATATGGATTCGATTGAAGTGAATTTTGCGAAAAATATTCAAACGATTAATCTCCAAATATAAGAGACCTACACAAGTATCTTCAGCATAATCTCATCTAAATGTACAACATTGCTGAAGATACTATCAATCTATTTGGTCAATTTTTTGGTTTGTGTAAATTTTGAAATTTATTATTGCTTTTAATTCGTAAAAGAAAATAAAAGTTACAAATATATGTTAAAATTCAAGATATGTTAAAATTTGATATGAATCGATTCATAAAAAAGTAGATAAAAACCTCTAAAGTAGACCATTATGTATTATTAATCGAAAAAGTTGCAATTGCATTGTTCAATACGGTAAGAGACATATTGATCGTATTTGAGTTGAGTATATTAATAAAGCTCTGTTTCTAGCTTTAAAAAAGTTTTTCAATGTGAGTTTTTACGTCATGAATTCTTTTGTATTAGCTAACATTGTTTATTAAAAACATGGCATTTTTTCTGTCACTTATATCTTTGCTTCCAAACCCCTTTGCTTTGATCATAAAGTTTCCAGAAATGTATTATCCGTTCTCATAAAAATAGTGATTTAAAGTGAGCTGTTAAAATTAATCATAAATCTTGCGGCCCGCGACTGATTTTGAAAGAGTTAAGATGACCCGTGTAATCGGTTAGGCTGAGGACCACTGGGATAAGTGATATCTTAAGGATTTAGTATAGAAATTTCTCCGATTTTTTTTTCTGGAATTCCTTTCAATAGTTTTTAATACATTTTTTTAGCATGTTCTTGATGAAATTCATTTGAAAATCCTGTAAGAATGATTAGGTAAATTTTAGGAAGAACCTTTTGAAGACCTTCTAAAGGAAACTTGGGATAAACCACTTTTTTAACGAACTTTCAAAAACGACTCCGTGGGGATCTCTGGGTTACTTTCTGACTGAAATCCATAGAGGAGTTGCTGGATGAGTTCCGAGAAAGGTCACTCCCTTGAGAAGTTCTTGAACGAATCTTTGAACAAATCCTTGGAGTAATTCTTAAGGGTATCTCTGGAAAAGTTTCATGATGAATTCCTAAAAATAACTCGAATGAAAATCTGGGAAGTTTTCCTTTGGAAGTTTAAGAAGGAATCACTCAATGAACTCTTTAAGAAATCTTTGGATTAATAGCTGAAGGAAACTGAAAGCGAATTTAATGTTGAGGATATTTATAAAAAAGAACATATACTTACACTCAAGATAAAGACCCCTTCTGATTCATGTGCCAATCTACATGGATTTTTTCAATAGGTGTTTGCACACGGAGAGCTGGAAATATTCCGTAACTGGTTCCTGTAGGGTGTAACCATTTTCAAATAAAACGATAGTTTAAAATTCTTTATTTTTATCCAGATCTAAATAGACGACATGGCGAAAATCACACATTTTATTTGTCTATCAGGACTCCCGGAATTGTCTTCGAAATTGATAAATTTTACCCAAAAGTAAGAAGATATTTTATCTCTTATTATTTCGAAAACTCAACCGCAACCATAATTTTGGGAACATGTCTGATAGCTAGGGGCCCAAGAAAACCTCCTGGAATTCCTCCAGGAATGCCTTCAAGGATAACTTTGTGATTTTTTTCCGCTGATTCCTTCAGGGCTCTCTCCAGTGATTTATCTTGAAATTGCTCAGAGCTTTCTGCAGTAATGTCTCAAGTGATTACTCTACTAATTCCAGAGATTTGTTCAAGGATTTCTCCAGGGATTCCCCCTAGCCTATCATAACGAATCTGTACAACAATTTATCTAGCGATTCTTCTAAAAAAACTTTCGATGGCAACCGTATTTTAATTTCGGTTACGATAGGGCACACATTCCTTTACTCCAGAGCTTTATTCAGAGATGCCTAGAGAGATTCCTTCAGAAATTTATTGTAATTCCTACAGAATTATTTTCGGAGACTCCTCCAGGAATTTCTCCAGCAACTTCTTTAAAAATTTCTCGAGGGATAACTTCAGAAAAATCGGTACAAAAAGTGTTCAGAGATTTTTTTTCCCTCCAAACAATCCTGCAGTTGACTTCCTCAATGAAAACGTACAGTGATTTTGAATTTTTTTCTGGAAAAAAAATCCCTGGAAAATTACAGGTATTAATTCCTGTAACGATTTCCCTGGAGGATTTTCTGGGATAATTCCTGAAATCCCTTGATGAACTCGTAAAGTGTTTTCTAGTAGGATCACTAGAGGTGGCAAGTATCCTTGGGGGAATCCATAGAGGAATTTCTGGAGAAAATCCTGGAGGAATTCTCGAAAAAAAAAAATTGGGAAAAATCTTGAAATCTTTGGACTAATTTAGGAAGGAATATTTGGATTATTTTTAAAGAATCTTGTGATAAGTATTATAAGAGTTATTCCTCCACGAATTTGGCAATACGTACAAGCATTTTTTCCAGAAAAATAAAGACAGAAAATTCTCCAGCAAAATCTCTACAATAATTCTTTCAGAAATTTGTCCAAATTTCTCCAGGAATTTCTCTAATGATGACTCTAGTTATGTTTCCAAGGTCTTCAGCAATTTTATCGAAGTAATCCTTCTGAAATTTTTCCAGCAGTTTCTTCAGGAATTTCTCCAGAGATTACTCCAGAAAAGCTTTTTTATAGCTCCTTTAGCATTTGTTCTAGGGATTTTTTTTTTCAGGAATTCCTCCAGAAATTTTCCCGAGTATTCCTTCAAAAACTCATGCGAGAATTTCTCCAGTGGATTTTCCAGAGATTTAAACAGAGATTCCTCAAATAATTCTCCCAGAATTTCATTTAGGGATTCCTCCATAAAATCCTTCAGGGATTTGTATATATTTTTCTATAGGTCACTCCTGGAATGCTTCAAAGTATTTTCTATGATTGTCTAGAAAAATTCTTGGAGGAATCTCTGGAAGTATTATTGGGATTATTTCTGATTATTTCTGATGAATTTCCGGAGGAATTTGTTCTTCTGATTAAATTCCTGGAGGAATTCATGATAAAGTTTTTGGAAGAATTTCTAGAGGAATTCTTGGGAAGATTTCCGAAGGTATTTTTTGAAATCCAGAACAATTCGCTAGATAAACTTCTAGGTAAATTCCTGCAGGATTTGTAAAAATAGTTGTCTAGTTGTAAAAATCCTTAAAGTATTTCCTGCGGCGATTTTGCTTGAGCTATATCTAGGAGAATTGCAGGAGAAAACTCTTGAGGATTCCCTTTAGGAATTCCTAAAGCAATTACTTGTAGAGTCTCAGGAAAAATTCCTGGTGGAATCCCGACAGAAATTCCTGGAGGAGTCTCAGGAGAAATCCTTGGAGACATCTCTGCAAGAATCCCTCTAGATGCTGTTCTGGAGGAATGCTTGGAAAAATTTCTGGAAGCATTTCTGGAGAAATCTGTGAAGAATTATCATGAGAAACCTGGAAGAATCACTAGACGAATCTTTAAAAAAAGTTTATGGAGGAATTTTATTGAAAACTTTGTCTTGCCATCGAACAGGCTTTTGAAAAATGACATGCTATCTCCCATACAAAAATACACTTTAGTTTACCCCCCCGTTTTACAACTATTCCACCAGATTTTCTAATCCTTTTTTACGAACGACCACGTCGCATCCCTTGTTGAAGGCAACAGTAAAAAACTGTTAAAATCCGTTGACCCATTCGGATGCCATTTCGTGACATACAAACACCATTCCATTTTTATTTATATATATATAGATAGATATTACCAAAGGATTCTATGGAGAAATCACTGGAGGTATTTCTTTTGCTACTCTTTGAGAATCTCGTTGCGAAATCTCTAGAGGAATCCCTGTAGATATTTTCCTGGAGGAATTCTTTGAATATTCCTTGGAGAAATCCCTGGAAGAATTCCTGGAGGAACTCCTGGCAGGTAGGTTGAAGGTACTCCTGGAGCCCTATCTGATCCGTTCTAAAAAAATCTGGTTGTGATCAAAACTTATTCGTGAAGGAATCTCTGGCGAAATCATTGTATTTATTTATTTATTATCCATGGAGGATTCTTCAAAAAAAATCCTGGGGAAATCTTTGCAATATCGTAGTTGGCAACACTGATTTAGTAAATCATAGAAATGGCAACTAAAAATTTTAACATTTTTCATGTCTTCTATAAAGTTGTTAAACATCTTAAAACGCATGTTTTTGCTGAACATCGCACCTCTCTATCTCTTAAGGAAAAATAATTATCAGTCGAGTTCGTTTTAATAAGGCTTATTTGTTTGATAGTAAAAACCCATGCAAAGACGCTTATAGACAAAAGTTTTTATCAACTGCCGAAAGGGGAGATATGGTACTTTCATGATTTGTAAGAGTTGTCTGCGCCATTTTGCGCCGAAGCCAGTTATAGAGGCCTAAACTACCCCATGAAAAAAGAGTAATTCATGAATAACTTTGTTATTTCAAAAGATAGGGTGATTATATGTTTAGAAAAAACACGGGTTTTTTATGACAAACAACTTTGTAGAAAACACAAAAAATGTTAAAAATCTTGGAAAAAAGTTATGATAAAAAATATGATTTTTAGGGGCCATTCACATACAACGGCATATATCTCAAAAAGTATAAGAGATAGGAAAATCGTGTCTTCGACAAAGTTGTTTCAAATTGCCAATTCTACAGCTTTGCCGAAGACACCATATGTATATCTAAATGTTTTGAAAAAATAGTTTTTCTATCTCACTGCTAGGTGGATTGATCACAAAACCTTTTTCGTCAAAAGTTGCGCTTTAATATACCAAGAAATTTCCCCGAAAAAACTATATCGCTAAAATCAAAGGTTTGGGCACTATTCAAAAAGCGCATGAAATCGAGCAAATAAAACACAGTGCAGCGCCACCATCGCCTTCTTTATCCAGCAAAGACACGGATTGGTTGGGTTGTATTTGGGCGTAGCCGAGGCTCAGGAGAAAATTCTTCTCATCGACTTCTTCACTTGTGTAAACAGTCCAGTGATGATGATGGTGCTTCACGATTCAGTGAAAAATTTCTTCCGTGTTGAGCGTGCGCGGGTATCATCAACAATCGCTTTTGATTCTGCCGACGTCCGGCGCGCTCGAAACATCTTTGAAGAATCTACAGAACGCACCTCTAGCGGTCAATTCCAGACGGGGCTCTTATGAAAATATTACCATTTTCAACTCCCAGACAGTAGACGGATAGCGGAACGCCGTTTACTCTGTCTAGAAAAGCGGCTGCAGAAATCACCAGAGTTCTATGATAACTTGAAGCAAAAAATTGTTGAATATCAGCTAAAAGGTTATGCGCATATAGCAACGGACAAGGAACTAGAAGAGGCAGACCCAAAGCGAGTTTGGTATTTGCGTTTAGAGCTCGTCATGCATCCAAAGAAACCGGAAAATGTCTGGGATGTACCGTGAACCGTGTAGTCTGGGATGCGGCCTCAACAGTACAAAGTGTTTCACTGAATTGTTTTCTGCTGAAAGGACCTAAACTGTTCACCTCATTACCCGCAGTGCTAAGTCGATTCCATCAGAGACAAGTGGCCATCAGTGGAGATATACGGGAGATGTTCCACCAGGTTTTGATACGACCGGAAGATCGTCATGCACAGCGTTTCCTCTGGCGGGACAGCCCATTGCTCCCGATGCAAGTAGTCGTCATGAATGGATCTTGTTGCTCTTCGTGTTCATTGCAATACATTAGAAATTTGAACGCGAACGAGCAGGCAGACGAGTTTCCAAAGGCAGCAGAGGCGGTGAAGAAAAGTCATTACGTCGATGATTATTTGAATAGCGGTCGACGAAGCAATTGCGGAAGAAGTAAAAGCGATACACGCTAAGGCAGGGTTTGAAATTCGGCACTGGATGTCAAATTCAACCGAGGTAATCCACCGAATAGGCGAATGTAGCGAGGACACAGACAAAAGCTTCGTGATGGACAAGTGCAGCAGTATAGATCGTGTTTTGGGCATAACTTGGCAAAAAAAGATGGATGTTTTCTTGTTTTCTTTCCAGTTGCGTGAAAATCTTCAATCTCTCATAACCGAAGATGCAGTACCGATGAAAAGAAAAGCTTTAAGTCTTGTGATGAGCGTCTTCGATTCTTTGGGAGTAGTGGAAGTGATTCTTGTTCATGGAAAGGTGTTGCTTCAGGACATACGGCGCTCTGGAGTTGATTGCGACGAGAACATTCCAGAAAACTTGCTCATACGTTGGAAAACATGGTTACAGATGTTAAAACAACTCGATCTGGTGATCATACCTCGCGTTATTTTCCTGCCTACGGGCAACTGGCCTACGACTCATTGGAGCTACATATATTCGTAGACCCCAGTGAAACCGCTTACGCAGCCTGCGCGTACTTCCGTGTAATCGACCGTGAGGTCGCTCGATGCTGTCTAGTATCGGCGAAATCAAAAATCGCTCCACTCAAACCGATGTCTATTCAACGACTTGAACTCCAAGCTGCGGTTATGGGAGCACGCCATACGAAAACAGTCGTTATCAATCACAAGCATAAAATATATCGGAAAGCGCTATGGAGCGACTCCACAACAGTGCCCTCGTGGCTGAGATGAGATCCACGGCGCCACATACATTTCGTGGGATTCAGGATTGGGGAGATTTTCTATATTAAGACGAAGACTGCTGGCCTCGACCGTTGCAAGAGTCTGCAGAAGAGTTACGATCGGTGTACGTACAAACCAATGTCGTGATCAAACAGGTGATCGACTTCAAGCGTTTTTCAAAATGGGAACGTTTGATACGTACTGTCGTTTCAGTTCGTCGTTTCTACGAGAACTGTCAGAGGAAGACGAAAGGTGAACGTTCATATCTCACATTATCTTTGAGTTTTTCGAAGAATTGAAGAATGCGAAGTTCACTGTGTTGAGATTGGTTCAACTGGATGCTTATCCGAACGAATGTGAGTTTTTACTAAAGAGCCAAGATGTTCCACCGAGTCAACAGCAGAAGACCAAGAAGAGTAGTGCTCTTTATAGTAAGTCTCCGATAATGTGTAAGGGTAATCTTATCCGAATGATACGGTGTACTGGAGAAGTTGAATGGATTCCCAATGACATGCGATTTTCAGCGATCCTACCGCGATCAAGGTACGTTCTTTCTATGAATCGACTGACGGAGAAACTGTAGTGAACGAGGCTATGCAAAAGTACGCTGTCACCACACTAAGAGTTCTAGTAAGAACTGTAAACACACGCTGCAACTGGTGCCGAGTGTGTAAGGCGAAACCTCAAACACCAACGATGGGCCCCTTACCAGCTGTATGCATTACTCCTTACGTCCGTCCATTTTCCTTCGTTAGGTTAGATTACTTTGGTCCGCTAACTGTGCAGATCGGTCGCAGCAGTTCAAAACGATGGGTTGCACTCTTAACGTGCCTGACGATTCGTGCTATCCATTTGGAGGTAACCATAAGCCTCTCCATTGAGTCCTGAAACTGGCAATTCGGAGGTTCATAGCGTGTAGAGGAGCTCCGTCAGAAATTTATTCCGACCAGGGCACGAACTTTCAAGGAGCGAGTCAAGAACTTCATGAACAGAGCTGCGCCATAAATAGCTCTCTGGCTGGTACTTTCACTAATACTAAGACACAGTGGAAGTTCAACCCTCCCTATGGACCGCATATGGGAAGAGCTTGGGAAAGGCTCGTACGATCTGTAGAGGCGGCTCTGAACGCTACATCAGTGAGCAGAAACCCGGACGAAGAAACTCTAATGACGGTAATGGTGGAGGTAGTGGAGAATTCGCAGCAGGAGGCGCTAACTCCGAATCATTTTTTGATCTTGAGTTCTTCCGGTGTGAATCAACCATCAGCGCTCCCAGTAGACCCGAAAACGGTGCTTCGTTTAAACTGAAACTTAGTCCGTGCAATATTAAATCGGTTTTGGGCGCGATGAATCCAGGAATACCTACCGGTAATCTCCAAGCAAACCAAATGGTTGATGCAGTCAGAACCATGCGAATCGGTGATCTAGTAATCGTTGTGCAGAACGACATCCGTAACAGCTGGGCAAGAGGGAAGGTGATCCGAGTTTATCCTGTGAGAGATGGAAGGAGTACGGAAGGCGGATGTTCAAACCTCTACAGCCAGTAACCCTGCTAGCTGTTCTGAACTTACAAGTGCCAGGTGATGGTATAGCAGAAAGAACTTCGTGCGATACGTGTGGGGACATGTTGGCAACACGGAATCAGCCTTTCCAACAGGGATCAACACTGGCGAAGTGACAGACAACTACAATGACACAAAGAGGACGAAATAAAACGTCAAAAAAGTACAAACACTGAAGATTTTAAACAGTGCACGTAAAGAAGCAAATTGGAAGTAAAATTTATAAAATAGTAATCTACACACAATTGTTACTGTACGATGGAGAACTCATGCACACGTGAAAGACTTATATTCTTGAAGTATGTTACTGAAGCGGATACGATTCGGACTACCCACATAAACGAGTTTGCTATAGGAAAGTCCGAATCGTATCCGCTCCAGTAACATTGGGAGATTGGAGGTTTGGGAAATTGAAAGATTAACTATTGGAAGATTGGAATATTGGAAGATTGGCAGAATGGAAGATTCGAGTATTGGAATATTGGAAGATTTGAAGATTGGCAGATTGGAATATTGGAATATTGAGAGATTGGAAGATTGTACGACAGATTCCTGGGATGAAAACAATTCATTTAGACAATAAATTGCAAAAAAAACACTCAAAAATCTTAAGTTAACACCGTAAAAGCACGAGATTGAGTAACAGACTTAGCAGAGGATTAAAAAAGTATATTATCCTATGCAAAAACTATTCATTCATCGCTTCAAATAGCTGCATTACACCCAGCCTGCCTTGATCAGAATATCTCCCATATCTACCTCTCCATTTCATTCCGCAGCCAGTAATTCATTATTTATCGATGCCCATTTTTCCGCAGCATTGCAAATTAAACATTTTATCTGTCTGCAGTTGGACTATTTTTCATCTGATTTGACCGAACTGCGAACAAAAAATATGGCACTCGATTGTTAATCCCCTCCGCGTAGAGATATCGATGCAGGGTCGAGAGGAAAGGGTTAAAAAAAAAACCGAACTCATCCAACAATATAAATGCCTTTTGACGTTTGATAAGTTATCGCCGGTGCAGCCCCTGCCGGACGTTATTGTTGGCAGAGATCAATTCTACTCCGCACCGCGCTGTGAAACTTGGCTCACGGGATTAAAAATAAATTAAAATTTATATTAAACATCAAAAACATGTCAACCGGATTCTGGACAGGGAAGTTTTGACACCGTCCGCCAAACAAAGCAATCCTTCAAACTTTGATCAATTTCGTTTTGGACTGTCACTGTCAAAGTCGCCTACTGCGTGGTATGAAGGTATCAATCAAATCAAGTAGCCACACCGGTCCCAATATTTGAGCCCATTCTCTCTCTTTGGCAAAATTACCGTTCCGATTCTTGAAACAACGATACAAACGAGGCCAACATCCAATAAAGGGAAAGTCAAATCTAATAAATAGTTTTGGTTTCCGTAATCCTTTTGCTGCGTTCCTGGGCTTAATTTTGCAGCACCCCTGCCAAGGGCAATGACAACTTCCCTTGATAATAAATGTTTGTTTCCTTAGCCGTTATAAATGATCATCCATTTCTGAGGGAGAAGTCAAACTGTGAGTTTGCCATTTCACCCTCCGGTCGCCTTCCTGCAAGAACCACAGAACGAATTAATGAACCGAACGAACATCGACGACTACTGAAGGGAAGGGACCGAGATTTTTTTTGCTTCGACCACCGACCGACAAATGAAGGCATATGCGTGCGAATCCGTGCGAGGATATTAAGGAAACATTAGGCAGTAATTGTTATTACACGCTATGTTCCCCGTTTTCGGCAGCGGAGAATCTTCCGGGGACTCCCACTGCGAAGAAAACGATGCTGCGTCTTTCCTTGGGCATGGGAATCGTAGTGGCGAACCGACGACGTCATCACGCAGCAAGTCATGACTCCCAAATTAAGACATTAGTAACGCCTGGGTCGTTAACGACCCGTTACTAAGCGCGAAGCGAACGTTACCGAAAGTCACGTGGCCTACTTTATGAGCCGCTTCGTAGCTGGTGGTGGGCCATTCATTGAACTACTAGTTTCCCTGTGGGAAAATTAGTGCCTAACGAGCGCCACTGACTCGGAACAAATCGAATTGATTCGTCCGGATTGGTTCCACTTTAAACTCCACATTGCTAGGAGCGCGAACTCGCTGAGAGCCGTGTGATTTCCTGGTCGAAGCGAGATGACCGGAATGGTGTAAATCAGGGATTTAGCGATTTGTGTGCATAATCCATTAACATGGTTGACTCGTGTTCTTAAATCAACAGGGCATCAGCGTAGAAGCGGACTTCTAGAACGAGTAGATATTGTGCATGTAAGCAGATACCGTGAGCTTCCAGGGTTGATAATACTGTAGAATTATGATTGATAATCATTGATTGTATTACTGGACTCTTAAATCTCCAATTATCAATTTTGAATACTCAACCTCATATCTACTACCTTCAACCTTCAATCTTCAATCTGCAATCTACAATCTTCAATTTTACAATCTTCCCATCTTCCGACCTTCCAATCTTCCAATCTCCGAATCTTCAATTTTCAATTTGCAATTCTCAATCTGCAATCTGGCAGCTGACCTGATTAGTTGCTATTTTTATGGTTTCCTAAATCAGTGTTGCAAACTACAACATTGTCAGTAGTGTCATCTCCTTCATTTTGAATCGAAACCCATTCCACCGAACTTTTCCAATCGAAATGCTTCATTTTCCCCCAGGAGAGAAAACATCCATTCTCATAAATCGCGCACAACAGAACCCCTCCGTCGAACAGAAGCATTGCGTCGCATTTTCACCGAAAATTGAATGTCTCCCGGCCACGGTTCAATGAAACAGCACGAGGCGAGCCGCGCACCAACTCCACATTCCATCCATTTTGCTGACAGTTGCCCCGTCCTTGATCCCCACCACTCGACGATGACGACGAACGACGAGCGCGCAGTCAACGAGCCGCATAATTGCACCCACGCATCTGCGAGGGGTTCGAAGTACACGGTGTGTCTGAAATCGCCATTATCGCCATTATTGAGCTGAAATCGAATTTCAGGTAAACTTCTGCGTCCATGAGTCCTCTCGTGGCGTAGGGGTAACGCGCCCTATCTAGAGAACAGGGAATCGTGAGTTCGTTTCTCACCGAGATGACGTGTAACTTTTTTCGCAAACTTCACATCAATTTGTCCATTTAATCCAATTGCAAAGTATATGTAAAGTTTAGTTGTTCGGTAGTTGTCAAACGTATCATATTATCAGCAGCCAAACGGTATTCACTTCAATGGCCTACCTTATGAATACCAACATTATTTTTTTAAACAAAATTAGACCTCAAGTTATTACAAAACCCGAGAAAAAACGCCCATGCCAAAGTGAATCATGAAAGTGCCCAAGTAGCTCTGCACCCTACTGTGAAAAACAAAAAAAAAACGTTTGTAAAGTAAGGGCAACTTCACCGGTGGTCCATGTTTTGGTCCAAATTTTTGATCTGCCAAAATAAAATAGATCAGTAAAAATAGACCAAACCGCATGCACATGCACCGGTTGTTGTATTTTTTTTCTATCCATTTCGAATGTGATCAATAAAACCAAACAAATCGTATTGAACTAGCAAAATTCTAAAGTTTATTGTCGGAAGCTAGAATTTTTCACTGAATATTTACTGATAAGTGGAAAAGCTGCTGCTGTGGAAGAATTTATCGAAGAACTTTGGAGCAATTCTCGGTTGAACTCCGAAGGAACTTCAGAGGAATTGCTGAATGAAATCCAGGAGAACTTCGAAAGAAATTCTAGGACTTTTGAGAAATTCCCGGAGGAACTCTGAAGGATTTCTCGCAGGATATAGGAAAATTCTCAGAGTAACTCCAGAAAAATTCCTCCAGAGTAGTTCTGAGGAATTACTGGTGGGGAACTCTGAAGAATTCCTGAAGAAAATCCGATAAAATTTCTGTAGCAACAATGACGGAAATTTGAAGGAACCACCGGTGGAGCTCCAAAGGATTTCCCGGAAAATCCATGTGGAACTCTGAAGATATTCTTGGATGACCTCCAAAATGTCTTGGCGGAACTCCAAAGGGCTTGCTGGAGAAACTGCTGAATATTTTTTTGAAAAAATCCTGTAGGAACTATGGAGGACATCTCGGGAGAATTCCGCAGAAATTTCTGGAAAATATTCAAAAGAAGTCCTGGAGAAACTACGAGGGGAATACATGGAGGAAATCCCTGAAGGAGTCACTCCCCGGAGAAATTCCTGCTGCAAATTCCTAGAAACATTCTTGGCTGAAATTCCCGGATGAATTCTATTAGAATAATCTCCGAAGGAATTCCGGGATAAAAGCCTGAAATCTCCGAACGAATTCCTGTACGAAATCCCTAGAGGAATTCCTGATGAAAACCTAAACGGATTTTTTGGAGGAAATCCAAAGAGGAATTCCTGGAGCCAATCCACGGAGAAATTTCTGAAGAAAATACATACCCGAAGGGATTCCTAGAGCAAATCCCCGGCGTATTTCTTGCAGTAAATTCTCGGACAAATGTCTGAAAGAAATCCCCAGGGGAATTCCTGAATGAAATCGAAGGAGGAACTCCTGCTGAAAATCCTGGTAGGCACATCGGAGTAACTTCGGTAGAATTCCTGGAAGAGCTTCTGGAGATTTCTTTAGCCGGACTTTCCCGGGGATTCCCCGGAGAAACAATCTGATGATTCCTGGAGGTGGCTCTGTACGAAATTCTGGAGGGTTGTTTTCCCGCCTTCCATCTTAAATCATTCTTTTTCACCTCGTAGAAAAATCCAAACTGGTAAACAACCATGTGTCAAACCAAATTTGGAACAGCTAAAATCTAAAACCTAATCGGAAAAAAATAAACCAGAAAACTGGAATAAAATACAATTGGAACATCATTTGCAACACTGGTGCATGCTCCAATTTTTTACAGGGTCCACAAATTTGGGCCAAACCAGTGATTTGGACCACCGGTGAAGTTGCCCTGGTGAAGCAAAAGATCAATCTTCGGTTGGTTTCCGCGGTCGCAGTCTATTCTAAATATTGACAGTAAAATAGACCAAACCAAAATTTTGCATTTTCACCGAGGCGTACTAAATTTTATTTTCGAACAGTTCTGGTCTAGATAAACAAGACTGTCATACGGTTTTATTCCATACTGCGCAACATACGGAATGGCAACCAGTCCGTTCTAAAGTTTGTGAACACTACAAAAGCAAAACGAAATTTGCTGTTTGGCGTCGTTTGCGTTGAAGATGTGATTCTGGTGTTGATGTTGAGCGCTAACTTTGCTGCCACAGTAGGGTAACTGGGGGTTAAACGCGCCCTCTAAGGAAGGAAGTGTTTTTAGCTATGAAGAACATTATTATAAGCCTTTTTTTTTATTCATTATCTCACAGACAAACATGTTTTCTATCAAATAGTAGAAACAGTCATTCATTTTCTTTTTTCTGGAGTTAATAAATCAGCTTTTATAAAATGCTTGCTTATCTGCATATTTATTTTTTGCGGGGCAAAACGCGCCACCTGATCTCGGCGCACGCATGCGCAATTATGCTTGCAAATACGTTGCATATATAAGGGCGTTTGATCAGATGTTATTGTTCGATTATAGTATACATACTGATTCAAAAAATGTGCATTTGTAAGGTTCAAATCGGCACGTAACTACAGCGTGGCATTACGTTTGCTGGAATTTGAATTCAAACGGCTGTTTTGGTGTTATAAATTAGAAGTGGCCGTTCAGAAGTTTAAGTCTTTCAATACGCTTTTTTAAGACAAATTCAACACTTTTTTCGCATGGAATACGAACTATGGGAGTGCACTAGTCGATTCTCGGTGATAGTTTCAAAAGTTCTGTTGTTTATCGGCCTGAAAAATAGCCTAGGGGCTGTCCATTTATTACGTAAGACAATTTTGACTGTTTTTCAACCCCCCATCCCCCCATAGTAAGATTTTTTGTATGAAAACCTAAAATAATTTGTATGGCGTGTAAGAAATCTTCTGGAAATTCTTCTGGATTTCTTGAGGAATACTGCAGAGTTATCCCTGGAGACATTTGCATGATGAATTCATGGAGGAAGCCTTGGTGAATCCCTAGAAGAATCTCTTTGGGAATTTCCGGATGCATCCTTGGATGAAACTTTGGTAGAATTTCTGGAGTATTCTCTGGAGAAATTCCGAGTGGGTTATGTTTCAAATGTTTCCTGGTGAAATATTTGAAGAGTGCCTTAAATAAATTACTGGAATACTTGGAGGAGTTCGAGAATATAGATTTTATTTTCTGACAAAATGATCTATGAAAAAAATCCTCGAGATATCTTTGAAGTGGATTTTGGAGAAATTCCGGAGGGAATCCCTGGATAAACTGAAGAAGTAAATCTTGAAGAAACCTTGTTGAAATTCTGGAGAAATTCCAGAAGGAATTCTCAGAAGAATCTTTGGATAAATTTCGGGAAAGTATCTGAATTATGTCGATGTGAAATCTATGAAGGAATGATTGAAATCGCTCGAGAAGTTTTCTAAAAAAAAATCTGTATTATTAAGTGGTGAAATTTGCATAGAGCAATTCCTTGAAAACAAAAAATAATCGCTGATGGAGTTTCTAGACGAATCCCTGGAGGAAATATGTGGAAGAATCCCTCGATAATTTGCAGGACTCCCTGATCTAACTCTGAGGGAGTCCCTTTCGGGATTTCTCGGAAGAATCTCTGAAGAAATCTGTGGAAGAATTCGGGAAGGAGTTTCTGTTTATGGAGTCTCTGAAATATGTCAAGATAATATCTTTGAAAGAATCACTGAAATGCTTGGAGGAGTTTTCGAAAGAAACTCTGAATTATTTCGTGACGTTCATTGTTGTTAATTAAGAAATTCCTTAAGAATTTAAAAATGATGGAATTTAATAATGATAGATTTTCTTGAGGAATACTGTGGAACTATCCCTGAAGACATTTGCATGATGAAGCCTTAGAAGAAGCTTCTTGGGAATTTTCGGGAGAATCCCTGGATGAATTAGTGGTAGAATTTCTGGAGCATTCTCTGGAAAAAATCCGAGTGGGCTATATTTCAATTATTTCGTGGTGAATTCTTTAAGGGAAGCCTTAAAGAAATTACTGGAATACCTGGAGAAGTCCTCGAAATATATTTTATTTCCTGACAAAATGATCTAAGAATAAAATTGCTCGAGATATCTTTGAAGTGGATTTTGAAGAAATTCCTGAGGGCATCTCGAGACAAATTTCAGGAATAATCGCTGGAAGATCCTCTTCAGGAATCCCTGGACAAATAAAAGTATTAAATCTTGAAGAATACCTGGAAAAATCGCTGATGGAGTTTCTAGACGAATTCCTGGAGGAATTCTATGGAAAAATCTCTGGAGAATTTTCAGGGCTCTCTGTTGGAATTCTAAGGGAGTCCCTTTGGGAGTTCTTGTAAGAATTTCTGGAGAAATCTGTGGAAGAATTCGGGAAGGAGTCTCTAAAGGAATCCTTGAAGAAATTTCTGGAGAATATCTGAATTATGTCAAAATAAAATCTTTGAAAGAATTACTGAAATCCTTGGACGAGTTTTCGAAAACATCTCCGAATTGTTGAGCTGCATTTTTTTTCTAGAGAAATTCCTTAGGAATTTGAATCATTTCTTGGTGAAATGTTTGAATAAATCCTGCAAGGAAACAAAAAAAAGGCCTTGATTGAACAACGCAATTCTCACTACGAATATAAGGTTTATGCCCAGTTCAGATATTTTTCTTACGTAATATGGTTTGTAAGCTTTTGACGTATTTTCAGTACATGTAGAGATTCCTATTCGCCAAGCCCCCACAAATTTATAAACCACATTGATGGTCATTTTTTCGTTAATAACGGTTCCAGACATACCGTGCGAGTTGGAATCGGAAAGATGGAAGCACAAGATGGTTGAGAAAAATGAAGATTAATGGCGTCGATTTCCCCCGTTCAAGTTGTCCTTCTCAATGTCCCTTTGTGTGCGTATTCCATTTCAACGATAATGAGGGTAATTATTTTCCATTTTCCTCTCTCTCTCTCGTTCCCAGGTGTGGTTCAAGAACCGGCGGGCCAAGTGGCGCAAGCGGGAACGGAATCAGATGAACGCGATAGCGGCTGCCGACTTCAAGAACGGCTTCGGGCCGCAGTTTGTGCAACCGTTCGCCGACACCGACCTGTACTCGTCCTATTCGTACAACAACTGGGCCAAAGTGCCATCGCCGCTGGGCGCCAAAACGTTCCCCTGGACGGTTAATCCGCTGGGGACATCGATAGTGCCCTCGAATCATCATCAGAATTCCATCAATTGCTTCAACTCGTCGGCGTCTTCGGTTGCGGCCGGAATGGGCACCGGAACGATGCTAACAGGAAGTATGGGGACGAGTCTGAGTGGTACAACCGGAGGCACTGGAGTTTCACCGACGCCTTGTCCGTACACGACGCCAACCAATCCGTACAGTATGTACCATCACCGGGCCACGGCGGAACCTTGTACGGCAATGACGTCCAGTATTGCCACGTTGAGATTAAAGGCCAAGCAGCACACTTCCGGCTTTTCGAGTCCCTACTCGGCCCCGTCGCCCGTATCGAGATCTAATTCGGCCGGTCTGTCCGCATGTCAGTATGCCGGCGTAACGGACACCGTCTGAGAAAACGCCCTGGGCAGCATGCTGTCCCACCACTCTTCGTCCCTGGCCGTGTACAACTCCAGCATCAGCAGTGCCATCAATGCCATCAACAACGGAACGGCGGGGGGAACACAGGGACCGGACAAGGACAACCCGGCGGGCGGTTCCGGCCCGGGGGGACTTGTGGACGACGACGATCTGATGGGGCCGGACGAGGACGAGGACGATCATCACCGGCGGAACAGTAGTGTGGACGATATGCACGATTGAACGCGCGATGCCTTTGCCCCTTCGGGTGCGGTTTGTCTGATCTGAGTGTGTGCCCCGATGTAGGGTGGCCCAGAATGTTCGAAAAGTCATGGTTCTCAACCCTAGAACGAGAGATCCGAAGTAAACAAATATTTGATGACACTTTAATACTTTTTACGAGCTAACATGTGCTAAATTGGCCGTTTAATTGCCCAATAAGTTCAAAAAGGCATATTTGTTGGTGATTATTTGGGATATGCTTTTGTAGCATTTATGTACAATAAACCCACTTTTTTGAACTGTTCAGAGTTTCCGCCAATTTATGAAAAATCAATTTTTTTTATGAAAAATTTGGGTGTTTTGTGCACATGTTTATTGCCATGTGTTTATTTAAAAATGAAATTGAATATTCTTGTCTACCAAAATTTATAAAACATTATTTTTTAAAAGTTTTGGTGGCAATTTTATCTAATTTTTTTTTTATTCCAGAATTGAAACTTTTATTTTATAGCGCTATTCAAAATGAACATTTTAGTGAAAAAGATAGAAAAAAAAAAATGTCAGAGCGCTGATATATTACCGTAAAGAAAATATGTCACAAACGTCAGTTACTTCATTTATAAGCATTCAGGAAATTTGATACACCATATCTTCTAGTCCCAAAAATTCTGGATACCAGACTAAACTTGCCGTCAAGTTCATTTTTCACGACTCACCTGACAAAAACAGCCAGATAAAAGTTTCCCGAAGAATAAAACTAGGGATCCTTTACAAGAGAGATTAGTGGAAGTAAAATTGAATGATTTGGCAACGGCAGTGCTAAGTTTGCTTAACGTCAAAGATAATGTAGTAATAGACCTTTGAGCTACATTTCAGAACTAAAAAACAAAAACCTAAAATTGTAATAACAAACATTGTTAAAAGGAAACAATTCATATTTTTACCCTATGCAAAACAAAACTTTTATCGAAATACTTTCAATTGAATTACAATACTCCACAAGAAAAAGTTCAACACAAACATAATTCATGTTTTTTTGTCCGCGAATCTTTCTAATAAGGATCGCTTAATAAAACTATATTCTTAGGTTTCATTTTAAATTTTCGATACAGTCATTCTGGCACCAAACCGACTAGCGCCTTCCACTTATTTCACAAGCGCAGTCTTTTCTGTACGTTAAATATTGACAGGGATGCACCGCGCGGCTATTAGAATGTTTCCCTAGAACGCGCCTTTTTTGCCAAATTCCACGTGGCAAATGTTCTAGGAGAGCAAAACCACGGTTGTTCCTTTCCTCCGGGGGACGCCACGTGTCTTTTTGAGCAGATGCATTAATATAATGTTGGAAGTAATGCACTGCATTACACATCAGAAGCGCTTTACAGCGCACCACTTCCGCCATTAGGTTCAACGTGCAGCAGAGGCAGCGCTAGTAGAAAAGCGGAAGGCGCTATTTGGTTTAATGCCAGAACAACTATATTTATTCATTATTTCGCATACCTTCAAAAAAAAAAAAAAGTAAAAAATTAAGTATGCATTCAATAGAGGTGAATTAGAATGAATATCTTTATTTTTTGGACAATGGACAACTTAATTTAACTAATTGTTTGAAACTTGTTGGAATAGTTTCAAGTACAGCAATGTTTCGATTCTCTGACGCAGAAAAAATGCTGTTATTTTTTTAACTTGAATTTTGAGTAGCAAAAAATATATGTTATATTTTTGCATGCGACTGGTGATATCTGTGCTGTTTGAAGCTTTATTAAAAGTTTTCGAGATCTCTAATTATTATCATTAAAGATTTGTTTTATTTCAAAGAAACGAAATGAAAAAAAAAAAAGATTCATGATATTTTTCCTAACAGAGGTTGTCTATTGATCATATAGGCTGGATTTTACAAGCCTTCTCCCGCATGGTTAGATATTTTATATGACAAAACAAACTATATTATTATATTACATATCTTTATCCCGTCCTATTGCTTTAATAAGAGACTGTTTTGCTTTTGGGTGGGCATCTGTACTGCCGTGAATCGCAAGTCAATCCCATCAGTGAAATGTAGACATTGAGAAAATTGACTGTGAAGTTGAAAAACTCGTTCACCATACCTATGGTGCGGAGTGTTATGTGAATCTTTAACACAACGTTGAATGAAAATATAAGACAGGATGACGAAGATCTTTTCTTGAAAATATCAGTATTTCTCTCGAACCAAATCATATTCGACTTAAAGCAGATCCCAGTGTTGGTAGACTCGCACTCAGATCTCAATCCTTGACTTTTGCCGTGAGAGTAAACCACATTCGCAAAACTCACGCATGAGATTTTGATATGCAAAGTAATTTACTCCCGATCATGCTGTTAAAAATAATTCAATCATAAAACCCATCGGAAACCCGCGAAACCCAATGTTTTAACAGTAGAAAGGTTCTAGTAAAAAAAATTAACAAATAATAAGTGCTTTTAATACTTAACATCTCCTGGATAATTCAAAGCACTTATTCTTTGTTTATTTTTTCAACAATTCAACAATAACTTTCAGTTAATTAATACACCCTTATTTGAAACAGTTCAACTGACTTCAATGATTGAATTAATGATAAGTTCTTCTAATATTTTAGGATTATTCGATTATCTTTGAGGACGTATTGGGCAATATTTCAATCAACTCTAAGGGAATTCTAAAAATTTTAATTGGTTTCCCGATAACTATAAAGCTTCACTTGCAGAATATTTCAATTTAAAATGTTCAAACTTGTTGGAAATTATTTGAGACCTATTTTGGTTTACAGATGAATCAAATCCTTCTAATTGGTTCGTCATTATACACACATAAATTATTTCACCGACCTGAGACACCGACGGTAATTTTCAATCCCGGATCCCGGTACTTATTTTACCGAGATTTCGCCAAACCTAAATTTTACCGAGATCTCGGCGAACGTTACCGAGATTCGGTAGACGTTTACCGAGATCTAGATTTTTTTTACCGAGATTTAGTTAAAAATTAACGAGAAATCAGCTCTTGGATTCTCGGTGAATCCGTTCACCTAGGTCGATTTTCGAATTAAATGTGTATTATACCTGAGCCATATAGATTAATAAACTGAGATTGTTGCAAGGTCTCAAAGTGAAAAGACTGCTATAGAATCTTTAAAACTGATTGTGACGGGTTCTCAAAACTTTTGCCTTCTTCCTTTAAACTGTCCATTGAAGTGAAATGAACTTGTTGTGTTTGGAACTATTCTGAAACGGATCTGGGTCATTTGGCATAACGCCATTTGCCATAAACAACATTTGGCATACCGGTCATTTGGCATAATGGACATTTTGCATAATTGTTTTTTTTTTTCATCAAGAACAGCCATCTTTTGAAAGAATGCCATGATTCGAATTATGCCAAATGGCCATTGTGCCAAATGGCGTTATGCCAAATGGCGCGTCTTCTTCTGAAACTATCAGGGATCTAAGATTTAGGGATTTTTTAAATAATATTTGGAAGATTTCCTTCATAATCCGTAAAGGCTTTACTGAAGAGATTCTCCAAGACATATTTGGAGCAATTTTTAGGGAAAGTTTTTCAAGACTCTCTCAAGAATTATTGCAAAAATGGTCCGTGGAAATTGTCGATGAACCTTAAGAAAAAAAAACTGCCTTGAAGCAGTTTTTGAAGGAACCCCTAAACAACTTTTGTGAGCATTACTGGAAATATTGTTCAGTTTATACGAACTTTTAAGAGAACTTTTATCCTAGAAAAAATCGTGGGGAAATTGAAAGGATTATTTTCTGAAAGAATTCATGGATTAGTACCCGTAGAAATGTAATGGAACATCTTTGGAAATCCATTGGAGGAATTGGAATTATTATTGAAAACAAAGGAGTGAAACTCCAGAATGAACTATTTGCAAGATTTCCCCAGGAATCCTTTGGCAATATTCTTGGAGAAAAATATGGAGAAATTTCCGAAAGAATACACAAATAATCAGAAAGCATTATAATTTGCCCTGTGTTCCAAAATAATGCTATTATACAACTGCCATGCCCTACATTAGCCGTACAATAGCCCTACAAGGCCAAAAATACTAGTGGTTACTTGGGCAGAGCATTTCATTCAGAAATTTGAGGAAGAATTACTGCATGCAATTTATTTGAAAAAAAAACTCTAGTTCCATAACTGTTGACTGAAGAGCAAAGTGTTTTACGAAGAAATTTCAGTGATTCGTTTGGACTATAAAATAAAATATTTTTTCAGTGTATTTTCTCACCGAAAGTAGGGAGACTTACGGATTCGGCACCATTAAACTATTATCGGCAATCAAATTTCAAGCACCAAATTTAAAGTATTATTCTATCAAAACATGTCAATGAAAACATTCAGATGATTCTTTGTTCTGTCCGCTTCCCATTGACGAGATTTCCGAGACTGAACAAACTATAACATCAGAGATGTCATCAACTCAAATGAACACGCTGCAAAATGGTATTGATTTGGAGCTGCCGAAGAGATTCACCAGCAGTTCTTATGGGAAAGTTGCCGAACAGAATGAGGCTGCCGACAATAGTCACATTGACAAGCGATGTTCGAAGCGTTGTAAAAACGTTTCCAAAAGCATTTTGACAAGTCTGTCGGTGTGAATCGATTGAGGATTGAGCAACGCATAAATGTAAACAGACAAACACAGACTTTATCTGCTGATGTCAGAGAATATTACAAAAGAAGCGCGGCATCGGCTTAGACTGCCGAGAATACGTAATTTACCCTATATTTTATTTTTTATTCATTATGAAAATGAATGAAATTAGAACAACATTCGGTAAATTCTCAAAAAGAAAAAAAATATCACAATAATAAGTTATGATGATAAAATTATAATCTTGAAAAAAATCATGATAACCATTATGGTTTATGGTTATCATGATCATCTCCCTAAAAACAGCCATTTTCAAGTTATTTCAAGTTTAATGAAAAAAATAAATAATTATAGAATGAAAAAGGGCTATTTTCCTTTCTATCTCTTATTAACGAGATTTTTAGCCCTGGGCTAGTTCATATCGGCACCAATGACTTAACTTCCCTTCCGAAGGAAGTCGTCACTATATCTTTCACATCATATGCGATTTTCTCTGGGATGGGATTCGATCCCAGGTCCTAGGCGTGAGAGGCGTGAGTTCCAACCTCTGCAGCAAGCCCGTCCCCCTTTAAAAAGGCTATTTTCATTTGTTATTTGCGATTCTTCATCAAGAACAATGTGTTCTCGAGGGTATAGGGTATTTTCTACTGACTCGCTTTTCTTGATGGAGAATCGAGAATAACTAATGGAAATAGTCTTTTTTTATTATTTTATTAATACATTTTTGTATTAAACTTGAAATGTCTCGAAAATGGCTACTTATTGAGAGGTGACCATCGTAATCCTTATGGATTAGAATTATTTAAAAGTTCTTATTTTTTCATCAAGTCAAAAAAAATCAAAATTCAAAATTCATCAAAAGCTGTTCTTAGAAAATCTTTTTTATCAGAAACATCTCCATCTTGATACTATGTTCATCTGTTCCCTTTCAAGAAATTTAAATGTTCAGAATGATAGTAGTGAATGCTGATTTGCATACAAAATGCTCAACTTTGGTATGCTGTAACTTTGTTTCCCTATGGGCAATCGACTTGAAAATTTGGCGGAGAGCTAAAAATATTTTCAATTTAATTATCACAAAATTTGATTTTTTCTACAGTACTGGCTTAAAATTTAAGCAGCAGGTAAAATCGCTTAAATAATAGTAGTTTTTTTTTTTTGCAATTTTTTGTTCAACAATAATTTTGTAAAAATTGGCTTGTTTATACAGTTATTGCTTGGGTGGAAATTGTTGAAATGATGAGTAAAGAAAAATTAAAAAACTCAAATTACAGCGAATATTTGAAACATTAAAACTACTATTATTTTTGCGATTTCACCTGGTGCTTAACTTTTTACCCGCCACTGTGAAAAATTTTGTGATAATGAAATCGAGGTTATTTGTAGTTCTCCGCAAAAATTTCATGTCGATTTCTTATAGAAAAAAAATACAGCATGCCAAAGTTGAGCATTTTGTACGAAAATCGGCTTTCACTACTATTATCCTGAACACAACTGTATATATGAATTTCTCATGATGCATAGTAAGATATTTTTTCAGTGTATATTGTTTTCTTGTAGTCCAAACGGTTCACTAGAACTTTTCCATAGATTTTTTTTATAATCAACAGTTTCGGAACTGAGTGTTTTCAAATAAATTGCATGCAAAAACTTGTAGTCTATTTTCAAAAGTTATTTACAAGTCAAAATACTTTCTATTTCATTTGTAAAAAGCAGGGACCTCTGAAAAATGAATTAAACCTAAAATCAATCATGCAATGGCCTTAGAGAGAATACCAACATGAATTCATAGTATAGTTCTTGAAAAACTGAAACCTTTGAATAATTCCTGTCGCAATTTCCGGAAGAGTTCTATGAAATTCACAAATAATATGCTTAATAAAAAAAATAATGAACAATGTTTGAAGCATGTTTCTTGGAAAAACTCCTACGCCAATAGCTGTTGAAATTGAAGGAAGGATTTCTGGGAAAGATCCTGTTAAAATCTCTGGACGAAAACCAATGAACAAACCCGAATAGTTCCATGAACAAATTCCTGAAGAAATTTTGATCAGCAAAGGTAATTGACATACATTTCTCGAAGAAGCCATTGCGATTTTGCTCATTCCTAGAGGAATCCTTGGTGAATTTCCTAATACATATATGTATGTTTTGAAGAAATTCCAGTAGAACCTGGAAAAATCCAACCGGAATATCTGGAGATAACCAAGCAAAATTCTTCGGAGGAGTTTCTGAGTTTTTAGAAAGATTTGTTTCCCATGTTTTTTCACGAGATTATGAACTGTGGACTAGTTAAACTCGGGATTAATGGCTTTATTTCTCTATCGAAGCAGGTCGTCACTATAACTTTAACGTCTTAGCTAACTATGTAGGGAATGAGAAAACGTACGACAAAAGTTCTAATCGACAGAAGGTCGAAAGATTAAAGATCAAAGGGACAAAACAACGAAGATCTCCCCTTTTTTGATAAGTCAAAAATATATTTTCAAAGAAGGAAACTTTTCTCACCAAGCAAATCATTTTCTACTTTTTGCTCTTTCGATTTTTTTTTTCTTTTGACCTTTTGTCCTTTCAGCGTTTTGTCTTTCGACCAAAAGCCGATAAACCAGAATGGAATATGATCCTAAATTCACGGGTTGCGAGACGTGTGTTCTAACCACTACACCGTCCCGCCTTCCTAGGATGAAGATAGTTATTTAAATCTCTGATGGATTTTTTCGGAAGGAATCACTAGAGGATCGTTGGGAATTGTACCAGAAAGGAGTTTTGGACTGTTTCCAGGGTAATTTATTGGAAATCTCTGTCAGATTTTCCAAGAACTCCTGTTTTTTTTTAATTTCTAGCGAACCCCCAAACATCTTGGTTGAGTTTTTGAAAAAAAAAACATATCTGGACATAAACTTCGTGTAATTGTTGGAGGAATCCTGATTAAATCCTATCCTGAATTGCTGGACAATACTTGGGCAATTTTTAGTGGAATTCTTGACAGAAATCCTGTAGAAGTTTCTGATCAAGCTCCTCGAGAAATCCTTTGGGGGATTCATAGAGAAACTACTGATGCATGCAGGTATTATAACACGGATCTCTAGAGAAACTCCAGAAAGAACTATTGGAAGATTTTTTAAAGAATCCTGGTAGAATATCTGAAATCGTTTCTAAAGCTGTTCTTACTCACTTGATACTAGATGGGCTACAATCCGCAACGTTGAATCTACGCCGAATGGATTATTCTTCTCCACTGTCACCAAGTTTGTAAGAATTATTGGGTGTAGGTCGTTAGGCCGAAGGCCATTAGGCCGAAAGGGCCGTTAGGCCGAAAGGGTCGTTTGGCCGAAATATCATTTGATCATTTACTTCTATTTCAAATGGCTAACACATCCCAAGTAACCATTAAGCATTTAAAATAGCATTCATGATGCATTATATACACCTTTGAAGCAAGGCATTTAATGCTCATCGGACATATAGCTGCTTATAGTGCAACCCCAAGGCAGGATTTGGCGAAATATAAGGCTGTCTGAATGCTACACCTTCAGAAACATTTCTTTTCGCTGTCAAAATAAGCGTAACGCCTGGGTGAAGAGCAAAACAAAAACAAAAATTTCTCTACTCGCTTACTCTTTCACCCACCCGCTACTGCTGCATCGCAATTTTTTGCTTCCTCGAGATTCAATCTTATAACCCGGTGATTTACCAGCCGTAAATCCGTGATGTCCCTCAGCGCTCCAGGATGTGCCACAGAAGGTTTGATAGTGGGCTTTGATTTAATGACCTATTTAAGATTCGTTCCCAAATCGGTTTCATTGGTGCTGCCTTATGGAGAAAATGCATTGAAACAAATGAACAGAAAGTGTAAGTACAACAAGCCGTTTATCATTGATAGGCATTTGCAGTTCGAATTATTGTAAATGATTCGAGATTAACTGAATAGTTCACAGAGTGTCGTTTTTCTGCCTCGTCATTCTCATGTAATTCATAGCTTGCAACTGCAAGTTTCGAGACTTGCTAGCTGAATTCGGAACCAAGATTTATTCTTGCTAGCTGGATTTTCAAGAATATTGATTTGATTGATCTAGAAAAAAAATCGCACGAAGGACAAAATTCAATCACGTTCCTGATTTCCAGATTGCAGATGTCTGTTTAGGATTGTAGGTGATAAAAACATTTTTTTGACGTTGGATAACGTCTTACGGCTACATACTGGGGTACAATTTCGAAAAACTAAAAATCGCTCGCGTCACGAAAAGTGGTTAGATTTTGACTGTTAATAACTTACTAACGCCCGCATGGATTTTCAAGATTCTTGCGCCAATCGATTGTAAATCTTTCTACGAATCTACTGCAATAATGAAAACTATTGATTTTCATGACTGAACTATTGAAAAATAGGTAAATATCGAGGCATG
Source organism: Aedes aegypti (assembly GCF_002204515.2). Classification (NCBI taxonomy): domain Eukaryota; kingdom Metazoa; phylum Arthropoda; class Insecta; order Diptera; family Culicidae; genus Aedes; species Aedes aegypti. The sequence goes on from NC_035107.1 coordinate 74,861,284, forward strand.
TCTTATTTTTCATAGAAAAGCACATTTTTCTTGCTGTTATAAGGTTTTGACGTTTTGTAGTTTACATGTACCGTAATCCGGGGTAACATTGATCATTTTTTTGAGAATTTCTTAAATTTTTCATTTCACAATACAAATGTTACAAGTTTTATATTTTTTAAACAAGTACTGGCACCCACCGCTCCTAACTATATACTTTAATTTGTTTTTCGAAAGATTAAAGCATGCTTAAATAAATGTTTTAAGTGATTTTTTGATTCAGGTGATATGGGGTAACATTGATCACCCAAGTAAACAACGTTCGGTAATATTCAAAATGTCGTTACCTACTAAAATCATGTCCCCTGAAGCCAAAAATGAAGACCAAACTCTTACAAGTCATTTACTTTTTGAGTTATTTCAAAATTAAAAACAACTTGAACCGCGGAATACGCCTAAAAGTAGGCAATTTCCTAAGGAAAGTCTACATTCTTAATAGTAATTAGTTGATGTTCCCTAAATGAATAAACTTATAAAAGATTTGACAACGGAATCGTTTTCAGCGATGCCATATTTTGTAACAAACGTATTTTTCTTGATCACATAGTCTGGAAACCTCATGCGAGACATGAATTTTCGATAGTGTCAGTGAAAACGATAAAAATCATTGTTTCAAAAAGTTGATAAATTTACGCATGAACTAAACGCAATTTTAGCAAAAACCTTAATTTACATAAGCTTATGGATATAAGAAAGAGAAGCACCATTCATGATTCGAAAATGTTTCATCAATAAATATTTATTTCAACTTTTAACCAGATGAGTCATTCCGATCAATGTTACCCCGCTGATCAATGTTACCCCGGATTACGGTACCGTGATTTCGGGTGAAATTGATCATTTTTCATGGTTTTTCTTGTCTGTTTTCAATTACATATGTTCAAAATGCCAAACAACTGAATGCAGGAAAACAAGTACGACGGTCAACTTCTTTGACTCATGTGCCAAAATTTTCTAACAAATGTGTTTTACGTTGGATAACATTCCTCGTACAATTCCAAAAAACGAAAAATTGAGCATGTAATGAAAAATGGTCAGGATGGACCGCCATTTATCGATAGATTTTCAATATTTATCAATCGATCGGAAAATTACCTACGCGTTGATTCAAATGGAGAACACTAATGATTATTAGCAACAAACTATTGAAAAATCGTAAAATGTTGACCCCTTTCTTATCTAACCAATTACGTTCTAGCACATTTTTAGTTTCCGCTTCCCACTACACGGAGCCAAAAATTACGTACGAATTCTATTAGAGAACGCTTGTGAATTGCTTTCTTGACTGGGTTTCCCTCTTTTATAAGATTCTTTTGAAACACAAAACGTCCGAATAATCACAAGAAATTCTTCTCGTTGTTATTAGCGATCTTATAAATATCTCTCTTTGCTTAAATTCAAAGAGCGATTCTCTTAACGTTCAACGCTCCGTCATCGTGATCATCGTCATCATCGAAACTTTAAAAGCAGTTTTTCTGTTCAAAACTGAAAATTATTCGATGAAAATGTGTTCACTTTGTTTCGGTTGGAGAATAGAATACAGTGAACACATTTTCCTGTAAATTTTCTTGATTTTGAACGAAAAAAACTGCCTTTGAAAATCCCGAAATCAATGACGGATCCTGCCTCCTTAATACATAATAATCCTAAAGAATTCCATAATTGAAATCCATGATCTTTCATAAGAGTATCTTATGATATTATACTCATTTGTATTATGAACGCAATGATCGATGGAACTTCACAAGTTTCTTATGAGTCTCATTAGCTGCTTCTTATGTCTTTATTCCATAAGAAATTCGTATGAAATTCCTACGTTTTGATAGGAAGTTGACTCTTTTTTACAAGTGTTACTAATCATTGTCATACGCACACTTATGAATCTCTATCAGTAATATTATTCACTGAGGAAATGGAACGTATGAGGTACATAAGATTTTCTTATGGATTTTCATTCGAGAATCTTATAATATCCCATAAAAGACTTATGAAACAATACTCATAACATAAACAGATATAATTTTATAAGAAACTCTTTTTGGTAATAATATGCATTGATCGTTGGCTTTCATAAGACAATCTAATGAAGTACGATTTTTGTAAAAAAAAATCATGCCTAAATCTTATGAATTACGAGGAGCGATGTCAATAACATAATATTATAAATAGATATTCATAAGTGTGCGTATGACAATGATTAGTAACACTTGTGAAAAAACTTTCTATCAAAAAACACGAAGGAGTTTCATACGAATTTCTAATGGAATAAAGACATAAGAAGCAGCTAATGGGACTCATAAGAAAAACTTGTGAACTTCCATCGATCATTGCGTTCATAATACAAAAGAGTGTAATATCATAAGATACTCTTACGAAGGATTATAGATTTCAATTATGGAATTCTTTAGGACTATTATGTATTTAGAGAATCGCTCTTTGAATTTAATAAAAGAGAGATTTTCATAAGATCTCTAATGACATCGACAAGAACTTCTTGTGATTACCGGACGTTATGTGTTTCATAAGAATCATTCATTATGAAAGAGGGAAACCAATTCAAGAAAGCAATTCACAAGCGTTCTCTTATGAAATTCGTACGTAATTTTTGGCTCCGTGTAGAGGGAAGCGGAAACCAAAAATGTACGAGGATCTAACGTTCAACCGTAATATTTGTATCAAGAGCAAAAGTTACCGCTCATGCTTCTTCTTCCGTCGGCTGGTTCTATTGTTGAAGTGTTAATCGAACCAAACAAACAATAACACAAAATGCCCATTATAGGCCAGAATTGACATGTAACAAATAGTGTGGAAATTGATTAGATTTTTAGCAGTAGAAATCTTTCATAGGTTCGTGACGGTCTCAAACCAGGAAATAGAAGAAACTAACGTTATCCAACGTGAGTTTGGCGGTCGTATCTCGGAAACAACCTCTTACTTTTTTTCTTTTTCGTTTTCGTACGCACGTTGACAGTTTCGTACGATGTTCTCCGCAAGAGCGAGTGCGATTCAAAATCTCTTCACACCAGCTTTGTTTGTGGAAGAGAGACAGAACTCGTTGTCAAACAAGTAACACACCACCTTTACTCTTCTCTCCTTGCATTCATATGGCAAGAAAAAAGCATTTTGGTTGCTTCTTACCAAAAACGACCCAAGCAGTTGAAATGCTCATTAGCAGCCGAGAAATTTTAAACAGCAGTTCTTCTGCTTTTTCAAGGCAGTCAAGCATTCAAGATGCGATAATAAGACAATAAGCAGTTTTAATGCTGCAAACAATCCACTGCACGGCTAATTTAAATGCTTAGTGGTTACCTGGGATTCATCAGTGTTTTTTTCTTTCTTTTAATCAAAGGCTGTTCTTTCTAGTTATATTTCACAACGATTATTGTGGGCTTCTAGGTTCATTAGAACTGTCGGTAATTTTCGGCTTAATGACCCTTTCGGCCTAATGGCCTTCGGCTTAACGAAATTCGGCCTAACAGGATGGAGCCGAATTAATAAGTCGTGTTCTGTTTGGTTTGAGAACTAATGTTTATTGGTTTCCCTCGTCAAGCCTTTACAACTCGTTCTGCTACTGTAGCGATTTATGTATCTTATCTTCTAATTCATTGAATATATTCCAGTGACCCTGGCAACACTGCTACCTATGCCTATGCATGTTTCAAAGCCAATAGATTTTTCATTCATTTTTCTAAAATAAGAAATATTTATATTTCGCATGAGTCAAAAACTCAAGTTGATTTAAATGCACAGATGTGTATTTAATTTTGTTATAAAACTGTTAAAAATTAACAAAATAAACAAAATAAATATAACACAATATGATATATTTAAGTTTCAATATTTTTTGTGGATAACGGTGTCTAACAAAATTATATCATAATAAGATATGCATATCATTTTCTGAAAGTATTTTGTTATATCTTTGTTACGTACCTCTAGTCGGGATAACATTTTGACAATAGGAATGACGTTTGTCTGGTCAAACGTCATGTGATTTGTCACAATCCAAATTGTTTATTTATATTCGCAATTTACCCATAACAATGACGATTACCTCGCGAGTGATTTGCTTCTACTGGAAATCGCGTATATTTTAACAAAGTTCCCTTGAACTGCAAAAAGCCAACCTCGAAGGCGACGGCTTCATACGGGTTATCTACTGAATATGATTTTTGCTTATCGTCCTTCTGGCATTCGCACCACGCAACCAGCCCAACGCAGCCTGTCGTGTCTTATGAGCTTGACAATATCTCCTTGGTACAACTTATGATTCATGCGACGCCGCTCTATACCATTTTCTTGTTTACCGCTGAGTATTGTTCGCAGAACTTTACGTTCGAAAACTCCAAACGCTTTCCGGTCGAGCTCTTTTAACGTCCAGGATTCATGGCCAATATAGCACGATTAGTGTCTTGCACAGCGCGAATTTTGTCTACGGGTCTTACGCTGGTTTCAAAGCCCGTAAAAAGCCCTATTCGCAGCTGCAAGACGCCTTTTCATGGGTATCATCATTATGGCACGTCACCTAAGTACCAAGGTTCACAAATTTTTCCACTACTTCAAATTTTTTACCACCCAGCACCACTTCGCTACCAACATCATGATTGGAACCACGCTGTCTACCGGCGATCATGTACTTTACTCTACTGGTATTGACGGTAAGCACAATCCTCACTGTCTCCCATTTAAAAATCTTGAATGCCTCTTCCACAGCTCGGCGATCAATCTCATTTATATCGATACCGTTCGCAAACCTCAGGAGCATGTGTGACCGGGTAACTCTCCTGTTAGCTTCTTTGAGAGCAACGCTGATCAAAAGGTTCGAAAGCGCATCTCCTTGCTTCAATTCATGCAAGGTTATGAAAGAGGTCGAAGTCTCACCCGCAAAGCACACACTTGATTTCGATTCATCTAACGATGCACGAATCAGTCTAATCAGTTTCGTCGGAAAACCATGTTCTACCGTTATCTGCCATAAGTCATTTCTCTTTACACCGTCTCGTACGCCGCCTTCAAAACAATGAACAGATGGTGAGTGTGCAAGTTTTATTCCGGAACTTATCAAGGATCGGTCGTTGATCGGCCCTCACGAAAACCAGCTTGGTATTCGCCGACGAAGGACTCCACCAGCGGCCTTAATATGTTGACCAGAACAAGCGACACTATTTTGTACGCTAAATTGAGAAGCGTTATTCTTCGGTAATTGGCGCACTCCAGCCAGTAAATCTTCTTATACAGAGGCAGAGGCAGATGAGGTCCTCCAGACAGTTAGCAGACACCTCTTCTTCCTCTTATATCATTGACAGAGTACGGTGCACTATTTCGTACAGCTGTTAGTACAGATCGGCCGTGAACTCCTCTTTTCCAGCAGCCTTTCAGCTCTTCAACTCCTCGATCGCTCTTCTAATCTCATCTATCTATCTCATCACAGCTTGTCCATCGTTGCCGATGGTTAATCTGTTCTCAGATGCGCTTGTGTTCCGTTCAACAAATGCTGGAGATAGCACCATTTGGCCGCAACCATGATTTTGTCTGTCAACAAGTTACCTTCACGATCATTGCAGATGCCGAGAGACGGAGCTGTTTCTCTCCGTGATTGTTTCGTAAAATCTCCGCATACCATTTTATTCCATGTTGTTTTGCTCCTCAGTAATGATATCTTCTTCATGCTGCTTTTTAAATCTGCGGTGAATTCTTCTTTCGGCTGCTCTCGCTTTCTTGCACCGCTCTCTATTCTGCTGGGTACCAGACACGAACATTCGGCTTCCGGTAACATTCTTCTCATCCGTCACATTCCGGCACTAGAGTAAAGTAGGGCAAAAGATCGAGTGGGGCAAGAGTTTCTTTTGAGGATTTCTAGCTCAATTCAAAACAAAACTTATAAATGTCGTGGTGGCTCGAATCCTACTCAAGTAAGAGACTTTCACTCCAAATATCATGAAAATTGATTGAGATTTGGAGAAGTTATGGCTATTTGTTGTTTTTCGACGTTAAAACTGTAATTTTTGCTCAAACTTTCGTTGCGTGGAACCAAATGAAGATAAATTCTTTTTCAATATTTTTTGTAAGGGCGTTTTTAGGCCTATTATAAGGATGTTTTGTTAATTAATCCTGTTTTGGGTAATTTTTGGATGAAAATTTAGTGTGTATTTTTCGGCAAACTTAAGTTTTCGGCTGGTATGAAGTATGCCTGTCATAAAAGTATCGATATCTTGTGTTTACGCCAGCGAACTTTTGCCCCACACTAGATTCGAACTCTTGCCCCACAGGTAGGGCAAAAGTTCGTTTAAGACAATCAATTTTGAAACTGTTATAACTAAAAATGAGTAAATATTTTGACACAAGCTTGTTCAGCAAAATTATAGCTAATATGTTGAAGGTTCACTGTATGGTATATTTTTTGTTTGAACTGCTATTGTTTTCCTGGAAACTTTGATTAGCGTTAGTGTTAGCGTTAGCGTAGTTACGGTATACTTCGTAGATTGGATACTAGCAACATTCATGTTTCTTTTTAATAATCTCATCCTGACTACTTTCAAGAACAAGGCAGGGGAGTATACCTTGTTCAAATCATAAACAAGAATACTAAAAGCATGAATATCGCTATTCCCGGCCACGCCCATCTTTACCGTAACTTGGGATAGGGGAAGGAAATGTTGATGTAGCACTTACTTAATGAGAGGCCACCGACTCAGCGACACCCTCATAAGTGCTACGGAGTTGGAGGTTGGGGAAGGTATATTGTCAGGATTCGCCTAGAAAGCTGGCGATAGACCATAAATATTTGTTGTTTAAGCGTTTTCAAATTAATCTTTTGAATGCCGGCAATCAAAAGAGAAAACAATAGCTTATTTATAGTATAAATAGTATTTCGCGAAATGCTTGTCGATTGTGCAGTAATATTTTTGCTCAATAACCAGTAAAAGGAAAACCGATCCCTCCAGGGTCATCGGATTGTATAAAATAACGATACGCGTGCTTGGGCCCTCCGAAACACTGCCCAGCAAAACTCGCGGAACGAAAAACAATTGGGTCCTAAAATTTTTAATGAAATCTTGTTTTTATTTAATAACACGAAAAAGCATGTTACTGTAACTACTTTAGCAATTTTTCCCGCTCAAATAATGGCTATAACATGTTTAAACTTTAATTTAAAAATTTGGTCCATAAATGAACCTTGACACTTTTGATCATGTTTGACGTTCGCTTAGTCGACAAAAACACCACAGGGGTTTTAGTTCGACCACTGGGGTTGTTCCTATCTGACATTTCGTAAGGGACACGGAAAACAAAATACACCCAAAATTTGAGTTAAAGCCACAGGATGTGACAAAATCTAAAAAAAATGTTTTTTGGGCTTAAACCAACGGAAAACATTAGAAAATTGAGTAAACATGTGTTTTTGGCTTAAACTTAAACGTTTGGCACTAAAATTGGGACAGGGCTTTAGGACCCTATTCCCGGCGTCCCGAAAACAAAGCGTCCTGCTTGGGCCCTCCGAAACACCTTGTTTTCCTGGAAACTTTGATTATTCCACTAAGGTCGAACTTTTGCCACACCTTACTCTACTCATCGAACCAACAAATTTCAAAATCTGTAAAATTTAAAATTTATCAGAGATTAACAATTCCATGTAGCATATTCGATATCTTCTGTAGAAACTTGATTGATTTTGTTATCAATGTTCTCTTCTAGTGACCAGTTATTGACTAGAGGATATGGTGTTTTCTAATTTGATACTAACAATGGGCTTTTATTTGTAAATTATCGGCTTAAATCTTAATAAATACAAAAATTGAAATAAAATGTGGAATTTTCTCAATTTATTCACTGAAACGCCTAAATATAAGCCTTCTCGACAATAAATTTTTTATATGTTAGGTTGAATTTTACCAAAAAAATTGCCTAACAATCTATATTTATTAGGCTGTCAAAGTTTTGTTAACAAATGTTTAATCTTTTCTGCGGTACTTAAGAAAATATTTAAAAAATAGTAGCATATGGAAACATCTGCACAAAACAGAACAAAATTATAATATTTATAGAAAAATAGAGATTTTTTCAAATCAAATCGGAGCAACTTCTTAACGCCTTTTTGATAGTTGATTTGTTCCACAAAAATGCTGAAAAAAGGAAATTTTTCGTTCTATTGTTAAGCATCATGACTTTTCGAAAATCATTTTTTCCGGCACACACTAGTACCCATGCCCTGCTATGTGCAGAGTGCAACTTATCTTATCCAAACGGCCGAAAAATCGCGGCGGCAGCTCAAAGCATCCGAAAATTTTGCATCGTCGACGTTTGGTTTTCGTTGTTTGCTTGGACGAAGAAGAGTGTATGCGTTCTCGGTTCGGGTATAAATCAGCAGCTAGCTGGACGGCATCACATCAAAGACCTGCCCGTTATCTGTGAACACCGAACAGGGATTAGGTTCGGCTTACGGGTGCGCTTTGCCCACCTCTTGTAGATACATATCGATTTGAATGTTGTGGGTAAAGGGGGACTGGTAGCAAATGACGACGGCGATGACGATGAATTTTGACGGGTTCGATAATGAGGAGATTCAGGAATGGGAATTGGTCAGGGGGACGAGTGCTGATTGAGAAATTCTACCACATTGCCTTTCCAAGAAGAAAAAATGATAAACTGACAATGACAATCAGATGATTATTGACGAAAATGTAATTTGGCTAATCGCTTCATGGCATATCATGATCTAATGAGAGAATCTCTCCTCTCTCGGTCTTTTTCGACTACAACAGTGCAATACTAAAGCTTTTGGGAAGTTTTTCACTATAGATCGAAAGACAATGTCCTTGGCTAGCGTTCCACACAAAAAAAAACGCAAAGGAAAGGGTTAGTGTGGTTTAGTTATTGATTAAAGACAAAATAACTAAGAGAGACGCTCAATGTTAGCTAAGTCCTTATAAAAAAGTTACTCGAGAAATATTTTGAATTCAAAATTTTAAAATATTTGTGAAACTAGGAGATAGAGAATGATATAAAAGTAACTCCAAATTAATTAAATTAATAACTTATTAATTGATTACTCCAGAATAACTCCAAATTACTTTCGTTCAAAACCTCTCGTTGCCCCTAAAATGACACTGATTTTAAAGGGGTTTTATGTCTAGAACATGCAAAGTCAATTTTCAAAATGATACGATACATTGTTACATTCATGAATGAGTTCTACTTACCATGTGTTGATAGAAAACTTCTCAATCTCACCAAACATATTTCTAAAAAAATCGTAAATCGCTCTCTCCTTCGACTCACATGGGAACAAAATCGAGCGAAAAAGTGGGAGGAGACCTCCAACACACTTGTCCGTTCTTCTTTCCATCACTATTCTTCCCGTTCGTTCACTGTAAACAATCCCAAAACCAGCTCCCATTCCCAAATACAAATCCACCATTTATTCTCTCATTCTCTTCCATCGCTCGGGCGCACTGTTGCGATCCAAACAAACCGCGCCATTCTTCGCCACCTTCGCCTCTTAACCCTCACGTGCCCGACTTGATTAGCAGCGACCGTGCGCTCGCTCCGGAGATCAAAGCAAGCCGTTGTTGTTACAACAGCTTTATCAAATTTAGGCTCCGCGCGAAAATGATTTTGACATGTGAGCCGAATAATGGTAGATAAGCTGCTCGCACACGCACTCATACGAAATTCAATCAACAGATAAACTGCAATCGAAATCAGATAATGGAGCCGCTAAAAGGTATCGCGTCAGTTCCAGTCGTAAATATCGTTTTTTTGATAATGTACAGAATTTCAATAATTGCATCTAACGAATGAAAGGGGTTTTCCGACCGTAGGGAAGGTAAAACGAAAAACCAAAACCTCACCAAAGGAGGCTGTGTAAATATTTAATTTTGCTGTAGTCGTGCGACGCTCTGTTTCGTTCTATCAAGAGTAGTACTTCAAATTGTAAGAAAGATTAAATCAAAGTTCAGAAACAGATCACTTGAAACTATAAACTATAAACTGAAAGACAAATAAACGCTAGTGAGTAATTGTACTTTGGGAAATGATTCTCTAGAAAAAAAAAACAAAGATTGGATAACTCGTATGATTTACCCTTAACTTAAATGTGCAATGAAATGTTCGTTATTATTTCTACTTCATCCTATTAGTTTTGTCGTATTTCAATTTATTTATGGACTTTAAAACACCATCGGAGATTGGCAGAAGTTAATTGATGTGTACAGATCGACTAATTAAGCTTACAATACCAAAAAACATGGCAACTCCATAAAACTAGTATATTTGAAAACGCGCAATCCCGACCCTAAATTTTCTGTCTGTAGATAAACTCATGCCCCTCAAGTTTGCTCAACTCACAAACCCGCATAATTATAAATTTTCTCACCTCAAGATCATTGGAGGACTCACCGCAGAGCAAAAGTACTTAAATTTTAATTGTCTAGTCAATGAGAAACGATGCCATTGAAGGAAGGATGAAGTTCTTTCAATCCAATGCGTCAAATGCGTGACGCGCAAAAGTTCCGATCGATATGAATTAGTGTTATTGATAAGAGAAAAAAAAACAAAAACAGTTAAGCAAGTATAACAAAATGCCAACGATCGTTGTCGGAAACGGAAAATACCAAAATTACCCAGTGCGCGGAGAGAAAATACTCTTCCCCAGAAAAACTTTGAACAAAGAAACAAATTTAGTCACACAAATACATTTAGCCGTTAAGATGAAAACAACACACACAAAAAAGTATTGATTATGGAAAGTAATGCTAAATTTTCATAGTAGTTAAAAAAATCAAAGAAAATGGACAACAGAAAAAAAACCGAAACTAATCTGGATGATTGTAGCAAGAGAAACCAAAAAAATAGAATGTATATCGTGAGTAACAATAAAACATCACAAAGTCTCGGTGAAAAATGCATACAGCGAGTAAAAAGTCTACCAATAAAAACTGATTATTATGAATTTACTTCGTTTTGGCGGATTTATTTGGATGACAATACTAATGCTTATTATGATGACTTATCGATGAACCCACTTAACAGTGGCATTTTGAAACTGTCCACATTTTTTTTTTTTTGAATGCGAAGAGAATCGTTATGAGGATTTCAATTCGATATTTTTCGGCTACTTTTGATCATGGCGTCGCGGACAACAAATTTCAATTTAAAAAAAGACAATTTACACCGTCTTCAGCCAGAGGGCTGCTCAGACTGAACATAACTAACATTAGGCAACGGACACACAGAACGACCAGTGGACCAATGAAGAATTTTTCGTTTGACGAAAAGTTTTCTCCGACTGGGCCGGGAATCGAACCTACTCCGAAGCACAATACGCCTAAACGACTGACGCCGCTATCCGCACGGCTACGAAGCCCATTTGTTTGCACTAGTTGTTTCTTTGGTCTGTTTGTTTTTTTTTTCGGAGCAACCGTCTACTGTAATAGAGCACAAGCTTTTAAAAGATTTATACTATGTTCTACTTCCGAAATCCGGAGATCCGGACAATTTGTTTGCTTCGCGGATGACATGGATATTATTGGGAGAAAATTTGAAACGGTGACAGATTTGTTCACCCGCCTAAAACGCGAAGCAACAAGAGTCGGGCTAATGGTGAATGCGTCGAAAACAAAGAACATGCTGGTTGGCGGAACTGAGCGCGACAGGACCCGCCTAGGAAGCAGTGTTACGATAGACGGAGATACCTTCGAGGTGGTGGACGAGTTCATCTACCTCGGATCCTTGTTGACGGCTGTTAGTCGGGAAATACGAAGGCGCATCATCAACGGAAGTCGTGCCTACTATGGGCTCCAGAAGAAACTGCGGTCAAGAAAGTTTCACCCCCACACCAAATGTACGATGTACAAAACGCTCATAAGACCGGTAGTCCTCTACGAGCATGAGGCGTGGACTATGCTCGAGGAGGACTTGCAAGCTCTTGGGGTTTTGGAACGCCGAGTGCTAACGACGATCTTCGGCGGCGTACAGGAGAACGGCGTGTGGCGGTGAAGGATGAACCACGAGCTCGCTCAACTCTACGGCGAACCCAGTATCGTGAAGGTAGCTAAAGCTGGAAGGATACGCTGGGCAGGGCATGTTGCAAGAATGCCGGACAACAACCCTGTAAATATGGTGTTCGCTACGAATCCGGTCGGAACAAGAAGGCGTGGGGCGCAGCGAGCTAGGTGGATTGACCAGGTGCACCAGGACCTGGAGAGCGTGGGTCACAGTCGAGGATGGAGAGAAGCGGCCATGAACCGAGTGAATTGGCGAATTATTGTTGGCGAGGCTTAATCAAGATAATTGATGTAAAGCCAAATAAGTAAGTAAGTAACCACGGGCTCCGATAGTGATTTGCAGAGGCTAATCAGACTCACTTGAGGACATTGAGTCTGTTGACAGCTTATGACTTGCCCAAGTCACTGTTTAGCTGTACACCTACCTTGAACAAGAAGCCCGTTACCAATTCATGGTCATCTGCATCGAATTCCCGAACGACATCAACGAATTTTTTGAGTGGTATGATAAATTGACCGGTATGGTGAATTGACCGGTCATCTAGTATGGAGAGGGTCCTTAACATGTTTGGAATCCTTTACTATCCTCGACATTTGCCAATATGTGTTGAGAGGGCAGGATACGTCATCAATTTAAAATAAAAAAAAAGCAGTTTTTCCGTTCAATACCATGAAGCTGTACATGAAAATGTGTTTGCTGTATTCTATTTTTCAACCGAAACATTTTGAACTCATTTTCATAGAATAAATTTTAGTTTTGAGCACAGCATAGCATAGCATAGATTTGCACATGTCAATGGTTACTCTATGATTGATCGGAACTGGTAAGAAATAGACTACGATCCAAATGAATAAGAGATGGTAGTTTCCGCTTACTCTTGAAGTGCAATTTTAGCAGCTCTCATATTATTGATCAATAACAGCGCCGGCCAAGTCAGTTGGGATGGGGAAGGAATGTCAGGGTGTATTGATTATTGCTTCTAGAGTCCAAGAATGCCTTTGCATATCCACCATCACCACGGGAAGGGCGTTTTTAGTGAGGGAAGAAAAGATCTGGAAGTCGCCTTTGGTCGGTGGTGCGATCCATGGATAAGGAGGAAAAATACGACTTACACCTAAAGCTAGTTTTGCATATTTGTACCGACAAAAAATTTGTATATTTTTTAAATTATATGAAACAGTTGGTTGGTAACCCATCCTCGACTGAACATGAATATCTTTTCGCACTCATACAATGCGAAACGCGAAACTTCTCGGCATTCAGAAAACGAATCGTTGTCTTGCTTGGGCTTTCCAAAGCACTGCCCAGGAAAACGCGCGAAACGAAAAATAAAAACAAGTTCCTCGCTGTATTCTATTTTTCAATCGAAACACTGTTAACCCTCTAATACCCAACCCCGTCTTTAAACGGGGTACACTTTGGAATTTTGTGAATTTTTTCGTAGCTCGGAAATCAAAATGATTTTATTTTTGGATTATACCTTGACTCATAACACGCATATAAGAAAAGTTTTTTATGACTTTTCAAACTTTTTTGTATTTTTAGAAATTGTTTGAAAAATTGCATTCTTATAAAACTTATAAATGCCTGGGCTTCATTTTACGTGTAATATAAAAAATCGTACCTTTTATATTTTTCTACGATTAACCTATCACAAAAGAAAAGCCTGGTGGTATTAAAATCATTTCAAACCTGTATTTCCGTTAGTTACACGGAAAATAAAATACGCTCCGAAAATAAATTAAAAATTTAATATTTTTAAAAATACCGTAACAATTTAAATTTTTATTATTGCCAAAAATCAACAACTAGAAAAGGCTTCAAGAAAAAATGAAAAAAGCTAGGGATGTTCAAAAATAAAAATTATAAAAATCAAAAACCAAAATTTTAAAATTTGCGAATAAAAATAAATAAATGCCCAAAACGTGTTTAGAACGATTTTAGATAACGAAAAATAATACTTAAATCGAAAATAAAAATTTGGGTATTAGAGGGTTAACACATTTTCGTAGAATGCATTTTAGTTTTGAACAGAATGAATACTGTTGAAGTTTTGATGACGGATCCTTGAACGTTAAAGCAATCGATACCAAGCACCACTTTCTTTTGATTGATTATCGCTCTTTCTAGTACACTACCCTGCCACTAAAGACACTTCATGCACCTTCTTCAACTTGATCACTTTTCGGGGAAATTGCATTGTGGAAAAGGGTCATTCGCAGGGCTGGAAGCGTGTCTTTTAAGTGACTTGGTCACTTTGTTGATGCAAGTCCCTAAAAAGTCTCTTTTTTTAGTCATTTCTACACTTTTTTGAACATGAGCATAGATGATCGTACAATTCGTGGTTGTACTCCGTGATTGACCAGAACAATCAAAATTGCACAAGAAACCAACAGACGGAGCTTGAAAGTAGCCTGCCATCTTCAGTGTACAATTTCGAGAATTCCAAATATTACGGAATAAATAACGGCGTCCACCACAGTCATTGGGTAAGGGAAGAAATGTTAGTGTCACATCCATTGTTACTAAAACTATGGACCGAGTATACCTCTGCATCATTATGGTTGTCACGGAAAGGATTCAGAAGCTATAAAATTTGAATTCACCTTGGCAAGTGAAATGAAAATTTATTGAAATGTAATTATTTGCGTACCAATTCGGAGTTGAACATCGTAGGAAAATGTTTGATGGCTTCTGAATCGACTCAGAAGCTGATGATGGTAAAAAAGGCGATATTTGCAACAATGGGTGATGACCTAACGGTCTGATTCGCTGTGTAACCAAAAAATGCTTATCTTGCGTTGCGTGGTAACGTTGTACTTCGTAGATTGCATACTGAAAACTGACATTTCATTTACTACACCACTCTTATTCGAATTACTTACGAAAAACTATTTTGGATGAAATATTTGTTCAATTGAAAGTCTGATATGATAGGACATGTCAATTTTCATTGCCGGCCACGCCCGTCACGCCTCATAGGCGTCAAGGATTTGGGTGAAAGGGAAGGGAATGCTTGACATTTTTAACTGCTCAAATAAGATTCGAAACATTTTCAAAATTAAACGAAAGGTATGTTCTTTCGAATAAGACAGGTTGAGACATTAGTGTAAAAATTGCAATGTCGGAAGAACAACATTCTCGAAATTGGAAAACTTCAAGAGAGTCGATTTCAATTGACATCTCTACAGGTCACATGGTGCGGATTTGGTTTAATGCCTTCGAAAACCTGAGTATGAGCACATTGTGATGGATGACTCTAGTTGATTCCGAGACTTAAAATCATTTTGTAATGTTCCATGATGAAGCCATCTAAGAAAAAATAAAAAAAAATAACGAAACGTAGGGTGCAGAACCACTTGGGCACATCCATGATTCACTTTGGCATGTGAGGTTTTTCTCGGTTGAATTATCTGAAACTTTGCAATAAGAAGCGCATCAGTACGACGCATATTGTGACCGAATACGAGCTTTGTAGCTTTCAAAAAACCCAACTCCCGAAGTGAATCAAAAGTGCCAAAAAAAAAAGGATCCGGCCCTAAGGCACTGCAACCTTTTGGTTTCTGTTTTTTTTTCTCTCCCAATTTCAATTTCAGACGGTTATTCACTGTATCAATTTTCAATTTTACATGCTTATTCGTGGCGTTGGCAATTCGTGCCGCCAATCAAAGTGAGAGAAAATATGTCAGAAGGTTGCCAGATAAGATTCATTCATACTGGAACGGTGGACTACAAATTCTATTATTCTGGCAACCCCTATCTGTGAACCGTGATGCTTTTCCGCCACCCGAAAGGTTGCATTCTTTCTTGGAAAATGGATCCAAGCAGAAAGTCACTTTCATTTTCCGCTCCCTTCGGAAAAATTGAGTGACGAATCCGGTAAAAGGGAATGAAAGCTCTCTGCAAACACCTCGTTGCTGATGGATTGTGAGTACTGACTTGTGTTCGAATCCCTGGTAACTGGATGTTGAGATGGAACGCAGTGAATCTCCCCGAAGCCCGGAATGTCGATCCCAACCGAGTGCAATGGCAGGCTAGTTGATGCACTATTAAAAAAATTGAAATGGTCCATAGATAATAAAAACTGCCCAATACATTATGTTTCTATTAAATGTAATCCACGCATTTGAGATACCAATTGATCACAACTTGTTATAATATTGGAATTACACTATTTGATTAATCATCTGCTTGAACATCCTAGGACTTTACACAGACCATATATGTAATTATATATATTTCTGAAAATTTTTATCTTCTCGCAAAGTCTAACTATTGGATGTGTCTAGCTATTGGATGTGTCGATAAAATTGTTAATTTGAACTTGATTACTATTGCTTTTTTTAACACCGCTAGCGCATGACGGCTCACCGTATGGCGACAGAGCAGAACGTGGAGTTGGCTTCATAGTGATTGGGAAGCAGATGAAGCGAGTTATTCGGTGGAAACCAGTAAGCGACCGAATCTGTGTGTTGAGAATGAAGGGCAAGTTCTTCAACTACAGCCTGATCAGCATATAAGCGCCAACGAACGATAAGCCCGATGACATGAACTATGAGTTCTATGAGAGCCTGGATAAGGCCTACGGAGAGTGCCCAAAACAAGACGTCAAAATAGTCATCGGCGACGCAAATGCGCAGATCGGGAAAGAAGATTTCTTCCGACCCGTCATTGTAACGGAAAGCCTTCATTTCGTTACCAATGATAATGGCCTGCGGCTAGTAACCTTCGCTGCTGCTAGAGGGATGGCAATCAGCAGTACCTACTTCGCACGAAAGAATATCCGCAAACACACCTGGCGACACTCGAGCGGCGATGCCTGCTCCCAAATAGACCACGTGCTGGTTGATGGGCGACATTTCTCAGATGTCATGGATGTCAGGACCTTCCGAGGCCCTAATATCGACTCGGATCATTATCTCGTTGTAGCTAAAATTCAGGCGCGGTTATCCAGCGTCACGAATTCCACAACAAACAGAACGCTGCGCTTCAATATACAACGCTTGTCGACTGATGGGGTAGCTGCGCAATACCGTCAGCAACTAGACGAGCAGTTGGGAAGAATCAACGTTGCTGGAGACGTCGACAGCCTGTGGGACCCTATCCACGAAGCTGTGACAACAACGGCGCGGGAAGTGATCGGCACTGGTCAACGACGAAGACGAAACAACTGGTTCGATGAAGAGTGCCAGAGAGTGACAGACATGAAGAATGTCGCCAGAAGCTGTATGCTTGTGGCCGGTACCCGACAGAACAGAGAGCGGTACAGGGCAGCGAGAGCCAACGAAAAGCGAATCCACCGCAGAAAGAAAAGGCAGCACGAAGAAAGTGTGGTAGCTGACGCTCAAGAAAGCATGAACCGGAATGATATGCGGAGATTCTATGCAACGGTCAATGGTGCGCGGCACAATGCCGTACCAGTGCCCGCTATGTGCAATGATCGAGAAGGGAATTTGCTGACCGATAAAACGGCGGTGGTTGCCAGGTGGAAGGAGCACTTTCAGCAATTGTTGAACGGTGGAAATGGCAATGTAGCGAGGAACAGGATGAACATAGATGACGACGATCAAACTGTGGACCCACCGACCATATGAGAGGTTAAAAAGGCTATCAGCGAGCTGAAGAACTGTAAGGCTGCTGGGAAGGACGAGATCCCGGTCGAGCTTCTCAAGCACGGAAGCGAGCAGCTTTACCAGTCGATTCACCGAGTACTTCTGAAGATATGGGAGGACGAAGAATTGCCCGCCGGCTGGTTGGATGGCCTCATCCGTCCTATCTACAAGAAAGGGCACAGACTGGAGTGTGCCAATTACAGAGGCATTACCCTGCTGAATTCGGCGTACAAAATTCTGTCGCGCATCCTGTTTAACAGACTGCGACCGCTCGAGGAGTCCTTCGTCGGCGAATACCAAGCTGGTTTTCGTGAGGGCCGTTCGACAACGGACCAGATGTTTAGCTTGCGAATGATTCTAGACAAATTCCGGGAGTTTAACTTGCAGACTCACCATCTGTTTATTGATTTCAAGGCGGCGTACGACTCAGTGAAAAGAAATGAGCTTTGGCAGATAATGTCTGAAAATGGTTTTCCGGCGAAACTAATTAGGCTGATACGTGCTACGCTGGATGGTTCGAAATCAAGTGTTTGGATCGCAGACGAGGTGTCAACCTCGTTCGTGACGTTAGACGGGTTGAAGCAAGGAGACGCACTTTCGAATTTACTGTTCAACATTGCACTGGAGGGTGCTATGAGGCGATCTGGCGTGCAGAGAAATGGCACTATTATCACAAGGTCGCACATGCTCCTTGGCTTCGCGGACGATATAGACCTAATTGGAATTGATCGCAGGTCAGTGGAAGAGGCCTTCGTGCCTCTGAAGAGGGAGACAGCGAGGATAGGCCCGACTATTAATTCTACCAAAACGAAGTACATGGTTGCAGGTAGAGATGGAGTCAGGCATGGTGGTGTAGGTGCTGAGGTAGTGTTTGATGGGGATGTGTTTGAAGTTGTTGAAGAATTTGTTTATCTTGGAACATTTGTGACATGTGACAACGACGTTTCCCACGAAGTGGAAAGACATGTTGCGGCTGCAAATAGGGCCTTTTACAGACTACGTAACCAGCTTCCCAAGTAGCACTGGTAACAAATGCAATATTTTAAAAAAATAATACAAATTACATTGCAGTTGCATTTAAGATAATTTGTAGCACGCCTTGTTGAAAGTTGTCAATTTTGGTTACTAGGCTATTACATTGTAACTTACGTTTTGTTTACATTACATAGGCGTTGCATTTTGCCTCGCATGTAACTTAGCCTAGAGCGGTCAAAATTAATAAGTTACATTGAAATTAAGTTTGTGGTTGCAAAGAAACACATAACAAACTAGGTTACATATAGATTGCTAAGTCACTTGTGTGTAACAACATGAAGTTGTATGTTTGGTTACAATGTGTCATAGAGGAAGAGGTGGAAAAATAAACAGGGTGGTGAAATGAACACCGACCTTGTTACGCATGAAAACAGATTTCAGTGATTTTTATGACTATAAAAATAAGTGAAAACTCATCTATCTTAGTCTTAATTCGTGTCGCTGCGTTAATAAACATCTCTATTTTTGATATTGTGCGATTGAACTTAATATAATAAATAAACAAATTAATATATTAGGGAAAATTTTGCGAGTAGACTAGGGTGACCATATGGTTTTGGCAAAAAAACGGGACATATAGATAAAAATACGGGATAAAAAAATTACTCACAGAATGTTCATATAAACGCTTTATTAGTCAAAACATAACGAAGTACAGTTGATG
The DNA here is from genome assembly GCF_002204515.2 of Aedes aegypti. Classification (NCBI taxonomy): domain Eukaryota; kingdom Metazoa; phylum Arthropoda; class Insecta; order Diptera; family Culicidae; genus Aedes; species Aedes aegypti. The sequence goes on from NC_035107.1 coordinate 74,880,640, forward strand.
TTACATATAAAATTCTACTTTAGTAGAGTGTTCAAATTCTACTTAGATGTAGAAGGTTTGTTTTCTTCACTCCAAGAATATTTAGCAGAAGAGGCTACTTTACGTAACAATGGAAAGTTTTTTGAAATCTGTTCATGGAATTTATCACATTCTGCATCAATATTCTGTCTAACAATAATCATCGCTTTCATGGTATCGACGTTCATGCGCGATTTCTCTTTGGTCCACATGCTGTTCATAGTAGAAAAAGTTCTTTCAACTGGTGCAGTGCTGCCAGGAAGGCACATAACATAACCAATAAGATTTTCGAAATCTGCGCAAGCCAGTGATTTGTTTTCCATCTCTACAAATATACGCACCCAACGATCAGCAACGGAAACTGATTCTCTATTCCAGTCTTTAATCTCTCTAATAACAATTTCTTTTATCATTGCCCATTGATCAAACAAAGCATTTTCTTCAACTTTCACACTTACGGGCATTTTCTGACAAATACTGTTTTGTATTTCAGACCATTCTGGAATAGCCTTCAGTAAAACCCATCTGAACAGCTGAGTTTGCCCAAGGTTGCTTATCCATTTATTACGTAACGCTTAATTTAGAAATTTTGACCCCCTGAAAAATTGCTAACAAAACCGCATCTTGTCAGCTTTATTCACAGAAGAGAGGATCGATGAAGAGAAATCGAACATTGGACTGGCGCCCTTTTTCTAGCACACGCTTGATTTTGCTTTCTTTCGAGCTATTTGAGCACGTCACAAACCATGTGCTTTCGTGGATGGAGCATTTAATTTTCATACCTTTGTAAGGTTCCAGTCAATTGGCTTTGGGATTTTTGCACATTATTTAGTGATTTATCGTAAATGCATCATTTTCCCATTAGGGGTCATACACAAATTACGTCACGCGGGAGGGGGTCGAGCCAAGCGTGACAAGCCTTACAAAATTTTCGGAGGACTCATACAAAAAGTGTGGAGGGGGTCGAAAAAGTTGAAATTTAGCGTGACATAATTTGTGTACCATCCCTTAGAAGCAAGACGATATCCTTAAGGTGTTCATTTTAACACCTCTTCCCCTATTGACAGCAGTGTAATTTAATGGCAGTTTCAGTACAGTTACACATCAGTTTCAAAATAACATAAGATTTCTGGGTAACTGATGTGTAACAAACGAGTAACTTGCTGACAGTGGTCAACACTACAGACCAAAAATATTCATACGTATCGTAAATTTTGAAATAAGAACTTGACTAGTTTATGACCAGTTATTGTTTTCATAGATATTTTTCCAGTGATGAATTAAAATTGTTGGATTCACAATATGCAGCCTTTCTAACAACTTCTCAATAGTTGTCATTATTTAAGATTGGCTGTCTTAAAACAGTTATTTGGAAGTTTATATGCAGCCAATTGAATTTAATTGGCGGTTTATGATAGACAATCAAGAAAATCCAACAGCGGGATACGAAAAAACGTAATTTGGGAATCACAAGCAATGAAATACAAATGAGATACATTTTTATGGCATATACAATGGCATATTATCTAAGCAATCCACGTATTATGTATTATTCAATTTAAAGTTATAAGATATTTCATGAGCGCGTCGATTTTGAGCAAGTAAAATCATTGATTTCACCACAAATTTTAATCTGCATGTTAAATTTACATACCGTAAAACGGGGTAACTTTGATAGTTTTTTCGAAGAAAACTTGAATATTTATGCATGCTGTTTCAAAGAATTATAATTTATATTTTTAAAACAAGTACTGGCATCCTATCTATCGATTGCTGTTGATAGATTGCCAAAAGATTTAATTTGAATGGATGTATAATTTTTCATATAATCGAAAGTCGGTTTTCTGTTTTGGGGTAACTTTGATAATGGAGTATGCATCGAACAAAATTGAATGAATTACATTTGTAGGGCATTGCATACCTATAGGCGTTTAACGTTATATGGAAATTTCTGACTTAGATTACATAAATGGTCCCAGTTTGTGAAAATGCTTTTCGCTAAGAGATTTGAGACCGTATTCAAGTTCTATGATAACTAGGCTCCTACATATAAGTGGCCAACTATTCAAAAGTACATCAAATAGTGATCGTACAACAGATTGTTTGTAAGCGTTTCAAAAATGCTAAAATTGTGTCAATTTTTAATATTTGTGTAAAAAGCCTCAAATGGTCTCGATTCAAATGAAAACAGCTCTTATATGGAGTGTCATACTAATATTCTTCAGTTTTGCATTCGTTTTGCTTAACCGATTTACAGAAATTATGATATTTCGTTTAGTATGTGGTGGGTTACGCACTATCAAATTTACCCGCATTATCAAAGATACCCCGTTTTACGGTACTATACTACTTGTGAATAATTACGCGTTCCAAGATAATAGGCATAATATATGTTGACATTCAATTCTAAAATGGTTGTTCGGCTTCAAAACTGTCAGAATGAAACAATAAGTTCAACGCCGTTTCTATTATTTTATCGCAGGAAAACCCATGCGTAATCAAGAAATTGCATATCCGTCGCCAGTAAACTTCTTATGTAACGACCAACAAGTTACATAAGGCTCGACGTTTTGCGCTTTTTCGGTTACATAGCTGTATGTTTCCAAGTTACAATGTTTCCTATTGTAACTATTGAATATGTTAAGTAGTCGTTGCTGTTACTTACTTGTAACAATGTGTGCTGCTTGGGTTAGGTTCCGCAGCTTACAAACGGAAACAAAATTCGCCCTGTATAAAACATTAATTCTTCCGGTGGCTCTCTACGGGCACGAAGCGTGGACGTTGAAAGAGTCAGACCGGAAAGCTCTCGGTGTTTTTGAGCGTAAAGTGCTGCGGACAATGCTCGGTGGGAAACTCGAAAATGGTGTGTGGCGCAGACGCATGAATCACGAGTTGTATCAAGTGTACAAAGATGCGAATATTATCAATCGTGTAAAATACGGCAGACTTCAGTGGGCTGGTCACTTAGTGCGAATGTCGGAAGAAAGAATTGCGAAAATAATATTCAGCAGGGAACCAAGTAGAGGTCGGCGGCTTCGGGGAAGACCACGAATACGCTGGCTGTACGCAGTGGAAGAGGGCCTGGCGACCCTAAACGTTCGGGGCAACTGGAGAAGTTTCGCCCAAGACCGACGAAGATGGAGCTCTACAATACGGCCGGCAATGGCGTGACGCTACGCTGTAGCTATCAAGGTATCAAGGTAGGTACTATTGCTTTTACGTAAAAGTATGGAACAACATTTTGATTCCAATACCGAACACTGGGTTCATTCTGTCTCATATTCCGAACACCTTGTTTTATATTCCGAACAGCTCGAATAAATCGTATTCGAATGAATAATTTCGTAAAAAAAATATCTGAGCTAGTTTTACTGGTCTCAAACTAGAGAATCATCACCTTACGAGGTATAAAGTATATTGGTAGACGTTAAATTAAATTTCAATCGACTGCCATTTTCAAGTCGTTTGATGACATATTTCAGCGAAACTTTTCATGCAAAACTCCATACAAAAACCGAGTGTCCGAAATATGAGTCTGTTCGGAATTTGAGACGAAACGGTGTATTAGTTTTGCGGTCAATAAAATTGTTGATTAGTTTATAATGAAAAATAATACTATATATGCAACATATTTGATGCGATTTTAAAATTTGTGATTTTACTGGTGCCACTGATATTATTCAAGGAACATTTTTGTTTATTCATAGAACATGATATAAATTCTAATTGTAAATTGCTTCTTATATCATAAAGCAGTTTTGGATTTTCTATGGATAATTTTCATTCCCGCATAGTCGCAAAAACCTTTTGCCGTATGCAATCAGTGCAAGCGTGTTCGATTCCGTTTTTTAGGGATTTTCTAAATATCGCGAAAATAAGATCAAACCTTTTCGGTTCAAATTGGAAGAATTCTGTTTTGTGGATAACAGAGCAAAAAAAAAGAAGATCCACGCCCTAATGTTTCGATAATTCAATTCACTTAAAGCTCAGATGCCCGCGTTCTCGCGGCTGAGAAACTCATTTGCTTTTAATAAAGAAAGTGGAAATGCTTGTTGAAGAAATGAAGCGATTCTTTCTCCGGTTTCCACACGAAGGGCAAACCGAGAAAATCCGCTTTTTATGAGCTCATTCGCCCTTCCAGCTGTAGCATATTGCTTGTTTAGGTACAAATATATACACTCTTATTTTCATAACGAGAAGCCATCAAGATGCTGCCAGTGTTTCTTTTAAGCCGGTTAATGGTGAGTCAGTCGATCCGAGCTCGGCTGGCGTGGGCGTTTTCCCCTTTTGTTTCTAATTAGCAGCCATATATATTAGTATTGGAATTAAATTTTATATACACGAACAGCAGACGCGACAGGCTACAAATTATAAACGAAGATTATAATGTTGTTCAGAGGGTTGAAAAAGTGTTAATTTAACAAAATGAAGAGACATAATTTATATGTGATATCATTTAAAATAAATTACAAAATTATTTAAACTTAGGTACTAATAATGATTTAGTACCTTCAACTTCAAAACCTTTTCGTGTAAAAGTTTATCCCTCAACATTTGCTGGTCCATTTCCTGTATATTTCCGAAAGAAAGAACGACATATAAATGTTTTTTTTTTTTAATTTCATCGGAAGTTTACAAGAAGTACAAATCAGCGAAGGAAATTTAAAAAAATTCCTTAGATATACTTAGGGTAGTTTTTGGTAATAGAAAAGATGCCAATTCCCTTTTGGAGTCTAAATTATTGAATGAATTTTATCGTGTTTATGCTCCGTGTGATTCTTGCGAAATCAGCGGAGTAATTTATGATGAATCATTAAATTGTGATGATATTCGATCACATGGTTCTAATATTTTCAGAAATCAATCGATTTCGCCATTTAAAATTTTAGATTGTGAACGATTATCAATATTATTCTTTGATGACAAAGGAATTTCTAAATACATTCATTCCAATTGCATCTAAATTACTTTTTCTGGGTCAGTTTTACCAGATTTTGTAAACATAGATAATGTTTTGCTTCGTGTAAGGCTTTATTTTCCGAAAATCATGCACTGTAATCGGAGTTTATTGTTTGGACATACATCAAATTTTTGTTCGAATAAACAAAAATGCTCAAAATATGGAGATTTTCATTCTTCAGATGATTGTAAATTAAATTCTGATAATTGTGTTTATTGTAAACAAAAACATATTTCGATTAAAAATTGTTCAGTATACATGACAAATCAAAAAAAGCTCAATGAAAAAATCAAAATAAATTTACTTATTCGGAAATTTTAAAATCTTCTGAAGACTTTAGTTCACCTAATGTATATGAAACGTTATCAGATATTAAAGAGGATACTTCATTAGATAATCATAATAAATACATTCACAAACCTCCTAGTAAAAGAAAAAGGCTTAATATTTCATCAATTCATGATGATGATACGTCTTATACTTATTCGGCGAACCAGTTTGAAAAAAATTTCCCTTCCTTAAATATTGCATCAACTTCTAAAACATTCCTGGTTTGTAGAAAACAAATACACCTTCTAAGTCACCGAATGATTGTAATAATGACGTAACAAAAATAATAACAATAGCAATAATAAAAATAATAACAATTCAGGTGATAATGAAAAGAATGATTTATCCATTTTGAGCATTTTGGAAGAAATTTTAAATTTATTAGGAATGAGTGATTTTTGGAAAAATTTAATAAAACTATTTTTACCATTTCTTGCGGATCTTTTAGAAAAACTCAATTCATTTAGTCCCTTTTTGTCTTCATTATTTTCGTAATGGCTTCTACAAGTTAAGAAGATATGAATATTTTACAATGGAATTGCCATAGTATTTTTGCCATGTTGATTGATTATAATTTAGATATATTTTGTTTGAGTGAGACTTGGTTGACTGAGGATAAATTCTTTCGTGTTCCTTAATATAATATTATTCGTTGTGATAGAAACGTACCTTATGGAGGAGTATTAATTGGTATCCGTGATAATATTGAATTTAAATATTTGGATATAACATTTAATACAAATATTGAATTTGTTGCTATTTCTGTAAATTGTAATGGTTTACAATTTTCAATTATTTGTATATACATTCCCCCAAATGTTTCATTTTCATTAGTTGAAATTAAACATATTTTGGAAAATGTTCCCTCTCCTTTTTACATTCCTGGAGATTTTAATGCTCATAATTTTGCATGAGGAAGCGATAAAATTGATGGTAGAGGATCTTTGTTGATGGATTTGATAGATGAGCTAAATTTAATTAAAATGAATGATGGATCATTCACTAGAATTGCAGTTCCTCCGGCTCATAATTCAGCAATTGATTTATCACTTTGGACTAGTAATTTATCATTTATTTCCTCTTGGAAAACATTAAATAATCCAAATGGCAGTGATCATTTACCAATTTCAATACAAATTCATGGTTCTAAAAGTAAATCTGAATATGTTTCAAAAAATTCTCCTGATTTGTGTAAAAATGTTGATTGGAATAAATTTTCAGATCTTGTTTCTTTTTCTTTAATTCATTTTGATTACTCCTCTACTCCACTTGAAAATTACAAATAATTTTTGAAGTTATTAACAGAAGCTTTGATGAGATCACAAATTAAACATAACACTTCCAATTATTTTGTTAAAAAACATCCGACATATTGGTGAGATAATGATTGTTCTTTTGCTTTGAAGAATAAATCTGATGCATTTAAAATATTTCGAAAATTTGGAACGAAGGAAAATTATTTTTTATATTGTAAAGCCGAGGCTCAGTTTACTAGAATTACCGAATTTAAGAAAAGAAATTATTGGAAAAATTTTGTTCAAAATCTCGACAGAGAATCTGCATTATCCACTTTATGGAAAATTGCAAGAAATTTGAGAAACTATGAATTTTCATCTCAACCTGTTTTGGAATATTCTATGGAATGGATAGAAAAATTTGCATCAAAGATTTGTCCTAATTTTGCACCTCAGAAAATCAACTACAAAGCTCATCAAAAATTCAACTATTTCCCAGAGCTTTGTTGTTTATTTTCTCTGAAAGAAATGAATTTGGCTTTATCTGTTATTCATAATACTTCTCCAGGAATTGATAAAATTAAATTTATTGTATTACAAAATTTACCATTTGAAGGAAAAATGCATTTACTTTCATTGTGTAATAGCTTTCTTCTTCAAAATATTTTCCCACCAGAATGGCGTTTTGTAAAAGTTATTAGTTTATTCAAACCAGGTAAAAATCCTTCATTGGCTGACGGCCTATTAGTTTATTGTCATGTGTACGTAAACTCATGGAAAGAATGATTTTAAATCGGCTTGAATTATGGGCTGAGAGGAATAACATTTTATCTTTATCACAATATGGTTTAAGAAAAGGTTGTGGTACACGGGATTGTACTGCACTTCTAGCATCGCAAATTTATTTATCTTTTAATAGAAAACAAGATATGGTTTAAACTATGATTCTGTTCTGCATATGATTCTGTTCTTATTGATTTATTATATGAAAAAATGGTGAATTTCAAAATTCCAATTGTATTATCAAATTTTAAATGTAATTTGTTTTCTTTCAAAATCTTGAATTTTTACCACAATGGATCATCCAAAATGATTCGTCATAGTTATTTTGGTCTTCTTCAAGGATCTTGCTTGAGTCCTTTTTTATATAATTTGTTTACAAGTGATTTAGCATATGTTATACCAAATGGTTGTTACTTTTATCAATTTGCTGATGATAAAGTTATCTCGATTAGTGGCAAAAATAGAGAAACAATTCGTCATTTTATGCAATGTGCACTTGATAATATTTATGATTGGGCACATAATAATGGTTTTACGTTTTCAGTGGCTAAAACAAAATTTATAATTTTTTCACATCAACATTCTTATATTAATATTAATTTATTTTTCATTAATATTGAAATTGAACAAGTTGATGTATACAAATATCTTGGAAAATTTTTTGAATCTAAGTTAACGTGGAAATTTCATATACAACACATTCAAAAAACTTGCTCAAAACGGATAAATTTCTTGAAAACAATTACTGGCACTTGGTGGGGTGCTCATCCTTCTGATATGTTAACACTTTATAAAACAACAATTCGATCTGTTCTAGAATACGGTTGTTTTACTTTTGGATGTGCTGCTCATACACATTTTTCTAAAATTGAAAAAATTCAATATCGTTGTATAAGAATTTGTTTAAAATTAATGAATTCCACTCACACAATGTCTGTGGAAGGTTTAACAGAAGTTGTTCCATTAAAAATTCGTTTTCATGAATTAAATTGTTAATATATTACTCATTTTTTTTGTTTCTTTATTAAGGTGAATTTATATTACTCAATGTATTTCAAACAATCATCCTATAATAACAATTTTGAAATCCTTAGCAGAAATTAATCATACAAGTTAAAGTTTTTACTACCTTGCTTATTTGGCTTTACATCAATTATCTTGATAAAGCCTCGCCAACAATATTTCGCCAATTCCCTCGGTTCATGGCCGCTTCTCTCCATCCTCGACTGTGACCCACGCTCTCCAGGTCCTGGTGTACCTGGTCAATCCACCTAGCTCGCTGCGCCCCACGCCTTCTTGTTCCGACCGGATTCGTGGCGAACATCATCTTTACAGGGTTGTTGTCCGGCATTCTTGCAACATGCCCTGCCCAGCGTATCCTTCCAGCTTTAGCTACCTTCACGATACTGGGTTCGCCGTAGAGTTGAGCGAGCTCGTGGTTCATCCTTCGCCGCCACACGCCGTTCTCCTGCACGCTACCGAAGATCGTCCTTAGCACTCGGCGTTCGAAAACCCCAAGAGCTTGCAAGTCCTCCTCGAGCATAGTCCACGCCTCATGCCCATAGAGGACTACCGGTCTTATGAGCGTTTTGTACATCGTGCATTTGGTGCGGGGGTGAATCTTTCTTGACCGCAGTTTCTTCTGGAGCCCATAGTAGGCACGACTTCCGCTGATGATGCGCCTTCGTATTTCCCGACTAACATTGTTGTCAGCCGTCAACAAGGATCCAAGGTAGACGAACTCGTCCACCACCTCGAAGGTATCCCCGTCTATCGTAACACTGCTTCCTAGGCGGGCCCTGTCGCGCTCAGTTCCGCCAACCAGCATGTACTTTGTTTTCGACGCATTCACCATTAGCCCGACTCTTGTTGCTTCGCGTTTCAGGCGGGTGAACAAATCTGCCACCGTTTCAAATTTTCTCCCAATAATATCCATGTCGTCCGCGAAGCAAACAAATTGTCCGGATCTCGTGAAAATCGTGCCTCGACTGTTAAGTCCGGCTCTCCGCATGACACCTTCAAGCGCAATATTGAACAACAGGCACGAAAGTCCGTCGCCCTGTCGTAGTCCCCGCCGAGACTCGAACGAACTGGAGTGTTCGCCCGAGATCTTCACGCAGTTTTGCACACCGTCCATCGTTGCTCTGATTAATCTTGTGAGCTTCCCGGGAAAGCTGTTCTCGTCCATGATTTTCCAAAGTTAAAGTTTATATTCGTTCAATTATTGCATGGAGCAAAACATTATACCTGTTTCTTCAAGCGTTTTTATAAACATTAAATTTAAATTCACTCACTGCAACCTTTAATTGATTTATCTTTACATGAATAATTGAAACAAATTTCCTGTCATGACTATTCTCGGTTTGCTAGATTGTTTTTTCATCGAAAATTTGTTGGAGTAAATGTTGATCAATTTTATTTTTCAGATGGATCGTTAATTAATGATATTGCAGGATTTGGAGTGTATAATCATTTCTCAGCACATTTTTTCAAATTACAATCCCCGTGTACCATTTTTGTTGCTGAATTAACTGCATTATATTTTGCTTATAGTTTGATAAAATCTCGTTCACCAAATATATTTTTTATTTGTTCCGATAGTTTAAGTTGCCTTAAAGCTATTCGTTCAGTGAACTTTCATTCTAAAACTCATCATCTTATTCTAATGATAAAGCAATTATTACTTGAATTAAATTTACTAGGATTTATTATTAAATTTGTATGGGTTCCAGCTCATTCATAAATTTACGGTAATGAACAAGCTGATTCTTTAGCTAAATTAGGTGTTCGTTGTGGAAGTACATATAACCGCAATATTTCAGGTTCTGAATATTTTCCAAAACTCAAAAAAATCTACTTTTCATAATTGGCATGTGTCTTGGGACACTAGTGATAAAGGGCGTTGGTGTCATTTCATTCATCCAAAAGTTAATCTAAATCCATGGTTTAAAAATTTATCAGTTAGTAGAAATTTTATTTGCTGTATATAAAGATTGATTCCAAACCATTATAATTGTAATAGTCATTTATATCGCATTAACATAAAAGATTCCAATTTATGTGACTGTGGTGAATCCTATGAAGACATAGATCATATAATTTTTCATTTTACTCGATACATCTTACCAAGAAATACATTTTTAAAACAAATTGAAAATACAGGTTATCCCACTCCAATATCTGTTCGAGATATTTTAGGAAATATGTTTCTGCCAATTTTGAAACTTATATTTCAGTTTTTAAATGAAATCTCATATTATGTGTGATACTTTCTTTTTCTTCGTATGTTTCTTTTAAGATTTGAAGAGTTCCTTACTGTGTGTGGTATCTCAATAATCCTGGACGTTTCCCATTTTTAAGAAACTGGCTCTGCTATGGATCATTATCGTTTGAGCCTTTTATTATTAAGATTGTTAATTTAATATTGTGTTCAGAAAAGATAAAAAGGTTTTGTGCCTTTTTGAGAAAGATTTTAATTAAAAATCACTCAAAGGGGCTTTTCCCTCTTTCAAAATTTGAAGTTAAAAATAAAATAAATAAATAATAAATTACAAAATTATTAAAAGTGATTCCGATTAATCATATGGTAGATTCAAAGACAGCATATTTGATTTCTGATTCTTACAAGAATCTATTCAGAAATGAAGTCATACTCGCCGACGTGCTGAAAGACCGCCGATTCGGCATCGTAGCGCTGCAGGAAGTGTGTTGGAAGGGATCAATGGTGCGAACGTTTAGTGGTAACCATACCATCTACCAAAGCTGCGGTATTACACACAAGCTAGGAACAGCTTTTATAGTGATGGGTGATATGCGGAGGCGTGTGATCGGGTGGTGGCCGATCAATGAGAGAATGTGCAAGTTGAGGCTGAAAGGCCAGTTCATCAACTTCAGCATAATAAACGTGCACAGCCCTCACTCCGGAAGCGCTGATGATGATAAAGACGCTTTTTACGCGCAGCTCCAACGCGAGTACGACCGCTGCCCAAGCCACGACGTCAAAATCATCATAGGAGATCTAAACGCTCAGGTTGGCCAGGAGGAGGAGTTCAGACCGACGATTGGAAAGTTCAGCGCCCACCGGCTGACGAACGAAAACGGCCTACGACTAATTGATTTCGCCGCCTTCAAGAATATAGCCATTCGTAGCGCCTACTTCCAGCACAGCCTTCCATACCGATACACCTGGAGATCGTCACAGCAGACAGAATCGCAAATCGGTCACGTTCTGATTGACGGACGGCACTTCTCCGACATTGTCGACGTAAGGACCTATCGTGGCGCTTATATCGACTCCAACCACTATTTGGTGATGGTCAAACTGCGCCCAAAACTCTCCGTCGTTAACAACGTACGGTACCGACGACTGCCCCGGTATGACCTAGAGCGGCTTAAGCAACCGGATGTCGCAGCTGCATACGCGCAGCACCTCGAAGCTGCATTACCGGAAGAGGGTGAGCTTGATGAAGCCCCTCTTGAGGACTGCTGGAGAACAGTGAAAGCAGCCATCAACGATGCAGCTGAGAACAAAGTCGGGTACGCGGGCGGTCATGCTGCAGCAAGGGACCCGGCAGAACGTGGAGCGTTATAGACGGAAACGGCAACAGCAGACCCGCCTCCTTCGGGAGAAAAAACGCCGCCTGAAGGAGACGGAGTGCGAGTAGATGGAACAGCTGTGCCGGTATCAAGAAACACGCAAGTTCTATCAGAAGCTCAACGCATCCCGCAACGGATTCGTGCCGCGAGCCGAGATGTGCAGCGATAAGGATGGGAGCATTTTGACGGACGAGCGTGAGGTGATCGAAAGGTGGAAGCAGCACTTCGATAAACATCTGAATGGCGCTGAGAGCACAGGCAATGAAGGTCGGGACAATGGAGGAAATGCCTTCGTCGGTACTGCGGAGGATGGAAACCAACCAGCCCCCACTTTGAGGTAGGTTAAGGATGCCATTCTCCAGCTCAAGAACAATAAAGCTGCAGGTAAAAATAGTATTGGAGGTGAACTCATAAAAATGGGCCCGGAGAGGCTGGCCATTTGTCTGCACCGGCTGATAGGCACAATCTGGGAAACAGAACAGCTACCTGAGGTGTGGAAGGAAGGGGTAATATGCCCCATCTACAAGAAAGGTGACAAGTCATATTGTGAGAACTTTCGAGCGATCACCTTTCTAAATGCGGCCTACAAACTTTTATCCAAGATCATCTTCCGTCATCTAAAACCTATAGTAAGCGAGTTCGTGGGAAGTTATCAAGCCGACTTCGTTGACGGTCGATCGACAACGGACCAGATCTTTACTGTACGGCAAATCCTTCTAAAATGTCGTGAATACCAGGTCCCAACGCATTCCTTTTCATCGATTTCAAGGTGGCATACGATAGTATCGACCACGTAGAGCTATGGAAAATCATGGACGAGAACAGCTTTCCCGAGAAGCTCACAAGACTGATAAGAGCGACGATGGAAGATGTGCAAAATTATGTGAAGGTTTCAGGCGAACATTCCAGTTCGTTTGGATCCCGACGGGGACTACGAAAAGGTGATGGGCTTTCGTGCCTGTTGTTCAATATTGCGCTCGAAGGTGTTATGCGCAAAGCCGGGCTCAACAGCCGGGGTACGATTTTTACGAGATCCAGTCAATTTGTTTGCTTCGCGGATGATATGGACATTGTCGGCCGAACATTTGAAAAGGTGGCAGACCTGTACACCCGCCTGAAACGCGAGGCAGCGAAAGTTGGACTGGTGGTGAATGCGTCCAAGACAAAGTACATGCTAGCTGGTGGGGCCGAGCGCGACAGGGCTCGCCTAGGCAGCAGTGTTACGATTGACGGGGATACGTTCGAGGTGGTCGACGAGTTCGTCTACCTTGGATCCTTGCTGACGGCTGACAATAACATTTGCCGTGAAATACGGAGGCGCATCATCAGTGGAAGTCGGGCCTACTATGGCCTCCAGAAGAAGCTGCGGTCAAAAAAGATTCACACCCGCACTAATTGTACCATGTACATAACGCTCATAAGGCCGGTTGTCCTCCACGGGCATGAAACGTGGACGATGCTCGAGGAGGACCTGCAAGCACTTGGAGTCTTCGAACGTCGGATGCTTAGGACGATCTTCGGTGGTGTGCAGGAAAACGGTGTGTGGCGGCGAAGGATGAACCACGAGCTCGCTCAACTCTACGGCGAACCCAGTATCCAGAAGGTGGCCAAAGCTGGAAGGATACGATGGGCAGGACATGTTGCAAGAATGCCGGATAGCAACCCTGCAAAGATGGTATTCGCTTCGGATCCGGTTGGTACAAGAAGGCGTGGAGCGCAGCGAGCTAGGTGGGCGGATCAAGTGCGTATCGATTTGGCGAGCGTGGGGCAGAACCGAGGATGGAGAGATGCGGCAACGAACTGAGTTTTGTGGCGAGAAATTGTTGATTCAGTGTTATCTGTTTAGATGTTAACTAAATAAATTAATAAATGAATAACAAAGAAATATATAATAACAAATTTGGGCAAAGTTCCAAATACTCAATGCTTGATTTATTTTTTCATAAGGATCGGATTACTTTGAGATATTTGGCAATGTTCTTTATCGCAAAAAAACCTATCGAGATCTGATAGAATTTTCATGGAGGTCTCTTGGCGGGCTCCATCCCATTACCCCGAACGCCATTACCCCGAACGCCATGACCCCGAACGCCACTACCCCGAACGTCACTACCCCGAACGCCACTACCTCGAATGGGCCATTACCCCGAAAAGTATAAGGTACAGTGCCGTATCTTGTTTTGCGGGCTAAAATGTTGACCATACTTTTGTCAAGGATTGAACATTCATGTATGTGTCTCTAATGTAGACTGGTAACTAATGGTTCATTCAATTCATCGTTTAAATGTTCATCATATATTTTCCCTTCTTTCGTATGTCAGCTATTCATTCGAAATATTTGGTTGGCAACCATCTTCTTCTTTTTCTTACTGGGCCAGTGCCTTTTTTTCAGCTCAGTGGGCACTTTCATTCACAAATTTAATAACGCCAACACTTGCCATTTTTGAAACCTACCCACCCTCTCGTAACACTTTTTGTATGGAAATTCTACGAATTTAATATGAGGGAGTTCTGTTTGATCTTCCGACCTTGACGCTTGCTCCTGCGGGAGCGGGTGACGAGGGCAGGATCAAACATGTCGCGCGTCGGTCGAGTAAAGTGAAAAAGTTCCGCGATCGGTTAGTTCTGTTTGATCTTTCGACCTTGACGCTTGCTTCTACGGGAGCGAGTGACGGGGGCAGGATCAAACATGTCGCGCGTCGGTCGAGTAAAGTGAAAAAGTTCCGCGATCGGTTAGTTCTGTTTGATCTTCGACCTTGACGATTGCTCCTTGGCAGTGCGTCAAGAAAGCCCGAGCAGTCGTCAGTTGTTTTCCCTCTCGGGTCGTGCGCCTATATTCTCTGAGTGCTTTTATATAGCCGAGCAAACGAGTTAAGCTGAATGTGGATTGTTGCTGCTCAGTCAAGGATGACGGATCAACTGGTGAGCTCGTTTCATGCAACTATTTCTAATCTATAAAATATGTATGACTGCACATTTAATCGATACAACTGTAGGACGTAAATATGATTTTTCAACAAACTATGAATGGTTCGTCACTATGAGTGTTAGCGTTAGCGTAGCGTTAGCGTAGTTTATGAATGGTTCGTCACTGTGAGTGTCGACATAAACTCTAATTCATGAATTATTTATGTTTAACATTTTTTTGTTTTCAAAACACCCCTTTCTTTTAATCTTTATTTTTGTAATTATAAAAAAAAACTTTGAATGGTTCGACACTACAAGTGTAGACTTGCGAAAGGTTCACTTTATTCAACAAACTTTGGATGGTTCGCCACTGTAAGTGGCGGCATAAGAATAAGAGTGTTCTATGATGTTCCAGCCAATCGAGTTTTTGTTTCTTTTCAAATAAGTAAAATATAATAACACATGCTTTCGTCCTGACAGTGTAGGAATGTTACATTTAGATATTTGTTCAACAATTTTTGAATGGTTCGTCACCTCAAGTGTCGGCATAATTTTCCTTTACATAGAAATTGTTCATATCAAATGAAAATATTATATTTTTATAAAAGCATATTTATATTTGACAAAAAACTATTTATCATGGTCTAATCACTTATCAAAGTGAATCCTTTGACCCAACGATCCTCCCCATTAACAAACATCCTTCCCAGTAACCTTTGTGGAGATGCAGAGGCAAACACGGTCTCCAAAAAGCAAAGGTTACACACTAACATTCCTTCCCCCAATCCCACCTGACTGCAAGGACGTGGCCGGCGCCGTTATTGACCCTGTATAAATAGAGGCACTGAATTATGCACACTGAAGAAGATTATGGCCAATCCCAGCCGAACTTCTAGTTGATTCTTTGTGCATTTTCACTGACTTCGGTCAATCACGGAATAGCAACCATTGATATGTGTAGTCAGTCTAAGCTAAGCTAAGCTAAGCTAAGGAAATTCTACGAATTTAATATGAGGTGTAACATTTTTAGAACAACAAACTACAACATTTTTGCCCCCTCCAGCGTGAATGGGTTTTCAATAAACATTTGCCTCTATGCACAGGGATGTCAAGGAAATTTTCAATGCAATAAGATTCATCACCGAATTAATTCAAACACATACCCTCAAGATGGTCTTGCTGAACTGCTGCGTACTCTCCGGTATTTGAACTTCTTGATAGCGTTCATATTTCAATTTTGTTTTTAACAAAGATTTTCCTTTATTATGAATATAGATTGTGCTACAGCATCACGTTGTTACAGTGATTATTAACGTCATAGCTGCAAGCATTTCACCAAAAATTTGCCCTTCTTTTTTAAAAACGCTGTTCTTTTAAATTTTCGTAGGATTAGCTAGTCACTAATAGGGAATAGTTTTTTTTAAAAGCAAGATATCCTTAAGGCATTCGTTGAAGTAAATCTTGCTGTCATTCTAATCAGAAATTTTCCCTTCTTTCATCTTATTGTACTAAAACAGTCAGGTCTCTTATGAAACTGCTCACCACTTTGCAGCCATCATTGTCTGGAATCAAACACAACTATTTTTGGTGGTTATATTATCGAAAATCAGCTGAATGATCCTACAAACCAACGAAAGTTTTTACTGTTGCGGCGATCAGAGGTAACATCTAATGCATCTAAAAAACTGAGTGAAAGAAGTGGGTAGCAGCGTCCAAAAGGAGGCTTCAATCCACACACATCCTAATTTTGTGCATATTATAGCTCGCCTTTTCATAATAAATTCACCCTTCTTTTTAAAATAGGCTGTTCTTCAGAGAATTGCTGTGTGGCTATGTGAATTTCAACAAAATTAGCGGACATATCCAAACGAAACTTAGTATATAAAGTTTATTTGCTGAAAATCTAGCTCTTTTTTATCTTCTTGTATTTGAAAAATACATTGTTGAGCCAAACTTGTTTAATTCTCATATGGAATGAATCTCCCTAACTTCTAATTATAATTAGTCTCAAAATGTTATGCATTCGGGGTAATGGCGTTCGGGGTAGTGACCCATTCGGGGTAGTGACCCATTCGGGTTAGTGGCGTTCGGGGTAGTGTCATAGAATCCTCTTGGCGACCACTGGCGATTTTTCTTTGCAAAAGTAAGTTTTCCCAAAACCCAAGGTTTCCCTAGAAGAATTTCAGAAATATTTCCGGAAGAATCTTCGATGTTTTTCTTGCAGAATTCCTAGAGGATTGCCGGAACGGTTACCGATGAATTTCCGGAAGAATCCTAATGAGATTTGTGGAAGTATCGGAACGAGATGTCCGGACGAATTTCTGGAAGTCAAAAAGCATTTAGAAAGGTTTCCAGAAAAAACCATGTAGTAGTTCCAGAAGAATCTCAGGAGGATTTTCGGAAGAGTCATCGAAAAATAACCTGAAAAATTTTAGTGAGATTTCTGGGAGAATCCTACAGAGATTACTGGACAAATCCCAGAGGGTTTTCCGGAAAAATCCTCCAAGAATATTCCGAACAATTTCAACATAATTCCAGAACAATCCGAGAAGAATTTCAGAAGCGTTTCCTAAAAACTCTCCGAAGGTTTTGTGGAAGCTTCCCACAATTATTTCTTGAAAAATACCGGAACCATTTTCGGAAGAATCCTCGAAGAATTCCAGCATGATTTTCGGAAGAACTCCAGATGAAAAATCCCAGAAAGATATTCAACCAGAACAATCCCAAAAGTAATTCCGGAAGATTTTCTGTATTCCACGAAGAAGGATTGCCTGAAGATCTCGAGAAATATCTGGAATATTCCAACAGAATGTCTTGAAAGATTTAAGAAACATTTTCGGAAGAACCCCAGAGGCATTTTCGTTAGAAAAAATACACTACCCACCATAAGTATGGAATCGCGTATTGCAACACTCATACTGAATATTGCAGCACCTTGAAAAGTTTAGCATCACCTAAAATGAATATTATCTCGTGATTCTGAAGTGCTAGATCAATGTATTTTTGAGGTCATCTTAAAAAAATACGTCTTTGAGCCCCTGCGATTTTTAATTTTCGTTGAAAAAACTTTTACCACTGGATTTTGGGTGATGCTAAACTTAAAAGTGCTGCAATACTCAGTATTGCAACGATTCCATACTTATGGTGGGTAGTGTATTTGAAATATTTTCTGCAGAATCGTAGTTATTCGGAGGAATTAGAACAATAGTACAATAGGTTTGAAAATATTTCAATAGTTATGAAAGCATTGTTTTTTCCTGCAGAGACAATTCGTGACAGAAATATTGAATTTAATTTATAATCTTTATGAGGCGAATTTTATTACATCCTAATGAGTGAAATACTACTCCCCTGAATTTTCGAGGATATTGATATATTTGTTATTTTATATTCATTTACCTGGATTATATTGCATCGAACTTTGAAATTAGTTATATGAAAAAGAAACAATATATGGAACCATAACAGTTCTTATTTCTTCCCACAATTAATCGACATTTTCTATAGAATGAGCCTCCTGCACATTATCATTCTATATACAGGGTGAAATATGATTATCTTTAAAAGATAATTTAATAGCGTATAACATTTCGCATTATTTTAGATTTGATTTATTCTTATCAGAAGACTGACTAATACTTGTTGAGTTCCATGTTAAGTTAAATATGTTAATACAAAGATCTTATTCTACAGATAAAATTATTATATGAATGAATAACATATTGGATTGTGTGTGATTTTTCCATGAAAACAGCATCCAGCAACGAGCAAATCAATTTTATTATCATACAGTTCAATTTGTAATAATAAATCTTTTCACATATAAGCATCTTAAACCATAAAAGGATATTTAGTTATACACACATTCTGGTTGACTGAACTGCGATTGCGAACCGACATGAACGACAATGTTTCAGCTGAACGGCGTCTATTCCAACTCTTTCTACATTTTTTTTATATGGCATGTTTTATCTTTGATTATAATTATTTCTACAAAATAACCATAGATCAAAGATTCCAAAACCATACAATTTCAAACAATATTTAACAATAAGGAATTCGATGATATCACTTCGTTAACCCAATCGATGTGCAGCACTTCATGAATCTTTCCTTCAACCTCGACTCCACTCAACCGAGCGAGATCTCCATCAACGCACACCAGCTTCAAAATCATCTCCTGGTCCAAGCTTCATCTAGGCGTGCATCTCCATCTTCATCTTGCTCCCTCTGTGTGTGTATGTTATTGTTATTGCACTGTTATTATTTTAGGTATCATCATCAAATTTGATTTTTATGAACATCGTAAAAAGCATCGAAATCACCATCGGCACCACATCGTCAAAAGCGTGCCCAACAACGCGCCGTTACAGTTACAGACAGGGAGAGTGCAGCAGCTCATTCGACTGCCAAATCTCATCTCCTTGGAATGGGAACCAGACCAGGAAACCAAACCGAAGGGAGAAAGATACGATGAGCGGACACCCCAGCCATCCAGCGAACGTTGGGTTTCATTTCTTCAAATTCTCCATTAAATCTGTTTGTTTATATTTATTGCCTTTTTCGGAAATGGCGTGCGTATCTTCCCGCGTCTGTGCTCCGCAAGGAAAGATCCCAAAAACACCGACAGCTTGTTTCTCGCACCAATATCTCCTGAGGAAATCACGGTGGAAGGCAGGAAGGTGACCGTGGGAGGGGGCGGCAACCTTAACAGAATGAGATGAGATCCTGATTTTAGTGTGATGCTATTCGACATTTATGGGTTGCGTTTTCATTTGCCCCTTCGAGACTCGCCCGGGAGATATGGGGGAGGGAGTCACCATTTCGGATCCCATCGGGGGGTGCCTGCTTTTTATTACCATCCCTGCTCCTAATGCATCTCCGCTAGGGCTACCAGACGTAATATCGTAGGAGTACATGTACCTAGCTACTCTTATTCAACTATCACTGACGATTGCCGAACAAATTCCCCTTTCTGCTGTTCGCAAACATGGTAACCCTAATCCCCGCTGCTGGACACATCGTCTCCGGGCGTAGTTGTCGTACCGCGAAATGACGCTTTTTATAGCTCGTTTCCAAATTATTTTTATTCCCAACATTGACGCATCCATCTCTCCGCACGGATAGGCCGTTTCTACAAGACGGAGAAATGGTTGTCATCACCGGGACCAAGACGATCCCAAGATGGACGGGGAGAAGAAAAGAAAATTATCCTTCTAGGTTTTATTGTCTGCCACGCAAAGTCCTATTGGGCAAATGAAGTTTTGTTTTAGGCGACTTTTTGGCCGGTCGGAGGTTTATTTACGACGGTCAAAACATTGTAGATGATGCAAAAAGGCGTTCAATTTGTTCCGGCAATTTATAGCTTCAAAGATTTGCATTGAAATTCAAAAATGTTCCTATATCAAGCCATAGCTCATGATCAGCACAAATAAATGAATCAAGCTAATGAAAACGGATTGATAGCTGAAAAATTTAGCTCTGTTGATTTGTATGAATGATTTATTTTAGCAATACCTGAATCTAAAGATTCTATGATGGTGATATTCAAAACCAGAGTCATAAACAGAGCTAAAGCCAAACTAGAGCCAGAGCAAAAGGCAGGAACAAAGCAAGATCCTTGAATCAGAGTCAGATCCAGAGCTAGAGCCAGAAGCAGCCAGAACCAAAGCAAGAACCAGAGTTTGAACTAGTGCCACAGCTACAGCAAAAACCAAAGAGGCAGATCTATACTCAAGTTTGAATCCAAAGCAAAAGCAGGATCCAAAACTAAAGGCCGAGCATGACTCTGGCTGGTTTGCTATAAACTTTGAATCACCCCCTTTTGACTTTTCTTGTCCACACTATAATATTTTTATGGTAAAATCAAAGCAAACCTTGCGATTTTAGAATTTTTTCAAAGTTGTTTGTTTGAAACGTCAAAAAATATTTTTGTTGCAGCAAATGGAAATCATTAAACTATTTTACGAATTTTCCGTTCAATACTTATGTTTTTATCATTTCAGGATTGTTTTTAGCAGACATATACTTTGGATTGGTTCCTGTTGATTCTCGAGATGAATTATATTGCTAACCGTACTACTTGACAAAATGACAATGCCGTAGAAACTGAACTAGCAATTGAATAATTTTATTCGTCCTTTCTCTCAGTCCCTTGAAGGCAAATTAGTACATTTAAAGAGTTCATGTGATCGTCTCGCTTGATGAGCACCCAGACAACCAGAAGTCGCATAACAGTTCACGAACAAAGTCGTTTATTTATACAAATCGCATCACACCCGCACTACATTGTGGATGAAATCGTTTGATTAATAGATTTCCTCGCATAAAACGTTATTTTACGAGTTCATATGTACATTTTGTTTCGCCCCGTATACTCGTACAAAGATAGTCGGATCAATTCGTAGCAGCTGTCAAATGAACTTTGTTATCATACATTAAGTCGCATAAGAGTACAGATTAGTTCGCAATAAAATCGGTACACTCCTATTGCATGTTATTTTTCATCATATAAAAATGCACGTATATCGCCTCCACTTTTGTACGTATAAGGCCTTTTCGCACCATCTTATACGTGAAACTTTCCACATATAAGCATCGCATAACGCAAAAAGTGATTCCGTTATACGTACAATCTGGTTGTCTGGGCAGTTCAAGTCCTGACTGCAGCGATTCTAGGCCCTCTTTACACTATTGCTGGCGTTAAATGAAATGAGAAAAATATTTACTCTTTACCATAGTTTGTCATGTTTTCTCCATCCAACACATGGCTTGGAAACTAATTTCTCGGCAAGCCCGGTGTCCACGCAAGGGAATCCTCTTCGACGGTCTCTACGCCTAAAACGGCGGAGCGGAACAATCCGGATTCGGTCAATGGATCACGGGGGGAGAATCACTGCACTGTGGGTTTTTCGGTCGGGGAAATTTGAACTACACTTCGTCACTTTACTACAACGATGTACTCGACCGGAAGGGGAGAAAGTGCGATGATAACCGCTTGAGTCTGATCGTTATGCGATTGAACGATCGATGGGATGCGAGGTGTGGGGGTGGGGGTTTTAACTCTTAGGAAGATAATGAGAGTGAGTGTTGAGCATGAGATCAGACGCGCTTGATCGTGTAGTATTTCAACTAATTTTGTTTTGAGTTTTGACGCGCATTCAATTGGGTTGGATAAACACCCGGCAACCAGGAATTTTTTGAGTCATTTTTTTTTTTGTTGGGATTTGAACCACTGCGACTATTAATTGATCTATTGTGGTATACCCCTGTTTACTATCGCAACGTGCTCAGTACGGATAACTTCAGGATAACTGCCGTTATCTGATGATGCGAGGTATCCCAATCCCTAATGACCTTTAAAATAAATTTAACTACTAGATTAGGGTTCTGTAACCAAATTTCAGAAGGATTTAGAATGCCCTTGTTGAAATATTTTTTCCTACTTGCAAATAATGCTGGACAGTCACAAAGCAGATGTTGAGAGGTCTCTTTTTCACAGCCACAAAACCACTATTGGTTCACTGTTCCTTTAGTTGCGGTATATTTTTAATTTGTGTTCCTATAGTTGCGGTATCCGTGGGTTTCTTATGGGATCCTCCACTATAGGAACACTTTACCGCAACTATTGGGCAACTTACTTTACACGCAATATCAGTTTTAGCAATTTTAGTGATATTTCATCAGTTTTAATGCAATTTGAACGCTCTTTTCAACTATTTCGTGTATCAACAAGCCAATACGTCGATTTGCAGTGTCGGTTATGTGGCTAATTTAATGAAATCAGTGAAAACGGCACTACCGCAACTATGGGAACACCCACAACTAAGGGAACACTTACCCTATGTAATTGTGTACATAATCATTGAATCATTTGCTCATTTAAAATTCTTCATACTCATTAATTTGGCTTAGAAACTCATTCCATGAGTATAATTGTGGTTTAATGATACCTAAAATAAAAAAAAAATAAAGTTGAAATAAAAAGGGACCGATAATGCAATACAAAACAAAATGCCACTGCAAAACAAATTCAGTGAAAATTTTTGACAATTCAATCAACAATCTAAAATTATTGCCTACTAAGACTAAACTATAAAATCGGTTGGTAAGAAATGTCAAAGTCAAATCACCCCCTGTTGTTTTATAGCTAGCGTAAAAAGCTGGATAGCTAGAATCACATTTAGAACCAGAGTTAAACTCAGATCTTGAAAAAAGAGCTAAAGTAAGTACGAGAGCTAAAAACTTAGTCAGAACCAGAGACATAGTTTAAGACAGAGCTATGCCAAAGTCAGAACCAGAGCCTAAGCCGAAACTAGAGTCAGAGCCACAATCATTTTCGAAGCCTGAGCCAGAGTCAACTCTCAATTTAAAGCTAGGGTAAGAGCCACACCCAAAGACGTATCCAGAGCCAAAACCAAGGCCAGAGCCTGAGCTAGACCCAGAATCACATTTAGAACTAGAGCTAGAATTACAACCAGAGTCAGAATCAAATTTACAGCCAGAGCCATTATCTGAGCTAGATTCAGAACTAGAGTTGGAGCCAGTGCGAAAGGTAGAGACAAATCTTAACCCAGTTTCAGAGCTAGAGCTTGAGCTAGAAGAGCCAGAGCTGTAATAAGAACCAGAACCAGAGTCAGAACTAATACTAAAGCTACAGCTAAATCCAAAGCCGGATTCCGAGGCAAAGCTAGAGTCAAAATCAAATCCAAAGCAAAGACAGGATCCAAAACCAGAGGCTTAGTCTACTTTATAGCCAAGGATAAAGTTTTGGTTAGATCCGGAGCCAAAGTAAGGTTGATAAGGGCCATAGCCAGAGTCAAAGCAGAAGCCAAAACTAGTGTCGTCAGAGCCAAAGCTAAGCTCAAAGCCAGAACCACAACCAGAGCTAGAGCAAGAATCTCATTTAGAACCAGAGTCAGAATCAGATCTAGAAAAATATCTGAAGCTAAAATCAAAAGTCAGAGCTAGAGTCAGAGCCACAACCACTTTCAGAGCCTAAGCCAGAGTAAACTCTGAATTTTAAGGCTGCACGGGACGTAGAATGACGTTGAATGGATCACCTTATCCATCGTAAGCAAATCTCAAGTACCACTTCAAATATCGATGAGAAAATTATTTGATATGTGCACTACCCATAAAATTTTCAGCTTCATCGATTCACTTAAATTCGAGATTTGCTTCTGCAAAGTTTTGATGAAAATTGTTAGAGCGAGACAAAAGATAGTGAAAATAACACGGTCTCCCGTGTTTCCGGGATTATAGCCCAGCAAACATGTAGGGGGAGATCCCCCAGTGCCGGACAGCACCCAATACCGGACAAAGTCGAAACATTGAGATATCATGGTCCAATCAAGATGGTGTATTAGAAGAAAAGAAAGCTATTATGTAGACTAATGTTTGCGTAGAATAACACATCCTTGAAATATGCATGCCTTTTTAAAAAAGTAGAAAAGTTTGAAAATCTTTAAAAAATTGACGTATCCTTTTAATTTTGAGCCTATTTAGTAATTATTTTGAATATGAAAAAATACTTTGGATCCCGCAAGAATGATCGAACATAATTCTCATTTGATAGAATGAATGTATTTTTTACCATAATTGAACTAAATATGGAAAAATTACAATTTTGGTTAAGCACCTTTTGTCCCTCAGTTTTGGACAGCTTGATTTGTTATATGATATCTTTGTAATTATTGCATCAGTGTCTCAAAATACATTCATTTTTCATGGGTTCCGTCGATCACGGTAACAAACATGCAATAAAATTAAGAAGAATGAACATTCAGAACAACATCGTAAAATGTGCTATTTTTCATCATATATGAAAAAGGTTTTTGATAGGCATCTTGCAAACTAGAAACACTCAAATTATTCTTGTAAATGTTCCAAATGCATTGAATTGGTAATTTTAAACTATTCCTATAGTATACACATTCAATGATGTTCAAATTTACAGAATTCGAGGCATTTCCAGATCGTGTCCGGTATTGGGTGCCACCTTTCAAGATCGATCAATTTGGTACTTAAATACTCCATCAAAATGCAATGTCAAAATTCATATTAATATTTTCAAAATAAGCTTAAAAGGGATTTGTTTCTTCAGCAACATCCTTCATAAGGCTTGAGGAATGAGTTTTCAATATGGGATGATAAGTTTCTACTTCATTACAGTACTACAGTCGCCTCTCCACATCTCGATATCGAAGGGACCATCGAGATAGGGAGAGATCGAGACCTGAGACGAGACTCGCGAAGACGGTCTTCTTTTTCTGTGATTGCTGAGTTTTTTCTTATTCCACTTTGTGTTTATACCAATTGTGCGCTAGCCGTTCAAATCCTCACATGAACCTCTCAGCAAAAAAAGATTGAGTTTGCATCACATCGAATCATAAATAGCCGTTTGAGTGAAATTTCATGCCAGCAAACGTAGCATACATTAGAAATAATTAATCTTCTGCTTAGATTTCTCAGCAACTTTGGAAAAAACTGCTCCGCTGACTGAGATTTTCAATAACAATTTACTTTGAACACAATACTTTTCACTTTCGCCATAAAAACGGTGGGCTGCATTAGACGTTTCGTGAGAGGGGAAACTGGGCTGCATATGACGTTGATATTTTTCCTCTTCGCGAGTCTCTCTCAGATCGAGACAAAGAACAAATTTTTGATGAATACTAGATTGAAAAACACTCCGTTGCTAAGAAAGTAATACACAAACAAACGTCATTTTGCGCTCCTAATTTGTTTTGAATTAAGACAAGACGTGACAGGTCAAGGTACAAACATGAAACCAATTGCCTGTCAAAAAATACCACTTCTCATTGGTCGTTTTGGCAAAGGCCTACTTTCACATCGTTGAGTTGAATTGCAACAGGGCACTTTGCTACTAGCTCGACCGTGTTGCCAGTTCATAAACTAGAGTTTTCTTCAAAAGTTTGAAAATTTTTCGTGAAATCTTTTCGTTTCAAATCTATTTATATTCGATGTTAAGTTCAAAGCATGTGCTCCTACAATGATAAAATAAATATAATAAACCTAATTGAGACCAAAATAGTGGAAATTGTGTCAATTTTCTTCAAAAATATAATCGGTTTAAAATTTCAACCTAATTGTTTAAAAAGATAGCATCCTCTATTGCGCTAAATGAATAAAGCGTGCAAGAAACAATCAGATTATGAGCCTTGATATTTGAATTTATTTACAAGATTTGCATAAAAAGGATACTGATAACACTGGCTTTGGTATCGACAAGGTTATCGACGGAAAAACAATAGGGCAGTCTTAGTTGAGCTGTCACGCCAACTGGGTGGCGGATAGCACAAGCGCAGCGGCGATACGAGTGACGGGTAGGTTTCCCATCCAGAAAGTGGTTGCCAGCTCAAACGCGGGGCTCGTGTTTGCCAACATCAACGGAATCTACTTTTGCAGCTGTTACGCGCCTCCAAGATGGACGCTCGAAGAATTTTTTTGGATGTTGGATGAGTTGACCGACGAGCTAGTTGGTCGGAAACCATCAGTGCTGATTGGAGGTGACTTTAATGCATGGGCCGTGGAGTGGGATAGCAGGGTAACAAATGCCTGAGGTTAGAACCAACAGGAGGCTCTAGCAAAGCTGAACGTACGATAGTGCAACGAAGGCACCGTTAGCACATTTCCGAAAGACGGACGGGAGTCAATCATTGACCTAACTTTTTGTAGTCCATCACTGGCGGACAACATTAACTGGAGAGTAAGCGAAGAGTACACCCATAGCGATCACCAGGCGATACCCCTCAAGATTGGTCATGCGGCAGTGCAGAGGTACACAATTGGCGACCGCCATTGCAAGACAAAGACTTTCGACAAAGAAATTTTCGTCATTCGACACTTCGCACCGACAGCGATGCCCTGAACTTGCATGTGGTAGGGCTGACAACAGCGATGGCAAGGGAATGTGATACAACGAGGCCAGGAAAACGGGAGCCCCACAACGATCGACGTCCCGCATACTGGTGGAACGAGGTGCTCAACGCCCTCCGCGCTGCTTGCCTTAAACCCAGGAGACCTTACCAGAGAGTAAGGAACGAGGCAAAAAGGAGCAAATGATCGTATTCCAAGCAGCCAGAGATGCTTTCAAACGCTAGATAACACTGAGCAAGTCTGAGTGCTACAAGGAGCTGTGCCGAGCAGTTGATGCTAACCACTGGTGGACGCTTACCGAATGGTCATTGCGAAAGTCAATGGAGATTGAAACGTGTGCTGAAAAGCTGAGAGTTATTGACGAGGGTCTATTCAAGCGCATGATCTGACGCCGTGGTCACTCACACCGTATGTCGACGAAGAAGAAGAAAACGAAGATTGTCAGGTCTCCAATGCCGAGCTTGTAGCAGCGGCGAAAGCATTGAAGGTGAAAGAGGCAATGTGGCACTTAAAGCGGCGATCCTAGCATACCCGGATATGGTCCGGAAGGTGATACAGAAATGTCTGGACGAGGGTCACTTCCCATATAAATGGAAGATCCAGAAGCTGGTGCTGCTACCGAAGACGGGAAAACCACCCGGTGATCCATCATCATACAGGCCTATTGCTGGATACACTGGGCTAACTCTTGGAACGGGTAATCCTAAATAGAATGGCTAAATGTACGGAGAGCGAAAATGGACTGTCAGAAAGGCAGTACGGATTCCGGAAAGGGAAAGTCGACAGTAGACGCAATTCAGACGGTCCTAGAGTTGGTCGACCGAGCAGTTCACGCAGATGCTGGACTGTATGACGACCGTGCTGTTTGGGCGAAGGCCAGTAGTAATAGCGGGTGACTTCAATACCTGGGCCGAATCACGAACCAGCGAGGTCAAATCCTGCTAGGAGCACTGGCCGTGCTAGATGTCGATCTGGCTAATGTTGCTACCAAAAGTACCTTTAGCCGAAACGGAGGGGAGTCGATTATCGACGTTACTTTTTGCAGTCCTGGTCTAACGTGTAGTTCGAACTGGAGGGTAGACAATGCCTACACTCACAGCGAACACCTGGCGATTCGCTACAGTATCGACTACAACAACAGCAGGCAGCGAGTAGAGGAAGCGGCTAGGTCTAGGCCAAGCCCTCGTAGGTGGAAAACATCGGACTTCAATGACGAAGTACTTAGAGAGGCGCTCCGCCGTGAGCGTAACCTACTCGGCTTAAGCGGGGACTAACTGGTAGCGGTGCTTTCGCGTGCATGCGATGCGACCATGCCTAGGAATGGGAGACCACCGACGTACTGGTGGACTCAAGCAATTGCGAACCTGCGCCGTGCCTGCCTACGGGCTAGGAGGCGGATGCAGCGAGCACGTACCGAGGAGGAGCGTGAAAAACGATGGGTGGTGTTCACCGTTGCCAAAGTCGCGCTGAAGTCCGAGATAAGGGCAAGCAAAAAGGCCTACTTTGGGGGACTCTGTCAGAGTGCCAACGCGAATCCGTTGGGCGATGCCTACAGGATCGTTATGGCGAAGACAAGAGGTGCAATGGCTCCTACAGAGCAATCTCCAGAGATAGGAGGGGATCATCGAGGGGCTCTTTCCGCGCCACAACCCTAGCCCATGGCCTCCTTTCGTAGGACAGCCGGGGATTGGGGCTGGCGATGAGGATAGGGTAATCGATGAGGAACTCTTATGGATTGCAAAATCCTTCAGTGAAGGTAAAGCACCAGGTCCGGAGGAAGTTCCAAACCTGGCCCTCAAAGTCGCAATCTTGGAGGCTCCCGGGATGTTCAGATCTGCTTTGCAGATATGCCTGGACGAGGGAGTATTTCCAGATGTGTGGAAGAGGCAGAGCCTGGTATTATTGCCAAAGGCGGGAAAACTAACCCGGTGACCCGTCGGCGTATAGACCAATATGCTTGATCGACACGGCGGGGAAGGTGCTCGAGAAGATCATCCTCAACAGACTGTTGAGGTACACCGAGGGTGTAAATGGTCTCTCAAGCAACCAGTTCGGCTTCCGGAAAGGGAGGTCCACCGTAGACGCTATTCTGACGGTTAAGAAAACCGCTGAGATAGCACTCCAGCGCAAGAGGAGGGGGATTCGCTACTGCGCAGTAGTGACTCTGGATGTAAGGAACGCATTTAAAGTGCCAGTTGGGCGGCTATTGCTGATGCGCTCCTGCGTCTGAAAATACCCGAGTATCTGTACAAGATTCTCGGAAGTTACTTCCAGAATCGGGTATTAGTCTATGACAGAGAGGTGGGTCGGAAATGCTTTCACATAACCTCAGGAGTCCCGCAAGGTTCCATCCTGGGTCGGGTGTTATGGAATGTCATGTACGACGAGGTGTTGAGATTAAGATTCCCGGCGGGTGTGGTCATCGTTGGCTTTGCCGACGATATTACGCTGGAGGTCTACGGTGAATCGATCGAAGAAGTGGAATTGACTGCAGCCCACTCGATTGCAATTGTGGAGGAGTGCATGAGCTCCAGAAAACTGGAATTGGCTCACCACAAAACTGAGGCGGATGTTGTCAACAACCGAAAGTCGGTGCAGCAAGCGGTGATCAGTGTAGGCGACTGCACGATCACTTCGAAGCGCTCCGTCAAACACTTGGGGGTGATGATCGACGATAAGCTTACCTTCGGTAGCCACGTCGATTATGCCAAGAGAGGCTCCACCGTACCATTTTTAATTTTAGCACTTAAAAGTAATGTTTTATTGCTTTAGGTAGTTTTTAAGAAAACTTCCTAGAGCAGAGAGAATTCGTGTACGTACAGCACGAAGGTACGATGCGCACTGGTCTTGCTGATTAATTGCGCGCTTACCGTTACGACTATTTGGGCCCCTCTAATCTGCGGCAAAACAAACCTATATAAATATATACTGAAACATGGTTTTCCAACGAAACTTGTGAGGCTGATTCGAACAACGTTTTATGGATTTCAATGGAATACGGGTCGCGGATTAGATTTAATGTAGTCATCATAAGCTTGAGCAGTATTGGTAGACTCACACTCAAATCCGAAATCCTTGAGTTCTCCCAAGAGAGCAAACTCATTTGAGATCTGTTTCGCAAAACTCATGCATGAGATTTTGATGTAAAATCGTTTGCTCGTGTTCATGATTCAATCCAATGGAAATCTATGAAAACAAAATGCTAATCTTGACATTACAAAGATTTGTTATGTTTCTAACAGAAACGAATAAGTGTTTTGCATGAAAAAAAGGTAAAGATCCAACTCATACATGATATTTTGGCTGTTAAGTTTCGTGAGTTACAACTCAAGCGTGAAAAATTTCAAGCATGAGAAATGAGAATTTGAGATTTTTGCTACGCTAATCTTGAAGAGTTTGTTAAACGTAATTTTGGTATAATAATTCAGGAAATTTTAGAAAGATTCGATGGAATATAACAGAGATATTTGTGACTTTAAATGTGATATATCCAGATAAAATTAAACAATTAACAAAGAGGCTAACAAACTTCATAACAACTTTTAAAATTCCATTCATTCCTGTAGAACACCGTGAAATCTTACTCATAGAAGTGCGTAATCCCTCGAAAAAAGCACTCATCATCCTAATCAAAATTAATGCTACTGGTGGCTCATCCCTTCACGAAGGCATCTCCTAGCCCTAGCTCAAAAGGTAGACCTGGTAGGGGCGAGACAGCACCCGGGCAATAAAATTCGCTTTTAAATTTACATTTAATTTCACAGGGACGTCGAACCGAAGGCGAACACCATCGGACGGAAGATGGATCGGTGACAATAATGGATGGTGCAATCACATCTCACGCACACCCAAAGCAGTTCCCGCAGATAACTGAAATGAAATAAGAATGTACGTGTTCTCTGCTGAATCAGCGGGAGATATTTGCATTGACTAAATTTATTTGATTTTTTTTTCCGTAAATCTGTTTGATTGCAGAGAGCACCTTAAGTTTTAATTCAATTAGCGAATGGTGAATTATTCCACTCATTGTGATTTATTTTCTATTTCAGAAGAACGATTACATAAATTTCACTACTTACAGGCATTTTTCAGTGGGTAAATAAAAATCCGACGCGGAAAAAAATATCCACCATCAACGAAATAGCCACACAAAGGTCCTGGCAAAAAAAAGGGACGCACTCACGTTTCGCTGGGACAATATTTATTTTTCCATAAATTAATAAAACCTTAATTAGCGACGAGGTCACGTCATAAATATTCAAATCGTTCAAACTCATCTCCACCATATACAGTGTCCAGAAGCAGCGCGCACCGAGGTCGCACTATGGGATATTTGGACGATCCAAGCTGGCCAAAAGTATTTCGAGACATTTTAGAATATCTTCAAACCCTGATTTGGATGTGCTGCACCGCTAACTTGAATAATGAAAACTGCTTGAAAAGTATTATTTCCAGGCATTGCGAAATTCGCTCTCATTTGAGTATGAAGCACAATCGAAGCAAGCGAAGATAAACATCCCATCTGTAGCGGTCTATGATCGACAATGTATCGCAAGTTGTAACAAGTCTGCAAAATGGAAGCAGCAAACGAGAGCCACAAAGAGAGAGCGATGATAAAATCATTTTTTCTCGCTTTTTTAAAGTTGGGGGTAGGTGTTTTTCTTCACTTGCACGATACACAATCCACGAATTTCCAATAGCAATAGTGTCCCCCAGGTTTGGAGCATGTTTAGAGGGGTTTTATCATGAATTACTATCCCCCCAATCTGATCAAGTCTCTCATAATGTGCAGCATATTATGATAGTTACAGAGAGCGATACGTGAGAGGTTCTCTCAATTTTCTCAGGATTCAATCCCTGATTATTTCACAACTGTTTATGTGTGATATGCCAAACATTATATCAAAATCTGTGCGAGATTAATAAATGATTGTTGGCCAGCTAGATTTGCCCAATATCCCTTAGTGGGTCGGTTGAATGGCATGACCAAGGCTATGGCAGCAGAGTGGCATCATTTCCATTTTTTGCACGACTTCACAAACATCTCCCCTGGTAAGGATGGATGCACAATGAACGATGGTTGTTGCTGCCGTTGGGCCCAATAGGCTCGATGTGTCTCCCATTTCTGCTCCTCCTGGCAACTATCCTTTCCCCTGTTCGGGGCCATCATGCTGGAGTATACCGTACGCATCCACACGTTTTTGGTTCCCACTTCAGGAGCACAAAAAAAATCGCTGTTTGGAATGGAAATTTGAGGCAAGAATGTTTATTCATGGCGTGACACGTTGGATTTTTGTAAACAGAAAACTTAATTGACCCTTTCAGGGTGCCTTCCAATATGTACTGGGATGGGGTTTTCTGTGAATCTCCAACCGAATGGTTGATTCCTAGTTTGAAATTCCAAGAAGATTTTCGAAAGTCCAATAAAATATATCTCAATTCCCAACACTCCACAAATTCATACCTTCTCCAGATACACTGAAGGTACAGTGAATCTCAAGAATTCCAAAGAATTGCTTTAGCTTCTGCAAACCTGAAGCGCCTGTACTCCTATTAGGAGCGGCTCACAACAGCGTCTGTTTTTCATGTCAGGGGCGGCTGATCATCGTCCGAGTGCCAGAGAAGGACTCTAAGCTAAACTGCGCACTATGTTCCTCCCAGTAGCGTAGCTAGGGGGGTGCGGTCCGCACCGGGCCCCGAATTTCTAGGGGCCCCAAAATCGAGGTAAGGATTTATCACAGAAATAACAAAATGAAATAACTCCCCAAAATCAACATGCACATAGCACGGTGATATGGGGCCCCTTGATTATGCCTTATTTTTGTTTATTCAGGTGGGCTAGATTTAAATTGGGCCTAGGGCCCCGTCGTGACCATGGCCGTGGGCCCCCACGTTTTGGGAACCTTAACAAAAATAGTTTTAAGTTATTCTAATTAAAACAGGTGTTGTTCAATGGACCTGACACATAATATGGCCCTGAGCCTCCTTTTAGCTAATGCGGCCTTGAAGAAGACTCAGGTTCAAATGTTAAAGATGTTAAGTCTGACCTACGGTCCTAGATTCATGAATGATTTCCAACGATTTACTCAGTTTTATAGGCTCCGCTATTTTACACGGTCTGACCCAAACAGGTCTTTATGTTGATTTCAACCCTTGAGATATTTTCAAAATTTCATTTCAAAATTAATCCTTTAGTGATAACTCTAAAAGGACCAGCAGGAGAAATACTGCGTGTCTGCAATAGGTAAACCACAGACAAACAGACGTAACACTTAGAACAAATCTCAATCCAAATCATAGTCACGAGGACATGTACGCCCAATGCTAAAATTTGTGTATTTGGCCGATGAGCGGTAGTGTGTAAACGTCAAACGCGAACAAAAACGATGCGAGCGCTGCGGGTGGCGGATTGGCCACCTACCATATTTTTGAATCGACCGTTAAAATGGTGGTCGATGGACAATGATGAGAGTGTGACGTCTGTTTGTCTGTGGGTAAACATAATGTTTCCTTCTGGCACTTCTTCTGATAAATCGCGTTACGAAGTACAGTAATACCTCGATATAACGTAACCTCTTTATAACGTAACTCGATATAACGTAAATTTTACCTCGATATAACGTAAATTTTTTTTAGCATCCATTTATTTTTCAATTTTTTAATAAAAACATGATTTATGAGCTAGAATAAACATTTTTCCAGTTTCAAACACCAACCAATAATAAATCAAAGCAATGCAAGCGTTTAAACGCTTAATACCGTAATAATATCGAGTGAGCTATAAGCTCAATGTTAAGAACAACATTTTGTCATTGCTGTACATATGCTTACATCATTCTTCTTTATTTTTGCTGCATTTACGCTCCAACTGGATCCAAGCTTGCTACTCACTTCAATTTTCTACGAAAACTTTTATGATTTTTTATTTAGACTTTGCAGTCAAAAAGACTACATCAAAACCAGGTTACACTTGTGTGTCGCCGGGTCACTTTGCTCAATCTAAACTTAACGGATTTCCGTCTTAAGAATTAATTGAGGAATTTCTTCAGAATGTTCTCATTGAATTTCAACAAAAAATGGTTCAAATATTCCTCCAGGAATTTCTCCAGAATATGTCTAAGGAATTCCGGATTCTATGCATTTTAAATTCAATGATTGTGAATTTTTCCAATAGTGTTTTATAAATATATCTTTGAATTTTACTGTACCTTTGATCAAAAATTACACCAAGTAATTTTTCCATAGATTGTTTTTATTACAAAAATATATTCAGGAATTCAATCAAAAACTGAGCCAGTTCCCTAGTTACTCCAGAGAATTCTCCTAGAATACTGCCGATAATTCCACCACGTATTCATTCAGAAACTTTTCCATTGAAAACCCCTCAAGAATAGTTCTTGTTTTTATTGGAGCGTTCTTTGGTTCTAGTGACTTCTTCATGAATTCTGAAAAAAAAAATCATGAGTTCTTGGGACATTCATTCTGAAATTCGGTCAAGAAATTACCGAAGAATTTATTTTAAGAATTTTACCACAAGTTCCTAATAGCAAAATTATTGAATTTTCATAATTGCCTGCTAAAAATGTTCATGGACTGCTCCACATTCGTTTGTTTAAAGGTTTCAGAAAGATCTCATTTATGAATTTATTTCAGAGATTCTCCGAGTATTCAAGGATTCCTTCAAAGATTTTTCCTGAAAAAAAATCTCTAAGGATTACTGTAATAGAGACGTAAAAATAAAAAAAATAATTGAAAATGAAAAGAAAAATATAAAAAAATTAGACTCGGAAAAAAATCGAACAACTATGTAGGAAAGACTGAAAATGCCTGCTAGGTCAATAATATCAATCCAAGACCCATTCTTCGTCAAAAAATACATATTGAACGAAATTAAGAAAAAAAAAATTTTTTGCTTCGATATAACGTAACCTCGATATAACATAACGAAAATAAAAATCGAGTTACGTTATATCGAGGTATTACTGTATTTCAATGATTCCTCGACGGATTTCACTGAACAATCTCTAATGATTTCTCCATAAAATTGCTCATAAATCGAGTTTTTTTTAGGTATCAATCATCCAAGAATTCTTTCCAATATTTATCAAAATTTAACCTCGGGTAACATAGATTTTACCAAAAATGTGTGATTACATATATCCAGAGCTTCCTCCAAATTTTCATTGAACAATCACCAAAACATTCTCAAGAATTGGATTGAGTGTTCTTTCAGGAATTATAACAGAAAACTTTTACTGGTTTTCTTTCAGTGTCTACATTACCAACCAATTACTCAAGGAAATTTGTACATTTTTTAAAGTGATTCCTGGAAGAATTACTTTGGACGAAAAACAGTTTTACCCTAGTACCCAAGTAGATGCAAGTTTTTAGGTAATTTTAGAAATGTTTTTTATTAATTAACTTGTTTAAACTTGGTTAAATTAAGTTATAATAACAACAAGCTGCTCCTGAAATAATATGGGAACATGAAATTTTGTTAATTTAATTACAAACATATAACTTCGAGTTAATGATTTGTTCTTTAAATAACTAACTTTAACATTATAATGTTAAGTCAAGAGCAAATTTCTGTTATTATAATAATGAGTTTACCTAAGTAAATAACTAGTGTAGTAGTGTATGATTCGTTGAATCTGTTGCATGCTCCTTTGCGAGCGAGCGACGGAATCCGGATTAATTGTGCCCGGTTCGCGTTGTTCGGGTGAAAAAAGAAAAGAAAAAAAATCAGAATACGTGAGTGGTGTCCGGTTTGGTTAGTAACCGTACTATTGATATCCCTCAACCGTGTATATGCTCACGTATTCATTTTAAATTAGGTATCTTTATCGTTTACCAAAACAAATCCTTCCCCAATTAACACGTCAACATTTCCGTCCCATCCCCAAATTGACCTGCATTCGGACGCATCTGGCACCGGTATCCTTTGTTATAATAATAAATCGTTGCACGCCTGACATAACCTCGAGACTCCATATAAAAAAATGTGAACAATTCCAGCAGCGAATGTCAAGTCCATATAAGAAAATCCAAACAATTCCAGCAGTGAGTGTCAAAGAGCAGGACAGTAAATTGAACGTGATGAAAGAAGGACAGAGAAGGAGAATTTTTCGGGACGTCACCATGCACTCTTCTATGAGAGCACGAGTACATTGAGGATGTTACTGGTCCTGTGTAGCGTCTGTTGGTTCCCTGTGTAAATACAGCTGTTCTTGAAATAACGGAGTAGCAACTGCGGGCGGCCAATCATGCCAATCACTAGTTTAATCATTCAGCTATTCACTTTCTCTTGGGTGATTATCCATCTGGCGTTTCTATATGGAAACTCTTAAATTGCTTAAGCATTTTTTCAGATAATTTCTTCATAATCCAATCCAGATTTTCTTCATGGATTCTTCAAGAATTCTTACGAGAAAAATTCTAAACAATTTGCAAATGGTAAACCAAGAATTTCTCTGATGAGACCTCCTAAGTTTTCTCCGCAAAAGGTACGTCAAGAAGTGCCTTCAGCAGTTTTCTAAACTATTCCTTCACAAACAACTCCAGGGATTCTTCCACATTTTTCTTGTTATTTCAAATATACCTCTCGAGATTTCTCTTAGGATTTCCTACTGGTAACTATCTTATTAGTTTGCAATGATTCCTCAGATCATTGGCAATAAATTGGATTCGTCCTTTAAATTTTCTAGGCAGTCCTTCTTGGAACCGCCTTTAACTTACTTCAGGCATTACTGGAAGTAGTTCTTCAAGCGATACATTCAGTAATCAGTCCAGATTCTTCATAGTGATTCCACCACATTTTTTCCCCAGGATTCTTCTTAATATTCTTACACGAGTTTTTTTAGAGCACAGCTAGGAATTCCACTAGAAAACCTTCCAAGAAATTAAAATAACTTCGACAGGTTCCAAATATATATTTTCACTTTACGACTTTTCCAAGAATATAACGAGGAATTACCAACATAATTCTATAAAAGTTTTCAAGATATTCTTCTTCATGTTTTGTCACACAAAATTTTAAAATAATTTCTTTGAAGATCCTTTGAAAAAGTCATACGAGAACTTCTGAAGAAGTTGATTCATATATTTTTATTGAAGTCCACAAAGGTGGTAGGTCATTTGGTATAAAGTCGTTTGGCATAATGGTCGTTTGGCATAATAGTCATTTGGCATAATGAGTCTGAAACCAAGAATTTCTTAGGATTACATTCGTTTTTACATTTCAATTGAATCTTTCTGATGACATCAGACTTGTTGTGGGGTCAATTAATACAAAATGTCACTTTATTTAACAATCATGTGCTCTTGAATAAACTAAAGCATATTAGGGGAAAGTTAGGGAAAGTTATTGCTAATAGTATTTTATTATTTATTCAGAAATTACCCTTTTTTTCAAATCTTAGTTCTTTTTTTTTTTTGTGTTCCGCTATTGGAATAGATTTTTGCACAGAAGGTTTTGATATATTTAGCACAAATTTACCCTTCTTTCAAACATTTTATTTTGTTTTTTTCTAAATATGATGTAACCATTATTAAAGGTATAAAAACTGATTAGAAATTTAAATAAACTTCACCTTCTTTTATACATCGGCTAATCTTTGGAGTTATATTTTTTAGATATTTTTTTGCCTTCAACTGATAAAAGGGCGGGAATCGATAACATTGATCTGCTCAAGTTATCAGCGAAAAGAGAAATGGATTACTGCGGTTACTTCGATGGGTTGTTCTACTTTTCCCAGAATGTCGGTTTCCCGAATCTCATTACTCCAAACGCCAGTTCTTCGAATGCCAGGTCTTCGAATGTCCCGCTTCTTGGAATAGCCTATTTCTCCAAAAAGTTTGTGGCACTCATAATTGTCGTAACTTTAAACATTTCAGGGTGGTGAAATGGCGGTTTTTTCGAGTTTTACCGTCCTCAGCAATTTTGCCAACATGTGTATAGCCGAAAATAACAGAATACCTCCTTCTTTTGATTGCTTATCGTTCTTTCTCGTTCATCATCAAGCCACTGAAGGCTATTATAGCACCTATTTAAACTGTACTACTTTTTGGGGAAAAGGGTCATTCGGCAAACCGGCATTCGGAGAAACGTCATTCAGGGAAAAGTAGCAAAATCACTTCGATGATTCTGAACGCATTTATAATTCGTTTTATTATGCCGTAATAATTTTTGGCGTCCGATCTTCTATTGGTTTAATGATAAATGTTGCCTTCTTTTAATAATAGGCTGTTCTTTATATTTATACTGTTTTAAATTTTATTATTAAGTTAAGCTTAATGATAATCATTTTTATTTTTTTGTTATTTATCAATTCTTGCAAGACATAGTTACTTTAGAACCTGCCAATATTCATCATATTAGTTTTTGCAAACATCAAGTGTTACGTCCAAACTGGGACAGAGCATGATCTGCAAAGAAATATTCTATACGCGTTTCTTTTAATAATAACTGCGAACTTTCTTTGTCAATTTACTATTTTCGAATATGTATATCGCAACAAGCTCAACGATACTCAATGTTGGGATGTTGAGAAAATTATAATTCTGAAAAGATCTTCCACCAGACCCGTCACGAGTTTTATTTAGTTATGCTCTCTTCAATTTTCGACATTCATAGCTTGGAATATCCCTGAACGACCACCACACTTATTGAGAGGTCAGTGGTGTTGATCTCGGTAAAACCTTCGAAAATGCCGATATTCATTCTAAGTCAATCATTATGCCAAACGGGGTACAATCTTCCACAAAATGTCGCTCCAGAAATAACTTTACTATGAAAATCCTGAAGGTAGATGATAATTCAAAAATAAAAGCTATATTTATTTTAATTGAGATCAGATTTTTTAGCGCAGAGACTCTGCATTAGTAGCTTGACACAAATCTACTTTATCTCATTAGGTAGCTTATTTTCACGGCGTTGCGTACCTCTATTTCAGGGGCCCCTAAATTTTCCTCCGCACCGGGCCCCGAAAACTTTAGCTACGCCACTGGTTCCTCCAAACATTTAGGGGGAATGGTCCTCCGGAAATCTAGTGGGTAAGTGTCAAGCCCAGCAAGCCAACCGTGAAAAAAACAAGCAACGAATAATCAACGAGGAAATACGAACCAGGACAATTGGCAAATACCACAGCGACGGAAATGAACTAGCGATTGAAAACTTGGTACGTGGAAATGCAAATCTCTCAACTTCATCGGAAGCACACGCATACTCTCCGATGTATTGAAGATTCGCGGTTTCGACATCGTAGCGCTGCAGGAGGTGTGCTGGACAGGTTCGGTGGTGCGAACGTTTAGAGGTAATCATACCATCTACAAGAGCTGCGGCAACTCACTTGAGCTGGGAACAGCTTTTATAGTGATGGGTGACATGCAAAGGCGTGTGATCAGGTGGTGGCCGATCAACGAAAGAATGTGCAAGTTGAGGCTCAAAGGCCGGTTCTTCAACTTCAGCATCATAAACGTGCATAGCCCTCACTCCGGAAGCACTGATGATGACAAGGACGCATTTTACGAGCAGCTCGAACGCGAGTACGACCGCTGCCCAAGACACGATGTCAAGATCATCATAGGAGATTTGAACGCTCAGGTTGGCCAGGAGGAGGAGTTCAGACCGACGATTGGAAAGTTCAGCGCCCGAGAGAACGAGACGAACGAGAAACTGAGAGATTTGGCCGCCTCCAAGAATATGGCCATTCGTAGCACCTATTTCCAGCACAGCCTTCCATACCGATACACCTGGAAATCACCACAGCAGACAGAATCACAAATCGACCACGTTCTGATTGATGGAGGGAACTTCTCCGACATTATCGACATTATCCTATCGTGGCGCTAACATTGACTCTGACCACTATCTGGTGATGGTTAAACTGCGCCCAAAACTCTCCGTCGTTTACATCGTACGGTACCGACGGCCGCCTCGGTATAATCTAGTGCGGCTCAAGCAACCGGATGTCACAACTGTGAACGCGCAGCACTTCGAGGCTGCATTGCCGGGAGAGGGTGAGCTGGATGAAGCCCCTCTTGAGGACTTCTGGAGAACAGTAAAAGCAGCCATCAACAATGTAGTTGAGAGTGGCGTCGGGTGCGTGGGACGGAGCCGACGGGACAATTGGTTCGACGAGGAATGTAGGCAGATTCTGGAGGAGTAGAAGCGCTGCATTGACGGTCATGCTGCAGCAAGGGACCCGACAGAACGTGGAACGTTATATACGAAGACGGCAACAGCAGACCCGCCTCTTTCGGGAGAAAAAACGCCGCCTGGAGGAGATGGAGTGCAAAGAGATAGAACAGCTGTGCCGGTCTCAAGAAACACGCAAGTTCTATCAGAAGCTCAACGCATCCCGCAACGACTTCGTGCCACGAGCCGAGAATCTCGAGATGTGTCGGGATAAAGATGGGAGCATTTTGACGGACGAGCGTGAGGTGATCGAAAGGTGGAAGCAGCACTTCGACAAACACCTGAATGGCGCTGAGAGCACAGGCAATGAAGGACGGGACAACGGAGGAAATGCCTGTCAGTACTGTGGGCGATGGAAATCAACCAGCCCCCATTTTGAGGGAGGTGTAAGGATGCCATTCACCAGCTCAAGAACAATAAAGCTGCTGGTAAGGATGGTATCGGAGCTGAACTCATTAAGATGGGCCCGGAGATGCTGGCCATTTGTTTGCATCGGCTGATAAGCAAAATCTGAGAAACTGAGCAGCTACCGGAGGAGTGGAAGGAAGGGCTAATATGCCCCATCTACAAGATAGGCAACAAGTTATATTGTGAGAACTTTCGAGCGATCACCATTCTAAACGCGGCCTACAAACTTTTAACCCAGATCATCTTCCGTCGTCTGTCACCTGTAGTAAATGAGTTCGTGGGTAGCTTTCAAGCCGGCTTCGTTGAAGGCTGATCGACAACGGACCAGATCTCTACTGTACGGAAAATCCTCCAAAAAGGTCGTGGTAATACCGGGTCCCAACGCATCACCTTTTCATCGATTTCAAGGCGGCATACAATAGTATCGATAGCGTAGAGCAATGGAAAATCATGGACGAAAACATCTTTCCCGGGAAGCTCACGAGATTGATAAGAACGACGATGGACTCAGATAGCCGTAGCGGTAAACGCGCAGCTATTCAGCAAGACCAAGCTAAGGGTCGTGAGGTTCGAATCCCACCGGTCGAGGATCTTTTCGGGTTGGAAATTTTCTCGATTTCCCAGGGCATAAAGTATCTTCGTACCTGCCACACGATATACGCATGCAAAAATGGTCATTGGCATAGAAAGCTCTCAGTTAATAACTATGGAAGTGCTCATAAGAACACTAATCTGAGTAGCAGGCTCTGTTCCAGTGGGGACGTAATGCCAGAAAGAAGAAGAAGAAGATGGAAGGTGTGCAAAATTGTGTGAAGGTTTTAGGCGAACATTATAGTTCGTTTGGATCCCACCGGGGACTACGTCAAGGTGATGGACATTGGTGCCTTTTGTTCAATATTACACTAGAAGAAGAAGAATATTACACGAAAGCCAACCTTCCACCAGAATTGTCGACCTCGGCACACGATAAGTCAGTCTGTTCATGAGAGGAGACAATCGGGCGCGATCGGAGTAGGCTAGATCCTCCGCCGGGGACTAGCTAAGTAGATCGCGAAACAGCACCGGCAAATGGTCGTCGGGGCGCCTGTGAACCGGAATTGCAGGATCGACCTCGGCTTCTGCCCGGATAGCGTCGGTTCGGAAGATCTTTCGCCGCCAGGGAGATCTATCGTCGACGGCTATTCTGAGTAGAACGAGCGTATCACCGGCTTGAGTCGTCGGAACGCCAGTGAACCGGAAGCCATCCTCCAACCGGAATCTTTGGACCGAGTTCGGCACTCTACCGGCCAACAACAGAGTATGAACAACGCGTAACGTGACCGGTTTCGGGAGATAAGCCCTCTGCCTCCTGAAGTAATACCATGAGGTAGTTCCAGGGGGACATCGGACTTGTAGCCCAAGCCAAAGAAAAGTGGCGTGGTACAGAGTTGTTTTCTCTTTTTTTCTCTGTTACCGCACTCGTGACGTGAATCCGCAGTAGACCGTAGAGTAATAGACCGTAATAGACCGTTAACACTTCAGTCGTCGCGCTGTTGTATTTTGTACAACACTGGTGAAAAAACTCGCTTTTCGATCACAACAGCAGCGTGGTGGTTCTGACGATGGTCAACCACGCGACGACTGGAAGGTTAAGTGAGAACCACAACCCCATGTGCTCCCCAGATAGCCGAGTTAGGAAAAAGTTTCTAGCAACTTTCACGAGATCCAGTCAATTTGTTTGCTTTGCGGATGATATGGATATTGTCAGCTGAACATTTAAAAAGTCCGAACCTGCCTGAAATACGGAGCAGCAATAGTAGGACTGGTGGTGAAGGCGTCCAAGACAAAGTACATGCTAGCAGGTGGAGCCAAGCGCGACAGGATTCGCATAGGAAGTTTTGTTACGATAGACTGGAATACGCTCGAGGTGATCGATGAGTTCGTCTA
The DNA here is from genome assembly GCF_002204515.2 of Aedes aegypti. Lineage (NCBI taxonomy): Eukaryota > Metazoa > Arthropoda > Insecta > Diptera > Culicidae > Aedes > Aedes aegypti. Next base: position 74,922,902 of record NC_035107.1, read on the forward strand.
CCTTTATACCTTGCTTAATGTTAGCCTTGAAATACGGATCACCATCAGTGGAATTCATGCCTAGCATGGTCTCCGCAAGAAGCTGCTATCAAAAAAAAAAAAATGGACCGATGATCATTTTCCACTTTGTAAATCCTGACTACAGAAGATTTTTGGAAATAAGTCCCGCCCTAGTGTGGCATTACGATGATACTCTATGCCCAGGGAAGTCATGAAAATATCCATCACGAAAAGATCCTGGACCGATCGGGAAACGAACCCAGACACCTTCAGCATGGCTTTGCTTTGTAGCAGCGAAATCTAACCACCCGGCTAAGGAAGACCCTTATGCTATACTCGTATCCATTTCAGTGAACGAGTTTCTGCATCACTCAAATCCGCACACATGGCATATGTGACAGCATCGACGACGATGTTGAAATTGAAGAAAGTCCTCTTTTCCTCAAACCAAGAAAGGGACCCATTTTGAGTGATTCCAATCCCGATGATATACCGGAAGGCAAGAGCTAATTTCCGATTGACTCAAAAGATTTATTTCCATTTTCCTAGCTTTGCACAGTTTAGTCGGTGAGTCGCATCCAGTCCCCACACCGGAGTGGATTCTGACGAGTTATTTTTGTAAGGATTCCACCTCGAATTAAGGGCTTTCGCTTTCCGAGCTGAGCTGTGCGCTGCAAACAGTAGTGTTAGACTTGGTGGAAAATGCAGCGTCGATTTGAGTGCGGGATTTCATGCCGGGTTTCGGGGGAATCGAAATTTCACCAATAATCGCTCAATCAGAATCGATTCAGGTGGAAGGGAAATTATTCTGCGGACCTGCTTTTCCACCCGGGTGGGGCAAATGCTTCGCATTTCGAGCAATCTAATTCCATTTGCTTTATTCGCCTTTGATCTCCGGGAAGGCAGTGCCGGAGAAGGGGTTCATAAATATGTGTAGCAATGAAGAGGTCTGCTTACGTAGCTTCATACAGCCGCAAGAGCAGCAGCACAAGGGCGAACACTCGGAAAGTTAAGCCTTGGAACATCGTAACTCTTACGTAACAACAAGAAGATTTGGATCGTCTGCTTCTCCCTCTGCCATAGGTTTTGTTCACGTAGAAGTACACTTTAACTTCGTTTTACGAAGTCTAGTATTTTCGTAAATTCAGTTTACATAATTGTACACATAGATCGTAAATTTAGTTAAGGCAAGTTTAAGTTAAATGATGTGTATTGTTTTAATGTATGCTTTGTATTTTAGTTCAGACTTGTTCATTACATCAAATATTTATACATATTATTGGCCATACTTTTCCTGAACTACAGAAGATTTCTGAAGGTATTCTATTACAGGAAATTTTGGGATGGCTAGAATTCTTTTTGTCAATAAGAATTTGGAGATAATTGAGAACCATTCAAATTAATAATACACTTTTTTTTTTTTTTTTTTTTATTTACAACATGTTTACAAACTTAACCTAAGGATGCATACACCGTATTGTATTTTACATGCAATCATGTTGATATTGTTAAGTTTAACTACAATTACCTTTACAGCACTTCATTAACAAAAGTTAAGAAATTTACCAAATTGTTTGTCAAATAACTTTTTGTTGTTCCATCGAGCATCTCTAATAAGCTTTTTGAAGCTATATAAACAACTATTCTTGTGGTATTTCATGTTATACATTATCATCTCTGAAACTAACCATAATGCACTTTTTGCTTTGGAATCTTTAACGTTGATGCTTTTGTAAATTATTTCTTCAGCTGATTTCATTCTGATTTTTAATTTTGTTCTAATTATATCTGTTACCCAATCATAAACAATTTTCGAATTTTTACACTCCTTTATCCTGTGGATATTTGAATCATGTTTATCACAAATTTCACATAAACAATTACTTATATTAGCAAAATTATGGTTGAACATTTTAATCCTATTCGGGTACACATCATTAAAAACTTCAAACAATACAGATCTAGCATGTGAAGACACGAATTTAGCAGAAATGTTTTCCCAAATAATTTCCCATGGCATATCTGGAAATTTGTTTGTTATTTTAACTTCGATAGTCTTTTTAGTGATTAAGTAATTGTATATCTGCTTGTTAGTAACAATATGATCCATACTGCTTATCGTTTTAGCTACCTCAAATAACTTTTTTGTATTGATTGTGGAGTTTTTACAATTATTGATTTTTAACAAAGGATGATCGATCTTACGACCATTACTAAAAAGCAAATTCCTGATAAAAAGCGATTGACACTGTGATTCTGGATCGATTAGAGCCAAACCACCTCGACTATTATCTAAGTAAAGTTGATCTCTTTGAACTCTGAACATTTTATGATGACTCCACAAGAATTCACCAGTTATCTTTTTTATTTCTGCCAAGTGCATGTTATTCGGAGGGACTACCTGAGAAACAAACCAAAGCTTTGCTAATACAAATGTGTTCAGCACAGTCACTTTTTCTATAAGATTCATTCTTCGTGATGAGAACATATGTACGGTATGCTTTAAAGCGTTAATTAATTTTTTGAAATTACTATTCACTATTTCTTTCCAACATGTCGACACAAGTAGTCCTAAAATTTTTATCTCATTTTTTTCGGAAACTTTTTGAGGGCCTATTCTACAGTTATTGAATCTGATGAAATTTGACTTTTTAAAATTCAACTTGATTCCAAAGCTTAACGAATAATCATCGATAATTTTAAAAACTAGATCAAACTCTTCATCATTTCTAATAATAATTGTAATGTCATCCGCAAATGCTCTTATTTTAAAAAATCTATTATCTATTAGTATTCCTCTTACTCCAGCGTAAATTTGTCTTATTAAAGCCTCGATGTACAGTACAAACAACGTCATGGACAGCGGACACCCTTGTCTAACAGATCTTTTAATCTGAAAACTATTTGTTAGACTGCCTTTCACTAAAACTCGAGATGTTGCATCAGCATATAATCTTTGTATCATCGTTATAATCGTACGTGGTAAACCAAATCTTTCAAGTACCTCCCATAAACGTTTATGGTCGACAACATCAAATGCTTTTTCTAAATCTACAGACAATAACGCAAATTTCATACTTTTTGACTGCTGAGCCTTGAGGACAAGTGTTCTCGTAATATCCAGATTATCTATACATGATTTACCAGGCACAACAGCTGCCTGACCTTCATCAATTATTTCACCGATTTTACTCGAAATACGATTTGCAATTAACTTAGTAAGCAGTTTATAATCAGTGTTTAATAAGCTTATTGGTCTAAAGTTGGATAACTCTTTAGCTCTTCCATTCTTCGGGATTAACGTAATTACACCATCAGCAAAGTTCTCAATTGGAACAAGTGAATTGTCCAAAAAACCGTTGAACAACTTCAGAAGATCATCTTTTAACAAGTCGAAATGTGTTAGGTAGAATTCGTAAGTTATTCCGTCAGGTCCCGGGGATTTCTTCTGTTTTGCATAGTTAATGGTCGCTCGAAGTTCGTCTTCATTGAACGGACGTACAAAATCCTCTTGCGCTACTGCACTAAACACTTTATTGATGTGGTCTAATGCCGCACATCGAGATTCACTAGGCGTATTTCCGCTAAAAAGTGTGCGATAGTGTTCACTTACCATACCTTTTAATTCCCTGATATTAGTAACCGGACCGTTCTCTCCCTCGAGAGTCCAGTTGGCTGGATTTTCCTTCCTTTTGATCATTTTAGCAACATGGTATAGTCCTATCTTTTCATTTTCAAGTAAGGAGCTCGGTTGGAAACGGCTAGCATAGCCTTTCATCCTGTCTACTTCCACTTCCAGAATTTTTGATTTAGCCACACTGATCTCGTTTTGTACGTTTTCCCCTTTTGACTGTTTTTCACATAAATCACTCAGCTTTTTACTCCAAATATCTTTTTTTTCTTCTATTTGCATCATTGAATTCGAAGGCTTTCCATTTATAAAACTGCTTAACCTTACGTTTAACATCATATGACCACCATTCACTGAAACTCTCTGCATATTTCTTCCTTTTCTTAATGTCTTCATATTCTTTTCGAAACTCTTCTTTAATCGAGGTCTTATTCAGTAAAAAGTCATTTATTTTCCAGTAACTGCCACCCGAAATAGGCGCTCGCTGATCTGCTTCAATCCGATAATCCACTACTAGCGCATGATGATCGGAGAAGGCAATAGGCTTTGCTACGCATCGACTAACACTTCCAATAAAACTTTTTGACACATATATCCGATCCAGTCTCGAAGCTGAATCTCCACGGTAGAACGTATACTCTCTTTTTGCTCCTTTGATCGCGATCGCCACATCACGGAGATCAAGAAGTTCCACTGCCGACTTTAGACCGCTCGAAAAATTGTACATTTTTCCTTTACAGTCTTTCTCTTCTAACACACAATTAAAATCACCCGCTAATACATTGCTGATAACTCTAGACTTATTGAAGTGCACCGCAATGGTATCGGTAAACAGCTCATCTCGTTCGGCTCTGTATTGAGAACCTGAGTGCCCGTACACGTTGACAAAGTTCAAACCGTCTACTACCACCGATATAACTCTTCCGCCGGGGTCCATTAGAAGGTCACTGTATTGCAAGGTACTTCTAACTAAAATCGCCGTACCTTTGTTTGTATCACCGATGTTTACAAATGCTTCATGACTCTGAATAAAGGAGAAATCCTCGAACTGAACCTCCTGTAGGAGCGCTACATCAACATCATTTTGAATTAGAAAATCTTTCAACAGCATTTTTTTCGCTTGTACCACCATCGCATTTATGTTGATTGTGGCAACTTTCCGCACAAAATTCATCATACACGACCAATTTCTCAAACTACCCACGATCAGAGACACGTGTTGCAATGAAACATAACCTCAATCACCTTTACACCTATTTGCTGGAACTACGATTGCCTTTACGCTGTGACAACGGCACACTCGCAATCGTTTCGAGTGGAGTCATCGACTTCTTCGCAGTACGTGATGATTTCCGATTTCCATGAGCCTTGGTGAATGCTGTTGCACCGTCCTCGTCAGTTTCACCGGCGGATCCTCCGGTGGAATGTTGCCTCTTCACACCAGATTTAACGACATCGTCCGCATCCGTTTCCGATTCCATCTCAATGTTCTCAACAGAAGCACACCGTTCGACACTGGTTTCTCGTGCCGGACTTTTATTTCGCTCAGACACCAGCGTGACCATTTTTGGCACCAACTTTTCTTCCGCCACTTTAGGCTTGGCACCAGTTAAAACTCCTGAATAGCTTGGAGTAGATGCTACTGACACTTTTTCACAATCACTTTCACCTGGAAGTGCTGGGGAAGATACACTCGATTCCCCAAGCACGTGGTTTACTGGTACCGATTTTACTCCTTTGCTGTTCTCTCTTTGAGGGCAATCGGCTTTCAAATGGCCCTCCTCCCTGCAGAGGAAGCATTTCTGCTTTAACCCTTCATAAAAAATACGGCCCTTCCTGTTCAGGAAGTACAACGATGCTGGAACCGCCTTCTTAATGTCAAGATACACTCCACGCACTCCCGTAAACATATTTAGCCCCAAATCCGCCGGAAACTTTTCTCTTATCATTCTCTTAACAACTCCGTATCTGCCCAACACAGCAGCGATTTCCGAATCCGGCACCTCCGGCGGCAAATCGAAGATACGTACGTATTTCGTACAGCATCCGGCCACTGTCGTTTTCACTTCCACTTTTTCACCATTCGAGTACCGAAAGAAAACGATTTCTGGAATTTGGGATTGGGCTTCTTTCATGTCATCGAGTGACTTGAACTTCACACAGACGCATCGTTCTTCCGCTAATTTGTAACTTGTCTCCATCGAATCGAGATCCGCGTCAAGATTCTTAACAAATCGCGCTATATCCACCAGCGTGGGTGCTGGTGCTCCCGGCGGGAACCGGAACGCTAGGGTGTTTTTCACTAACCCGTCTTCCATTGTTAATATACGACCGACGAAACGAAAAAAGAATACAGCAGCCACGTGACTGCGCAACGTTAAATTTCAATAGGGTACAATGCGTTCGAGAGATAGAATAAACACATCCACGCACCACGAAGTCTGATAGTCAACTGTACACTTAGCATGCTAGAAAATCATAATAAATAAAATCATAGAAATAAATATCTCACGAGTACACCAAAAAAGGCAATTCAGACAATCGAGTTCATTAATTGAGGTTCCAGTGTAACTCCACATGAAGAAGACACCATTTTGTACTGAGACATAGAAGTAAAAGGAGGCAAATAACATAAACCAAGACTAAATAGGAGATTGCTGATTTTCCTCTATGTAGCGTAATCGAGTAGAGGGGAAATCCAGTGAAAGAAATTTACAGAAATATAAATATTATTATAAAAGCATTCCGGAATGGATGTGATTGCAAGTGGTCGTCGTCGTCTTTGTCGGAGAAAAGGGAAATCCCCAAGAGTGCGAATGTAACGTCTGCACTGAATCATTGATTAGATAGACTCCGGTGTCGTACTCTTTGTGCCACAACCCCATTCTTAGAAGCTCTCGGAAGGTTGGTTGGTCGGTTGGTTATCAGATTTTGTTGGAAGAAGACACACATCACCCTCAGACGTTCGTTTGGAGGCAGCCAATCGTTTCGACCAAACCAACCAGCCAAGCGAGGGTTGATTGGAAGTATACGATTGGAGTTACGTACCTTTGGTTGGCAGGCAGCTAGCAGCAAGCAAGATTCACTACACATGGTAGTGTTTTAAGAAAATACAAACCAAACGAAAAGGTTACCTCCTCGTAAGCCAGGAGGGATTAGGGCTGAAAGGGCCAATCAAGGGTAAAATGAATGCTTCGCAAAATATGAACGGCGTCCGCAGTCGTCTTGCCACTGCCGAGTTAAGCCTGGTGTGGGAAGATGAGGTGTTGTGTTGGTTGCGATGGGGTTTTCATTTTGTCTAATTGGAACGAATGCAGACATCAAGGAGTTGAATCCAAATTCAAAATTGAGTTGGTTTTGTGGAACTTCTGGAAAGATTATTAAAAATGTGTAAATGCTTAAGTTACAGTCAGTGACATAAGTTAGTAACCAAATGCTGTTTTTTATACAAAATGCCCAAGTTTGGGGTGCTATATCTCAGCTTCTGGTAGTCCAAATTGGCTGAAATTTGAATGACGAACTACAAATAACTTGAAATTTTGCCTGTAAGGGAATTGTTACATTGCAGTCGTTTAACACAGAGTTTCAGAGGGTTGTTGAAAGACAAAAGTAAGTAACCGAGAGACTTTGTAATTTAATTCTAAAACGGTAAGTTGTGGGTTGTTGGTCTGTTCCACAAAGTTGTTCAATTTTAGAAGTCACACAAATTTTCAGAACACACCAACTATCCACGACTTACCGTTTTCGAATTAAATTAAAAAGTCTCTTGGTTACTTGCTTTTGTCTTTGAACAACCCTCTGAAACTCTATGTTAAATGACTGCAATGTAAGATTTCGGTCGGTTCATGTTCGCCCATGCGATTTCAGTGAAAAAGTTCAATGTAGATGATTGAACTGAGTTTTTCTATCGAAAAACAGTAATGTTATAACATTGTTGATGTACAAGTGGACGAACTAGGCTTCAACATCCTGAGGGTATTTTCGGCAGCACTAACTTACTGCCCATAACTGCATATTTGTAACATTCGACAAAAGTAGGCATTGAGTAAATGGGATACCAATTGTGCATTTTATGGCAGTATGAGAGGCAACTAAAATTTCTAAAAATTACCAGGAACTCAAAAGTGCTTATTCGAGGCTGATATCTTGTACAACTCATATTGCATAGGGGAAGACGGGGTAAGACCGCCCGCCTAAGCAATTTAATTCATATGATCATCAAAATCAAGAATTAATAGATTATTTTTCAGCGCATCATGTCGTTTTTTGAAGCCTTAGGTATGATCAAAAAATATCACAGGTGTTGTTTTTGTTCAAATTTATTTATTTCTTGAAACTTGAAAAAGTGATGTCTTATCATGATTATTTATAGCGACGGGGTAAAACCGCCCACCCACGAGGTAAAAGCGACCACCACGATTTTCGTACACAATTTTACGAAAAAAACATATCAGTTCCCTGTGATTCTCAAAAGAATAATGTTTTATGAATTCTACAGTTATTAACGTGAATATTTATTCATTTTTAGAGTTAATTAATTCAAAAAACTTAGATATATACTTATCATCCCCTTGAAACACCCATATTGTGGAAAAATATGCGGATTTGGATTATATTTTTTTCCAAATTTATTTCATTCCACATGAATAGTAATGTACAACTTAGTAACAACCTTAAAATTAGTTTAGACATTTTATTTGGTATAAATTAGGGGTGGCGGTCTTACCCCATCAACAGTGGTCGGTTTTACCCCGCTAGCGCAATTTTCAGAACTATGGCCTTATTTCAAAACTAAATATTTACAATTAATTTTTCACTTCACTACTACATATTTCAGATTGCTGTTCAAGCATGGACGGGTAATTTGTAATGTTTTTACAAAAAATCCCTTTTGAAATCCTTAAGTGAGCATATGTTAAATTTAGATCAAATTCAATATCGACGAGCAGTAACTTTGTTTTTGATATTTGTTATGGAAAATTTCATGGAAACATCACCCTAAATGCCTCGGAATGACAAAAATCTTGTGTTTATGCAAAGTGCTTGATGAACTTTCAAGAAAACCGCCATTTTCATGCCGAACTAGAGGTGGTCCGTCTTACCCCGGCGGGCGCTCTTACCCCGTCTTCCCCTACTAGGTGAATAGTCAGAAAATAATTCTGATAGAAATTTCATTGCTATTACATTACGAGGTTCATTTATGATCTCAATGTGACTGTTATGCGATTATAATTACCAATGTGACAAAACAACTTGGTATTTTTTTTCAAATTTTCTAGAACAATCTCACAGATTTCAGTAAGTTGATCGAAAGTATTCATCATATGATGACTCTCCCCGGTATTAACTCCAATTTGTCAAAAATCGTCCTGGCTAAAATTTATTTACGGAACAAGAGTTACCTTCAATGTACTCAATATATTCCTTAAACTATAATCTTTCATGTAAATCTCATTTTTCACAAAATATTATATAACATGGGTTTTATCACTGTATGAAATAAATGCTTACGAAATTATCGTCATTCGTGAGCTGCCGAATAAAACAACACAAGAACAGCTTAAGAAAAACTCACCACTTTGAAACACGCTGCGAACTGGACTATCGAAATTCATACATTTTGCCTTATGAAAGATGGAACGATTATCGCAATACGAACGCTTTATGTATCATTTTAGCATCACACCACACCAAGTCGTCGATAGGCGCGGGGTGTACGCACGAGCCTATCGATTGCAAGGTCCTTGGTTCGATTCCAGGTTGCCGCGAAAACTATTTTTGTTTTCAAATTTCGGTTTCATAAGGCAAATTTATGAATTTCAACCCGATTCCTTGTGTCGAATTTTCATAAGGGGTTCCTATGTTTATCGATAGTCCATTTGCCTGAGTGAAGCTCCAATTCTCCGCTTCAATGCCAATTTGTCACAAAAGCTACGCACCGATCACTTTTGCACTATCAAACTTTTGATTTGTCTATAAAGCACTCGAAAGTACTTAATTTTTATGCTTCAAACCACAATTTAAAATTAGTGCACTTTATTTTCCTGAGCAATCACTTTTTATTACTGGACCAGGTTGCCAGAAAACCATATTCAATTGCGGTGTATTTATTATTCACAATTTGAATTCACATAAAAAATCGAACACAACTCTATAATTTATTGGAATTGGGCAACAAAGAATGCATGAGCCTTTCAATACTTTCCTTATCTAAAGATTGTAGCTGCAGCATAGCATAGACTGACTGTACATGTCAATGGTTGCTACTCCGTGATTGATCGGAACTGGTTAAATTGCACTGCGATCCAAATGAATAAGGGATGGGAGTTTCCGCTTACTCTCGGAGTGCAATTTCAGCAGATCTAATATTATTGATCAATAACGACGCCGGCCAAGTCCTTACAGTCAGTTGGGATGGGGAAGGAATGTTAGGGTGTAATGATTGTTGCTTCTAGAGACCGAGAATACCTCTGCATCTCCACAATCATCACGGGAAGGGTGTTTATTAGTGGAACAGGAAAAGATCTGGGAGTCATCTTTGGTCGGTGATGCGATCCATGGATAAGGAGGAAAATACGACTTATAATTAAAGCTAGTTTTTATTTTTGTCTCGAAAAGTTTTTGGTAAAAGATTTAAAATAAACGTCAACATCTATAATGTCAAACCATTCAAAAGAAGTTTTTATTAATGGAAAGAGAAAAATATATGCATATATTATAAATTATATGAAACAGGAATAATGCCGACATATGTAGTGACGAACCATACATAGTTTGTTTGAAAATTACATAAGTGTATTGCTGTGCATTTTTGTCTCAAGAAGAAAAGTCTTAGGTAGAAGTGTTAAAAAATACGTCAACATTCATAATGTCGAACAATTCAAAAAAGTATCTTAATAAATATCAAACATTTTATATGTATATAAGAATAGTATAAAACAAGCATAATGCCGACACTTGTAGTGACGAACCATACAAAGTATGATTGAATATTACATAAAACTAACGCTTTCATGAAAAAATGTGTTATCGTAAGCATGAAACGAGCTCACCAGTTGGTAATCCATCCTCGATTGAACACGAACATTTTTCGCACTCACACAGCGCGAACAGCAAAACATCTCGGTGCCCCGAAAACGAACCGTCTTGCTTAGACTTTCCGAAGCACTGCCCAGCAGAACACGCGAGATGAAACCAAACTCCCGGCGTCCCGAAAACGAAGCGTCTTGCTTGGGCTTTCCGAAGCACTGCCCAGCAGAACACGCGAAACGAAACCAAACTCCCGGCGTCCTGAAAACGAACCATCTTGCTCGGGCTTTCCAGAACACTGCCCATCAAAACACGCGAAACAAAAACCAGACTCCCGGCGTCCCGAAAACGAAGCGTCTTGCTCGGGCTTTCCAAAACACTGCCCATCAAAACACGCGAAACAAAAACCAGACTCCCGGCGTCCCGAAAACGAAGCGTCTTGCTTGGGCTTTCCGAAGCACTGCCCAGCAGAACACGCGAAACGAAACCAAACTCCCGGCGTCTCGAAAACGAACCAAACTTTCCAAAACACTCCGAATTTTAGTGTCAAACGCTGCAGTTTAAAAACACATGTTTACTCAATTTTCTATTGTTTTCCGTTGGTTTAAGTCCTAAAAACATGCTTTAATGTTTTTTTTTTTAGATTTTGTCACACCCTTTAAGCTTAAACTCAAATTTTGGGTGTATTTTGGTGTTTTTGTCGATTAAGCGAACGTCAAACATGATCAGAAGTGTCAAGGTTCATTTATGGACCAAATTTTTAAATTGCAGTTTAAACTTGATATAGGTTATTTAAGCGGGAAAAATTGCTAAATTAGTTGCAGTAGCATGTTCTTTCGTGTTATTGAATAAAAACAAGATTCCTAGGAACCACACGATCGTATATGAGTTAAGCCTGGTGTGGGAAGATGAGGTGTTGTGTGGGTTGCGATTGGGGTTTTCGTTTTGTCTAATAGGAAGGAATGCAGACATCAAGGAGTTGAATCCAAATTCAAAAGTGAGTCTTGCTTTCGAGGAACTTCTGGGAAGATTTTTAGAATTGTGAAAATGTTTTGAGACCTCCGGATGGTTCATATAATACCATAAATTTATGAATCCAGAAAAATGCTCAAAAATACAAATGTTATTACAGGTTGTCCGCACATTATCCGTTCAAACTTTGAAGCATGTCTTTATGCGATCCAGCTGAGCATATTCATCATTTCTTAATATGAGCTTTTGTTGGCTTTTATCGGTGAACGCGATACTACTCAAAGTGGAAGGGAGCAAGGAAAGTAATGCTTGCGATTCTATCCATCATATTCTTTCATTACTTTCCTTGCTCCCTTCCACTTTGAGTAGTATCGCTTTCACCGATAAAAGCCAATAAAAGCTCATAATGATAAAGTCATGCGGTGATTAAACTTTGGAAAAAAAATTCGTCATTTTTGCATGAATCAATAACTCAACCTGTTATATGCACAAGCAGTAAGTTTGAAATATTTCTGATTTCAAATACATGTAAAACCGTGCCAAATATGTTGAGCTGTCTTAGCTGCTCTTTTACGAAAGAAAATAGCCTTTGTACGTACTAGATTTGACCCTATATTTTCTATTTTCAGTCTTCGTTGAAGTCAAAAATCTATAGATCACTCCTTGTATAAAAATAACATTTAGATTCATCTCTTTAAGATTGAAGGGAGAAAATATCTGTAGATATGCTAGCGGTCGTCAGAAATAACGACTTCGAAAATTTGTAATTTTCTCATCTCAGTAGAGTAAGGTGGGGCAAAAGATCGACCTTCTTCTTCTTCTTCTGTCGGGTGTGGGATCACTGCGTCCATTTTTTAGGACTGTTGTGATATACCCTATTACTCTATGTACACAATGTTTTCCAGTAGCAAATGTGCCTCCGGAATACTTTGCGCATTTGACTGAACTTTGAACCATCTGCCATTGATGGGCAGAAATCCTAGGTTGCAGTGTTGTAGTTCCCCCAATCTGGCGTGATCAGCCTAATAATTCTAACCACCTCCCTGGGGGATGCGTTCCAAATATCAGTTGGCTGTAAGTAGTACTTGCCAAATATTTTGAACCTACGATGGATGTGTGCACTGCAAGAGCAGAGAAGGTGTTGTGAGGTTTCGTCCGTCTCGTCACAGAAACGGCAATTTGTGTTTTGGACGACACCGATCTTGTATAAGTGATATCTGCTTGGGCAGTGACCAGTTATTAGACCGATGTATGTTCTTAGATCCCTTTTGTTGAGACCTATAAGTTTTTGTGTTTGTGTCGTGTTTATTGTTACGAACCTTTTGGACTGATTCGCATTGGAAACTGTATTCAAATTTGATTGAATTTGACCGAACAACCAGTTGTTCAATTCCGTGTTTAGTGCAGAGTTTGAAATGCCAAGGAATGGCTCTGGACCAATGAACATATTGGTTGATCCATTCCTTGCTAGCTGATCGGCAATTTCGTTACCCTCTAGACCCGTATGTCCTGGGATCCAATATAGTTTAACTCGATTGCGTTCAGCTAGGGATTTCAGTGCAAGAATGCATTCCCACACAAGTTTTGAGTTGCAAGTGAAAGCCTTCAAAGATTGAAGCGCTGCTTGACTATCAGAGAAAATACAGATGGTGGCATGTCTGTAATTTCTTTTCAGACACAGCTGCGCACATTCCTTGATTGCATAGACTTCTGCTTGAAATACTGTAGGCCACTGTCCAAGAGAGACAGAGATTTTGGTTTTCGGTCCGTATACTCCAGACCCTGTCAAATTATTCATTTTTGAACCATCTGTGTAGATCCTGGTGAAATGGTGGGTCTACATCCTTCCCATTCCTCACGAGAAGGAAAGACCACCGTGAATGGTGAGTCATAGTTTACCACTTTTTCCATCCAGTCACTACATTTTTCAACAATAGGATTTATCGAAAATTCATTTAATATACTGAGGTGACCTGTTAAGTCCCCTGACAGTAAGACTGTTGATCGTTTTAGCCTTTTTTTTTTTTTTTTCTTTGTCGGGTGTTGAATCACTGCGTCCAATTAACTTGAACTATTGTGATATACCCTTTTACTGTATGTATAGTACATACATCATCCAGTGACATGTATGTCACTAAATGATCTATGTACTTCTGAGCTCATGAACACCTTATTATTGAGAAATAATGGTCCTAAGCTGCAGTGTGAGGATTCCCCCAGTCTGGTGCAATTAGCTTAATAAAGCCTATAACATTGCTGGGGGTTGCGATCCTTATATCGGCAGGCTCTAAGAAGGGCTTACCAAATATCCTGGACCTACAATGGATTTGTGCACTGCAATAGCAGATGAGGTGTTCTGATGTTTCTCGCTCATCGTCACAGAAGCGACAGTTGGAGTTTTGAACAACACCGATCTTTTGTAAATGGTATCTGCTGGGGCAGTGTCTTGTTACTAGACCAGTGTATAAACTGAGATCCCTTTTGCTGATACCTAATAGTTGTTGGGTTTTCTTTGGGTTTATATTTACAAGCCTTTTTGACTGACTCGTATTAGGAGATGCATCCCAGTTTGATGAGGTCTGGCTAACCAGCCAGTTGTTCAGTTCCATTTTTAAGAAACTGTCTGATATTCCGAAGAATGGCTCGGGGCCAGTGAACCTATTAGCAGATCCGTTTCTGGCCAGCTCATCAGCAATTTCGTTTCCCTCTAGACCCGCATGCCCTGGGATCCAATATAAGTTAACTCGATTGCAGAGAGCTAGTTTTTTCAAAGCTAGAATGCATTCCCACACTAGTTTTGAGTTACACGTGTAAGTGTTAAGCGCCTGAAGAGCCGCTTGGCTGTCGGAGAGAATACATATACTTGCGTGTCTGTATTTCCTCTTCAGGCATAGTAACGCACATTCTAAGATAGCATATATTTCTGCCTGAAATACTGTAGACCACTGTCCTAAGTGAATTGAGGTTTTTGTTCGGGGTCCGTAGACTCCAGAACGTGCCAGATTATTCATTTTGGAACCATCTGTGTAGAATTTAATAGACCCTGGAGGGATGTTGGGTCCACCTTCTTCCCATTCTTGACGAGAAGACATGATCACCTTATAGGGTATGTCATAGTTGACTACCATTTCCATCCTGTCACTACACTTTTCTACAATTGGATTTATAGAAAATTCATTTAATATACTGAGGTGACCCGTAAGATCACCTGATAGTAGGGTTTTTGTTCGTTTCAGCCTCAACGCACTTTTCTCAGCGTCCAGCTTTATGAATTGATCCAGCCGGGGCAGATTAAGCATCGCGTCTAAGGCAGAGGTGGGTGTACTGCGTGCTGCACCAGTAATTGCTATACAGGCAATACGTTGGATTTTATTTAACTTTGCCCTTGCCGTAGCCTCTTTTGTTTTAGGCCACCAGATAAGAGAAGCATAAGTTATTCTAGGACGAACAATGGTTTTATAGATCCACATAATCATACTTGGTTTCGGGCCCCATTTCTTACCAAGTGCTCCGGAGCATACCCAGAGTGAATTGAGGCCTTTTTGCACCACTGTTTGAAGATATGAATTCCAATTTAGCTTGGAGTCAAGTATGACACCAAGATATTTGGCTTCCTTTGAGCAAGTCAATTGTGTTTCGTTTAGGAGAAGGGTTCTCAATTGTTTTGTGAAAGGTACGATGGTGGTTTTGGAAGGATTTATTCCTAGTTGCTCTCGTTGACACCAGGAAAAGGTATGATCAAGAGCTAGCTGCATCCTTTCGAATATAACGTCTTCAAATTTGCCTCGTACAATAATGACCACGTCATCTGCATATCCTACCACTTCGAAGCCTCTCCTTTCTAAGCTATCGAGAAGCTCGTCCACCACCAGTGACCAAAGCAACGGTGAAAGTACCCCACCTTGTGGGCACCCCCTTGTAGCCTTTACAGTGACGCACGAACCACTTAGCTCAGAGGAAATCTGTCGATTGGCTAGCATAGCATGTACCCAGGTAGCAATGCATGGGTCGAAATTCCTCCTCAACATTGCCGATCCTATAGACGAATAAGAAGCATTATCGAATGCACCCTCAATGTCAAGAAATGCTACAAGAGCGATTTCTTTAGCTTGTAGTGTTTTTTCGATCTTATTGACTAACGAATGTAGTGCTGAGATCGTGGATTTGCCACTCTGATACGCAAATTGGTGTTGTGAAAGAGGCATTGCTTTCATAAATTTAGAATTTATGTATTCGCACAATACCTTTTCCATGATTTTAAGCATCACGGATGACAAACTGATCGGCCTAAATGCTTTGGGATTTGTTTTGTCTTTTTTACCTGTTTTAGGAATGAAGACAACTCGAACTTGACGCCAATCATCTGGAACATGCCCCAAAATCAAGCTCGCCCTAAAAATCTCTACCATGTGTGGGATTAGCGTTTTCTCCGCTTTTTGGATTAACGCTGGGAAAATCCCATCCATGCCAGCAGATTTGAATGGCTCAAAAGATCTCACAGCCCTTTCAACTCTGGCACAAGTAAAAGCTTCTTTGGCAACCTTAATTGCGTCTCTTTTTGTCCCAGAAACCAAAGATATGGTTTGTTGTGGAACTGAAACAACAATCTCAGTACCTTCTTCACTTATTCTTGATTGAGGAATTGAGTCAGGGAAGTGAATTCTTAACATTTCACTCAATGTATCGCTTGGCTCTACAGTGAATGAACCGTCGACTCTACGGATACTACCCAGACCATTGGAGTGTTCTTTTGAGAGTGTTTTTGAAGCCTGGCTACCACGGGGGTCATCTCTATGTTCTCGCACATACTAACCCATGATTTCCGTTTTGAGCGCCTTAGCTCCTTATTATAGTCTGTTAGAGCTTTTTTGTATAGGCTCCAATCGGAAGTACGCTTAGCGCGGTTAAATTCTCTACGCGCTGTTTTTCTGAGCTTATCTAGAGTTTTGTTCCACCATGGAACATCTCTACTCGAACTAGTTGTTCTAGTCGGACAACTCTCTTGAAAAGCATTAAGAATTTTGTTTTTAATGCAGGTGGACGCCGATTCCAACTGCATTATGGATTTAATATTATTTTCAATTATGTATGATTCAGATTGGAGAATTGCTGAATAGGTTTCCCAATCAGTTTTCTTAGGATCTTTAAACGTTCTTTCTATCGTTAGACCCCCTTCCCAGTCGAATATTATGTGTTTATGGTCTGACATTGATGTTTCATCAGAAACATGCCA
Organism: Aedes aegypti; assembly: GCF_002204515.2. NCBI lineage: Eukaryota > Metazoa > Arthropoda > Insecta > Diptera > Culicidae > Aedes > Aedes aegypti. The sequence continues at coordinate 74,939,767 of NC_035107.1, forward strand.
ATTTTTTATTTTGTCAGAAATAGATGGACTACATAAAGTCAAATCCAACACTTCCTGTCGAATGGAGTTTGAAAATGTAGGCTTGTCGCCAACATTGCATATATTGATGTTTTTGGAGGAAAGAAACTGTAAAAGATACTCACCTCTGATGTTGATATCTGTACTTCCCCATACGGTGTGATGCGCGTTCGCGTCGCAACCAATGACGAACGGGATGTTGTGGATACGGCTGTAATGGACAATCGCAGCTATCTCTGGTGGAGGAATATTCTCCGCATCGCCAGGAAAATACGCTGAAACCATGAGGATCTCAGATTTTCCCCTAGCGGTGGGCACCTCCATCCTGACTGCCACGATGTCCTTTTTAATGAATTCTGTAATAGGAAAACATTTAGTGTTATTGCGTATTAAGATAGCCGCTCTTGGAGATAGCTGGCTATCATCATATACCAACTTACATGAGTTTAGTTGAATACCTAGTATCCTGGTTTTATTGACCCACGGCTCCTGAATAAGCGCCACCGTCAATTTTTCTTTTGTGAATCTCCGACAGAGTACATCTGTTGCACTCTGTGCGTGGTGGAGATTCACTTGAACTGCCTTAAGCGCCATATTTAGGAGTTCCGCTTTTATCCAGGCGAGCATCGCCCTTCTTTGGATGTTGCGGATCATCACGGTTTTGTTTCGGGTTAGGTTTCAGAACTTTGTTTTTCCCACCCATCACATCCAGGCCTGCGAGTTTCGCCCCTGTGGTCAAGACTTCACTCATTTCTTTTCCACTGCTAGTTTTAGATACCTTTGGGTTGGTACCACTTGAGCTGGGAATTGAAGCTGAGCTCGGAACTTTTCCTTTAGGAGCGGACACGCTAGCCTTCATGGTGGTCTTTGGGCGAGAAATTGCGTTCCTTTTACCACTGTTTGAATCAGGGGCTTCCTCAGAATTTTCTTGGGCCAGCTCCTTATTCGGCTTGTGGTTGGAAACGGAGGGTGTCCTCTTAATTTTCCTCAACTGGATTTCTCCAAATCGGTAGTTGAGGATGAACTTGGATTTCGACAGCATGTCCATTGACGATCCATCTACCGTAAAGATCCATTCGACATGGATGTCATTGAGGATGGACCTTTTCACGATACGCCAATTCGTTGTTTTCAACCCGTTCTGGCTCTCTATGAGAGCCTTAATGCGTTCGTCCGCGAAGGTTGAGCTTTGAGGGAAGAATGCTCGAAGAAGCTCTTGGCGGGGAATGTCTTCCTCGTTCAGTGCAACCAACTCAGCACCTTCCCAGGTATTTACTGAAGGTGTTATTTCTTTCACCCACTCAGCTGTCTCTTGATCCTTGCAAATTAGAACCATGTAGCCAGATTTGTAGACAAGGTTACAGAATTTGGGTTTCAGTGGCTCATCACGCTGTTGTTCCACTTTAAGCAACAGAGCATCCTGTAGAACGTCTAGTTGAGCCGTCGTGAGCTGGGCGGTTGGAAAGTCTTTGGGTATTATCCCGACCTTCACACGCTTGGTCATATCGCTGTAGCTCTGACCAGTGGCTTGTCGTTTGGACCCACCATTTTGTGGCACTGAGCTTGAGGATTTTTCAGCGCGCTCTCGGGGATCTAACTGATGTTTCATCTTCTTCGGCTTTGAATCCTCTTCAACCGTAGCAGATTTATCAAGGTCGTTTCTCGTTCGCTTAGAAGAAGCAAGCACAGTACCCTCATTTGCCAGGATTTTGGATAAAGCCTCGTTCCGGCTTAGTCCGCTTTCCCGGAGAGCTTTGAGCTGCTTCCTTTGTGAGCGCGTTAGGTTTTTTCTGGGAGTTACATTGCCTTCAGCTTCCTCACCATCCATAGGATCGTCCATTTTGGGTCCTTTTTTGGATGGTACAGGTTTAGGGGTGTTGATAACGACCTTGATTCCATCATCCTTGTCGTCGTCCGTGTTCACCGATTCAATCGACGAGGGGATACCAGGATCTTCTGAATGTCCCGCGCTGGACTTGCCCGGTGCGTTGGGTTTCTGGGACGGAGTAGATTCCATCTCCTCTTGTGAACTGCACAGTAGCTGGTCTTCTGTAAGCCCAAGCTGGCTTAGTGAGTTCTCCACTTCCATCTTTTCCGACTGTGTGAGGCAGTCGTCACCTTTGTTTGGTTTGCTAACACTGGTATTCATTTTGTTGGTCCCACGAGTCGCTAGGGAAATAAAGGTCAACTGCATCATTACCCTGCCATAATGCAGCAAGAGCTGCATACTGAAGAGTTCGCCCTGGTGCTCTTCAGGCTCCGTGTGTGAGCATTGAGCATTGAGCATTTATGAAACCCCCTCAACCATTCTTCCATCGGCACGGGTCGCATCACACCTTGGCGTTGGGGTTCATTGTGGGGGGCCGAGATTCGTACGTCTACGATTTCGAGACTAAACGGATTTCGGTCCCCCACTGTATCCATTTTCTTTACATGATGGCCATGGATAACAACCATCACAACCATCCACACTTTATCCGGGCTTTGGACCGGTAGCTCTGGTTCTCAATAGTTTCATGTTCATACGGACAAGTTACTACAGGGATCCGTCATAGCGTCAGCGGTGTTAAGCGGTGTTTTAGCCTTAGAGCACTTTTCTCATCATCCAGCTTTATGAACTGATCCAGCCGGGGCAGATTGAGTATAGCATCTAGGGCAAACCAGGGGGTACTACGAACTGCACCGGTTATGGCAATACAGGTAGTACGTTGAATTTTGTTCAGCTTAGCTCTAGCCGTAGCTTCCTTTGTTTTAGGCCACCAATCAAGAGAAGCATAGGTTATTCTAGGCCGAACGATTGTTTTATAGATCCACATGATCATGCTGGGTTTTAGACCCCATGTTTTACCACAGGTCTTTGAGCAAACCCAGAGTGAATTGAGACCTTTATTTATGATTGTTTGAAGATGGGTGTTCCAATTTAGTTTTGCGTCAAGTGTGATGCCAAGATACTTGACCTCATTTGAGTAAACTAATTGTATTTGGTTCAAGAAAAGAGGGTGGAGTTGAACCTTTCGTCTTTTTGTGAACGGTACAATTGTTGTTTTTGAAAGGTTTATTCCTAGTTTCTCTTTTTGACACCAGGAGAGTGTGTGATTGAGAGCAATTTGCATCCTTGATGAAATAACGCTGTCAAATTTGCCTCGTACAATAATGACTACGTCATCAGCGTATCCAACAACTTCAAAACCCCTGCTTTCTAAGCTATCTAGCAGTTCGTCCACCACTAATGACCACAATAAGGGAGATAGTTATGCAACGCCCTATAAATGTTCCATAATGCATTCAATTTTGTTCGATTTATATTCCATTATCAAAGTTACCCCAAAACAGAAAACCGACTTTCGATTATATGAAAAATTATACATCCATTCAGAATAAATCTTTTGGCAATCTATCAACTGCAATCGATAGTTAGGATGCCACACGGATAAAAATCTGATCCCCACACCATGATTTACAAATCATGAAATTCATAAATTGGTTAGGTCATGATATCAGGATCACAAATCATGGTTCCTGGAGTCATAATCATGATTCCTCATAAGCGTAACATCCAGTGTGAAAACACTAAGCGGCGCACTTTGCTTCATCACATTCGTATCGATCACTCACAATTCAAGATGACAAAGCGGTTGAGTGGTAGAGTACGTCACTCACATTCGGAAGGTTCTTGGATCGAATCTCAATGTATGTTATATTTTTAACTTTTTTTTTTATTTTTCTCGATCATAAACGGATGCGCGACTCAGCATTTTTGGAATTTGAATCATGATTCCGAGCAATCAGCTACAAAAACCTAACGCATGTGTTGCGTTACGGCAATCTGACTCATGATATCATGAGTCCAAATCATGGTGTATTTTCATAAGACGAAAACACGCTGGAATCATGATATTATGAGTCATAATCTTGTTTTTGGATTCTGATTTCTACCCGTGCAGTACTTGTTTTAAAAATATAAATTATAATTCTTTGAAACAGCATGCATAAATATTCAAGTTTTCTTCGAAAAAACTATCAAAGTTACCCCGTTTTACGGTACCCAGGTTGCAATGCATGGGTCGAAATTTCTCCTCAACATTACCGAACCTATAGACGAATAAGAAGCGTTATCGAACGCGCCCTCAATATCAAGAAATGCTATAAGAGCGATTTATTTTGCATTAAAGGTTTTCTCGATCTTGTTCACTAGCGTGTGCAGTGCTGAGACCGTTGATTTTCCGCTTTGAAAAGCAAATTGGGATTTAGAAAGAGGCATAGTTTTCATAAATTTAGAATCTATATACTCGCATAATACCTTCTCCATGATTTTAAGCATAACCGAGGATAGGCTCATCGGTCGGAATGCTTTAGGGTTGGTTTTGTCCTTTTTTCCTGCTTTTGGAATAAAGACAACTCGAACTTGACTCCAATCATTTGGAATGTGTCCCAGAACTAAACTTGCCTTAAAAATCTCTACCATGTGTGGAATCAGTGTCTCTTCCTCTTTTAGGATAAGCGCTGGGAAGATTCCATCCATGCCAGCAGATTTGAATGGCTCGAAAGATCTCACTGCCCTAACAACCCTATCGCAAGTAAAAGCTTCTTTGGCAACTTTTATTGCGTCCCTTTTTGCTCCTGAGTCCCCTGATAGGAACCCGTGTGGAACTGAGACGTCAAGTCTGGCACCTTTAGCATTTAGACTCGTTTGTGGGATTGAATCAGGAAAGTGAACTCTTAGCGTTTCACTCAGTGTTTCACGAGGTTCCACAGTGAGTGAACCGTCAGTCCTTTGAAGACTTCCCAAACCATTGGAGTGATCCTTTGAAAGAGTTTTATGAAGTCGAGCAGCTACGGGAGTTTTCTCAATGCTTTCACACATGAGAACCCATGATTTCCGTTTTGCTCGTCTCATTTCTTTGTTATACTCTGTCAGAGCCTTTCGGTATAGACTCCAATCAGAAGTGCGTTTGGCTCGGTTGAATTCCTTCCGAGCAGTTTTTCTGAGTTTATCAAGGTTGAAGTTCCACCATGGAACATCTCTGTTCGAACTAACTGTTTTGATCGGACAGCTCTCTTGATAAGCATTTAGAATTTTGTTTTTAATAGAATCCAAAGCTGCTTTAAACGACTTTTGAATCATTAGACCCCCTTCCCACTCTGTTACTACCGATGACGCCCACGCGTCTATGGCATGGACGTCCTCACGTCCCGAGCTAGCTCACCTTGTAAATTGCCTCTCAGGGTCGGCACACGTGCTTGAAGGTACTTACCGTGACAGACCTAAATGTTCTCAACCTGAAATGTTTTCTTTCGGTGCATGCAAAGAACTGAAGCAAGATTCTAATTTTACAAACCAATTAACCAATTGTATTCAACTACGTTCGCACAAAAATATTTTAAAGGGCTCTCAAACTCACTCACAGCTTGGTGTTGGCGTCGTCTTCGTTACTGGGCCGACGTTCTCGGGTACTCGCTCGCTGATGCTTCACGCTGGATCACAGGATCGCTTCACCCTTGAAGGGCTGTTCGACACTAGTCACGTTTTCGGAGGCGGGATTACCGTTACACTCGCGGAGTCACAAAACACATAGCTCAACCGGTTTACAAATTTTCTACACCGGAATGCGACCTCTCCCCCTCTGACTGGCCTCGCGTTAGCAATTAGGAGGTCCAGTTTGCCAGAATCTGGCCACTAAAAGCACTCTGATCACTTTAATTGTCTTCGCAACTTAAACTTTTCAGAGCCCTGCCACTATTTTCAAGGTGATACGTTCACAACACTTTGGGTAACTATTTTGCCGAACACTTCGAAGAAACACTTCCGCTGATCTTGGCTTCCCAGGATAAAAGAGACCAGTGGCTGGCTGTCGGACACTTTTATAGGCGCCCAGGTAGATTTTTGACCAATTGGATTTTGGTGTTACACCAATACTTCCTCGAAGATGAAGGTCATCGGGATACTGAATTCTGAGCGGTGGAGCTCAATATCTGAGTGGTTCTACTTCCGTAGGCCCTATCGGTAGCTAGTATTCTACTACTTCAATTTTATTTATTTATTTAGGGTGTGTCAAATATTGCAAAAGTTTAACTTTATATAAACCAAATAAGTTCTCGCAATTTATTTACATTTACTTACATTTATTTTTATTTTGTATGGCAAAACTAACACCAAACTGAAGACATTTTGGTTGGAACATTTGTCAAATGTTACAACTCGAAGACTATATGTTTATGGTCTGACATAGATATTTCATTAGAAACATGCCAGTTTTTTATTTTATCCGAGATGGATTGACTGCATAAAGTTAGATCAAGGACTTCTTGTCGTAAGATGTTTTCAAATGTAGGCTTATCACCGGCATTGCATATGTCAATATTTTTGGAGGAAAGAAACTGCAAAAGATGCATTTTGCATTCTGCATTTCCGGACGTTTGCCGTCCTTCTTTGGATGTTGCGGATCATCAACTTTTGATTTTGGGGGATGTCTTAGATTTTGGTTTTTGTCCTTTCGCTTACCTAGGCCTGCTGGCTTATCCCCTGTGGTCAATTTTACACTCTTGACATTTCCACTTCCCTTATTGGGAGCCATTGAGGTGACACCGCTTGGGCCAGGAAGTGAGGTCAAACATGCATCTTTTCCATCAGAGGAAAACAAGCTTGCCTGTATGGTGGGAGTTGGTTGTGGGATGCTACTAGAGGCCTCCTCAGATTTCTCTTGGGTCGGCTGTCCAGTTGAATTGTCATTGGAGTTTGGGGTTGTGCTCTTTACTTGAAGTTCGACCTTAGTGGTATAATCAAAGTGTCCAGGAAAACAATAGCAGTTAAAACAAAACAAAAACCATACAGTGAACCTTCAACATATTGCCTATAATTTTGCTGAACAAACTTGTGTCAAAATATTTACCCATTTTTAGTTATAACAGTTTCAAAATTAATTGTCTTATTCGAACTTTTGCTCCACCGGTGGGGCAAAAGTTCGAATCTAGTGTGGGGCAAAAGTTCGCTGGCTAAAATACAAAATATCGATCCTTTTATGACAGGCATACTTTACATCAGCCGTAAAATTAAGTTTAACGAAAAATAAACACTGAATTTTCATCAAAAAATTGCCTAAAACCGGGTTAATTGTAATATACTCAAAAATAGCAGTTTTTCGCAAAACTAAGTGGAAATGTAAAATTTTGGTGACAATTTTCACACGATCAGACAAATTTAACTAAATTTGAAGATAATATGTGGATTTTAGGCAAATTGCAAAATTTTACGTGATTTTATACACGGGTCGAACTTTTGCCCCACTAATTTGAACTTTTGCCCCACTATGGGCCAAAAATTGTTTTCAAGCATTTATGCAAAAACTAATACACCTCAAAGCAACCTTATGATAGGCCTAGAAACACCCTTACATAAAATATTGAAAAAGATTTTATCTTCAATTGGTTCCATGCAACGAAAGTTTGATTAAAAATTACAATATTCACGTCGAAAAACAACAAATAGCCATAACATTTCCAAATCTCAATCGATTTTTATGATATTTGGATTGAATGTCTCTTACTTGAATAGCATTCAAGCCACTATGACATTTATAAGATTTGCTTTGAATTGAGCTAGAAATCTTAAAAAGAAACTCTTACCCCACTTGAACTTTTGCCCCACTTTACTCTATGCAGTAATCAGTTTGAAATTATGTTACACTACGCAATCGCATTCACAAGTGATCAAATTTACCCCGAAATGAGCTCCCCCTATTTTTTATTTTAGAGATTTTTTTAGCACCAAAATGACATTTGTTAGAAAATGTTGGTACATGAGCCAATAAGGCTCACCTTCGTATTTGTTTTGCTACATTCCTACATTGTGTGGCAATGTTAAAATTATAGAAAACAGACAAGAAATACCGTGCAAAATGACCAATTTCACCCGAAATTACAGTACTCAAAATTCTGCCCAAACAACTAGAAAAACTGTTTTGAGAAAAGTGTTGATGTACAATTTCTTCTGATTATCGCGGAATATGAAAAACCACTTTGGATTTCACTTTGGCTTATCACTTCAAAAGGGCGTAACTTCAAAAGGGGACATACGATTTTTTTTTAAATCTGCCCAGACATGCAATTTTGCTATGAAAATAACTGGTGAGCACAGAAACGATGGAAATACTTTTCTGATGATAACGGTCTGGGGAGCACCATAACTTATATTGATTGTGTTGAGGTTATCTTTAAAACAAGATTCAATGAACAATGATTCAATCTGCCTCATTTATTGATGTAGTCAGTTTCACCGTTTAAACGTAAAATTTAAAAAAAAAATCGATTTTCATATAAATTGGCCATGTTGTATGAAAATTGTCAAATTTTTAATATTCTGTCTCCAACATTGTATTCAGACCACAAAACAGTATATATGAACAGACTTTGACCATCAATACCCCAAACTTATCTGCCCACGATCCACAAAAATATTTTTTTATGTGGTCATGGCAGGTTTTCAAAATCCAAAATAAATTGACAGCCCTCTAATAGGCTAACATATGAGGAAACATAGTGAAGTACAGTAATGTCCCGATTTTGTCAGCCCTTTGCCGCATTTAGGGTTGACAAAATCGGAAAAGAGCTAAAATCGGGGTTTCAAGTTTTATTTTAACTTAAGGATTTAGTTTTATGATTTTTTTCAATATAAACATTGTTATTTTACTTCCATTTTCTATGTACTTTAATAAAAGGTAACATTGGTAAGTTTCATTGATAATTATTAAAAATTTCAAATATATTTTTTTTTGTCTTTAGATGATTGTATAGACGTGGCCAAAGTCATAATTGACTTTAGGCACCCAATATTATCCAGTATAGACGTGTTTACTGTGATTAAAATAATTATTAATTTTAGGCTGACAAAATCGGGCAAAATGGGTGCTAAAATCGGGGGTAGACAAAATCGGGTCAAGAAGGGTGCTAAAATCGGGGGTAGACAAAATCGGGTCATTACTGTAGTTAAAATTTTCAGTATTTCCTTCTTCTTCTTCTTGGCTTGACGTCCCAACTGGGATAGAGGTTGTTTCTCAGCTCTTATGTCCTTAGGTGCACTTCCACAGTTATTAACTGAGAGCTTTCTTTGTCGACTGGCCATTTTTGCATGTATCGCAAGGCAGGTTGAAGATAATCCAATTCAAAATTGATCAAAATGTCACTTATACCACATTGCACGGTGCCCTGACAGACCGTTATTATGTAAAAAATAATGTCAATCAAATCTGAGCACAGGGCTCGATTCCTGAGATCATTCTGCACCTCTGAGCCAATTTAAAAAAAAATCCCTAGGAGGAATCTTGAGAAATCTTGATTTTATGTTTTTGCCTTGAAAATTCAATAAAATCAATTTAAAAATTTTGCAATAGCAATGAAAAAACCTACAAAAACGCTCAAAAAGTTGGCCAAACTGTTCTCAACTAGAATACAATTATTACCATTGTTAAATTTAGAAATATTTACAACTGGCTTAACTTAAGCTACCCCTTAAGGTGAAGATGAATGAAAAAAATAGTTAAATTGAAGCCAAACTTCAAATTTTCAACAGCACAAATCTGGAGAACCGAACACCCGTTTGAGCTGAAAATTTAATCGATTGGTCACCACCAGCTAATGACCAGTCGATTAGGTTTTCAGCTTAAACGGATGATTGGTTTTCCAGATTCGTGATCTTAAAAATTTGGTGTTTGGCTTCGATTTACCTTTTTGTTTCCATAGTTTAGGGTAACCAATATATTTTGGACCCCCTGGGCCATTTTCCTGCAAATTTCCCATTTTAAATCGAAAGACCAACTCAATTCGCCTGCCATTTGGAAAGATAGGACTATTCCACACTTGCATCAACCGTTTGTACAAAGGAAATGTGTTTATTTTATCTGAAATTAATTTAATTTAATCGGTTCATCCATGCATCCGTTACAACACGTTACACATAGAAATGAAAGCCGCCAGTAATTTTTCAAATATAAACAAAAACTTGCTTCAAATTTCAGGACTAAAAGCGTAGAATTTCTTCGATATTCCATTGTCACTCAATTGATTAGACTGTGGGTAAGCATATTATACAACCAGTGTCATGGGCTTTGTCGCCAAACGATAAAAAAGCCGGGGGTCCAAATCATATACTTTAAGGCACCAAAATGTATTGGTGTGTCCAAAATAATGAAAAATAGTGCTTCACAATTCAATTATTTTCGACAGTTTTTGGATCCCACATGACCGTTTGGGCATTTTTATCTCATAGAGTAAGTTTTTCTCTACATTTTGACATATTCTTTCACTTGGTTACGCTGTGCATTGGAACAAAAAATAAAATCACTTCTTTAGGGGGTCCAAAATACGACCGTTACCCTACTGGTTCAAATTTCATTGATTGTTGTTTTCTATGTTAAACCAATTTAAAAGTAAACCAAATAAAACAATTAACAATGTTGTTATTAAAAAAAAGGATCTGAGAATATATGTAGCACAATAATAGTTAGCAGATAAGTCATGTGTATACTTTTATAGTCAATTACCGGTACCGGAGTATTACCGGCTTTTTCAAATTTTGAATGATTTGGTTACTCTGGTACGCTAAAGTCAATAACATAAAGATCATACGCCGATGTCTTCCACGGGGCCACTGAGCTTCACCTGATTGATGCAACTTTTTCTTCCGGCATTCGCACTTAATGACCAGCTCACTGAAGTTTGCCCATTTTATTCGCTCAATAGTTTTCGCTCCTGTTCTCAAATAAATGTTCTAAGGGAGCCAAGAATAATCTGTTTATACATGGCAAATTAACAGTGATGTTTCTTTTAGGTATGCTAGCATTCATCGTTGCTCTCTCTGCATTATTATTGAAAACTGATTTGGTTTCCGAAACACTTTTCAGTGTTGTACAATAAAGGATGAAGTCAGATAAGCCCTTATTAAGTAACAGTGTAGATGTCGTTTCTCTTTGCAAGTTGCGGGCCCCCAAGCTGGTTACGCAATCCGTAAAAGGAGATAGGGTAAATGATGGCTTCGGCACCCTGAGGGGATTTTCAGCAGCACTCACTTATCGTCCTTGTTAAAATTTATCTACGGAACAAAAGTTACCTTCAATGTACTCAATATATTCCTTGAACTATAATCTTCCATGTAAACCTCATCTTTCACAAAAATATGATATAACATGGGTTTTCTCATTGAATGAAATAAATGCTTACGAAATTATCGTCATTCGTGAGCTGCCGAATAAAACAACACAAGAACAGCTTAAGAAAAACTCACCACTTTGAAAGGTCCAATTCTCCGCTCCAATACCAATTTGTCACAAAAGCTACGCACCGATCACTCATGCACTATTAAACTTTTGATGTGTCTATAAAGCACTCGAAAATGCTGAATTTTTATGCTTTAAATCACAAATTAAAATTAATGCACTTTGCTTTCCTCGGCAATCACTTTTTATTACGGGAATAGGTTGCCAGAAAACCATATTCAATTGCGGTTTATTTTTTATTCACAATTTAAATTCATTGAAAAAAATTGTACACAACTTATTAATGCATTGGAATTTGGCAACAAAGCATGCATTGGTAATAATTGAGCCTTTCAATACTTTCCTTATCTGAAGATTGTAGCGCATAAACTTCAATATACCGTTCTAATTCAAATTCCAGCCAGTTTCAAATTCCGGACACTCTACTTTGTATGGGAAAGGTTTCACTTGAAATGTTTCAAAATTTTCTGTTCAAAAGTTCACAACTTTCAGGCACGTTTTAATATAAATTTACCATAGTAATCCATGAAATTTTATGATGCGCGATTAGTTTTGACGTTGCTCTAACGGATGAGAAAGTTTAATTTTTAATTTAACCATTTTAGTTTTGCTTTCCGTGAGCTGTCCGGAATTCGAAACAAAGTGTCCGCAATATGAAACAAAAGTGAGGTTGTGGCCGAAATAAGAATCATGGAAAGTTCACTAATTTCTATTCATTTCAGGTAATTCAAGCTGTAAAATCCGACTCTTCGGTCGCCATTCGAAATATTAGTGTTTTAAAACCATGATAATGCAGATGTATCGCATATTATGTTGCAATTCATATGCTTTTCGATCGGTTTTACTTTACTCAGGCCTTAAATGCCGGTAATATGAATCAAAACGGTTCTGAGAAACATATAAAATATACGTCTTTCAATAGGTAAACTATTTTGACAACACTCCTGTTGTTCTACAGGCAATCAGAGGATAATGTCTTTGTGTCAAGTCATAAGTGCATTGATTTGCAAAGGGCCTATTCTGATTTTCTCATACACTGAGAATAATATGAACGTAAAAAAATGTAAAAAAAGCCTGTAGAATTTTCAAATTCGCGTTGCCTTTTAGCGATTTTTTGCGCATAGACACTAGGGTGCGGCTTATTTTCCAAAAGTTCTCCAAACCAAAAATTCGTGTGCTCTTATGAATTCAAATCACATTAGAAGAGAAACCGCAAAGTTTGAGCCAAAAATATTAAGATTTTTATATTTATTAATTCTTTGACTACAGGTCACACAGACTGAAAACTTTATATTATGTACTTTACCTAAATTATATCTCTTATCCTATTATCAATTTAGGGACGGCACATGCGTCATGAAGGTAAATTTTCAAGTTATAAAAAATGGCCTTCAGTGAAGTCACCATAACTTCGGTTATTTTCCACCAATTTCAAAACTTTTAGCATCATTATTTTCAAAATTAAATTTATGAAAACTTTGTAGAATATCAAATTTGTCTTAAATCGAAACAAATCTTTGTTAAAAGTAGTTTTCTCGAAAATTTTCTTCATTTTACTGGAAAATTCATATTTGTTTGACCATACTTTATGAATACTCAACCTATTTCAAATATTTGTACAGTCGAAGCTTGTTATAACGACATGGCAGGGGAGCGTCGTAATAGAGAAATTTCGCTATAGAGTATAGTGATAACATTAAAATCTTTTTCAAGGGACCGAAAAATGTCGCTATAGAAAGCTTTTGTCGCTATTAAAGTGGTCGTTAAAACGAGCTTCGACTGTACATGTTATTGAAGCAAAAAATAGTTGTTTCCATACTGTTCATACAACAAATGTTTCTAAAAAATGCTTTTGGCTTAGTTTTGTAACAAAAACTACCCAAAAACATGATTTTTTGAAATTGAATTTCTTTGGATTATTTATGTTTTTTCGCCAAAAATTACATTTTTTCAGTAAAACTTGTGTTTATAAAGCATTTTGTTTTAATTACGAGTTGAATAGTTCATATATTTTAAAAAAATGAGCAAAAATATTATTGTTTCAAAATTATTTAAAAATTGACAAAAATAAAAAAAAACTGACGTTTTTCGCTAAGAAATCATGGTTTTGTGCAGCTTTTGTTGAATAACTTGGTCAAATCATTTTTTTAGTGAAATGTGTCGAATGAAAAGTATGAAATTTATTAAGTAAGCTTCTAAACCATGCAAAAAGATTTGGAATCGGTTGAGTATTCATGAAGTTATGGTCAAACAAAGATATTATTATAGTAAAAAGAGGAAATATTTGGAGTAAACTACTTTTTATTGAAACTAGTTTTGATTTTACACAAATTTGATATTCCACAAAGTTTTCATATATTTAGTTTTTAAGATGGTGCTGAAAGTTTCAAAATTGGTTAGAAATTACCGAAGTTATGGTGACTTCACTGAAAGCCATTTTACCTTCAAGACGCCTTCAAGACGCTTGCCCCCCTCTAAATCTTAATATTTTTGGCTCAAACTTTGAGGTTTCTTTTCTAATATGATTTGAATTTATAAGAGTACAAGAATTTTTGGTTTTCAGAGGTTTTGAAAAATAAGCCGCACCCTAATAAACAGTAGTGTGAGTAGCGAATAGGCGCATGCATGTAACCCATTTAAACGCAACTCTGAAATTCAAGTAATCCGATAATCGTGTTCCGTGGATTTTTCTTGCAGAGCACAATATTATGAATCAATTAACCATGACGTCACGCTGCAACTTCTAGGCTGGATTCGCACTTGCTGCAAGACCATGACATGGCAACATTTACAGCCGAAATGCTGCCATAGTAAGATTGAATACAAAAAATATTCGATAAAATAAATGAAAACGAAATTATGCAGCGTCCGTTTATGACATAACGTTGAAAAGTACAATTTTCGACCATTCCCCCCTCCGCAACGGTCTGTGCATGAAAAAAATAAGTTTTGTGTTTGAGCCGCAACGTTTGAGCCTACTCCCCCTACCCCTAGAGCGTTACGTAATTTGTGGACGGTGCCTTAGTATGCATAAATTTAGTGGCGTTGTGTATTCAATTTGACTCTCTGCTATTCTATTTATAACTGCAATTCTATTCTGAGTGTAGTCTGTATTTTTCTGCATTGGCCTTTTCAACGAGTAGAATATAATGAGTGACGTTTAATTTCAGGATTTGTCAACAAATACGAAATATTACCAATACATAAACTAGTTTTTGCGCAGTTTTGGATTGCCGAAGTGAACATTTTTGTTGCCGACAATAGTAATTGCATTGCCGATAAAAGAACAAGTGCCTCGTGACTTTGGTGAGGAAAAATAGAAGATTAAGAGAATAAAATAGTGTTTTGTGTATAATAATTAACAAATGAAGAGTGCTCAAGTGAAGTTAAGGTGTCTGCTGCTAATTGTTGTGCTCTATTGTTGCGTAAAATTGCCCTCTTAAAAGTTCAGCTGCTTAGGCTGCCGACAATACGTAAGTTCCCCTATTTGCAGCCAGAACATGTATTTTTACTACCAGGGAAACATTATTATCATACGTCACAAGTGTTATATGGCCCTTCAACAAATGCATCCACATCTCAATCAAGCACTGCTTCATCACCAACACATCTGAACCTGCTTCTTTCACTACATGCAACCATGTACGTTTGGGTAGAGTAAAGGGCATAACAAGCTCATCCTAGTTGTCCATCTTTGAAATAGTGAAATCCTTCTTTACTGAGCTGTGATCGATTCCAATAAAGTCATGGTTCGCAAAAGCAAGGAGTATATGCGACAAAACGCTATATTGAACAGTAAATTCAGAAACTGATCTCTTCTTATTCCATGTAATTTTACAAAAAAAAAATAACCTCCTTGTCTATAATTCTTAAACCTGATTGTATTTGTCAGCTTAATCAGCTTAAAATCTTATTTTTAAGTCATTGATATTACCTGCGATAGCTATTTTTTGTTACTGAGTCGAACGCGACTTAGAAGTCAAAAAATAGATTGACGATGAATCCCGATAAAAATAAAACGAAGTGAAGGGTTGCAGATATACAGAGTGAAAGTCCTAGTGATGTTGATACTTAAGTCGTACTTAATAGTGCGCATCGTACCTTCGTGCTGTGCGTACACGAATTCTCTCTGCTCTTGGAAGTTTTCTTAAAAACTACCTAAAGCAATAAAACAGTACTTTTCAGTGCTAAAATTAAAAACGGTACTTTTCAGTGCTACTAAAACAGTACCTTTCAGTACTATTTTTTCTACTATTGATCCCTTTACGATCCTTGTTTGGACCCGTGCCTTCGATTTTCCGTTGGACCCGTTGGCGAAAGCTAGCGGTGGTAATCCTTCTTGGACACCGTCTTGGGAAAAAAACCTTTCGAAGGTCACGTCTTCTTTCGTTTATTAATTAAACATGGTATCAACAACTAACAAAAGGAAGGGTGAATCTCTGAATTCACTACTTCCTTCCAAAAAAGTGGGTTTTAAAACTGTCACTACACGTGGCAAGAATGGAAGAAAGGACGTTTCCCCGGAATACGAAGTTTCTTCCAAGGGTGAAATGAATAATTGTATCGAAATGAGCAATCAGTTCGATGCTCTAGACAAATTTTCCGAACACCAAATCGAAGCAGCCTCTAGCCCAGGCTCTTTGATTCAAGTGAGGAAGCAAAGAGTGCCGCCTATCGTGGTCAGTTGTCCCGAATTTGGGGGATTTAGGCAGGAGATCTTGAACTCCATTAGGGGAATCAAGGTTTCCTTCCAAATCGCAAAGAAAGGAGACTGTCGCGTTTTGCCGGAAACTCTTAAAGATCGTGTGCTTCTTCTCAAACATCTTGAAGAGAAGAAGCACAAATTTTTTACTTATGACGACAAAACTGAACGTTTGTTCAAAGTTGTCTTGAAAGGTCTCTCAAGTGACTATAAATCACCTGAAGAGATCAAAAATGGAATAAATGATATACTTGGATTTTCCCCAGTCCAAGTAATCATTATGAAAAAGAGAACCCAATCTGGCATTGTTCGGAAAGGGCTTTCTCAAGAATTTTATTTAGTTCACTTTAACAAAAAAGAACTAAATAATATTAAAGCTTTAGAAAAAGCAAAACTTTTGTTCGATGTCCGTGTGACATGGGAACATTTCCAGAAACCTGGAGGAAATTACCAGAACCCCACTCAGTGCCGTCGGTGCCAAAAGTGGGGTCATGGTACAAAAAATTGTCGCATGGATGCTAAATGCATGATTTGCGGAGGTTCTTCTCACGCCAAAGACGTCTGTCCAGTGAAGGAAGATACCACCAAGTTCATATGCTGTAATTGCGGGGCTAACCATAAGTCCAATTTTTGGAATTGCCCTTCACGAAAAAGGGTCATTGAGGCTCGTGCCAGGCAGATGAAAGATAATATCCGTTACGATAACGGTCGTTTCCGGAATTTCCCTGGTAGAGTATCGAACAATGCTCATTTTTCAGTTAACGATCGCTTGATCATGAATCATACCCATCAGGAAGATCATAATCATGCTCATTCACAAACTAATTTTAATTCGTCGGGTAGCCGTTCGAATCTTTCTATTTCGAATGTATCTACCCACGGTAAATCCTTTGCCGATATCGTAGCAGGAAATTCGAACTCCTCCCCTGTTCGATCCTTGGGTACCCATTCTACTTGTTTCAAATCAAATGGAAAAAACCCTACCGCCACAGGTAACTCCGCTTCTTCGTCTACCGGAAATTCCAATAGGAATTCACATGACATGTCTGCCTCTGATTTCAATTTTCTAACTGAACAATTGAATCTAATGATTGATGCAATGTTCAAAGCCACCACTATGACTGAAGCAGTCCAAGTAGGTGTAAAATTTACAAATCAAATTGTTATTGGATTACGTTTTTCTAATGGATCCAAATAATAATTTAAATATTTTAAATTGGAATGCTCGTTCTCTGAATGGTAAAGAGGACGAGCTGTTTAATTTTCTTACGGTTAATAACGTGCATATAGCAGTTATTACCGAAACGTATTTAAAACCTGGATCTAAACTCAAAAGAGATCCTAACTTTTTTGTTTATCGTAATGATCGACTTGATGGGGCATGTGGGGGAGTTGCAATCATCATTCATAGGCGTATAAAACATCAACTGTTTTCATCATTTGAAACTAAAGTTTTTGAAACTTTAGGTGTTTCTGTTGAAACACAGTTTGGTAAATATACTTTCATAGCTGCCTATTTGCCTTTTCAATGCTCTGGACAGCAAGTTAATTTGCTCCAAACTGACTTGCGAAAATTGACTCGCAATAAGTTAAAAATTTTTGTCATTGGTGACTTTAATGCCAAACATCGGTCATGGAATAATTCTCAAAGTAATTCCAACGGCAGAATTTTATTTGATGAGTGCTCTTCAGGATATTTCTCAATCAGGGATTGAATCCTGAGAAAATTGAGAGAATCTCTCACGTATCGCTCTTTGTAACTATCATAACATGCTGCACATTATGAGAGACTGTTTATCGTATACTGCTACAACTTTGATCAGATTGGGGGGATAGTAGCGCATGATAAAACCCCTCTAAACATACTCCAAGCCTGGGGGACACTATTGCTATTTCAAGTTCGTGGATTGTTTATCGTGCTAGTAAAGAAAAACACCTATCCCCAACGGTAAACAAGCGAGAAAAATAGATTTTATCATCGCTCTCTCTTTGGGGCTCTCGCTCGCTGCTTCCATTTATCAGACTTGTTACACCTTGCGATACAATGACGATCGTGGACCGCAACGGATGGGATGTTTTTCTTTGCTTGCTTTGATCGTGCTTCATACTCAAATGAGAGCCAATTCTGCAATGTCTGTTCTCAATTCAATACCCTGATAGCCCTACATGTTTTTCCTCTTCTAGAAATCCATCTACGATTGACTTGGTCTTAACCGACTCTAGTCAACTTTGTAGCCAATTAGTTACTCATGCTGATTTTGAGTCTGATCATGTCCCTGTTACATTTCAAATATCGCATGAAGCGATTCTCAATCCTATCAGCTCCACTTTCAATTATTTACGAGCCGACTGGAATATATATAAAACGTATGTTGACTCCAATCTTGATGTTAACATTTCTTTAGAAATTAAAGTCGATATTGACAATGCTCTTGAAACTTTAACAAATTCCATTGTTGAAGCCCGGAACATTGCAATTCCAAAATGTGAAGTAAAATTTGAATCCGTGATTATAGACGATGATCTTAAGCTCTTGATCCGTCTTAAAAACGTGAGGAGAAGGCAATTTCAACGCACTCGCGATCCTGTTATGAAAATTATATGGCAGGATTTGCAGAAAGAAATCAAGAAACGTTTTGCTCAATTAAGAAACAAAAATTTTGAAAATAAAATTTCTCAATTGGACCCTGGCTCTGAGCCCTTTTGGAAATTATCGAAAATCTTGAAAAAACCTCAGAAGCCAATACCGGCATTGAAAGAGGAAAACAAATTATTACTAACTAATTGCGAAAAAGCTCAAAAACTTGCTATGCAGTTTGAAAGTGCGCACAATTTTAATTTAGGACTTACTAGTCCAATTGAAAATGAAGTTACTCAGGAGTTCGAAAATATTCTCAATCAAGAGAACGTTTTCGAAAATGCCTGGGAGACTGATTTGGAAGAAGTGAGAACTATTATTAAAAAATTCAAAAACATGAAAGCTCCTGGCGATGATGGAATTTTCTACATCCTCATCAAGAAACTTCCAGAAAGTAGCTTATCATTTTTAGTTGATATATTTAACAAATGTTTTCAATTAGCATATTTTCCTGACAAATGGAAAAATGCTAAGGTTGTTCCAATTTTAAAACCAGACAAAAATCCTGCAGAAGCTTCTAGCTATCGTCCAATCGATTGCAAAAAAGTTTGGATATTTTTTCTTCATACTTGCAAAAATGGAAGATTTCTCCTAATGCTTCCAAAACTCAACTAATAATATTCCCACATAAACCAAAAGCTCTTTATTTGAAACCTTCAAGTAGACATGTTGTCACGATGAGAGGGGTTCCAATAAATTGGTCAGATGAAGTTAAGTATCTAGGGTTCATGCTAGATAAGAATTTAACTTTCAAAAATCACATTGAGGGCATTCAAGCCAAATGTAATAAATATGTAAAATGTCTCTATCCCCTTATTAATAGAAAATCAAAACTTTGTCTTAAGAACAAGCTTTTGATATTCAAACAAATTTTCAGGCCAGCCATGTTGTATGCTGTACCAATATGGACTAGCTGTTGTAATACCAGAAAGAAAGCTCTGCAGAGAATTCAAAATAAAATTTTGAAAATGATTCTGAGGCTTCCTCCCTGGTATAGTACCAATGAGTTACATAGAATATCCAATGTTGAAACATTGGAACAAATGTCAAATACAATCATTAATAATTTCAGGCAAAAATCGTTACAATCTTCTATTGCCACGATTAATGCGTTATGTGTTTAGGTTAAGTATATTAAAAACGTTTTTTTTTTTCTCTTATAAGCAGGTGAAATCAACTCACCTGTAAAAAAAACTGAACTGCTAAGGCAAATGAAATGTAATATGTTGTTAACAAAATGTTAGTTAAATCTTAAATTTGTTTTACCAAATTAGGATGATAGTGTTGTCAAATAACACAGAACACCTAGATATAAGAAATGAATGTAATGTTTGGAATGATACTAATAAAGAAATTTAAAAAAAAAAAAAAGTCGTACTTAATGGGGATTTGTTTGAAGTTGTTAAAGACTTTGTTTATCGTGGAACACTTGCTACAATTGGTCGGTGTTCAGACAGAACTGACTAGACGACCTTTTGGCCTTGCAAAGATAAGTCAAGGACAAATACAATATTTCCAATTCTATATTGAAACAGATGTTTCTTTAAATAGATAAGTTACCTTCTTACAGCAAATAATGCACATTTTTTATTATACTTATACCAAAAGCTATTAAACAAAGCTTACTGGTTTGAGACATGTAAAAATATACTTAAGCCATTCTGGTAAGATAAGCCAGTTGTAAATATTTCTAATTGTAACAATTGTAACAATTGTATATTAGTTAAGAACAGTTTGGTCAACGTTTTGTGCCTTTTTGTAGGTTTTTTCAGTGCTATATTGCAAAATTTTACTATGGATTTTATTGAATTTTTAAGTAAATCAAGATTTCTCGAGATTCCTCCTAGGGATTTTTTTTTCAAAAATTGGCCCAGAGGTGCAGAATGACCTCAGGAATCGAGCCATGTGCTCAGATTTGATGGACAATTTTTTTACATAATAACGGTCTGTCGGGGCACTGTGCTTTGTGTTCAGGCCCCTCATATATATAACCAAAAAATCTGAAGTAATCAAAATTACCATTCATTTTTGTCACTGTAATGACCTTTATAAAGCCACAGAAATGTTTGAATTAATTTGACAAACATTTTGTAATTTGAAGTTTATGAACAATGCTTATTCGCTTTAAATACCCAGTCAGAAATATCGCAATCCGCATACCAAAATGTTCATCACTCACATCATAATTTTATCCAGACACGTCACAAAAATATGATTTCCTCCGTAGAGAAAAACTGAATAACCAACAACGATGAAATCCAATCTGACTGCGATCAAAGTGGTACAGCAGAGTTTCGGCAGCAGAAAGCAAACATTGCATCGACTGAAGCAAAAAAGAAAAACGGAAAAGAAAATACATCGACTGACTGAGCTGGCTGTGTACTCTCAATCACGTGGACTTAAGCGGTATTAAAACGCTGAAGAAGTGGCATTAGGCAATCAAGCGAAAGAATACAGCCAGATTCATTCATGCATAGTGCCACTCACATATGCCCGAAGCGCCTGGGGCGGAGGGACGTGATCGGTTTTTCCATAATGTAGACATCTATTCGACTATAACGTGAAGCCAGGAGCTGCAGTAGCGCATCCGAGGAAAAAGTCCACGAGAGAGAGCGCGCGCGGGAAGTCAACTGTCAGAAGTGAAAGACTTGCCACTGCTTCTTTGAGGGGCCAAGTGAAAAATTGAGAGGATCATTTATGTATGGTTATTAATGCACTGGCAAACAATTGGTCTTCCATGGGAGTTATTTTAGGACGCAAGCCAGCGAACGCATAATCCGCACATGACACAATATTTTTTGTATGAAGTCTTCTCAGGCAGCTTCCGTTTTTAGACGTGATCAAAGAACTAGTTTGTTTCCCTCCGACGAAACGCAATAATTGTTCCGAAAACCGTTAACAAGATTCTAAATTATCATTCGAACGGAATACGTTCCGGTCGTTCCATCTTCTTCAGCAGCCTATCAGAGTATTTCTACGGGAACATCCAGAGCGAATGGAGAAGGCTCAAGTGGCGTAATAATATTTGTTATTACA
This sequence comes from Aedes aegypti, assembly GCF_002204515.2. NCBI lineage: Eukaryota > Metazoa > Arthropoda > Insecta > Diptera > Culicidae > Aedes > Aedes aegypti. The sequence goes on from NC_035107.1 coordinate 74,961,428, forward strand.
AAGATTTACAAGTGCTTAACTTGTTAAATATTCTGATGGGGAATGCTAAATGATGCATATCTATTGAGTTTTGTCTTGGTACGTGAGGCTGCCTGGGCGGTTCCGTTCGTTGTTCGTTGTTTAGCAGCCTCAAGGATATGCTTCTCCGGCGGCGGCGGCGACGGCGAAAAGTATTTCCAACTCGTGGCTTGACTTGGCAGTCGATGCGATGCGATGCGATGGAAGCTGGAAAAAGGTACGTGGATCGCATTTTCCGCTTCTCAAATTGCCGCTTCGTTTCGCCAACTGACGTGGCATGAAAAGAGATGGTTGGCTCAGTTTGTGTGTGTCTGGCGCAAAACAGGAGGAAAACTGTTTGGCCAATCGAAAAGCTGTTTCAGGGTATGGTTCGGGTTCCATGAATTACGAATTGTAAAGGCTTCTATTTTCCAATATGATAACAGTATAAAAATTATCAAAATTCCATCTTAGGGTACAACTAGTTCTTCAGCAAAGTGTTCAATGAGCACTTCCATAGTTATTAAATGAGAACTTTCTTTGCCAAAGTTGACATTATTGTATATTATGTGTCAAACACGAAAATATTCCTGATAACTAATAAGCCCTTGAGACCATATCGGGCGTACATCCCCAACATGTAATAATTATAATTTTTAAGTCTTTTAAAAACCAGCACTATATCGTAGATTTAAAGTGTTAAGTGCTCACGGTGTTACATTTACCGTTGTGTTATCAATGTTATGTTATGTCTTTTTTTAATAAAACCAGATGGTTATTATACGCCTATTCTATATCTCTGGTTGGTAAATGGCTGAGCATGGCGTACCATTGGTACCTCGCGTACCTGAAGGAATAAAATAGACCCCTCTGTGCGGTCCTTAGCCTCTTGCCCAGCAACTGCTCTCCCTACTTCCTCGCGGAACTGGCCGGGGTACGAGTAACCTTAGGGAAGATCGGGTAACCAACCACCGGTGGGAACTTTGGTCGTATGCTGACAGGGAGGGGGGGGTGCATTGCTTTTGCATTTACTTCTGCAAACCTTGGGCGTCTGAACTCCATGTTAGGAGCGGCTCACAACAGCGTCTGTTCCCCATGTCAGGGACGGCTGATCATCGTCCGAGTGCCATAGAAGGACTCTAAGCTGAACTGTGCACTATGGTCTTCCGAACATTTAGGGGGAATGGTCCTCCGGAAATCTAGGGGGTTGGTGTCAGGCCCTGCAAGCCAGCCGTACAAAAATCAACCAACGAATAATCAACGAGAGAATACGGACCAGGGCAATCGGCGAAGACCACAGCGACGTAAAGGGACTAGCGATTGGAAGCGCGGTACGTGGAACTGTCGTAGAGCTATGGAAAATCATGGACGAGAACAGCTTTCCCGGGAAGCTCACGAGACTGATAAGAGCGACGATGGAAGGTGTGCAAAATTGTGTGAAGGTTTCAGGTGAACATTCCAGTTCGTTCGGATCTCGCCGGGGACTACTACAAGGTGATGGACTTTCGTGCCTGTTGTTCAGTATTTCGCTAGAAGGTGATATGCGGAGAGCCGGGGTACGATTTTTACGAGATCCAGTCAATTTGTTTGCTTTGCGGGTGATATGGACATTATCGGCCGAACATTTGAAAAGGTGGCAGACCTGTACACCCGCCTGAAACAGGAGGCAGCGAAGGTGGGACTGGTGGTGAATGCGGCCAAGACAAAGTACATGCTAGCTAGTGGGGCCGAGCACGACAGGGCTCGCCTAGGTAGCAGTGTTACGATAGACGGGGATACGTTCGAGATGGTCGATGAGTTCATCTACCTTGGATCCTTGCTGACGGCTGACAAGCCGTGAAATACGGAGGCGCATCATTAGTGGAATTCGGGCCTACAAGAAGCTGCGGTCAAAAAAGATTCACACCCGCACCAAATGTATCATGTACAAAACGCTCATAAGGCCGGTAGTCCTCTACGGGCATGAAACGTGGACGATGCTCGAGGAGGACCTGCAAGCACTTGGAGTCTTCGAACGTCGGGTGCTTAGGACGATCTTCGGCGGTGTGCAGGAGAACGGTGTGTGGCGACGAAGGATTAACCACGAGCTCGCCCAACTCTACGGCGAACCCAGTATCCAGAAGGTGGCCAAAGCTGGAAGGATACGATGGGCAGGGCATGTTGCAAGAATGCCGGACAGCAACCCTGTAAGGATGGTGTTCGCTTCGGATCCGGTTGGTACAAGAAGGCGTGGAGCGCAGAGAGCTAGGTGGGCGGATTAAGTGCATATCGATTTGATTAAATGCCAGGAGGAACCGGCAATAGATTTGTTGGATACTAATCCGTTTCAATTCTTGAAAAGTAGAAATCAAACATAATTGTGCCCTAAAGTGTGTTCCCATAAGCTTGACACAGATGTTCAGATACAAATTGGCTATTTTATCGTAAGTTTGAGGCATCCCGGGACCCGAAAATGGTCATTTGTAGGATTATTCAAATGCAATACTAATAGTTATCTAATGAAATCGTTTCTCAAAAGGTTTACACTGATGCAATTTTCTTAAAATTCCACATTATAACCGATTCCGGAAATTATCTGCAACTTTAAATTTGCCTACCTCCAGGGGCACAAACGCACAGTACCCTTCTCACCCGACCTGACCCAGTGATCAACCGGAACAACTCCGACCACAGGAATATTTCCGCGTTCCTCTGTCCAATTCTAGAAACTAGATATGTGTGCCAGTATACTGACAAAAAATGATTTGAATCCATTAAGAATTCGCTGAGCGGTGAGGGTTTTAGAATTTTGGCTTTCACTCAGGCCTATACGGGTTAACCCGTATAGGCCTGAGTGAAAGAATAAAAAAAATGAAATGATAAAACGATTAATTTGATACCGGGGTTTGCTTTTGCAAACCTGGAGCGTCTGTACTCCACGTTAGGAGCGGCTCACAACAGCGTCTGTTCCCCATGTCAGGGGCGGCTGATCATCGTCCGAGTGCCAGAGAAGGACTCTAAGCTAAGCTGCGCACTATGGCCCTCCGAACATTTAGGGGGAATGGTCCTCCGGAAATCTAGGGGGTTGGTGTCAGGCCCTGCAAGCCAGCCGTAAAAACACATCAGCACAGAAACGTCAACGAGAGAATACGGACCGGAACAATCGGCAAAGACCACAGCGACGAAAATGGACTAGCGATTGGAAACTCGGTACGTGGAACTGCAAATCTCTCAACTTCATTGGAAGTACTCGCATACTCTCCGATGTACTGAAGACCCGCGGTTTCGACATCGTAGCGCTGCAGGAGGTGTGCTGGACAGGAGCATTGGTGCGAACGTTTAGAGGTAATCATACCATCTACCAGAGCTGCGGCAACACACGCGAGCTGGGAACAGCTTTCATAGTGATGGGTGATATGCAAAGGCGCGTGATCGGGTGGTGGCCGATCAATGAACGAATGTGCAAGTTAAGAATCAAAGGCCGATTCTTTAACTTCAGCATAATCAACGTGCATAGCCCACACTCCGGAAGCACTGATGATGACAAGGACGCATTTTACGCGCAGCTCGAACGCGAGTACGACCGCTGCCCAAGCCACGACGTCAAGATCATCATAGGAGATTTGAACGCTCAGGTTGGCCAGGAGGAGGAGTTCAGACCGACGATTGGAAAGTTCAGCGCCCACCGGCTGACGAACGAGAACGGCCTACGACTGATAGATTTTGCCGCCTCCAAGAACATGGCCATTCGTAGCACCTATTTCCAGCACAGCCTCCCGTATCGGTACACCTGGAGATCACCTCAGCAGACAGAATCGCAAATCGACCACGTTTTGATTGATGGACGGCACTTCTCCGACATAACCGACGTCAGAACCTATCGTGGCGCCAACATTGACTCCGACCACTACCTGGTGATGGTAAAACTGCGCCCAAAACTATCCGTCATCAACAATGTACGGTGCCGACGCCCGCCCCGGTACAATCTCGAGCGGCTGAAACAACCGGATGTCGCCAATGCGTACGAGCAGCATCTTGAGGCAGCGTTGCCGGATGAGGGCGAGCTAGATAGGGCCCCTCTTGAGGACTGCTGGAGGTCAGTCAAAGCAGCCATTAACGACGCTGCCGAAAGCGTTGTCGGATATGTGGAACGGAGCTCAAGAAACGATTGGTTCGACGAGGAGTGCCAGGAGGTTTTAGAGGAGAAGAATGCAGCGCGGGCTGCAATGCTGCAGCATGGTACGCGGCAAAACGTGGAACGATACAGACTGAAGCGGAAACAGCAAACCCGCCTATTCCGGGACAAAAAGCGCCGCCTGGAAGAGGTGGAATGCCAAGAGATGGAGTTGCTGTACCGTTCTCAAGAAACGCGGAAGTTCTATCAGAAGCTCAACACATCCCGTAAAGGCTTCGTGCCGCGAGCTGAGATGTGCCGGGATAAGTATGGGAGCATCTTGACAGACGGACGCGAGGTGATCGAAAGGTGGAAGCAGCACTACGATGAACACCTGAATGGCGCAGAGAACACAGGCACAGAAGGTCAGGACAGCGAATGCGATGGCTACGTCAGCACAGCGGACAGCGGAAATCAACCAGCTCCCACGATGGGGGAAGTTAAGGATGCCATTCAACAGCTCAAGAACAACAAAGCCGCTGGCAAGGATGGTATCGGAGCCGAACTCATCAAGATGGGCCCGGACAGGTTGGCCGCTTGTCTACATCGGCTGATAGTCAGAATCTGGGAAACGGAACGTCTATCACCTATAGCAAACGAGTTCGTGGGATGTTATCAAGCAGGTTTCATCGACGGCCGCTCGACAACGGACCAGATCTTTTCCGTGCGGCAAATCCTCCAGAAATGCCGTGAGTACCAGGTCCCTACGCACCATTTGTTCATCGATTTCAAGGCGGCATACGATAGTATCGACCGCATAGAGCTATGGAAAATCATGGACGAGAACAGCTTTCCCGGGAAGCTCACAAGATTGATCAGAGCAACGATGGACGGTGTGCAAAACTGCGTGAAGATCTCGGGCGAACACTCCAGTTCGTTCGAGTCTCGGCGGGGACTACGACAGGGCGACGGACTTTCGTGCCTGTTGTTCAATATTGCGCTTGAAGGTGTCATGCGGAGAGCCGGACTTAACAGTCGAGGCACGATTTTCACGAGATCCGGACAATTTGTTTGCTTCGCGGACGACATGGATATTATTGGGAGAAAATTTGAAACGGTGGCAGATTTGTTCACCCGCCTGAAACGCGAAGCAACAAGAGTCGGGCTAATGGTGAATGCGTCGAAAACAAAATACATGCTGGTTGGCGGAACTGAGCGCGACAGGGCCCGCCTAGGAAGCAGTGTTACGATAGACGGGGATACCTTCAAGGTGGTGGACGAGTTCGTCCACCTTGGATCCTTGCTGACGGCTGACAACAATGTTAGTCGGGAAATACGAAGGCGCATCATCAGCGGAAGTCGTGCCTACTATGGGCTCCAGAAGAAACTGCGGTCAAGAAAGATTCACCCCCGCACCAAATGCACGATGTACAAAACGCTCATAAGACCGGTAGTCCTCTATGGGCATGAGGCGTGGACTATGCTCGAGGAGGACTTGCAAGCTCTTGGGGTTTTCGAACGCCGAGTGCTAAGGACGATCTTCGGCGGCGTGCAGGAGAACGGCGTGTGGCGGCGAAGGATTAACCACGAGCTCGCTCAACTCTACGGCGAACCCAGTATCGTGAAGGTAGCTAAAGCTGGAAGGATACGCTGGGCAGGGCATGTTGCAAGAATGCCGGACAACAACCCTGTAAAGATGGTGTTCGCCACGAATCCGGTCGGAACAAGAAGGCGTGGGGCGCAGCGAGCTAGGTGGATTGACCAGGTGCACCAGGACCTGGAGAGCGTGGGTCACAGTCAAGGATGGAGAGAAGCGGCCATGAACCGAGGGAATTGGCGAAATATTGTTGGCGAGGCTTTATCAAGATAATTGATGTAAAGCCAAATAAGTAAGTAAGTTGATACCGTGCTAGAGATAATAGGGTGTTCCAGTATCTACTCAAATTAAACCAAACTTTTCAAAATCTTAAGATCTTACTTATATTAAATTCTTGCTTTTCTAGTCCTCATTTAACTAAAAAACTAGTTACACTTAATATACTTGGAATTCAAATAAACCCGAACTTTCAAAAGTAAGTCACTATCATCTACAAGAATTACATCAATGAATTCAAACATCTGATGTCGTTGCAAAGCCGAAGAAATTTGAACTTATTCAAAAAAAAAACGTGGATTCAAACTTATATTTTTTCAAAGCTTTGCCTCCAATGACTAGGTACGCCAAAATCGATTACAAGTCGATTTTTATGGCAAGGATATATTTTTAAAATTTCGAAAAATAAGTTGAACTTGCATGTTTATAAGAAAGGCCTCACTTTCTTAGACATTGCATCAAAGTATCAAGCACTTTTCGTTAAAAATATTATTTTTGCTCCAAATAACAATAGATTGACTCAAGATAGATTTATTTTAAATCAAGGAATCAACTGACACGTAATAAGGGATAAAACAAGGTTGGACAGTCAACTCTCACTTACTCGATATTGATGGGACCATCGAGTTAGGGAGGTATCAAGATACAGAACACATATTATTCAAAAATGAAATTTTTCATTATTTTGACAAAACATATTCAAAACATTAATTTTAACATAAAAAAAAAATAATAAAATTATAACACTTTTACCTATGTGACACCGTTTTAACGGTCTACAAAAATTGAAAATTTTATCACCCGGAAATAAGCAGTAAACCTTAATTATACTAATAATTTAATCATAATATTCAAATTCATGAAATTAATTATTGCTGTGTGCGTTTGAAATGCAAATATCAAATGGGGGAACATCAAACGCGGTAAGATTTCTCAACAAGGAAGGCGAAGTCAACGATTGGTTTTCTTTGCTAGGTTGGCTGTGATATAGATCATGGTTGCTAAGTATCCTTTGGTTAATTTGTGTTACCGCGTTTGAAGCTCAGTTAGACTATATTTGCACCTAAAACGCAAACAGCAATAACATTTGGAAGACATTCGGAACTTTTCATGAAAATATCGAGTTAGAGGGGTAAACTCACATGGGAAACTGAATAAAATAGCGTCGAGTTAAGGCACATCGAGTTAGAGAGGTATCGACTTACAGAGCTAACAAAGCATGCTAGATTGAAGGGATCTCGCATTCCGCATTCCGCAGAATATCGAATAGGGGAGAGTTGACTGTAATAGTTTGGCGAATGACGTCAAAAACGGTTATCTCGAAAATATATGATTATTTAATAAACGGATTGAATATCCAACATAAAACTCAACAGGACTTGTCACAAATGCCATGGGGCAGTTTACTTCACAATCTTAACCGTGACGTTGCATCATGAAATATATTACTCCAAACAAGAAAAAAATGTTGAGATTAAAATAAGAAGTACCAATTAAAGTAACTGTGAAATCAATGTCGAAGAAGAAACTTTGAGTTATATTGTAAATATTCATTCAAAATACGGAACTGGTTGGAATGTGTTTTAACAAGAAAGGTAAACTGAAAATATCAGATTTAGACGAAATTTCATGTACAAACTTCGGGAGTAGAAACTTCAAAATGAAAGCAGCGTTATAGTTTATAACAGAAACTACATCATTTAACGCAGGAAATGAAAATTAGGAAGATATTCCTTCATTTCTTATTTATGATATTACGTCCTCACTGGGACAGAGCCTGCTTCTCAGCTTAGTGTTCTTATGAGCACTTCCACAGTTATTAACTGAGAGCTTTCTTTACTAAAGTTGCCATTTTCGCATTCGTACATCGTGTGGCAGGTACGATCATACTCTATGCCCAGGGAAGTCAAGAAAATTTCCATTACGAAAAGATCCTGGACTGACCAGGAATTGAACCCAGACACCTTCAGCATGGCTTTGCTTTGTAGCCGTGGACTCTAACCACTCGGCTAAGGAAGGCCCATTAAAATACGATATTGAAAGTTTTATTACATTTTTGCAATTTCCAAATAAAAATTTCTGATACCCCACCTTATATCAAAACAGGCGGTATTTTGAGCATGAAGTCAAATCAGTATGCTGCGAGTATTACGACGTTACTTCAATTATGGACGTCCCTTCCAAATTGCATCCATATAATTTAGAACCCTCATGAACCGATCCTGAGAAGTTCCTCTTTGGCGAAACGTCCATCGTTTCATCTCATCTTCATTCGCGTGTCGACCAGTCAGTGCACGCTGCTTCCAGTAAAGCAAATGTCTTCAGCCCCTCTCCACTCGAGTGGGGAAGCACTCGCGTATGTCGGCACAATTTCATTATTCATCATTTTCCGCTTCGTTAACGATTCAGTTTATTCTGCTTGATATGCTCCTCCATTATTATTGCGGCAGCCATCCATGCACGCTTATTATTATCCTTCGTTGCCTGGAGAGAGTGAAGTAAGGTGGTCCATTTATATATGAAAAAAAAGTCGACTTGTAAAAATCTTAAGCTGCACCCCAAATCCGTTAATTTGAACCCCCAGAAGCTACAGGGAAAATTTCAGGCGAACCCGCCAACTCTTGAAGTTCAGCTTGACGTTTTATAGAGAAAATAGACCAATTATATGGGGAAAACGGATTCAATTACGTTTTCAACCATAGATGGTCGTAGTCGTTGTATTTATTTCACTCGGGGAAAACAAATTACAGTTTACATAGTAAAAACTTTTATGTTTCTTGGCGGAAGCACTTCCAGTTTGTTACAGTCTCTTCTCTTTCTTTTGAATAATTTTCAAATCGATAATGAAACATTTTCATTGACTACAGTGTTTGCTATAGACGGAAATAGAGTAAGAATTATTTTTCCAATACAGGAAGCCGTATCCTATTCTTGGAACTTTTGATTCACTCCGGCAGTGTTTTTTTTTTTTTTTTTTTTGAAAACTACTGAGCTCATATTAAGCCACAATATACAACGCATTGAAGTGCGCCTTATTGCAAAGTTTCAGATGATTCGGCCTAGAAAAACTCCCCATGCCAAAGTGAATCATAGAAATGCCCAAGCAGCTCTGCACCCTATATGGTAATTTTCTTCATAAAAACTTCATGATCGTTTTGTTTCCCCACTAAGAGTCGATGAATTTCACTCAAATGTTTTATTATCTTCTAGGGATTCAAAAAAAAAATGGGGGGTGTAACTGAAGATTTTTGCGGTATGGCTATTATAGGCCACCCTAGAGTGAAGGCTTCAGTGAGAAGTTCTCTGTTCTTCTTGAACTGATGATGATCCAGATCCGAACGACTGACTGATGCTGCAGTTGGTCCAAGTAGAATGGAGCGAAGTGATGGTACGTCTAATCTGAATGCCAAAATGGAAGCAATCTATCCTCGCGGACGTTTGGACGTTTAGACGTTTTCAGAGGAAGTAGTTCATGAGGGAAAACAAAGGGGGATCTCAAACGTTCTCCTTCCATCTGAGTGTCAACGGGCAAGAGGAAGCTCATTCATCTTTGATGACCTGACAGGCGTTGCGATGTTCGATCAAATGAGTCTGAATTTGGTTTATTAAGCATCAATTAGAGCAGATCTGTCCTCAGATCAAAAGTTCAAGGAAAATAAAATAGTTGATATTACATTTTTTTCCTAATTACTTCGTTGGTATCATTTCAAACATTACATAAATTTTTGATATCTAGGTTTCCTGTGCTAGGCAACACAGTTTTCCTAATTTGGTTGAATTAAATAAGCCTATTGTTACCAGTTTGTTAATAATATTTATCCTTCTAGTTCGGTGTAATTATCAAACGTTTTACCTTTGAAGTTAGTGCACATTTCGGAGAAACGCTTTTTTCATTTTTTTGCCATGTTTGACGAAAGTTTATGAATAATTCTTGAAATGAACTTGTTCTATTCAAAAGTCTCGTCGCAGAACATTACGAATGATTTCGTAGTTCAACCGAAATTTATTTTCAGTGTAGGCAGCTTCTTGTTCTAGAGTACAATGTGCACTCAGTTTTCGAAATGATGGCTAATTTTGTTCAGGGTAAAAACATTGCTGGCAAAACCATAAATCGCAATCTTCAAATTCTCCGTTCCAGCCAGTCGTAAACCAATTTCGAATATGAAAGCCCCCTTGTGCGCCTTCCAATTCAACCGGGGGATTAAAACCTATTCCACAAAGGATGCAAAACTTTCATCGTACAACCTATCTGGTGAACTACCCCCCCACAACTCCGGCAAACAACTCGGCAAAAGTTTCGAAACAAAATGACGACTGCTCTGTGCGAATGGATATGAATAAAACATTTCCAAAGTAGGAAACAAACCCGGTTCGGGGCCGGGGAGGAGAACAGAACAACACCAAAAATTTCCATATTTTGCGGCCTGCGTGATTTGGAATTCTAAGCAGACGACCCCTGCCTGCAGTATTCCACCACGGCAGCTACCGGAGAGGTCGCCACTGCGAACAGTGCACCTTGTTCCGGGCGAGGCGAGATTTCGATTTTCCATTTCGTTCGGATTGGGTCCACACTTGGTTGGGAAAATCAGCACCGATCGAATTCACCTGTGAATAATTCTAAGCCTGTGGTCTGGACTCGGGAGTTTGAATTGTGGAGTGTGGGAAGCTGTGTTCAAAAATTGGAAACAAGTGGATTGTTTTGGTCCCTGTATTTCGAGACAGGGATTCAGCGAAGAATTGGACAACGGAATTAAAACTGTAGCCGATTCCACGCCAATTGTTGTTGACCACCAACAGCTCAGTCTTGTGATGGGCCAGTTCTAGTTTTCTAGACCTCATTAATTCCTCAACTATGGGGATAGAGTGCACTGCTGTCAACTCTACTTGCTCTAACGATCCTCCATTCGATGGTCTATCCACTAGGGTGGCATCGTCGGCAAGGCCAACAATCTTAACACCCGTCGCAAGGAGCAGCCATCGTACATCGCATTCCATGACATCGGGCCCAGAATTGAACCTTTAGGTACTCCCGCGCTAATTCGAACGCTTTCCACCATCAAAATAGCTTTCTAGAAGCTGCACCGGTTCCTTGAGGCGATGAAGTGCGTGGGCTATCGCTTCCCAGCTTGCGCTGTTGAACGAATTCTTCACATCCAGAGTGACAACCGCGCAGTAACGGATACCTCTCCTTTTTAGCCCGATTTCCACCTCAGCTATCTGAACGACTGCCTGGATAGCGCCCAGAGTAGAATTACCTTTCCTGAATCCAAACTGGTTGTTGGACAGGCCGTCCGCAGCTTCCGTATACGGTACTAGCCTGTTGAGGATCAACATCTTCAACAACTTGCCCGTCGTATCTAGTAGACTGATAGGTCTATCCGCTGAAGGGTCACCTGGTGGTTTCCCCGCCTTTGGTAGTAGCACCACTGTCGCTTCCATACGTCCTGGAAGATTCTTTGATCTGTGCAGCGTTGCATCGTGGTTCAGAACATGTCCGGATCCACCTTCACTACCGCTATTAAGGCAACATTCGGGATACCATCGGGTCCCGTTGCCTTGTTCGACGCGGGTGATTTCACGACTTCTGCCAGCTTTTCGTTCGTCACTCTAGCCACTTTTTCTCCTTCGTCTGCCGCATACGGCGCTAGAGGCCATGGAATTGTGGGATGATGTGGGAAGGGTACATCGATTATCGATCGCAGCAGCTCGGATGATTACTCTTGGGGCGCTACGGCACCTTTGGTCTTAACCGTTACAACTCTGCCAAGGCGTCACCCCATGGACTCGAATTGGCACTCTGGCATAGACTCTCAAAGCTTTTATGAATGCTGCACCTCTTTGTACTTCTGTGCGTGCGTCCACTATCATCAGCAACCACCGTGACACCAACCATCCATTCCGTATTAGCAACCTCTGTGCCGTCAACCACTGCTCCCGTATCAGCTACCCCAGTGCCATCTTAGAGCGCCTCCATTCTTCCTAATGTCGTATTCGCGGTAGTGACTAAATCCAAACTAACAAACCAACAAATCGATCCACTACTGGAAACCGTTTTTACTGATTCCGACAATACTCCTGCGGAACTCAGTATAAACGACGAGTTCTTTTCCCCAGACCGAAGAAATCCGTGCTTTCACCACATACTCCTAAAACTACTTATTCTGGTATTTCTGCCCCTGCAGCTGCTAAAATTGATTCTAATTCGATGAAGACGCGGAATAAGCGGACTAATAGCACGCTATCCCGCACCGTGCTCTTTCACAACAGCAGAAAGAATCTTAATATCCCAAGTCACGGTAAAACCATCAACCCTACTTCCTTTTCACACCGCCACTCCAACTAAACAAGATAACCAGCCATACCTTGCCATCCCGCTATGAGTCCCCCAATCAGCAGCGTAGTGCCGAACAAAGGGTCCCAGGTCGTCGGGGCGCCGGCTAACCTGAAGTTTTGTCCCAATCGGAATCGCCGTGTCGACCTCGGCATCTGGCTGACCGCAATAGTCTGTTCATTTTCCCTGACAATCAGGGCGCCAGCGAACCGGAAGTTTCACCCCAACCGGAATCCCGGACTTCGGCGTCTCGGAAGTGATTCAGATGAAGTGCTCCTGCAAACCTATCACCGGTGCCCAGCTACATCACCTGGTAGCCGAGGCCCCGTTAGTGCAAACGTCTCCCACACCAGAACTAGCGAACAACCCTCGGCGCTGGGGACGCCCCCCCCCCCTGGAAGAGGGAAGTATGGCATCTACGCCTACAACCTTGGGCGACGTGGGAAGTCAAGACTTGCAAGCACTAGGGACGCGTCGGACTCTACCCGCAACCCCAATGGACGACGTGGGAAGTGAAGGTATATTCACGCAACGAATCGTTCAAGCACCCAGCTCCCACAACCAATCATCCTATCCGGATGACAGAACAAGTCGACTATTGCCTCGTGCCAACCCTTTTTCCCGTCGCCGAGTCATTCCAGCATCTGTTGGGTTCAACTTCCGGACCTGCTCTGCCTTGTTCGTGCAACGACAAAATCTCTTACCAATAGCCAATAGAAGCTACTCCGTTCCAGCATTGCCAAAGCCAGCAAAGTTCTGCTTACAGTGGAGCATCAACGGCTTCTTCAGCTACCTAGGTGTCCTTGAGATCCTGACAAGCAATAATCCACCTTGGATCCTGGCCCTACATGAGGCCCTACATACACGGGTCAATATCGAACAGCTCAACCGCTCTTTCGGCGGCAAATACGTTTGGACTCTGAAGCGAAAGGGTAATATCCGCCGCTCCGTCGCTTTCGAAGTGCTAAAATCCATTCCGTTCATCATTCTTTACATCGATTCTCAACTACCAGTAGTGGTCAGAGTTATGCTGCAGAGAAGTGTCCCAATATCTGTAGCCTGCGGTTATCTACCATGTGAGAATATCTCTGATCTAAACGGGGAGATAGGAAAAATGCATTCATCAACTCCCGGAACCAAGAATGGTTGCCGATGACCTCAACGCACACCACAGTGCCTGGGGTTGCTCTCGCTCTGACGCTAGAGGCAATTGTTTACTTGACCTTTTCGAGGACAATGATATCGCTATTCTTAATAACGGCTCTAGAACGTATTTCAAAGGGCATTATTTAACGAAAATCGACGTTTCAGCCGTTACCCGGTCGGAGGTTCGGCGATTCCGTTGAAATGTTAAAGCTGATTCTCACGGAAGCGATCACCATCCTATACAAATCACAGTAGCTGCTGAAGCTTCCATCACAACTAGACTACCCCACTGGTTGTACCATGACCCCACAGTTATGGATCAAATAGTGTGGAGTCCAACCTATAAAATTCAATAAAACGACATGGAAAACATAAAATTGTAATTTAAAAGTACGAATTGAATTGTTTCAAATTGGAACTTCGGTTAGTAAACTGTTTTGAGTGTAATATTTACATAGGATTGCATAAAAATTTAAAATTGTATCAGTTTCTGAAAACCATATTATGGATCAATTTTCCTATTATGGATCAAATTGTGACATATTACGGATCAGTGCGCAAAATCAAGAGATTTTCAACTCACTGCATCTGTATTGCATGATTTGACGAAAGTTAACAATGTGTCACATATTACTGCAAAAAATAGCAGTGTTAGAGCTGGAAACAAAGATAAAATGCTCTTTTGTATTGTGAGACTGCATTGTAGTAACTGAGACATGAACTGTTTCCGCTCCACACCAAGTTTTTCACCTATTTTTGTCCGCTAAAAATGAAATTTACAAACCTTGATGTTTTATTAGTTTTATCCTTAGTGCTATTGTTAGAAAATTTCGAATCCAATGCTGAAAATGGCAGAAAACCAACTTTCTTTGGAAGTGATCCATAACCGTGGTAAACAATCATTTCCTGGTCCATATTATAGATCATCAGTCAGAAGTGCTAATATTCGGTATTTAGAATCAACAATCAAGAAAAATGTTTTCCAAAAATGAATTCATACTTAATCGAAGCGAACGAGCATATTATATGATATAACATTTGAATTTTACCACCTGTGGGAGCTTATGAATGCTGATGGCACTTCTTACAGAAAACGACATAATAATGATAGCTGTGTGGTACCAACTAAACATTTGTCAAAAACACCGTTATTTAGCGGTTGAATGTTGTGCTTAACATTGCAAATGGTAGAAGACAAATAGTATAACATGGCAAAAATATGTTTTACGTCAAAGTTTATGTTTTGAGTGAGTTATCCGATGTTGAACGCCATAGTGATCCGTTACTGTGGGTGATCCGTAACTGTGTGGGCATGGTATGACCAGCCGGACTGCGCCGCTTATAATACCAACATACCTAAATGCATCCTTCCGCACTCAACACCAGAGCAGCATATCCGAGTTCTCCACCATCGTCACCCAAGCGGCAAATGTTTCAATCTCGGAAACAAGCAATAAGCCTGGTCCTAAGGCACTCCGTTGGTGGTCTCCAGAGATAAATAGAGCTATCAAGGCTCGCAGAAAAGCCCTTCGTGCCGTCCAAAGAATGGACAAAGACGAAATTAAGACCTCCATGCCCCTTGCAATTGTCAAATTTGGGTACCTTTTGCAGTACCAAGGGACCAAATGCAGTACTAGAAGTGGTACCCAATCTGAACCCGAGTGGGACGGACCTGGAATGGAGCTTGACCATGCTTATCGAGATGCGACACTTCTCAGACATCGTTCTCAGCAAAACAAATGTCGGTAAGTTATACGGGACGTCAAAATAACTCGTTGGGAAGGCTTTCTCTACAGTATTAATGCTACAAAAACAACAGCCGATCTTTGGGCCCTTAGTGGGAAACGAGTCGCCGCTCCACCCGCACTCATAATCGAAAGAAACTTTACTGCGGAACCAACGACTATAGCGAATGGTCTTGGCAAATACTTCGCTAATCTTGCTGGCTTTAACAGCTACGATCCGGAGTATATCCGACGATCCGATGTTACGACTGATATCATAGTCAACTTCAACGTACCTGAGAGCAACACACAACTTTTCATCAACCAACCATTTCTCGGTAACAGAACTGCAGTACGCTCTGAGCCGAAGTAAGGGCAAGTCTGCCGGTCCCGATGACATTGGCTACCCTATCTTGAAGAGGCTTGATGTACCGGGGAAACTGATTAATAACCTGTGGGCTGCAAAACGGTGAGTCAACAATCAGGAAGGAGCAACCAACACAGCTCTGCTCCTCACAAGCTCCTACCTCACGCTTCCACGGGTCACAAAGACCGCCAGCTAAGGGTTGCGTACTTAGCTGGTAGTGTAGCCTGGGCACTGTTGTCCTTCTGACATCAGCTAGAGTGAGGAGATACGTTCCGAACGTCTGTACACTAGGAGGTGCGGCTCAAACAGCGTCTGTTTTGGTATCCAGCGGCTGAGTATGAAATGCTGTATCACGTCAGCTATACCTAACATGGCAGTTCCATCAACGTGATGTAGGGTAAGCGTTCCCTTAGTTGTGGGTGTTCCTATAGTTGCGGTAGTGCCGTTTACACTGATTTTATTACATTAGCCGCAGAACCGACACTGCCAATCGACGTATTGGCCTGTTGATACACGGAATAGTTGAAAAGAGCGTTCAAATTGCTTTAAAACTGATGAAATAGCACTAAAATTACTAAAACTTTCAATACCTGTTCCAATAGTTGCGGTAAAGTGTTCCTATAGTGGAGGATCCCATAAGAAAACAACGGATACCGCAACTATAGGAACACAAATTAAAAATATACCGCAACTAAAGGAACAGTGTACCAATAGTGGAGGTATTATTTTTCACTGACATGCCGTGGATTACTGCGATTAAATATTTTTTTCTCATTAAGTCAATGGTCGTTACTACCCGTTACAACATTAACATGTACATTAATAGCGCTTCTTGAATTTAGGCGGTTAAATGAAGTTCAATCGTGCTTAGTACCTCCACTATTGGTACATCTACCCTAGCGCGAAAACGTCAGGACCTGAAATAAACCTGGACGAGTGAGCCTTCTGGCTCTTGAATTGCGAAAAGTTGGCGTGTGTCTGGCTGCTGTTCAGAAAGTGCGTTGGCTAGGATCTGAAGAACGTGAATTCAGAGCGGTAGACCCCGTCGCTAACACCGCATTCAAATACAACAACTACCACAGCGGTGGCGATAAATCTGAACACGGAGTCGTCTACATAGTGATTGTGAAGCAGATGAAGCGCGTTATTAGGTGGAAGCCAGTCAACGAGCGGATCTACATATTGAGGATTCGGGACAAGTTCTTCAACTACAGCCTGACCAACGTCTTTGCACCTACAAACCCGATGATGTGAAGGATGCGTTTTACGACAAGACCTATGGAGAATACCCAAAACACGACCAGAGGGGTGGCCATCAGTAGCACCTACTTTGCACGTAAGGATATCCTTCAGCACACTTGGCGATACCCAGATGGCGAACTTTGCAATCAAATGACCATGTTCTGGTGGACAGCCGAAATTTTTTCCGATGTCATCGATGTTAGAACTTTCAGGGGTCCTAATATCGACTCAGACTACTATCTCGTCGTAAGCAAAATTTCTGCGCGGTTATCAACCGTTTTGAGTTCTAGAAGTCGACAATCGTTGCGTTTCGAAATCCAACGCCTTTTGGCAGACGGTGTTGCCCTCCCTGGCTAATGAAACAAAATAAAAACATCAGATAGCCGTAGCGGTAAACGCGCAGCTATTCAGCATGACCATGCTAAGGGTCGTGGGTTCGAATCCCGCTGGTCGAGGATCTTTTCGTAAAGGAAATTTTCTCGATTCCCAGGGCATAAAGTATCTTCGTACCTGCCACACGATATACACATGCAAATATGGTCAATCGGCAAAGAAAGCTCTCGGTTAATAACTGTGGAAGTGCTCATAAGAACACTAATCTGAGAAGCAGGCTTTGTCCCAGATGGGACGTAACGCCAAAAAGAAGAAGAAAAACATCAAAGCCGATTGGTTTTATACATAGGTTAATTTTTTTTAATTGAATTTTGAATTCATGTTTACGTCAAATTGCGTCATGACAAACTTTTAGAATTAATCTAGAAATTTAATAAAGAATCAGACTTCTGTCGAAGGTCCTACCAAACATAACTTGAACGTGCTATCAAGTTTTTTTTAAGCATCTGTTAAGTTATCTTGAAATTTTCTAAAAATTTTTGGCGTTTCATTCAATAGCTTAGCTTTCGTGTAGTTTGGTCAAGGAATTTCTCCAATAATCATTTCAAAAATTAAATCCGCAATTCGAATTTCACCATCGAGTCCTTAACAATATCCCGAATATGTTTATGCATGTATAATTTTTCCTAGTAGTTTCTTTGATTTCATTTGAGAAATTGTATGAAATCTTCACAATATTTAACGAACAATTTCTTTAAAGACACTTACAAGGATTCATCTTTGGAATTCTGATTTTTTTATATACAAAGAGTTACATAATTAATTGTATCAGTCATTCTTGCAAAGAACATACTGATAATATTGTAGGGATTCCTTCAAATATTATTCCTAGTATATTATACATTAGGAAATAAATAACAGGAGAAGGATTTTTCACGACTTCATTCAATGCTCCATTCGGGTTATATTTATGTAATTATAATTTATCTATGAATACCTCTAGGATCACTGCCAGAACCCAAAGAAATTTTCTCAAGATATTACTTCCTAGTTTCCATAAATTTATGTAAGGGATTTGCTTAGATAAATCCTTGGAGGACATTCTCAAAGGATTTCTGAAGTAGTTTTAGAAAAAAAAGCCCTACATAAACTTCTGGATGAATTTTTCATGAATTCTTCGGAAATTATTTTTTTAGATACCTGCAAGTTTTAGTAGCTTGTATATGAGTTTCTTCTAGATTTCTGGTGATCTACGAGTAAAAATTGATTCTTGGAATAGTTGTTGGCGTTAATTCTAAAAGAATTCGAGAAAGAATTTCTGAAAAAAAATAAATGAATTCTTATAGTTTTACAAAGTTATCCCTGAAAGAATTTTTTAGCTAAGATGTATTTCTTGCAAATCTTCAAAGAAATTCCTCCAAAGAGTTCGATAGAAGATCCTTGATAGAATTGTAGATTTTTTATGGCAGAGTTTCAGTATAAATACTAGGAGTCTAAAGGGGTCTTCCTTAGCCGAGTAGTTAGGGTCCGCGGCTACAAAGCAAAGCCATGCTGAAGGTGTTTCCTTGACTTCCCTGGGCATAGAGTATCATCGTACCTGCCACACGATATACGAATGCGAAAATGGCAACTTTGGCAAAGAAAGACCTTAATTAATAACTGTGAAAGTGCTCATAAGAACACTAAGCTGAGAAGCAGGCTCTGTCCCAGTGAGGGCGTTATTCTAAGAAGAAGAAGAACGGTTAAAATATCTGAACTGGGAGCAGAAAAATGTTCCCACGAAATCAAATTGAAAACTATTTTTGCAATCAGTTACAGCAAATTGAAAACTGTTTCTACTATCCAGGAGGGCAAATTGAGAACTCGTTGAGATGTACATATTTTCGATTGATATTGAAACGAGTCTGCGACAAAATATATGGTGAAAATATTACCAAAAATTTAATATGATAGCAGAACAATAACAAAATATGATATCGAATATTTCAATGAAAAATTGAAATCTAATTATAAAATCAACTTGATGCTTAAAACAGAGAATGTTTTCGACTTACTTTTATTTTTGATGTTGGACTTTGCTCGGATTCTGAGTTACTCGAATATATATCCTCAACACGCAATTTCGGTGAAATATAAAAAAAATTATCTATGCCCCATAACTATATAAAACCCACTGACTATTGGAATTGGTTGAAAATGACAGAGATATATATATATTGACAAAAATGATTTGCATGCGTCCCGGGTTTCTCAAAACTTTTGCACGATTATGAGATTCTACATGATCTGATTAGCTTAAAAATTTCACGTTCGATTTCGATTTTGAAAAAAAAAAATCAAATGGAAGACCAAAATAAACATGAATTATGTTAGATTGTTAGCTCTGATTGAGACCGAACTACACATTTATTGTTCGAAATTCCATGTATCCAAACACAGTTTGATGCGTTATGATAAAGAACTAGTTTTATCCTCAATTTATGATGCCAATTCAGCCCCTTATGATGAAGTTGGCTATGAATCGTTTCTGTAGCTGCACCAACATGTACACCGACGCTAAAAGTTATGATCGTAATTCCACCATAAAACTAACGCAGCTTCAAACAAATGATCCACTTTGGAGGCGAAAGCACTTGCAATATTTTACTCTTTATGATTCCGCCGTATGAGTAAAACGTATATTAGTTGTTGTGTTGTGCAGTGCATGCAAATTTCCGCATTCCTTAGCCTTAATTTATGACGGCAGTTTTGAACATGGAGCCATGCCATGGGCTTTAGCGATGAAACATATGTGCGATGCCATGGGATATGAGAAATTCGAACCTCATAATAAATGCGTGTGCAGTGATTGATTTTCAGCCGCAAAGTCAACCATCAGTGGCGCCTCCGGCGGTAAGACTTGAAAGGGCTCCAAAAAGTGACACCCAAGATAGTCCACGGGTGCCACAGTCCGATTCAATCGAATCAATTTTCCAGTTCTGGCCTTATCGGAAACCATTTGTCTGCTATATTTGTACATCGGCTCCTGTCGATGTCAAATTCGAGCTTAGCTGGGGATTAATCGTCTACACGGTGTTCTATCAACACGTTTTCCCGCACCAGCAGTCAGCAGCGAGCGACTCCATCGTGTCATTATCAGTCATGATCCAGCAAGGCACTCTTTCTCTTCGTGGCCAAAGCACTCACTGTCATTAATTTCTCATCAGAAACCGACCGACCGACCGGTGCGTGTGTGATAAGGCGCAACCACCGAAATCGAGCAATTTACTTTCCAAGAGTTGCTTCGCCTGGCGCTGGCCAAAGACCACATTGTAATCACCTGTTCCATGGCTCAATGGCCTCAACGACATTTGTCCTTGTGCTCGTGCGTGCGTTCTTTTCCCGGTTCGCCAACAACTACAACCGGCTCGGGTCGCTTTTTTATCCGAATAGATCAAATAATCACATTTGGCAAAGCTCTTCAAACCAAAGTCACCCCGCGCTAAGAACACATGATCCACAGAAACCACATTTCTGAGCTTTGCAGCTGATCCACTTTCGGTTCGGTTGGACGGATTTCCTCCTCGTCGACGACGATGGCCGGCCAAAACGTGGGTACCTTCCGTCGGATTCTGGTGTCTAACACAACTCAACGGTGATGATGGTGCCGAAAAGGGCCGAAAGTTTTTTTCTCGTCGGTCCCGATTTCGAATGTTGGTGGTGTTTTTGTTTTCATCCACGGCTCTCTGTGACAGAACCGTTAGTAAGGGTATGCGATAGGGTAACTGATCCTTTACTTGTGTGTGTTCCTATAGTTGCGGTAGAGCCATTTTCACTGATTTTAACATATTAGCCACAGAACCGACACTGCCAATTGACGTATTGGCTTGTTGAAACACTGAATAGTTGAGAAGAGCATTCAAATTGCTTTAAAACTGATGAATTATCACCAATTTGCTGAAACTTTTCTTACTTGTACCAATAGTTGCGGTAAAGTGTTCCTATAGTGGAGGATTTCATAAGAAAATAACGGATACCGCGCATTGTTGTAGCAGGCCTTGAACGGGTAAGACGTTATTTTTTCCATCTGACATTTTTTCTCTTTTCAGAGAAATTTTTTCAAGAATTTGGAAATACGACTCCTGTGTGTTGCGGAAGAAGAACAAGATTGCCTGAACGGCGAGTTTGAAGAAAACTTCAAGGATCTTGTGTTGCGTTTGTGTTCCTGTGTGGCGCGGAAGAAGATTTGGAGTGTTTTGCCTGTGTGGTGCGGAAGTAGACGATTCCCTGTGTGGTGCGGTAGGAGTACTTATTCGAGGACGTTGTTCATTGAATGTTCTGTGCGTTGAGACCTTTTTGGAACTTTAAGCATTTGTGTGGCCTCTGAAAGGACTCTTCGTTGGAGAACATAATTCCTGTGTGGTGCGGAAGAAGTTAGGATTTCCTGTGTGGCGCGGAAGGAGTATATTGTCAAGAGGACGTTATTCGCTTTGGATCAGTTTTCAAGCTTGAAGCCACCTTGGTATTGGTTGCAGTTTGGTTCACCTGAAGTTTGTTAAGTATTTGTTTTTACTTTATTCTATATTTTTCTATTCTTTAAATTGTTACATATTATTTCTAATTATTGAGTTTCCATTATGGAAACTGATGATGGAGAGGGATCAATAGAAAACGTTCTTTCTAATGATTCCTCTTCATCGAATAAACCCTTTCGAATAAAGGTTTATCCATCAAGTTTTCCTGGACCTTACGTAGTTTACTTTCGTAAAAAAGAGAAACCTATCAATGTTCTATTGATCTCTTCTGAGTTATATAAATTATACACTTCGGTTAAAGAAATCAAAAAAATTTCGCTCGACAAATTACGAGTAATTTTTGGATCAAGAGATGATGCTAACGCTCTTCTTGAATCCAAATTATTTTTTGATTCCTATCGCGTTTATGCTCCTTCGGATGCTTGCGAAATAAATGGAATTATTTACGATGAATCTTTGGATTGTGAAGATATCAAAATCCATGGTTCAGGCGTTTTCAAGAACAAATCTATTTCTCCTGTTAAGGTTCTGGATTGTGTTCGTTTATCGAAATTACTTTTTGTTGGAAATGATTCAAAATACCTTCATTCAAATTGTATTAAAATAACGTTCTCCGGTTCAGTTCTTCCGGATTACGTTATGATTGATAATGTAAAATTTCGCGTGAGACTTTATTATCCAAAGCTCATGCATTGTGATAAATGTCTTCTATTCGGACACACTTCAAATTTTTGTTCAAACAAACAGAAGTGTTCGAAATGTGGAGAACCTCATCAGTCATCCGAGTGTAATAAAACCTCGGATCTATGTTTTTATTGTAAACAAAAACACAATTCTTTGAAAGAATGTGTTGTTTACATTGACCATCAATCCAAATTCAATCAAAAAATTAGGAATAAAAATATATTGTCCTACGCTGAAATAACAAAATCCACTGAAAATTTTTCATCTTCCAATTTATATGATATTTTGAATGATGATGTTGGAATTGAATCATCACAAAATTTAAATAATTTTGTTTACAAACCTCCTAGTAAGAGGAAAAGAATTTCTAATAAATCTTTAAATAACCATAATTTGTTTTTTGAACCTCAACCATCTACTTCATTTGAAACGAATTTCCCTCCCCTTGGTCCCTCTAATAATATTCCTGGATTTCAAAGAGTTGATTCTACCCTTTCAACTGACAAAAATGATCAAAATTCGAACAATATTGACAGTGACAAAAACAATGAAAGTTCTAATCAATCAATTTTGAATATTTTGGAAGAAATTGTTGATTTTTTGGGATTGAGTGATTTTTGGAAAAAAATAATTAAATTGATTTTACCATTATTGGCTTCCCTTTTAGATAAATTGAATACATTTGTTCCCCTTATTTCTTCTCTATTTTCGTCCTGATGGCTTCGTTCAATTCCAAAAAATTACACATTTTACAATGGAATTGTCGTAGTATTATTCCAAAAATTGATAGATTGAAAGTTTTATTGACTAATTTCGATAAAGATGTATTTTGTTTGAATGAAACGTGGTTAGGTACAGCTAAATTTTTCGTATCCCTAAATATAATATTATTCGAAAAGATAGAGATACATCTTTTGGCGGAGTTTTAATTGGAATTCGCGAAAATATTGAATTTAAATATATAAATGTATCCTTTCAAACGCAAATAGAGTATGTTGCCGTTACGATTAGAAAGGAAATACATGAGTTTTCAATTATATGTTTTTATATCCCTCCAAATACAAGTTTTAGTTTATCAGAAATTAAAAGTATTCTAAATGAAATTCCACCACCATTTTATATATTAGGTGATTTCAATGCGCATAATTTTGCTTGGGGTAGTGAAAGAATTGATGGTAGAGGTTCTTTAACTATGGATTTGATTGATGATTTGAATTTATATATTCTTAATGATGGATCGATTACTAGGATTGCTGTGCCTCCTAATAATCATTCCTGCGTTGATTTATCTTTATGTTCAAATAATTTATCAATGCAATCATCTTGGAGAACTATTGCTCAGCCAAATGGTAGTGATCATTTACCAATTTTGATTGTAATGCAAACTTCTGAAGACACTGAAATATTTTATGAAGCTTCTACTCCTGATCTTTGTAAAAATGTTAATTGGGTTAAATTTTCTGATCTTGTTTCTATTTCATTGATCAATATTATCAATTCAGATACCGTCAAGCTACCATTCACCGTGCATTTAAGAAAAAATTGCACTTCAAAAAATCATATAACTTTTCCAAACAATTTGAAGCGTACTAGAATACCACCACGTAGCGTGCAATTATATAACAATTCAGGAAAAAATCTAAAACTAGTGATGCAAAACAAAAAATTACTCAAAAATTATGTTTGAAAATGTCATGTTAAGGTCGCCTCGTACCGTTCTATGTCACCATTTACCGTGCACACTAGTGCACCATTCACCGTGCGTATAGTTTTCGTCGTGATTTAATTTTGTATTTTGAAGAAACGTTGTTGATGGAGCAATTATGTTGCTAGTAGTGTGCGCACTCATTTTTAAGAGTATTCAAATCTTTATTTACAATAACAACCATGAAAAGTTTAAAAATTGGCTAAATAATACTTTTTTTATCAAAATCGTTATAGGAGGTTTGACTGTATTGTCCAAACCATTCCATATTAACTCAAAAACTAAATATGAAGTAGTTTAATGACGAAATAACAATAAATATAATATTACCGAATAATTTCATGCCTTTTACATGAATGCACGGTAATAGGAACCATATATATTGAAAAGGATCCATTTACCGTGCATTTGGGTTTCGACTGAAACACAATAAAAAAATTTAATTTGCATACTATCTCATTGCTCATACGATGAAATACATCTCACTAATAGTATCCACAGTGAAAATTTGTTGAAATTTTGAAAAATTTCATACTCTATCGTTAAAATGAAAAATGTGATTTTTTGGCGTTTTTACTAAGAGTGTTGAAAACTCTCATTATCGAACAGAATTCACATAATTTTGACTACATAATGCTTCGTGACAAAATCTACTTCATTTTATTAGTTTTATCTTATTTTGCTGACAAAAGAATAATTGAAATTGAAAATTGTATGAATATTCTGTAGGAATTTGTATATGTGCACGGTGAATGGAGGCCGCACGGTGACTGGTGACTTAACGGTATTCCAATTGATAATTACAATATTTTTTCAAAATTATTAATTGATTGTTTACAAAAATCTCAATATAATAAATCAACTTCAAAAACTTTAAAAAAAAATCGACCTTCGTTCTGGTGGGATAATGAGTGTTCCATTTCTTTAAGAAACAAATCGGAAGCCTTTAAACTATTTCGCAGATCAGGCTCCAGAAATGATTACTTTTTATATTGCAAAGCTGAAGCACAGTTTACCAGACTTACTAAATTTAAAAAGAGAAATTATTGGAAAAATGTTGTTGAAAATTTGGACAGAGAGACTTCATTGTCAACTTTATGGTCCGTAGCACGTAATTTGAGAAATTACAACTCTTCTCCTCCTTCTATTTTAGAATATTCAGAAAAATGGATGGATGATTTTTCTTCGAAAATTTGTCCTGATTTTGTTCCTCCGTCCATTAATTACAAAACTAATTCAATCAATTACTATCCCGAACTCTGTAATCCATTTTCATTAGCTGAATTTGACATGGCTTTATCAATAAACAAAAATACTGCTCCAGGTATTAACAACATTAAATTTATTGTTCTTAATAATCTACCTTATGAAGGAAAACTTCATTTACTTTCGATATATAATGCTTTATTTTGTCAAAATATTATTCCTTTTGAATGGCGTTTCATCAAAGTTATCAATATTGTCAAACCTGGCAGAGATCCTGCATGCGCTGATAGTAGAAGACCCATTAGTTTATTGTCATGTTTGCGGAAATTGTTAGAACGTATGATTTTGAATCGCCTTGACTTATGGGCTGAGGACAATAACATTTTTTCATCTTCTCAATTTGGATTTAGACAGACATCTAACAGACGTAGAGGACGCTATCAGTTTACTCTCTTAAAAAATGTTGATCTTCATGCGGCCAATCGTGTAAGCAGTTCGGCACATGAAGAATTAAGGCGATCGTCTAATGGGTTTAAGCGATTTGAAATTTGTATAGGAGCGAAGGCGTTATGCTGACTTTAGACCATTGGGCTGCTCAAACCTGGCCGAATTATCATTTTATTATTTATTTATTTATTTTTATTTTTTTACCGGAGCAGGGAAAAGCCCGCTGGAGTACAATATTCTCCATATTTATCCTTCCTCCAACAGGCATAAAACCTCCTCATCTTTTCAATTTCACAATTCCAATAACAGTAAGATATTCATATTCACCTCCAGTGAGTGTGCACTTTTTGAAGGAGGTGGGATTTTAAGTTTTAACAATAGTTGTGGAGTGGTAACTAACTTAAAATTATTTAACAAGTGCGATTATTTGTTGGCGATGTGGTGCTTTGATGTGGCGTTGGGCGGCGGTGGCTGGCGGTGGCGGGTTGTGCTGGGTGGTGGCGGGTGGCGTTGAGGGTGGCGGAGGAGCGGAAACGAAAAAAAAGCAGACAAGAAACGGTTTGAGGTTTAGCAACCATATTTTCAAATTATGTAGCGGGTTATATGAAGCTTTAAATATTGCTTCAGTTTTTTCTTGAACAAATAAGGAGATGAAAGGTTCTTGATCGAAGAGGGTAGCTCGTTGTAAGATTTACTACCGAGATAGCTAAATCTCTGGGCTATTGGGCCGGGCTAGACGAATGTTGCCATGATATCTGGATGATCTTGCCGAAGTATTCCGGATTATTTGCACGTTATGGTGTGTGTTGGCGTTAGTGATAATATTATGCATGTGAATTAAAGTTTGCAGCATTTGAAGTCCGCGAATTGGAAGCAATGAACTGTTCTGATCGTTGTACAACTGATGTGTTGGGAACAAATGGGGTTTCTTGTAGATGACTTTTAAACAACGATTTTGTAACACCTGGAGCTCACGTAGTCTAGATGCACTAGTTTTTCCCCAAATGCAAACTAGGTACTGAAGTCTTGAATGTACCATTGAATAATACAGTTGTAGCATCCATCTCAATGGAATGAATGAAGATAGCCTTCGGAACGTTCCACCCAATGCTGCAAGTTTGTTCTTCAGATTGTCGATGTGCTTCTCCCAACTCATAACGCTATCCAAGGTGAGGCCCAAGTATTGGAAGCTGTCCACGTTACGAATTTCGACCGTACCGATTCGAACTGTAGGTAATTCTTGAGGTATTCGTCTAGTCGAGTGGAATATCATGTAGGTAGTTTTTTGTAGATTTAACGAAAGGACGTTCGGTGTGAAATAATCTTGTAGACACTGCAGATCTGTTTGAATTTGCCGCGCTATATTAGCGGCTTCTGTGGCACTATACAGAAGTACCGTATCATCAGCAAAGAACTGCATTCTTCCATGTAGTTTAAGGCGTGATAGGTCATTGATAAATACAAGGAACAATAGTGGCCCAAGATTACTACCTTGTGGGACACCAATCGATATATTGCGTAAGCAGCTTCTTTTACCGTTGACGGTAACAAATTGTTGTCGATTACCCAGATAATTTCCAACAACAGCAGCGCTTTTCCTCGTATGCCGTAACATTCGAGCTTACGAAGCAGAAGAACATGGTTTATAGTGTTGAATGCCTTTTTTAGGTCCAGGAATAATGCTCCAGAGAACTTACGCTTATCAAGAGAACTGTATATTTCGTCTACCATTTCACACGTGGCGGTTAAAGTACTACAGCCTGTTCTGAAGCCATATTGTCTTTCGTATATAAGGTTATTCCCAAAAAGAAAGTCTGAAAGCCTTGACGCGAGCATTTGCTCCAGCAACTTGCTCATGATTGACAGCACTGATATGGGACGATAGTTGTTGGTATTCGCAGAATCTCCAGACTTGTAGATCGGCACCACACGAGCAATTTTCCGGAAATTCCCCTGTTTCTATAATCTCATTGAATACTTCCGTCAAAATCTTGGCAAAAGAAATGTGGTGGGTTCTTATAGTTTCAGCAGATATGTTGTCAGGTCCCGGAGACTTGTTGGAATCGAGTTTTTTTAATGAGTAGAATTACTTCTGATACTGTAGCTTGTCGAAGATGAATGGAGGATGACTGCATTGGTAAGGTCCGGAATTTCCAGATATTTTTATCGCTGTCTATATCATTAGCTAGATCCTCTCCAACTCGACAGAAAAAATCATTAAAAGTTTTGCTTACTTGGAAGCCATCGGTTACGTCTTTGCCATCGATCCTCAATAATACAACGCGATTAACATTGGTCTTGCGTCCTAGCATTTCATGCATGATTTGCCATGATTTTTTATTAGACGAGTGCAAGAGTAATCGATGATAGATGTCACGTTTACATCGTTCCTTAATTTGTTGAAGCCTTTTCGATGCGTGCTTAAGAAGGTCTTGCAGGTGTTGGTCGTTTGGGTGGCGTCTACTTGATTTGAGTATATTATCCTTAATCCTCATCATTTTCCATGCATCAAAGGTCATCCAAGGGCATTGTTGCTTAATTTTGACCTGAATGATTACTTCCTTTGTTGCTGACGCTTGAATTTCGTGGAATTTTTCGATCACCGTTAAGAATTTCTCATTGGCAGACAAATTCATGGGAATATCCATCAGCGCAGAAGAAAGCCTTTCGTTCAGTTGAGTGTGGTTGATTTTTCGTTTCGTCAGCGTTTGCATCCCTTTCATGGAAGAAGATGTTAGGGTTGTTAGTATCGTCGAATGGTCGATGAATAAATTGTTTCGTTGATTATCGATCCCATCCGATCTACGCTGCACACCAAATGATCGAGAATATTTCCACTTGCTGCACGTGTCACTGATGTGTTGGTGACAGATGGGTTATACGATTGTAGAATCCTCCTGTACTCTCTGACAGCGTTGTTCTGTGACAGATTCACGGGAACGTTAGTATCTCCTATCAAGAACACGTTTTTCTGATTAGAAATGCTACTGAGTTTAGACTCCATTTTGATTTGAAAATCGGTGTAACTGAAATTTGGTGGACGATATACGCAGATGATATTGAATCGATTACTTGCTGATGCAATTTCTGCATGAATGCAATGGAATCCATCATCATGCTCATTAGTGATCACATTTACTACAAAATCTTCTCTAACGTACAACGCTAGACCTCCATGGGACTCCTGTCTACATGAAAAAATGCTTTTGTATCCATGCACCCCAAACAGTTCAGTACAACCCTCTTTCAACCATGTTTCGCCTAGCGCAATGACATCAATTCTATCCTGATATTTGTCCAAAAACTGCTTCACCAGATCAAACTTGGGCATTGAATTCATTCCTAGTATATTCCATTGAAAAATTCGGAGAGAGACGTTATTTTTTATTAATTCAGCTTTATTGTTTATACAATCTTCTACAATATCATAATAATGATTAATCGAATTTTAAATTGAGTTTATCTTGATTCAAATAAATAATAAAACAACAAATTTATCGCTTTGCCGGTGGTCCTTTCGGCGACACAAATAATCCTCGTGCGCGTTTGGACGTACTGCATTCCAGAGCTCTGATATCCATTCGATTTCTAATGTATTCCACCTTCGATGTATCTGTTCGCTTCATAAAGATAACTCCGTCTCTTCCTGGCCAAACGTACTTCGCTTTCAGCTGCTCCTGCATTGCCCTAACTTCTCGCAGCATGGCCAGCCCGTACGATGTCATTTCGTCGCGAAGCGTAATCTTCCCAGTAAGAGCAGCAAAGCTACTTCCAAGACCTGATACCTTCATCTGATCGAAGATCTTCTACTTAGCAAAAAACTCCTCTTTTACGTTGCTATCCGCAAAACCAATCTGATTGGCGCATCATTTCCATCCATTTTCGAAGCCTTCAGTCTGTAGGCTTCGATGATCTTCTCATCCAATGGGTACCCCATGAGACGTGCAATTCCGTTGACTATGGCTGAAGCATTATCCTCTCTGGTAATAGGAACTCCCAGTACGATGACATTCCTCACCAACTCCGCTCGCTTGAAACGATCTACTTCGGCCTCAAGGGTAACGACTGCATCGCTCAGCTGACTATAATCTTCCCTAACACTGAACATTTCTCGCGATTTCTGTGCCATATCAAAAAAACATCAAAGGATCGCTAAATATGCCAGTACATTGTAGGTATATATTCCAGGAAGTTTTTGGATGAACTAGAAAACCTGCTGTACTCACTCAATTACCAAAACTTGGATCTGACAATACAAACGCTTCTTAAAAATGTAACAATCTTCTAGGGTCCAGTATTGTGAGACATTCTTCTACATAGAAATGATAAATTGATCTCCGTTAACTCATGTAGAATCAAATGCCCAAACTCCAAAGAGTTCTTGGAAGACCTTAACTTACACACATTCTAGCCTCGTTTTACGAACTGAGCTCCCTCGTTTTACGCACTGATTCAATTTACGCACCAACTCAATTTACGCACCCCCGATCTAGTTCGTAAATTGAGGTTATAGTGTACCTGCTTCGCTCATGTCCACAGTTGATCAGCAGAAGTTTTCTCATTTAATTTTGTATTGAAAAAGGCATCTAACTTCGAATATCTTGTGAGCTTGTGAGTAGGTGTTTTACTTACAATCCCCGCACATCCAATAGCAATAGTGTTCCCCAGGTCTGATCTAATCAGAGCTGCAGCAGCATACGGTATTCGCTTAAATCTTGCCAGTATTCTACCGAAATCTTGCAAACATTTGCTGAAATTTTCGTTAAAAATATGTAATGGAGGATTTGCCAATAAATGTATTCGGATTCACAAGGATATTTAGCCAGATATCCGATAAGTATTTATGCAGAAGAGTGTAGTAAATTGGCATTGAGAAAAGAAGTAGTCGAAAGACAAAGAGAGGCAAAAGTTGCCAAAGATAGAACGTAGAAGATAATAGAACGACAAAAAAAGAAAGGAAATAAAAATATAAAAAAATTAAGAAGAGGACTAAAAACTTAAAAAAGGAAAAAGGGACAAAACCAAAACTAAACGAAGGAAGGAAAGATGCAAACAGAGTCACGGTATGTCTGAACCAGCAGATTATAAAAATCAATGTACATCGGATTTCTTCTCGTTAGAGATTAGTATTTGGTTTGCGTTATCATTATCAGAAAGTTTTAAAATATTCTATCGGTGAAATTTTGATGTTTTCCACTTTTAAGCTATTTTTCATACACTAATCTATAGTAATCCCGTTTTGTGACCGAAATCTGCCCATACAAAATGTATGGAAAAAATTTCACCGATAGAATATTTTAAAACCTTCCGATTATGAAAATATGGACCGAATACTGATCTTTAGCGAGAAAAAATCCGATGAACATTCGATTTTTATATTCTGCTGGTTCAGACATAGCGTGGAGTCCAAAAGAAGCCAAATGAAACAACAATAGATAAAAATAAGTAGAATAGGGGCAAAAGGAAGCAATAATGGTCGAAAATAGAGAAAAAGGGGTAAAATGAAGCATACAAAGGAACAAAAAAGTGAACACAGGCTGAAGGAAGAAAAAAGAGGCAAAAAGATGAAAAAAATAGAAGAACAAAGAGGCCACAAAATCATAACAGAATCAGAAAACATGGACTTTATCCCAATAAAAACCGTGCAATTCCACGGAATTTTTTTTCGAACGGCATTTCACGCAATCATTCGAAATATCGCATACCTTCAACCGTTAGCATTCAGACGGTCACACACAGAAAACACGTCGAGGAAAGCTATCCGCAGCACCATGCCAGCAGCATTCAGCAAGTTCCGTACCTTCTGCCTCGGAATGTCGCTGCCAGTTGGCGAACAAATGCAGGGCCAAATCCTCAAAATTAATAACCCCATAAAAATAAATCCACATGGCGATAACCGGAGAGCTCTGGAGCTGCCTGGCTGGTAATCGAAGAAACTTGTGTTCCCTCCGAGCTTTGAATGGCCTCTCGACAGGAAATTCACCAGCGGACTGCGGTGGAGGCGATATGTAAGTGACTATTGATTAGACAATGATGGGTTTGGCGGATTTTCGAACATTTCAATTACATTCGACCTCCTAATGCGGGTTGAAAGCTATTTGGTGCCATCGCTGTTTGTAGCTGTGGGTTCGTGATTTACTGCAAATGGCTTTTTCATAATTTTGAAGTAAGTATTGGGGTCACATCTGTTTTACTATGCAGATGAATTATTCTTTAGGCGAGTGGTTAGAGTCTGCGGCTACAAAGCAAAGCCATGCTGGAGGTGTCCGAGTTCGATTCCTGGTCGGTCCAGTACCTTTTCTTAATGGAAATTTCCTTAACATCCCTGGGCATAGAGTATCATCGTACCTGACACGCGAATGCGAAAATGGCAACTTTGGTAAAGAAAGCTCTCAGTTAATAACTGTGGAAATGATTATTGAACACTAAGCTGAGAAGCAGGATTTGTCCCAGTGAGTAGTAATGCCAAGAAGAAGTAGAAGACAAAATACTAATACAGCCATTCCATGAAAAACCGATCTAGTGGGTCTCCGAATTCCGTGCAAATTTGCTATTTTGATCTATTTTTTTCTATTTTTTCTGAATAGTTGAAATTTTAAGCTTTCATTCCATACAAAAAGATTGGAAATCGGTTAAGCTGTTCAAAAGTTATAATTTTTTTTAAACATTACAAATCTAATGCACTGAGATCTACAGTGTGTGCCGATAAAAAATGATTGATTTTTTATTTTCAAAAAAGTATATCTCAAAAACTAAAAACTATACATCGCTGAAAATTTGACAGAATACGTAAAACTTTCTGAACTTTCAAGAAAAAATGAGAACAGCGATAGCCCCTTTGGTCCCGAGGCCTTCAAAACACGAAAAAACGGAAACTATTGAGTTTTTTCATGTAAAAAACACAATTTTTGTGAAATTTTATATTTTTCCTGAAAAGTCAAAATCTTTAGCCTTCATTTCGTCCAAAGAGATTGAAAATCGGTCAAACGGTTCAAAAGTTATAATTTTTTTTAAAATAAAAATTTTGCAAAATCGCGATTTTTCTGGTCACTCTATTTTGGAAATGGTCACCCTAATCAAAAAATCCAAAAATACGTGTATCCTTATTTCGGATAAGGAACGAAATAGCAAATTTTCACGGAATTCGGAGAGCCACTAGATCGGTTTTTCATGGAATGGCTGAATAACAATGCAATACATATTTCAGAATTCCCAAGACGAATAACTTTTTAGTTAAAACCAGATTATAAAAATAATAATAATACATATATTGATAGCTTTCATGAAGACACGAAGAAAGATGATATTTTATGAGAAAAATCCCGATCTGCCGGTTCAAACATTGCATATACCGTGCATTGGAACATTTACCTAAATTATCTTGGTTGTTCCATTCCGAATCGAGCTGCTCCACTGTTGGTAGCTCTGTAGACATGCCTCGCTTATACATATTCTGCTCTAATCCTGGCGCAATTTTCCGTTCAACTTGATTTTCGATTTCTGATCAAAATTCATATGCTGATTCGTATATGAACACTGATGCTGCCTCTTCCTGACTTGGATGGTAAACCAACAACGACGACGACGACGACTCAGCCATTTCTTAAGCCTTTCATATTTTGCCTTGTGATGCTGGTTGCGGCTGTTTTTCCCCAAATGGAAGGTAATCCTCTTCTTTCTTGGCTGCTTTCTGCCCAATTTATGCCGTGTGTACCGAAATACACTTCTGTTTCGACCTCACAAACCAAATGATATCAAACACACACAAGAACCCTCGACCTGCGCCACTTCCTGCTTCTCCTTTATTCCGCACTCATATATATTTGGTTGTGTATTTGCCTTTGCTGTTAAGATTATGCTACACAATTTCGGGAAAATTAGTGAGTGGAAAATTTCCCATCTACGGGCGTATCAGATGGAAACCTTATGCAGCATACAGGAGTGATTTGGATCAATTCTGGGCCCAATTATTGTTTTTCTACTCTCGAATGTTTTTGAAGTTAACTAAAGTAATAAAACAATACTTTTCAATTTTTTCTAATATTTTTTTTTTCTCAATTTTGAAATCATTGCCATGATTTTGCTCTAGTCACTCCTCTGTGCGCAGGGACCAACCAAGAAGGAACGATGATGATTGTGCTTTCGGTTTCGGATTCGGGTCTGGTGTTGGATTTTCTCGAGTAAAATTATGAAATTTGGAATTCAGATTGCTTTGCCAGCAACCATCATTGGAAAGGGATTAGACGAAATTACGCCACAACGCCAAGTCTTGAGCGAAAACTTTATGAATAAATAAGTTCGGGTGATTCGTTCGAAATCACCAGCCAAGCCACGGGTTCCACAAAATTTAAACCCGATCGGGTTCTCGGTAGCATTCCTCATCATGTCAATCCGAAGGCATCATGTAGTCCGCCACCGCATATATGCCATCAGGCAGGGATTCACCGAGCTAGCTAAGCATTAACATGGCACCGTGTGAAATTTCGCTAATTATTCATCGAAATGAGAACGATTAGTCTTCTTCCAACAGCCACACTCACTCGTCTTGGCTCGAGGCAAGACTCCCATACTCAATGTGTGGGTCGATGGAAATGCTCTGAACGTTCGTCAGGTCATGTCTAATCAAGAGCCACGGGACATTAGCGCTCCAATGTATGGACGTCGTGATTGGTGATGCACCAATCATTAATATTAACTCGCGCATCATTCGATAGGCAGCAGTAGCAGTACTATTACCAGAGATTGCCGTGCAGCTAATGAACAAGATGGATCTGAATTGTTAACAATTCGATACCAATAACGACCGTTGAAGAATGATAGAGTGGGCCTTCATAACAAAGAGGTTTGAATTTTATGGTAAAATATTTTGGATCACGAAAGCATGATCGAATATAACCACAATCCGAAGGTATGAATGTATTATGCACCAAATTTAAACTAAATGTCAACAAACTACAATTTTAGTTCTCCTGCTCCACAGTGGTCCAGACAAAAAAAAACCATGGCAAAAATTCAGAATTCACGATTCTTCGCTATTGTTAGCCATAAAAAGTGTATTGAAACATGATTTAGGATAGAGGAATCTATATTGGGCATAGTGATTTTTTTTATTCTCGTAACAAAATTTCTGTTTTTCATATATTTTGAGGCTCTTAACGTTTTCTAGTAACTAACGTTTAGGCCAACTTAGACTAGAGATTTTTCTTAAGTTGATTTCTTAGTTTTAATAGCTCGTTTGAGAGATATATCTCCGGGGAGCGATTTTTGCGGTATTGAGAAAATGTTATTTAATAATTTGAAGTACCTACACAAATAAATGTTAATTTAATAAGGTTAACGAAACTTTAATAGTTATTTAGGCAACAAGTTGCAAAATGATGATTTTTTCAGCACGAGTTGTACGACGGGCTCGCCGAGTTGGATAAATACAACGAGTGCTGAAAAAATCGAGTTTTGCAACGAGTTGCCTACAACATTTTTTGCTATTTCGAAAAATGCCATTTCAGCTGGATGAACTCTAAAAGCACAAACAAACATATAAGAGAACCCACATGGGCACACATCCATGCGTAGTATTAATTCGGTATTTTTCAATCACGTAGGCTGTGATACAGTAGTACCTACCCATGAATGTCACAAATTTTCACGCTCCCATCGAAATCAGGTAAGACAGCACAAACAGTTGCTGACTACAAATGTTGGACTATTCGATTCCAAATCGGCAGACAATTAATCGTTCCATAAAAAAATATAAAATTTCCATAAAAAATGCAAAATTTGCCAGTAAAGAAACAAGGGTAAAATCAACAGAAAAGTTAAAAATTTCCATAAATAAATAAAGAAGTGCATAGAAAAAACAAAATTTTCCATAAATAAAAAAATTTTGAGCAATAAATAGATTCAAAAGTGCAGTAGAATCGACAATAATCTCACTAAAAAATATCGAATTTTCCATTTAAAAACCTCAAAATGTCCCTATTTTCTTCACAAAAAGCAAGAAATAATTATAAATTTTCCACAAAAAAGCCAAAATTTGCAATAAATAAATAATAATTCGCCCACAATAAATCAAAAATTTCCATTCAAAAAATAAAAGATAGCAATAGCAGTAAATGCAAAGTTGGAATAAACAAACCCAACTGAGCAATTCAAAATGACAATCAATACATGAAAATGTTTTAGAAAATTCCAATATTTAAGTAAAATTTTCCATAAAAATAACGTAATTTTACAATAATGAGTAAAAATGTGTATAATGGATTTCATAAATTTTCAGTCAAACTGAAGCATTGTTTTCACAATTGGAGCTAGTTAGTCGTCGTACATACAGTATTGGACAAAACATTTGCAACTTTTTCGATTTTCCATACAAAATGACCAACTTTGATAAACTATATCTCAGTTATTTATGATCCGATTTGAATGAAATTTTTACAGAATATCAGACATAACTTGAACTTTAACATATATTTTTGAGTGATTTTTCCAATCACAAGTTGAAAAGCAGTAACCGTTATACTAAAGTGAATTTTTTGACGATTTTTCATAATTGACATAACTTAACATATTGAAGGAATAGCTTCATCGTATGTTGTAGATTTTGACGAGATGAATAAGTTTGCTGAAGACAGTTTTTGTGTAAGGCTATCAGATTTTGAGATAAAAAGTTTTGAATTTTTCGTCGAAAATTACACTTTAGTCAAATCGTTATTACTTATAAACTCGTGATTGGAAAAATTATTCAAAAATATATGTTAAAATTCAAGTTACATCTGATGTTCTGTAAAAGTTTCATTCGAATCGGTCCATAAATAACTGAGATCTAACTTACCAAAGTTGGTCATTTTGTATGGAAAATTGAAAAAGTTGCAAATGTTTTGTCCAATACTGTATGTAGATGTAGAAATTGCATTTTAGAGTTCGATAATTAATTACGTAAGAATTTAGGGGAGGGGAGAGCGTGGAGATTGGCCGGGTTTGAAAAAATATTTCTTGCCATATAGATAAAATCAATGTTTCATACAAAAAATCATACATGGAGGGGAGGCGAGGTTTCGAAAAATCACAAAAAAAGGTTTTTTAATACACCCCATCGTTGGGCGCTACAATTTTACTTATTTCGGCAAAGTTGAAATGAAACATGGAACATGGAATATCTAATCTTCCAATATTAGGAACACTTATGTCACTGCTTGGGTTATGTCCAACTACATTGATGGTAGAAGCTTTTGCTCTCATGCCCAACCAGCCAGGGAACTGGTGTTTACAAACTAAGCATCCCCACTCTCCCCTCCCCTAAATTCTTAGGTAATTAATTATCGAACTCTAAAATGCAATTACTACATCTACATACGACGACTAATTGGCTCCAATTGTGAAAACAATGCTTCAATTTGACTAAAAATTTATGAAATCCATTACATACATTATTACTCATTATTGGAAAATTACGTTATTTTTATGGAAAGTTTTACTTAAATATTGGAATTTTCTACAACATTTTCATGTATTGATTATCATTTTGAATTGCTCAGTTGGGTTTGTTTATTGCAACTTTGCATTTACTGCTATTGCTATCTTTTATTTTTTGAATGGAAATTTTTGATTTATTGTGGGCGAATTATTATTTATTTATTGCAAATTTTGGCTTTTTTTGTGGAAAATTTATAATTATTTCTTGCTTTTTGTGAAGAAAATAGGGACATTTTGAGGTTTTTAAATGGAAAATTCGACATTTTTTTAGTGAGATTATTGTCGATTCTACTGCACTTTTGAATCTATTTATTGCTCAACATTTTTTTATTTATGGAAAATTTTGTTTTTTCTATGCACTTCTTTATTTATTTATGGAAATTTTTAACTTTTCTGTTGATTTTACCCTTGTTTCTTTACTGGCAAATTTTGCATTTTTTATGGAAATTTTATATTTTTTTATGGGACGTTAATATTTTAGCCATTTCAAATCAGAATTACGTGGTCATTCATAGGGAGAGGGAGCGTCTGGCCAATGATCACGGTCCATACAAATTTTATAAATTTGTGTATGGACAAATGACCACGAGGGGGGAAGGGGTTGACCAGGAATCCCAAAAAACTGACCACGTGGTGAATGGACAGCCCCTGTCGGAATCAGATCGCACAACCGATCAGATGCAATTATGCTAATTCTGCGCGGCATGTGAGGCGAGACGAGTCGAATGAGGAACAATTGTCGACTCGCTCCCATTGGATTAGCTTTAGTCGCCTCACATCACCCGAGGTGAGAAGGACTCGTATCGACTCACATGCCGCGCAAATAAGCACAAATGGCATGAAGAGGCTGGGTTGTTCGGATGATGCCTACCAAAACAGTACTGAAAAGTGCTACTTTTCAGCACCGAAAAGAGTGCTGAAAAGTAGCACTTTTCAGCACTGTTTTTCTCAGTAGGAAAAGAAGGCCGTTATGTTGATCAACTTCTCAATGAAAAGTTGATTGATTTGCAACGGAATTGCAAAATATAAGTTTTTAATTTTTAAATCAAGATAAAAATGAGTGATCGATCAAGAATAGTTATTTATGCAACAAGTTGCTAAATGATGATCATTTCAGCGCAAGTCGTAAATTTATTTAACGAGGCTTGCCGAGTTGAATTAATACGACGAGTGCTGAAAAAAATCGAGTTTTGCAACTTGTTGCATACAGCATTTTTTACAATTATGAAAAATGGTATTATAGTTGAAGCATAAACATATTTCAAAAAAAACCACATGAGCTTCTATGCGTGGCCACAGCTCAGTTTTCCTCAATCATGCAGGTTGTGGAATGATCAATTGTTGACCAGGTAAGACGCTGCAGACAATTTTCCCACAATATTGAAATTATTATTTCTGCTGAATTGCCTGCACGAACCGCCGCATAAACCTGCCAGTTCGTTTGTGCGTGAACTAACAAACTCTACGCCCATAAGACGATTGCACTCTGACTCAGAATCCATCACAGTCAACAAGCACCAGACTCTTTATCGACTCAATTCGGATATTCAAACGGGTGTACAACTAGGACCTTATTGACCAAGTACTTTAGATATTCAGAGCAATTCGACAAATTACGTATACAGGTATCAATTTGACAGCTCCCAAAACAGTGCTGAAAGTGAGATTTTTCGATACCGTTCTTCTTCTTTTCCTTTCTGGCATTATTGGTCCCAACTGGGACAAAGCCTGCTTCTCAGATTAGTGTTCTTATGAGCACTTCCACAGTTATTATCTGAGAGCTTTCTTTGCCGATTGATAATTTTTGCATGTGTATATCGTGTGGCAGGTACGAAAATACTCTATGCCCTGGGAATCGAGAAAATTTCCTTTACGAAAAGATCCTCGACCAGCGGGATTCGAACCCACGACCCTCAGCATGGTCATGCTGAATAGCTGCGCATTTACCGCTACGGCTATCTGGGCCCTCTCGAAATTACTCCAAGAATTATTCCGGAGATTTCATCAGGGATTCTCAACGGATTGCTTCAGAGATTATACCAGGAATTCTTGTAAGAATTCCACCAGGAATTTGTCCTAGGATTCAACAAGAAATTATTTCACGAATTCTTGAAGGGATTCCTCAGGAGTTTTCTCCAGAAATTCTCCTAGAGATAGCTTTAGCAAAATCGCCACAGGAAGTGATTTAAGAATTTTCACAACTACACAACTATTTTAAAAAATCTTCCAGGGATTTACCTTGAAGTTTATCTAGAGTTCTGGCTCTAAAAAAATACCTTCGGGGATCTTTCCAAGAAATGCTCTAAAAATTCCATAATGAATTCCTTCAGGAATTTCATCAGAAATAATCGTAAGGATACTTTTAGGGACTCCTTCATTTTTTTTTTGCTAAAACTCCTTCCATGAAGAGAGAAATCCGTAGACAAATTCCTGGAGAAATTCACGGAAGGATGCCTGGAGCAATTCCGAGAATTTATACGAAAAATATTAAGAAATTCCTGTAGAATTTACGGAGGAATCCCTAAAGCAAACTTCTGGGAGTAGTCCTGGAGGAATCTCTGGTTAAACCTCTGGGAAAATCCCTGAGGAAATTCTTGCCGGAGTGTGTTGGAGGAATACCAGGGAAAAACTCTGGAGGAATTTCTGAAAAAATCCTAAGGACAACTTCTAGAGGAATCATAAAATGGATTTCCTGGAGTAATCCCTGAAGAAATCCCTGAAAAAATTGCTGGAAAAATCTCAGACGGATTACCTGGGTAAATTGCTGAAAAAATCCTTGGAGATATCGTTGGAGTGGAGAAAATTCCTGGAGTATCCTTGGCAAAATTTCTGGTATAATTACTGTAGAGATTTTGCTGGAGAAGTCTCTGTTCCTTTATAGATTCCTCCAGTAAAACTTTTACTAAGGTTATTCCACGATTTTTTCAAGGATTCCTTTGGGTTTCGTTTCAGAAACACTCCAGAATTTTTACGGAGATTTCTTCAGAGATTTTTCAAGTGATCTATGCTTGTATTCCTTCAGAGGTTTTTTCTAGAAAATCTACAAAGATTCTTGCAAAGATATCTTCAAGGCATTCTTCAGGAATTGTTCCAGGAGTTGACTAGGATTTTTTGAGGAACATAAGGAGATATCGCTTGAAGAATCTTTGGAAGAATCTCAGAAGGAGTAATAATTCCTGGAAAAGTTTCCTGATGAATTCTTTGGTTTGATGAAGATTTTGTT
This sequence comes from Aedes aegypti, assembly GCF_002204515.2. NCBI lineage: Eukaryota > Metazoa > Arthropoda > Insecta > Diptera > Culicidae > Aedes > Aedes aegypti. The sequence goes on from NC_035107.1 coordinate 75,001,785, forward strand.
GGATGTATCTAGGGGAAGGGGTGGTAAAATGAACACCTTAAGGAAATCATTTTGTTTCTGATAGGAAAACGAGGAATTTGTATAGTTCTTTCGCACAATATCAAAAATAGGGATGTAATCTATAGCAGCGACATGGAATCAAACTAAAATAGATTAATGTTCACATATTTTCATCGCTATCAAAAAGCGATGCAAATGTTCATTTTACCTGCACTATGTGGGTAAAATGAACAGCTGTGTGTGGTAAAATGAACACCATGCAAATAACGTGAGCAAAACAAATATTTCTGAAAATTTTCATTGCCCCACCGAAAATACATCCATCAAAGATAGTAACCCATTCAAAAAGAATTCTAAAGGTATCAGATTTGACATCATATCATAACGATATTCACCTCACTGAAAAACCTCAAGTCTTCCGAGCTAAAAGTTACGTCAGTTCTAATTTTCAAAGGTGATTTTCTAAAATCTTAGTTTTTGTTGATATTTTCACTTCAATTGACCTACGTATCAACTCGAACACTTAGATTTATGCTCTAAATCGTACGTGTGTGATAAAAAATCATCGAAATTTGTTTTTTCTCGGTAAAAGTCACGGTGTTCATTTTACCACCCCTGTTTTTTTTTTTTTTTTTTTTTTTTAATTTCTTTATTAGTATCATTCCAAACATTACATTCATTATTTCTTATATCTAGGTGTTCTGTGTTATTTGACAACACTATCATCCTAATTTGGTAAAACAAATTTAAGATTTTATTAACATTTTGTTAACAACATGTTACATTTCATTTGCCGTAGCAGTTCAGATTTTTTACAGGTGAGTTGATTTCACCTGCTTATAAGAGAAAAAAAAAACGTTTTTAATATACTTAACCTAACCTAACCTAAACATATAACGCATTAATCGTGGCAATAGAAGATTGTAACGATTTTTGCCTGAAATTATTGATTATTTTATTTGACATTTGTTCCAATGTTTCAACATTGGATATCCTATGTAACTCATTGGTACTATACCAGGGAGGAAGCCTCAGAATCATTTTCAAAATTTTATTTTGAATTCTCTGCAGAGCTTTCTTCCTGGTATTACAACAGCTAGTCCATATTGGTACAGCATACAACATGGCTGGCCTGAAAATTTGTTTGAATATCAAAAGCTTGTTCTTAAGACAAAGTTTTGATTTTCTATTAATAAGGGGATAGAGACATTTTACATATTTATTACATTTGGCTTGAATGCCCTCAATGTGATTTTTGAAAGTTAAATTTTTATCTAGCATGAGTCCTAGATACTTAACTTCATCTGACCAATTTATTGGAACCCCTCTCATCGTGACAACATGTCTACTTGAAGGTTTCAAATAAAGAGCTTTTGGTTTATGTGGGAATATTATTAGTTGAGTTTTGGAAGCATTAGGAGAAATCTTCCATTTTTGCAAGTATGAAGAAAAAATATCCAAACTTTTTTGCAATCGACTACAGATGACACGCAGGCTTCGTCCTTTGGCGGAGAGGCCTGTGTCATCCGCAAACAAAGATTTTTGACATCCCTGAGGTAACTCAGGTAAGTCAGATGTGAAAATATTGTATAATATTGGTCCCAAAATGCTGCCTTGGGGAACACCAGCTCTTACAGGAAGTCTTTCAGATCTGGAGTTCTGATAATTAACCTGAAGTGTACGATTTGACAGATAACTTTGAGTTATTCTAACAATGTATGTTGGAAAATTAAAATTTTTCAATTTTACAATCAAACCTTCATGCCAAACACTGTCGAATGCTTTTTCTATGTCTAGAAGAGCAAGACCAGTAGAGTAGCCTTCAGATTTGTTGGAACGAATCAAATTTGTTACACGTAAAAGTTGATGAGTGGTCGAATGTCCATGGCGGAATCCGAACTGTTCATTGGCAAAAATTGAATTTTCGTTGATGTGGGCCATCATTCTGTTCAAAATAACCTTTTCAAAAAGTTTACTGATGGAGGAAAGCAAACTGATTGGACGATAGCTAGAAGCTTCTGCAGGATTTTTGTCTGGTTTTAAAATTGGAACAACCTTAGCATTTTTCCATTTGTCAGGAAAATATGCTAATTGAAAACATTTGTTAAATATATCAATTAAAAATGATAAGCTACTTTCTGGAAGTTTCTTGATGAGGATGTAGAAAATTCCATCATCGCCAGGAGCTTTCATATTTTTGAATTTTTTAATAATAGTTCTCACTTCTTCCAAATCAGTCTCCCAGGCATTTTCGAAAACGTTCTCTTGATTGAGAATATTTTCGAACTCCTGAGTAACTTCATTTTCAATTGGACTAGTAAGTCCTAAATTAAAATTGTGCGCACTTTCAAACTGCATAGCAAGTTTTTGAGCTTTTTCGCAATTAGTTAGTAATAATTTGTTTTCCTCTTTCAATGCCGGTATTGGCTTCTGAGGTTTTTTCAAGATTTTAGATAATTTCCAAAAGGGCTTAGAGCCGGGGTCCAATTGAGAAATTTTATTTTCGAAATTTTTGTTTCTTAAATCTGCAAAACGTTTCTTGATTTCTTTCTGCAAATCCTGCCATATAATTTTCATAGCAGGATCACGAGTGCGTTGAAATTGCCTTCTCCTCACGTTTTTAAGACGGATCAAGAGTTTAAGATCATCGTCTATAATCACGGATTCAAATTTTACTTCACATTTTGGAATTGCAATGTTCCTGGCTTCAACAATGGAATTTGTTAAAGTTTCAAGAGCATTGTCAATATCAATTTCAGTTTCTAAAGAAATGTTAACATCAAGATTAGAGTCAACATACGTTTCATATGTATTCCAGTCGGCTCGTAAATAATTGAAAGTGGAGCTGATAGGATTGAGAATCGCTTCATGCGATATTTGAAATGTAACAGGGACATGATCAGAATCAAAATCAGCATGAGTAACTAATTGGCTACAAAGATGACTAGAGTCGGTTAAGACCAAGTCAATCGTAGATGGATTTCTAGAAGAGGAAAAACATGTAGGGCTGTCAGGGTATTGAATTGAGAAATATCCTGAAGAGCACTCATCAAATAAAATTCTGCCGTTGGAATTACTTTGAGAATTATTCCATGACCGATGTTTGGCATTAAAGTCACCAATGACAAAAAATTTTGACTTATTGCGAGTCAATTTTCGCAAGTCAGTTTGAAGCCAATTAACTTGCTGTCCAGAGCATTGAAAAGGCAAATAGGCAGCTATGAAAGTATATTTACCAAACTGTGTTTCAACAGAAACACCTAAAGTTTCAAAAACTTTAGTTTCAAATGACGAAAACAGTTGATGTTTTATACGCCTATGAATGATGATTGCAACTCCCCCACATGCCCCATCAAGTCGATCATTACGATAAACAAAAAAGTTAGGATCTTTTTTTAGTTTGGATCCAGGTTTTAAATAAGTTTCGGTAATAACTGCTATATGCACGTTATTAGCTGTAAGAAAATTAAACAGCTCGTCCTCTTTACCATTCAGAGAACGAGCATTCCAATTTAAAATATTTAAATTATTATTTGGATCCATTAGAAAAACGTAATCCAATAACAATTTGATTTGTAAATTTTACACCTACTTGGACTGCTTCAGTCATAGTGGTGGCTTTGAACATTGCATCAATCATTAGATTCAATTGTTCAGTTAGAAAATTAAAATCAGAGGCAGACATATCATCTGATGATTTCCCATTGGAATTTTCGGTAGACGAAGAAGCGGGGTAGGAGTTACCTGTGGCGGTAGGGTTTTTTCCATTTGATTTGAAACAAGTAGAATGGGTACTCATGGAACGAACAGGGGAAAAGTTCAAATTACCTGCTACGATATCGGCAAAGGATTTACCGTGGGTAGATACATTCGAAATTGAAAGATTCGAACGGCTACCCGACGGATTAAAATTTGTTTGTGAATGAGCATGATTATGATCTTCCTGGTGGGTATGATTCCTAATCAAGCGATCGTTAACTGAAAAATGAGCATTGTTCGATACTCTACCAGGCAAATTCCGGAAACGACCGTTATCGTAACGGATATTATCCTTCATCTGCTTGGCACGAGCCTCAACGACTCTTTTGCGTGAAATGCATTCCCAAAAGTTAGCTTTGTGAGGGCCTTTGCAATTGGCGCATTGAAATTTTCTGGTATCTTCTTTCACAGGACAGTCGTCCTTAGCGTGAGAAGAACCTCCGCAAATCATGCATTTAGCATCCATGCGACAATTTTTTGTACCATGACCCCACTTTTGGCACCGACGGCACTGAGTGGGGTTCTGGTAATTTCCTCCAGGTTTCTGGAAATGTTCCCACGTCACACGGACATCGAACATAAGTTTAGCTTTTTCTAAAGCTTTAATATTATTTAGTTCTTTTTTGTTAAAGTGAACTAAATAATATTCTTGAGAAAGCCCTTTCCGAACAATACCAGATTGGGTTCTCTTTTTCATAATGATTACTTGGACTGGGGAAAATCCAAGTAAATCATTTATTCCATTTTTGATCTCTTCAGGTGACTTATAGTCACTTGAGAGACCTTTCAAGACGACTTTGAACAAACGTTCAGTTTTGTCGTCATAAGTAAAAAATTTGTGCTTCTTCTCTTCAAGATATCTGAGAAGAAGTTCGCGATCTTTAAGAGTTTCCGGCAAAACGCGACAGTCTCCTTTCTTTGCGATTTGGAAGGAAACCTTGATTCCCCTAATGGAGTTCAAGATCTCCTGCCTAAATCCCCCAAATTCGGAACAACTGACCACGATAGGCGGCACTCTTTGCTTCCTCACTTGAATCAAAGAGCCTGGGCTAGAGGCTGCTTCGATTTGGTGTTCGGAAAATTTGTCTAGAGCATCGAACTGATTGCTCATTTCAATACAATTATTCATTTCACCCTTGGAAGAAACTTCGCATTCCGGGGAAGCGTCCTTTCTTCCATTCTTGCCACGTGTAGTGACAGTTTTAAAACCCACTTTTTTGGAAGGAAGTAGTGAATTCAGAGATTCACCCTTCCTTTTGTTAGTTGTTGATACCATGTTTAGTTAATAAACGAGAAAGACGTGACCTTCGAGAGGTTTTTTCCCTAGACGGTGTCCAAGAAGGATTACCACCGTTAGCTTTCGCCAACGGGTCCAACGAAAAATCGAAGGCACGGGTCCAAACAAGGATCGTAAAGGGATCAATAGTAGAAAAAATAGTACTGAAAAGTACTGTTTAAGTAGCACTGAAAAGTACCGTTTTTAATTTTAGCACTGAAAAGTACTGTTTGTGTAGCACTGAAAAGTACTGTTTTATTGCTTTAGGTAGTTTTTAAGAAAACTTCCAAGAGCAGAGAGAATTCGTGTACGCACAGCACGAAGGTACGATGCGCACTGATACCACCCCTGTTCATTTTACCACCACTTCCCCTATGGTAAAATCGCTGGAGGCATTTCGGCAGAAACTTCTGGCAAAATCGCTATAGCAATCCCTGTCGATGTATCAAAACTCATAAACAATCCTTAGAGGAAATCCAGGAGAAACTCCTGGCAAAATGCCTGAACGAGTTGCTGGAGGTATTTCTGCAGCCCTATTGGAACCGGTGTTTGTAAAACAAAAGTTTTTACTGGAGAGATCTAATGGTTTTTGGAAGGAATCGATAAAACATTCTATGAACACATATCCTGGAAGAAATTCTCAAAAACCATGAAGTTCAAGTTAAATTCATTGGAGGATTCTAAATTAATATCTGGAAGTAAAGATGAATTAGTTGAGGGAAATCGTTTGTGATGAAAAAAACTTTGATGACAGCAACAGCAGCAGTGACATTTTGACGAACAATGAATACACCACACATTGGTTGCTACGACCAGGCTACGACCAAGAGTCATGGAACCAAAGACGTGTTTCTTCGAACTGTGTAATAAGTGGACGAACAGTTTGAGCTTCCAGAACCTCGAACAGTTCTCGCAAACATTGAAGGATTTTTTTTTTTGAACGAACGTAGGCCGTGCAGTAGGCGTTGAAAAAGACCTGTGCATTACGTCAAATATGCATTTCCCGTATTCTCAACATTCACGATAGATTCTCACAAATAATATTCTACACAAACACGTCAGAACGATAGTGAAAGAATTTTTCAGGTCGGTATTGCCGTTTCAAAGCCAACACATGACATGCAAACAACATTTCATTTTTTATTTCATAGATAAATAGAAACAGTGTCCGTTCGATTTTGGTAACATGACTAAAAATTTCATGCTTAATTTTTCTAATACGTTTTTCACCGTTTTAATGAACACGAATCAAATTTATATTTGCACATGGTATTCCTCGAAAAGGTTCACAAAATAAGATTAACAGGAATGACTGATCCATGATCTTTTTTTGTATATACGTGGTCTAAAAAAACTTAGTTGTATTGAATAATGAATATGAAATTAAATGAGCCATAATATGTCTGTAGATAAATTTACATTTTTTTATAATTTTTATGGTGCCAAAAACGAACCGTTTCAAAATTGAATGGGCACTGTAGATAGATGAATATGGCTATTATGTTTTATTCAAGTTTATCTTCTTTTTATTCTTACCTTACTGCATTGGTTACTATCAGTTCGTCAAAATCTTACAGCTGCGGAAGTTCCTCTAGGAAATTTAAAAAAAAAAAATCTTCCACCTTCAATTTTTCATCGGAAAGGTTCGTCCTGATGGTTACATCCGAAAGTTCCTCAAGGTAGTAAGTTCCTTCAGGTAATTTATCCATGATATTCTTCCGAAAGTTCTTAAAGGAAGTTTCTTTGAGAAGTTGCTTCAGGAAATTAATTCGGAAAGTTCTTTTGCTAATTTCATTCGGGAAATTCCTTTGAAAAGTTCCTTTGGGAAGCTCATTCTGCTTTTTTTTCGGGATTTCCTTCGAAAGATGGAAAGTTCGATGGAACTTCCAAAGGAAATTTCAATGAAACTTCCTATGGATATTTTGATAGACCTTCCGAGGGAACATCCAAAGATATTTGCGAAGAAAACTCCGAAGGAACTCCCTAAAGAAATTCCAAAGGAGCTTGTGAATGAACTTCCGAAGCAAATTTCGAAGGAACTTCCGAAGAACCCAAGGAAATATAGTAGGAAATTCCGAAGAAAATTTCGAAAGACCCACCGAAGTTAATTCAAAAGGAACTTCAGAACAAAGCTCTGAAGGAAATTTCAGAGGAACCTTCGAAAAAAAATCTCACATTACCTTTAAGAGAAATTCCCTGAAGAAATTTGCGGATAATTTACCTGAAGAAACTTCCTGAAATTTTTGAAGAAACTCCATAGAGGAACTTGTGATGAATTTCATGGAGGAATTCCTGAAGGAATTATCGAAAGAGTTCTAGGGGATTTCTTGGCAAAATTTCTTAATGAATTCTTGAAGCAGTTTGTTGAGAAATTCCCTTAAAAATTGCTTGAGTGTTTCTCAGGAAGAATTTCTAGCGGGATTCCATGAGAAAATACTGGACCAATTTTAGGATAAACTAGCTGGGTATATTGCTGTGGAAATTCTTGGAGGATCTCCTGGAGAAAATTCCTTGAGAAATTCCTGGGCGCACTTCTAAAGAATTTCCTGGCAAAACTATTAAAGAATTCATTAATAAATACGCGGTATAATTTCTGAAGAAGATCATAGAAGCAATTCTGTAGGACTTTTCCGAAGGTTTCCTGGGGGAATTAGCATAAGATTTGGGGAGGAATTCCTGAAAACCTTTGAGGAATTCCTGAAATTATCAGTGGAAGGACCATAGGAATCCCTGGAGAAACTTTCAAAAAAAAAATCTAAACAACTTCTAGAAATTTTTCTGCATTAATTTTTCGGTCAATCTCCAGAGGAACTTTCTATGGAAATCTAGGATCAATTCCAAGGACCTGAGTACCGTTTTGATTCATATTACGGACACTTAAGGCCTCAGTGAAGTATAACTCAGCTTAGACCATACAAAATAAATCATTCTGTATGATTTTTTAGCGTTATCGAGCGTCTCAAGCCCTTAACTTTCGGATGGTGGGTAAAGAATACGCGTCCGCAACTTGAATAATTTTAAATAAATCAAAACGTGTGGCCTTTTCATGATTCTTATTCCGGACGCTCCCTCACTTTTGCCTCATATTCCGGACGCTTTGATTCGAATTACGGACAGCTCATGATAATCATTAATGGAACAGTCAAATCATCAATTGAAATCGTTCAACCACTTAAGAGACTTCTAAGGTAGTTGGGCATTATAAATTTGCAATGATATTTATGGAAAAAACCTAATAAAACGAGCCTCGAAAATGAGAACTATTGGACGGCGAAAATTGAAACATTTCGTGTGAAATGTTTCCCATACAAACGAGAGTGTCCGGAATATGAAGCTGTCCGTAATATGAATCAAAACGGTAAATTGCAGGAGAATTTGCTGAGAAACTATCTGAGATGTTTATGTTGCATTCTCCACAGGAATTTTCGAAAAGATTTGTGGAATATTTTTTTAAAAATCTTTCAGAAATACCAATGTATTCCAGAAATTAAAAAAAAACTTGGAATATCTGGATGAAGACATTCAGGAATATTTTTAGATCCTCTCCAACCTTTCCGGGCCGAAAGTTTCTCTAGGAGGTACTCAAAGAGTTCCTCCGAACATTCCTCCAGATGTTTTCTCCTGAAACTACACCAGCGTTTTTTACGAAGATTCCTGGTGAAATTTCACCCGGGATTCATTTAGCAATTTATCTGGGAATTTCCCCAGAAATTCTTCTTGATTTTTTTTGGTGTGGTGTGGTATCATCTTAATCGGCGCAATTACTTCACCTCAGGGTAATGGAAACCTAACCGCCACCTCCTAAATTCCCAGGATTTTCCTTCTACGATTTTTCTAGAAATTTCTTTGCATGTTACTCTGAAGATTGCTCCACAAATTTCACCCTAAATTTTTCCAAAAATCCCTCATGAGATTGCTATAGAGATCATCTTCAGGAATTAAAAAAAATCCTGTAGAAATTTCCTAAGAAGCTCCTAGAGGAATTCCAGGAGGAATCATGGGAAAATTTCTGGAGTATGTCTCTTAGCCATTCCTAAAAACCCTTGAGGTATCATTGGGGAATTTTGACAGATTTTTTCCAGCAATTCAGTTGAGTATAAATCCCTGGTGATTATCTTCAGTTATTCCCAGAAGTCAGGGCTAGTAGTAGGTTTGTTAAAGATTTGGTCTCAATTTAAATGCATGTCTCTAGAAAGGCTTTATTTTTTAATGGAAGGCGTCTTAAGTCTCTTTTTAAACCAAAATAGTTCCTAAAGCAATTTTTTATTCAGCTTGCAGTGAATTCTGTTGCAAAATTCTATAGGCTCCAGAAAAACTTTAGATGCTATTACGCGACTATTCATCTGGTTTTCCAAGAATTCCTTCTCAAATTCCTTGAGAAAAAGCTTAATAATTATCCCAGTAATTGTAACAGAGATGTTATTTGGAACATTTTTAGGGAATCCCATAAGGATCTGTGTATAATTTCTTCTAGAGATTTCGTGACCAACTCACTCAGAAATTCTTCCAGCGATTTTTCGAAGGATGCCCAGAGGTATTTCCCCACAATTTGCTTTGGAAAATACTTTATCATCTCAACGCTACTAGATATTTTTCCACTAATCCTTTGACCGAATTCTCTAGATGTTACTCTAGAAGATATTCCAAAGACAAAGATATTCTAAAATCCACGGAGATTTATTCCAGCTTTTAAAGAAAAATGTTCAGATTTTTTTTCAAGAAATCGTAAAAAAAATCATATATGAATATATTCGTCTTATACACCTTTCCATGCACGGTTATTTCCAAGGATTTCTCTAAAAATCCCTGAGATTTTTTTTTCGAGAAAATCTATTAGGAACTTTTCTAAAAAATCCTAAATATATTATATTTGTGACCATTAACTTCCTCTTAATTTTTTTCTATGAATTTCTTTATTATTTCATCCAAGAAACTGCTCCAAAAATTTCTCAATAAACTTCAAATATATATTTAAGACTCCACACTAGTTAAAACTACAGCATATTTTTCTGGAAACTTTCCGATCATTTCTATACAAATTTATTTAATTCATCCGATGAACGTCTAGAAGCACTTTTACAATACTCTCTAAAAGAACTCCTACAGGAACTATCGCAGAAACTCCTAAACTGCTACTGGAACTTCCGGAGAAACTGCCGGAGGAACCCTTACAGAATCTTCCGGAAGAACTCCTATAGGACCTTCCGCAGGTACTCCTACACAGGCTTCTTCCTTGCTCTTGACTTATCCTCCTTCTCTCCCTTTTAATGATCAACTACAAAAGAGAAGCGATTTTACCCACACACAAACTGAGCGTACGAGCTCTGCGGGATGAAGAGTTCACACGTTTGTGTTTTGTTATTTTCATTCCCACAGTGGTGAAGAGCTTGTTTTGACAACCTCAGTGCTTAAAAGAGAAGGAGATTATTTTCTCCCTTTCTCAGTTAGGGGGAGAGCATGTTTTCCCATTTCTCAGTTCGGGGAAGAGCATTTCCAGACAGCTCTTCGTTGTCTCTTTGTAGCTCTTTGCCCAAAAGGGCAAAGAGGACAGCGAAATCATGCTCTTGTGTTGACGGATAAACCAACCTCAGTTCATCCCAAAAGCAATGATGATGTGTTTGCAGAGCCTCGCAGTAAGCTAGAGCTGTCAAATGGAAGATGTGCGTTTGGATAGAGCCAACGTTCCTCTCCACTCTCTCAGCCACGGATTATTCAACCAACAGCGAATGCTGGTTCATAATTGTTGTGAGCGTACGAGGTCGCTTCATCTATCAGATCAAGATGAGCAGAATAAAGCCTGCTCCTACAGAAATCTCCGGAGGAACTTCTACAGGAACTTTTGGAGGAACTCCTACATAATTGAGACACTACTACACAAACTTCCGGAGAAAAATCCTAGAGAAACTTCCGGAAAAATAATCAAGTTGACCTAATTGAGGAACTAAATATAAAAACATAGAAAAAATTGTGAAAGAACTTCTAGAAATACTTCCGGAAGAACTTGTAGAACCGTTTTGAGCCGTTTTAATTCGTTTTTAAGCCGTTTCAAGCCGTTGTGAGCCGTTTTGAGACGTTTTTAAGCCATTTTAAGCTGTTTTAAGCCGTTTTAAGCAGAGATGCATTTTTAACGCTCATGTTCTGCAAGCATTCACAAATGTTCCTTTGATTCACTTTTTGAACAAACACAAGAATCACTAGACGATCGCAAATTCGTGTTCCCCATTTTTTTTGACAAGCTCGCATTTACGTGCTTTGACCTTACAGTCCCACGACTCCACTATACAATCTATCTTTTTTTCAAACCATTTTTAGTAGTCAAAAGCCGTTTTTAAGCCGTTTTAAGCCGTTTCAAGATTTTTTGAGCCGTTTTAAGCCGTTCGAAGCCGTTTAAGCTCTATTTAGCCATTTTCAGCCGTTATAAACCGTTTTGATCTGTCTTTAGCCGTTTTAAAGCCGTTTTGAAGCCGTTTTTAACCGTTTGAGTCGTTATTTGGCTGTTTTAATCCGTTTTTAAGCCGTTTCAAGCTATTTTGAGCCGTTTGTAGCCGTTTCAATTCGTTGTTAGCTGTCTTAAACCGTTTTAAGCCGTTCTAGGTTTTTTAAGCCATTTTTAAGCCGTTTTTAGCCGTTTTAAACCGTTTCTTGCCGTCTTAAGCCGTTTCCAGCTATTTTAAGCTGTTTAAGCAATTTTTAAGCCGTTTAGGCCGTTTTGAGCCGTGTAAATTTTATACAATTTTGAACCGTTTTAAGCCGTTTTGACCAGTTTAAAACCGTTTTAAGCCGTTTAAGCCGTTTTAAGCCGTTCTTAGCCGTTTAAGCCGATATTTGGCTGTTTTAAACCGTTATTTGGCCGTTTTAAGCCGTTCAAGGCCGTTTTGAGCTGTTTCAAGCCATTTTCAAGCCGTTTTTAGTAGTCTTAAGCCGTTTTAAGCTCTTTTAAGCCGTTTTCATCCGTGTTAAACCGTTTTTAGCCGTCTTAAGCCGTTTTTAAGCCGTTTCAAGCTATTTTTAGCCGTTTCAAGCCGTTTTAGGTCGTTTAAGGCCGTTTTTAGCCGTTTAAGTCGTTATTTGTCTGTTTTAATCCGTCATTTGGCCATTTTGAGCCGTTTTAGTCCGTTTTTAGCTCTTTTAAGCCGTTTCCAGCCGTTTTAAACCGTTTTTAGCCGTCTTAAGCCGTTTTGAGCCGTTTGAAAGGTGTTTTAAAAACCGTTTTAGGTCGTTTTGAGCTGTTTTAAGCCGTTTTAAGCTGTTTTAAACTGTTTTTAGCCGTTTTTGGCCGTTTTTAGCCGTTTTTAGCTGTTTTTAGCCGTGTTAAACCATTTTTAGCCATCTCCAGGGTTGCCATTATGCCAGATTTATCTGGCACTGCCAGATTTTTTATCGAGAAAAAGACAAAAAGACAAACTGGTCATTTTGCAAGACTATTTCAAATCCACCCAGACTTTACAGCAACAAGCAAAATATTTAAGAATATTCTAATAAAAATTAGTGCGGCGCCTAGTAAAACACATACAGCGGCGGAGAAAACAGGCAAAAAGAATATTTTGCAGAATTAGCATCAATTAATAAGTCTTGTATATTTGTTAACTTAGTGACTCATTACCATATAATGATGGATGAGCAATTTGTTTTTTTTCCTTAACGCTTTGGCTCATTAAAAAAATACGGTTAGTAGTCTAAAATTTGTCCAGATTAACTTTAGTACATCTAGTACAACAGGTTTTGTTCATGGAGCTGATATAATTTTTTTTATAACTGACGAAAGGTATGGTGAAAATTTCTCACGGGTTTTGGCAATTAAGTTCACAATAAACAGAATTCAAATCAACCATAAATTCACAATAAACAGAATTCAAATCAACCATAAATTCACAATAAACAGAATTCAAATCAACCATAAATGACTTACATGATAAATACCACAACTGAAATACTACAATGTTTTCCAATAAATATATTCGCATGCCTTTCAAAATGCCAAGTCTATGTTTTTAGTATTTTCTTCACTGGAATTCTGATTGAAGCGTATATAGACCAATTTTCATTGTTATATTATGCTTTTGTTACCGCCGAAATTTGGATCTAATAAATTGTAAATAGTAAAAAAATGAGTTTCGGCTCCGTAAAGCGTTAAAGGCAATTGAGCCTCAAATAAATGAACTAGTTAAAAAAGGAATTTGTATCAAGTAGCATTCCTACACAATGATGTCCGCCAGATTTTGCAAGACTTTTTATTTTGAATTCGCCAGACCTTTTCCAAAATATACTGGCATCCCTGGCCATCTCAAGCCTTTTCCAGCTATTTTAAGTCGTTTCAGCCATTTTTAAGCCGTTTTGAGCCGTGTTAATTTTATATAATTTTAAGCCGTTTTGACCAGTTTAAAGCCGTTTTAAGCCGTCTTAAGCCGTTTTCAGCCGTTTTTAGCCGTTTTAGTCGTTATTTGGCTGTTTTAATTCGTTTTAAAGCCGTTTCAAGCTGTCTTAAGCCGTTTTAAGCCGTTTTAGGTCGTTTTGAGACGTTATAAGACGTTTTAAGACGTTTTAAGCCGTTTTAAGCTGTTTTAAGCTGTTTAAGCCGTTTTATGCCGTTGTGAGCCGTTTTAAGCCGTTTTAAGCCGTTTTAAGGCCGTTTTGAGCTGTTTTAAGCCGTTTCAAGCGATTTTCAAGCCGTTTCAAGCTATTTTTAGCCGTTTTAAGCCGTATTAATCCGTTTTTAGCCATCTTAAGCCGTTTTTAAGCCGTTTCAAGCTATTTTGAGCCGTTCTAAGCCGTTTTTATCCGTTTTTAGCTGTCTTAAGCCGTTTTAAGCCGTTTTAGGTCGTTTTAAGCTCTTTTATGCCCTTTTCAGCCGTTTTAAACCGTTTCAACCGTCCTAAATCGTTTTTAAGCCGTTTCAAGCTATTTCGAGCCGTTTTAAGCCGTTTTAATTCGGTTTTAGCTGTCTTAAGCCGTTTTATACCATTTTAGGTCGTTTTGAGCCGTTGTAAGCCGTTTTAAACTATTTTATGCCATTTTAAGCCGTTTGTAGCCGTTTAAGGCCGTTTTAAGTCATTTTAAGACGTTTGAGGCCGTTTGAGCCATCTCAAGCCGTTCCCAGCTATTTTAAGCCGTTTAATCCATTTTTAAGCAGTTTTAGGCCGTTATGATCCGTTTTAATTTTATATAATATTAAACTTAAGCCTTTGAAGTCGTTTAAGGCCGTTTTAAGCCGTTTTGAGCAGTTTTAAGCTGTTTTAAGCCGTTTCAATCTATTTTAAGCCGTTTCAAGCCATTTTTAAGCCGTTTTAATCCATTTTAAACCGTTTCAAGTTATTTTATGTTGTTTTAAACCGATTTCAGCTGTTTTAAGCTTTTTTAAGCCATTTTTAAGCCATTTTCAAGCCATTTTTAAGCCGTTTTAAACAGTTTTTCTTTTATTAATAGGTATTGCACTATTTTGAATCAAATTAAACTTCCGCAAGGTGATCTCCGATTGTAGGAGCAATTTTCGATAAGCAATGGAGGAAAACAAAAAGTGCAAAAAATGCTCTAGTTGTGTTGATGGGCTTGTGGATATGTTTATACCGAGTGCTGGTCTATCCATGCGTCGATTTGGCAGAAGATGATTTGAACGTTCTCACTCGCTCACAGAATATCATCTGGATGTGAGATGAGAGATGGTATACGACTTGAGTTGGCTAATATTTCGCGAAATATAAAAACTACCGAATCGCGGTTATTGCACATATTTTTTTAAGAATTGATATAGTAACAGCAATATTTGAGATTTTGTCTCACCCCATGTTATGAGATTTAAAATTGCTTCCTAATATCTAATTCTAGTCTTGATACAATACCAATGATACCAGCTAAACATATCTTCTTTAATCAAATGCAACAAAGTATTCTTTGGAGAAATATTCCATCATTTAGTTAATACAGTTCACTTCAATTACTCACTGAACCTTGTTTTCCCAGTACACATTTCAGCACCATGAACCCCGAAGAATAAAATTAGGAAAAATGTGCACTGCTCCCATTTGAATAAATTTTCTATGAAATTTATTCCGATTGTTATTAGTTTCTCTCTATTATATTCGCTCGGACTGACAAAACAACGAACCAACCGACGACGAAGGTGCCGACGATATATAAATTCATAGCCAACAAACTAGAGAAACCTCCCTAACGCATATAGCGCTTTCACTATCTCTACCCGGGATCTGGTTCTTTTCCCTTGTCTTCTTCGTGGTATTACGTCCCCACTGAGACAGAGCCTGCTTCTCAGCTAAGTGTTCTTGCGAGCTTTCTTTGCCGATTGATCATTTTTCCAGCTATGAAGATACGTTATGCCCAGGGCACTCAAGGAAATTTCCATTACGAAAATATTCTGGACCGACTGGGAATCGTACCCAGACACCGTCAGCATGGCTTTGCTTTGAAGCCGCGGACTTTTCCTTTAGGTCAAGGAAGACCCCTGGAATCTGGTTGCTCTACTCAAATTTGTGGCAGATTCTTTCCGAAAGGGGCCAGCTTCCTTGTCAGCAAGCAGTCCGTTTTCGGTTCACGTCGGACTGCGAAAATTGGCCTCCGCCGATGGAACGGGAACTCTAGCGTGCATGCGTGGCTGAAGGAAACGTATTCTTTCTTCCTCGGCTATGGAGTGGAACTGAAACGTGTGGAGGATGTAGATTGTAACTACAGTGCAGATAGTGGAGCATATCGTACCAATTTGTGTCTCATAGAAAATTATACACTTGAATGGCGCTGCTTTTGATTCAGTTGGAGGAAGTAGTTTTTTTTGTCAGCTGGGAAAATTGCAATAGAGGAAAAACATTGCAGAACATTAGTTATTTCTTGAAGCAAAATAAAATTAATGAGATTGGATGAGTTGAAAATCAATGAACATTCAATGACCATCAATGATTTCAATAAAAAATTTGACAGAATGCCAATTTTTTTACAATAGACCATTTCCGTCAGATCTAACCCCCAGTTTTTGTATTTTTCTTCGAAAGACAATCATTTTTAATGAATATTAACGCTTTCAGATTTTGTTTATATGCACTCCCGATTTTCTTACAAATTTTTGAAAACATGGATACTCACCACATTTTGAAAAATAATTCGAGATGCGGCACAGTTTGTTCAACCCTATGGGTATCAGCGTGGTGATTTTGCAACAGTTTTTCGATTCCACCCCTGCATTGGGATGCTTGTTTACATTTGCAAACGTCAAATCAGGTGCGCGCTCAAACCAACCCGGGAGCATCATGACAGCTGCAGTACAACGTCAATGTACCGAAAAATTTTGGTCCGTGGTACTGTCAAACTCAATGAAATCATGGAGTGTTCTCAAAATAGGGCGTAAACTAGAATTATGCTTGATGGACATAAAAAAAAGTTTTACATTTTTTGTTTGGCATTTGTAACATCATTATAAACGAGTGATCACCAAATAGCGATTCTCTAAAAGGATTTGTACGGTCATCGGGAAGATTTTGTATGGCCCACGAGCGAGTTTTGAATAGTGGTGTGATGTGGTCCGCATGCTGTAAGTTGCTTATAGTAACCGTTCCTTTGTTTACGAAATTATTTTTTTGACCACTTGGCAATTCAAAGCAAGACAAATTTGTTAGGGATCGTTCAAATTTCCAATTTTATAAAAAGGGATCTAGTGATCTGGCGTTTGACTTGGGTCGCTTGATATGGACTTATCCACCGGTGCACTAAATTTACTCAGTCCAAGAATTTTTACACTTGACCGAAACACGTGGGAAGCATCTACGTGACCCGCTAAAACGTCAAAATTCTTTAACCGAGTGAATTCATCACACCGGTGGACAAGTCAATAGGCTAATATTTTCAAAGCTGAACGATCACTTCGACATCTGGTGGCTAGTAGGAGAACCGTCATAAAAGAGGTTGAGTTGAGACCGCACCGTGTGCAGCATAGGAAAGAGCAAACATATTACACTTTTTCTCGGAATAGTTATGTTGTAGACGATCAGAGAGCATTGAAAAACCTGATAAACTTTTTTTCCTTCGAAAATGTACAGATCCTACAGTGCTCATGTACGATTAGTGGGATAAAATTGGAAAATTGGTGTTTGGCTACATAGTAGAGTGGTTCAAAAAATCGTTTTTGCTCCACACCGCTCATTCGATTCTAGATCAAATTCTGAGTGTCCTCCCAAAATTTGAGCTCATTCGGATGAAAACTGAGACTGCACAAGCCCTTTAAAGTTTATATGGGAATTACTATGGGAAAAGCAAGCAATTCATTCAATCGGTCATAGTGTTTGCCCATGTGCTCTTGAGGATTAGTGCTACGTTGATACTGTGAGATACATTCATCAGCTACAACTTTGCCGAAGACCGTTTTCAAATCGGACGTCTCAGTAATTAGTTGTTTATTGATATCCAGTCACAAATTCTTCAACAGTGCTCATTTCACTTCTGAACAGGCAACATAGCTGCATCTGGCGCGAAAGATAGCACGCACAAATCATGGCTACTATGTTTTACTGCATATATCCAGTGATGCCTGCAGAATTGCCCAATTATTATAGCCAAAGTTTTACAACTCATACAAAAATCAATAACTAAATACTGGGGCGTCCGATTTAAAAATGGTCTTCGGCAAAGTTGTAGCTGATGAATGTATCTCACAGTATCAACGTAGCACTGATCCTCAAGAGCACATGGGCAAACACTATGACCGATTGAATGAATTGCTAGCTTTGCCCATAGTAATTCCCATATAAACTTTAAAGGGCTTGTGCAGTCTCAGTTTTCATCCAAACGAGCTCAAATTTTGGGGGGACACTCAGAATTTGATCTAGAATTGAATGAGCGGTGTGGAGCAAAAACGATTTTTTGAACCACTCTACTACATAGGTTATAACCTCCGGATTCTTTGTTTGTGGTTAAATTTGTTATGAAATCACGCGTATCGCAAAAATAAAGGGTCGAAATGATTATGCCAATGGAAAATAGTTTAATAATTAATTGATTATGAGCTAATTTTTTGGTAAAAAAAAATTGAATTTTGGACGTAAACAAACATTTTCAATGACAATTCTCTCCTTTTTCCCTAGCGACCTCTATGATGGTGGCGCATTAAATTTGCCTATTGACCGGAACAAAGCCAAACGTCAATATGTTGGATCCCTACCAGAAAGAAAGCTAACTTTTGGCGGCCATTACCGCTTTTCAAAAGCTGGATAGTTCAGCCAATGGACTTATCCACGGTCTACTTTTCTTGTTGATTTTTTCCGATCTAAATATGTTTACATAAAATGACATCCACGCCAACACGAATGTTCATCGGATGAACAATGCGTGGATGAATGTGCAACGAAATCATTTATTTTTCTGTATACATCGCCCGCTGTAAAGGTTTTCTTCACGCTGAAAGTTGCAGCGTGACGTCATCGTATATTAGTTCATAGGCTTATTTGATTGAAACTTAGACCTCTGGTGTTGAGTATGAGAAAAAGTGTTCTAATCCGCATAGAAAAAAAACTGCAAATAAAAAAATATCACTTTTCTACTTGATTCGATCTCCAATAAAAAGATAAGGACACCGTCTTCAGCCATTTAGCTGCACGGAATGTAACTTAACACTAGACAATGGATAAGGATGCTCCAGTGGCACAGTTGAGAAACATTTCTGACGAAAAGTTTCAATGGCTGAAGCGGGAATCGAACCCACACCCAATGACACGATGCGCTTAAATGCCTAACGACACTAACCGCACGGCCACGAGGCCCACAATATTTTATTTTATTTTATTTCACGGCCAGCGCTTTCTTTTGAGGGCATAAACGCGATCCACAAATCAGTTAGGCTGTATTGTAAGTAATTTCTTATAGATTACTCTTCCGCAAAACAAAGCACTAACTCGTCATTTAATCTTTTCATCGAACGAATTGGTACGCTCTTAAGTTCATTTGGTGCTTAAACTTGGTGATTTTATTAAATTTATTTCTATTGGCAGACGAAAATATCAGACTCGCCCTTATTTCATGTCATTCCATTCGTTGTTTCGCACCCGTCAACAACGAAACAAAATTCCGATCTGCCATAGTGAAAAATTGTGCCGGCAGCGGTGGATGGCCCCATTGTTTACGTTGAAAGTAGGTACGTGAAAATTGCGTTATCTGTCACTTCGCGGGGGGGTTGGCTCAAACTGACCGTGATCCCGGTCAGGGCGCCCCAAACAGGAGCGCCACGGAAACTACGCATACAAACGTTTTTAAACCAGGTTGGAATTGGCGCAACCCGTTCTGAATCACAGTTCCAACTCCTACCCGATTCAAGTCTTCCTTTAGGAAAATATATTTTCCTCCACAGATTCAAAATTCAAAACCACCCCCTAACAACAAATCTCTCATCCACCCAGCAGTTACGGTACCGCTAGTTCTATTAGAGGCTATTTTTTACTATTCATGCCGACAGATAGCCTTAATCTATCTGTTGGCTGCTGATCCGGAAGATTTCTGCCTTAAGGCAGCAACAGACGCGCAAGGAAATTTCGAGCGGCTGTTGCTGCCTCTAGGCGGGAATCTTCCGGCATATTCAATCCCTTCAATCCTTGTCGGTACGAAGCAGAGAAATCAGGCATCTGTCGACTACAATCCTTGCGTTACAGAACCGTGTAGTGTTCGCCGGGTGCGGTATAACCGGCCGAAGCGGTGAAGGTGGTTTCCGCAGTGATTACGGAGACTTCAGGAGCCGTGAAGGAAGGAGGGAGCGAAACCGCAACGGAGCCCATTATAATGAACGAAAACATAAACAAAAATCATCTGGTCATGCCAGCTGATCGTAAATTCACCAAAACGTGGTGGCAAAACCATAAGGTAAAAAGGGGTCTGCATTTTTTCGAGGTGAAACAAAATGTAGGGGACCGAGGGGTGCACTAACGTGCCGCAAGTTTTTCATTGTTTTCTTACAGTTAAAGGCTCCAAAACATATCGGTTCCTTAGGAAAGTTTGTTCAGTAAATTGACAGAAAGCATATAAGCCAATAAAAAATTTTCACGGAAATGGTCTATTGCCATCTTCGTGATTGCAAATTTTATAAAATCCATGATTTGCTCACATTGTTCATTTTTCTAAGAAACCATTAAACATACAATTCAATTCAAGTTGTATTTATAAACATGAAAATAAATTTGAATGGATGAAGTCTGGGAGGGAGGCACAGATACTACAGACGAAATATAGAACAACGTTTGTTTGAACTGCAAGATAACTCCAGCTTGCCAACAACAATCAAGGCAGGCTTGGGGAAAATCGCTAGTTTTCTTTTGTTGTGTACTTTCAATCTTTCCTGACAAACATGGAAAAAGGGCCATACTTTTCTATGCACTAAATATTCATTTTCATTGGAAAAAAATAAACGATGCGTTTTTCAATGCTTTATATTCAATCAGATTGAAAGGTGCGCACGTGACATTACTTGCATTATGTGCATAAATTGATTTTCATTCGATTTTTGTCACTTTTTATGAAATGCGAAAATGTGTTTCAACCAGTTACGCGCTTTTTCCATGTTAGTCCAATGTTTGAGATCTGGGCTCACAGTGACAGTTCGTGACAGCGGAATCCCGGCTCACTATGACGAACAGAAATTTTGTATTAGTTTCTCCCTCCCAGGATGAAGTTAGCTATTAGGTTGCATTATTGCAAGAATGTGAAATATGTCTTGAAATGGCTTGAATGGCTTAAAAGGGCTGAAAATGACTTCAAACGGCTAAAAATGACTCAAAATGGTTTAAAATAGCTTAGTATGGCTTAAAACGGCCTTAAAATTGTCAGCAAACTGCTAAAATTGTCCAAAACCAGCAATAAATGGCTTAAACTGGCTTAAAACGGCCTAAATGCTACCAAACACAGCTGGCCAAAAACGGCATTGAATGGCCAACAACGACTTAAAATGGCAAAGAGCAGCTTAAATAAGGCTTGAAATAGACAAAAATAGCTTGAAATGGTTAAAAATGGTCGGAAGGGGATTCCACTGGACAAAAATTGCCAATATGCTTTAAAATACCGAAAAATGGGCAAAAACCAGCCCTGTCGTCGTAAAATTTGAGCTTCTTAGTCGTCCCTTTTTGAGGGGGGCGTTGCTATAGCCCAGAGGGCGCTTCTATTCCCAGGCGTTAATGATGTCGGCTCATAAGAAATATCACAAATATTTTAATATATAGGGATCAACTGTGATGGAGGTTGTGTTGCTATGGGTTTTCGACTTTCAGTTTATATAGATCATAAACGGAAATCCAAAAAACCCTTGGCAACATTTTAATATATAAAAATTGCAAATATCACAAATACTTTAATATACATTCCTAACGAACGAAAACCAAAATGCATTTACACGTATTTAGTTTGTGTTCCATTTCTATTGAAATATGGAACGAAGAGATCAAGTACATGGACTTAAACATTATTTAGTTGAAAAGTTTGCTAATGTTTAAAGTGAATGTTATTTTGCCCTAGTAATGTAAAAGTATGTAAAATGTATGGAAAATAATGAAAATCGTAAATTGCTCGCAATTAGAAAACTGAATCAAAAAAGTAGTGATTAGAAATCATGTGTAAAGTGAAAACATAACTTTTTGTGTTTAGTTCATCTTCCGAGGTGCTTTCTTTGCTTCAGGATTTCGTTTTTACTACCATTGAAAAAGAGCCATCTATTGCCTTTTCAGTTTTGAATATCGCCCTATTGAATCTACCTTAACAATACCTACTGTATATGCTATGTGACTTTTTCCTAAAGTCAAACTATTACGATGTACCATTCAAATAGAAATCAAAATCCATGAAATAAACTTAGTCTTGTAGAACCTATCACTCAGTGTAAAAGGAATCATCTAGTGCCAATCTAAAAGCCACATAGAACCGTTTTTGTGTCTCTCAAATTGTTTGTGTTTCAGGGAATATATGAGAAGAAGATACGAGAAGAAATACATAGAATTTATCAAAAACAGAGCTTTTTTGCCAACTATCAAGCTACGGTCCAGCAATTTGAGTCAACCTAAATGCTTCTCCTCTAGTTTTATAAAATTTAGGCAAAATACGACGCAAACTGTAATTCATATTATATATGCCGATGGTAACCGCGTTTCAGCGATTATTACTCAACCATAACTCGAAACATTTTTAACGAAATATTATGCGTATTCTCAGTCATGTCAGACCAGAAAAAAATGTAGACTTGACTAGAATGCGAAGAAAAGTTTTAAAGTTAAACATACATAAATCAATACCTGAGATTCGATGTTTCGAATGTTTGATTATGTTTGTACGTAAAGTAATATATGAGGCATACTTAGAGAAAAATATAATATTTTTTCTTTAAAAAAAATGAATCAAATAATTAAGTCTACTAAGATTTTCTTGAGTTTTCCAAAACCAGAACATCTAGAAAATTTGAACTATTCTTTACATAAAGAAGAAGTGTTTGATTTCCAGCCAAATATATGGCTTAGATTACAAGTAAAAATCGCTGTTGAGGTAATAACAATATGGAAAAAGTCAACCATTTCTCTGGTTTTCAATATATTTCGCAATGGTTTTATCTTTTGCATCGAATTGCCGGACGCTTCGAAAGGCGGACTGCCCATAACTGCATAACAGTCACATTCGACATTTTTGACAAATTGGAGTTCATGCCATGGAGAGTCATTAAATGATAAATACTTTCAATCAACTTACTAAAATCTGTGAGATTGTTCTAGAAAATTGGAAAAAATACCAAGTTGTTTTGTCACATTGGCAATTGTAACCGCATAACAGTCACATTGAGATTATACATGAGCCTCATAATGTAGTAGCAACGAAATTTCTATCAGAATTATTTTCTGACTATTCACTCAATAAGCGATATGAGTTGTACAAAGTTCAGCCTCAAATAAGCTCTTTTGAATTCTTAATGATTTTTTGAAATTTTAGTTTCCTCCCATACTGCAGTAAAATGCAAACTTAGTATTCCATTTACTCAATGCCTACTTTTGTCGAATGTTACAAATATGCAGTTATGGGCAGCGGACACCTTGAACATTTTCTTATTTTTTGCCATGTTTAAGAAAGTGTAACTGTAATGTTAACACTCAGTTCGATTCTTTGCTTTTAAATGTTTATTGTGAATGTCAACGTATCGCAGTAGGCTTTAAAATCATAAAAACAAAAATAAAAATAAACTGCGCGTGAAATCGTCAGTTGATTTTCCGCCTGATAAACAATTTCCTAAGGTTGGTGCTCGGATATGTGCTCGAAGTTTTCATAGTCAACATACGTTTCTGTGTTGTTAAACGTGACTAACAGGAGAAAAAAGTGTCTTTTTGTTGCCAGCTAGTGAAATTTACCGGTATTTATATGAACATTTCTTTATTAATGGTTAAATTCAAGTATCCGGATTACGAAGCATGATTTCCAGCTGCTTCAAAAGCCGGACATCCGAAATTGTGATTTAAAATGTGCCTCTATTTTAATCATAATGATCAAAATGGACAATTGATGATTGTAAAAGTGATTTAGAGAACATTCGGTAAAAAAAAAACTAAATTGTTACCTTCCGTTTCGGAAAAATAATTTGAAAAGAATGTGTCTCGTTAAGTTCCAGATATCGCACGTCACTGAATCTCATGCGGCGATAGAAGAGAGTTGTGTGATTTGTCTTTGTTTTTCACATTAGTTTGGACTGTTTAATAGTCAATTCTGAAAGCTGGTGATATAACCTTAAATAAAGTGCTTAAAATTCAATTCGAATGAAATACTTACAAAATCTTTGAGTTTTTATTTAAATAAGAGTGTCCGGAATCCGAAGCAAATGTGTCCGGAATTTGAATCAGCTCGAAAGCGATGTCCGGATTTCAAAGCAAGACATACAATGGAACTTTTTTTATTTTACCGTGATGAATCAATACCCGGAAGCTTAAGCGGTGCAGCGTGATCTAATTCCAATATCAATATATTTGAATTAGATTTGATTAACACACTACCGTGTCACGAATCGTTTCGACTTTTATCTTGATTATAATTTCAAATATTCTAGTTAAAATAACGAATATAATATGGAAATAATGTTTTTTATTGCACATGTCTTGTTTTCAAATCCGGACATGTTAATCAAAAAACCGGACATTCTTGAATCAATCTCCGGACATCCGTGTTTGAACCAGCATAATTGAAATCAATTTAAGAAAATTCAATTTAAATGATGCTATTCTATCATATTTTCTGTTGTTAAATACAGGGAAGCACATAATAATGTTTTTAAAAATGAATAATTATTCTGTATTTCGGTTACTCATATCTTTTGGTTGTAGCCGCGAGCAAATAATCTGCAACAATCGTCATCATAAAGTCGACTTTTCCACTACAATTTAATTTCATACACGACCATCCACTTTTTTTTTGCATTTATTTCAAGAAATTCAAGTTTGAAGTTGCACTTCCTCTTAGGTGTCCGGATTTCGAAGCAAAACGGTAGTTTTACGATAGATATATTAGTGAAACTTGGAATTACCAAGTATCAATAACAGTTGGTTTTCAAACCTATTTCATCAAATTTAAAAACACAAAAATGCATACTTGATTATGAAATGTATCACTATCACATGAAAATTATTGGTCCAGAAAAAAACAAGGGTATTAACTGACTGTCATAAGAACATATAAGTTGAAGATTCTTTCATTTTCTAACTATACCATATTTCATCGAACCTCGAGAGTGGTCTTGGGCTTCTTAATGATCACGTGCTTTTATCTAAGGATTTCTCGAGATAATTTAACCAACATTTTCTTTAACAATACCGAATATTAGGGATCAAGCGCATACAGCCATTCGTGATCAAACGTCAACATCCCACCGCAAAATCGCTAGTGTTTGGAGGTGATTTTAAACTCCAAATTGCCAAATAACTTCCAAATCATCACCTCCAAGTTAGTTCTAATAACCTCCGTTATATGAAATATGGTGGCGCGTCGATCGTCGCAAGTTTATCGTTAAACAGTCAATAGTAATATCCATTAAATTAAGGGATCCCGTTTCACAACTCAGGGTAGTGAACGGACCAGTCATCTGAGAACTATTCTTGTACCTTCATGAACAGCATCACTTCTCGAAGAGACAAACCATTCGGAAAAATGGCATTCGAGGAAAAGGGTTATTCTAGAAACTGTCTGCGGAAAGGACATTCGAGAAAAAGTTGCACAATCGTTTGATAAATAGTAAAGACAAACTATAGATATTATAAACAACATATTAAACGGAAAGAACCAAACACTACTCTTCACTTGATATACATTAGTTAAGGTCACAAAGCAAACAAAATTTGATTGGTTTCCTACAGGGCGTTAAGTTGCAGCTTATCTACGTGAAACAAGGTATAATCACTTCAGGGCGTTGATACAGATTAAAAAAATTGATTGATTTTTAACGCCCCGTTACGATTCAATTCATAAATGTGGACTAAGGTTAAATTACTGCAGGATATTGACAGAGCTTGGAATTTTCAATTTATGTCATACAGGGCGTCATAGAATAAGTCAGTTACTCCAGTCAAATTACTGCAGGGCGTTGATACTGCTAAGAAATTTCAATTGATTTTCAACAGGGCGTAAATATGCTCCAGATCTCACAAAGATCAATATGGAATTCAGTCATATCACTTCAGACCGTTGATATAGCTTGATCGATTGATGTTATACAAAGCGTTAAGATGTTTTTGAACTACGTGAAAGAAGGCCAAATTACTCCAGGGCGTTGCTAAAGCTTGAAATTTTTAATTTATGTCCTACAGGGTGTTGAGATGTACTTGATCTACATAGTATGAGGTCAAAATACTCCAGGGCATTGATACAGCTTGGAATTTTCAATCGATACAGGGCATTGAGGTGCACCTGATATACGTAAGACAAGGTCAAATTAGTGGAGAGCGTTCCACATGATCTACGTAAGACATCAAGGTAAAAATACAAGGAAAATAGATATCGAACAGGGCGTTGATTTACATAAAGTTGATTTACATGACACGAGTCCAAATTACTTCAGGACGATGATACAGCATGGAATTTTCAATTGATGTCCTACAGGGCCTTAATATGCACCTAATCTAAGATCTACGTGACACAAGGTCAAATTACTCCAGGGCATCGATACAGATTGAAATTTTCAATCGATACAGGGCATTGAGGTGCACCTGATATACGTAAGACAAGGTCAAATTAGTGGAGAGCGTTTATACATTTTGACAATTGTCCCACAGGGCGTTAAAATGCAACTTATTTACATGGAACAAGGTCAAATCACTCCAGGGCGTTATTAAATCTTGGAATATTCGATTGATGTCCTACAGGGCTTAAAGATGCACTTGGTCTACGAAAAATGAGGTCAAATTTTCCCAGGGCACTGATAAAGCTTAAATTTTCAATGTATTTGAGATGTATTTGATCGGTCAAATTACTCCGTTGATAGAGCTTGGAGTTTCTATTGATGTCATACAGGGCGTCAAGATGCACTTGATTTACATGGGATGAAGTCAAATTATTCCAGGTCGTTTATGCAGCTTGATTTTTTTTAAATAATTTCCTACAGGGTCGCAAAATGCAGCTGATCTATATGAGACAAGTTTAAATTACTCTAGGGCGTCAATACAGATTGGATTTTCCAATCGATGCAGGGCATTGAGGTGCACCACATCTACGTTAGACAAGGTAAAATTAGTCAAGAGCATTTATACATCTTGACATCTTGACTGAGGGCGTTAAGATGCAACTGATTTACATGGCATGAGTCCAAATTACTCTAGGGCGTTGATAATGCTCGAATCATTCAAGTGATGTGGTGTGTAAAAATGCACTTGGTCTACATAAGGTGAGGTCAAGTTACTCCAAGGCGTTGAAAAAGCTTAAAATTTTAATTGATGTCATACAAGGCGTTAGGATGTAACGGCTCTATATGGGACAAATTACTCCAGGGCGTTGATACTAGAGTGTCCATTTCCCGGCCATTTTACTCGTCCCGGGATTCGGGACAAAAATCTATGCTTGTCCCGGGAAATCCCGGGATCCCGGGATTTATCAAATTTCTAATAAAACTAGCATTTTGGATGAATTGGAAGTACAAATTTAACAATACCAATTTTTTCAATGAAATAAACAGATAATGTAACTTTTCTAAATAATATGTCAATTATAGAAAATCACATTTCAGATAAGACTTTCTTATTCTGATGAAGTAACCTAACAAAAATCAAAACTTAGCTTGACTAATAACGGGTTTGCTACGATTTTTTTTTTTTCAAATTCTCTATAACACTTATGAATGGAAGTATGATAAAACCTTAAGTCATAATTTTAAAGAAATTTGCTTCAAACATTTAAAAAGTCATAAAAACTTTAGAACAAAATAAACGAATAAAGATCATTGAAGGTATTGTAGATCATGCAAAAAGTAAACGTTCAACGCTCCGTCATCGTAATCATCGTCATCATCGAAACTTCAAAAGCAGTTTTTTCTGTTCAAAACTAAAAAATATTCGATGAAATTGTGTTCACTGCGTTTCGGTTGGAGGAAAGCAGTCTTCAAAATTGCCTTTGCATTGCGTTGCTTTGATTCATAAAACAAGGAGAAAGAGAATGCACGATCCTTATTTTCCAATCAAACAAGGCTTTGATTTGCTCCAATCATTTCGCTGAAAATACTGCATCATTTATCTGAATCATTTGTGGCTCCTCGACTAAGCGGACTACGCTGCAGGAGGGTAACAAACATTGGTGGTAGGCCTAGCAACCAACAATGTTTTCTTTTCATTGCGAGTCTCAAAGTGCGTGTCAGTACCCAGTTAAGATATACAATTCCCCTGCTTCTCTAAATAGTGAACGATCTTGTGTAAATTCTCCTGAAGCTGTTGTTTAGTATCAATTGATTTGTCCAAGTGTCTTAAGATGTTAATATAATCTTTTTTATTACAGCCACAATCCGTTTCAAATGTATTTCTGGAAGAATGAATGTGATGTGTCATCAATATGAATTTTTACGACATTGGCGTTATGCTTGAAGAAAAGCACCAACTCTGTAAAGATGTTGGTTTTATGGATCGTTTGAAGTTTGCATGGGATTTATGGAACGGATCCTGATCTTTGACACGTCATTATTCATTACTTAACAATATGTTGTCTCATGTTTAATCAAAAATAAAACTGTTTGTATTGCCTGGAAAAGTTCTACCATATCAAAAACGCGCCTTTAATCTCATCTTATTTGCTTTGGTGTGGGGTCCAGTCTTATTAAATCAGAGGAAAACCAGCGATTCACTATTTTTCGACGTTTTGGCTTCTTGAATACTGTACGGGAATAGAACCAAACATCGATTCTTTAGCGAGAAATTTCAAATTTATTTTTTCAAAGCACAGCAAATAAAATTATTAACATGAGTATGAGCAAGGGCATTATTGACTGCCCGCAGTTGACCAAAGCAAATAAAATAATTAACAGTGGATATATTCTTACTCTAAATTAAACAAACAAATCACATTAATTGAATTAACAAAGCACCATTTTTGACATTTCAATTGCCTAATGTCAATAGGAAATATGTTAAGCTAATACTGCAGTGCCAGCAGAATACTGGCGACATAAATGGTGGACTCAACTAGCGAAAATATAACTAACATTTTACACCAAAATATGTTTTCGTAGATAGAGCTAATCTTGAAACGAATTCTATTAAATACTCAGATCAATAATAAGTTTACATTCATGGTAAGTATATTAGACTACAACACTTTTATTCATTTACTATACTGCCTTGAGACAAATTTCCCAACGGGAGAGCCAAGAAGTTCACAAAGCTCGCTGAAAACCACATTTTTGCACGGGGTTGTTTTTTATGCATACCGAGGTTTAGAGGATGCAGTTTGCGTTGAAATGATTCAAATCAATGATGTATTATTTTTGATCAAGTGAGCACAGGAGCAATTGAATTGAAAAAGCGCGAATCCCACGCGAAGCAATGATATTTTCAAAGCATGCTATTCAAAATATCTGTGCACCAATGATGATCTTTGAAGACTGGAGGAAAGAATACATTGAACACATTTTCTTATGAACATTCTTGATTTTGAACGAAAAAACTGCTTTTGAAAATTCCGAAAATCAATGACGGATCCTGCCTCCTTAATTACTGACTGTAGTTTCCTACCGTGAATCGCAAGTCAGTCCCATCTGAATTTTGGTCAAAATTTAGTTGATATCAGTTTTAATTATATCTGATCTTTCAGCTGCATTAACGAGAAATCACTTTTTGTTCAGTAAAATTAGGAAAAACCACCAAGTCTAAATCCCAACATTATGAATGTTTCATTGAGATCGAAACATGTTCCAATCTTCTGGATTTTTTCGAATATTTGTATGGCAAACGAGATTGAAAACTTCTCAGTCAATTTTCTCAGTGCCTACTTTTCGCAGATTGGACTTACAATTTGGGACAGTACTTTCAAATTTGTTATCTCAGCATAGGCTTTGCAACTAGAAAAATAAAAATATGTGTATGGCTTCGTGGCCGTGCGGTTAGCGGCGTCAGTCGTTTAGGCGTATTGTGCCACGAAGCGTGGGTTCGGTTCCCGCTCCAGTCGGTGGAAACTTTTCGTCAAACGGAAAATTCATCACTGGGCTACTGGGTGTTCCGTGTTGTCCGTTGCCTAATGTTCGTGAATGTTCAGTCTGTGCAGCCTTTGGCTGAAGACGGTGTAAATTGTCTTTTCTTACTTGGTAAATTGATCTTTTCATGAAAATAAGTACTCGTTTATGCTCTTTTTCAGTATGCTTTTCTACTTTATCAAATAAGGTTGATAGTGAGGAAAAATGTCATCGTTTTTCATTGAAATTTAGTAGTTTTCATCAAATTCTATGTACATTTCGGGAATCCCGGGATTCCCGGAATATCACAATTAAAATCCCGGGAAACGGGAAATCCCGAAATTTGTCAAATCCCGGGATTTTTTGTCCCGGGATGTCCCGGGATGGACACCCTAGTTGATACTGCTTGGAGTTTTCGATTTTGATATATGTGGAATAAGGTCAAATTATTCTAAGGCGTTGATAATGCCTGGAATTTCTATTCGATGTGGTGAAATTACTCTAGGGCGTTGATACAGCTCGTAAATTTCGATTGATTTTCTACAGGAAGGTGATATGCTCATGATATATATGAAATTCTATGCAAATAGGTTTAAATAGGGTGTCCATCCCGGGACATCCCGGGACAAAAAATCCCGGGATTTGACAAATTTCGGGATTTCCCGTTTCCCGGGATTTTAATTGTGATATTCCGGGAATCCCGGGATTCCCGAAATGTACATAGAATTTGATGAAAACTACTAAATTTCAATGAAAAACGATGACATTTTTCCTCACTATCAACCTTATTTGATAAAGTAGAAAAGCATACTGAAAAAGAGCATAAACGAGTACTTATTTTCATGAAAAGATCAATTTACCAAGTAAGAAAAGACAATTTACACCGTCTTCAGCCAAAGGCTGCACAGACTGAACATTCACGAACATTAGGCAACGGACAACACGGAACACCCAGTAGCCCAGTGATGAATTTTCCGTTTGACGAAAAGTTTCCACCGACTGGAGCGGGAACCGAACCCACGCTTCGTGGCACAATACGCCTAAACGACTGACGCCGCTAACCGCACGGCCACGAAGCCATACACATATTTTTATTTTTCTAGTTGCAAAGCCTATGCTGAGATAACAAATTTGAAAGTACTGTCCCAAATTGTAAGTCCAATCTGCGAAAAGTAGGCACTGAGAAAATTGACTGAGAAGTTTTCAATCTCGTTTGCCATACAAATATTCGAAAAAATCCAGAAGATTGGAACATGTTTCGATCTCAATGAAACATTCATAATGTTGGGATTTAGACTTGGTGGTTTTTCCTAATTTTACTGAACAAAAAGTGATTTCTCGTTAATGCAGCTGAAAGATCAGATATAATTAAAACTGATATCAACTAAATTTTGACCAAAATTCAGATGGGACTGACTTGCGATTCACGGTAGGAAACTACAGTCAGTAATTAAGGAGGCAGGATCCGTCATTGATTTTCGGAATTTTCAAAAGCAGTTTTTTCGTTCAAAATCAAGAATGTTCATAAGAAAATGTGTTCAATGTATTCTTTCCTCCAGTCTTCAAAGATCATCATTGGTGCACAGATATTTTGAATAGCATGCTTTGAAAATATCATTGCTTCGCGTGGGATTCGCGCTTTTTCAATTCAATTGCTCCTGTGCTCACTTGATCAAAAATAATACATCATTGATTTGAATCATTTCAACGCAAACTGCATCCTCTAAACCTCGGTATGCATAAAAAACAACCCCGTGCAAAAATGTGGTTTTCAGCGAGCTTTGTGAACTTCTTGGCTCTCCCGTTGGGAAATTTGTCTCAAGGCAGTATAGTAAATGAATAAAAGTGTTGTAGTCTAATATACTTACCATGAATGTAAACTTATTATTGATCTGAGTATTTAATAGAATTCGTTTCAAGATTAGCTCTATCTACGAAAACATATTTTGGTGTAAAATGTTAGTTATATTTTCGCTAGTTGAGTCCACCATTTATGTCGCCAGTATTCTGCTGGCACTGCAGTATTAGCTTAACATATTTCCTATTGACATTAGGCAATTGAAATGTCAAAAATGGTGCTTTGTTAATTCAATTAATGTGATTTGTTTGTTTAATTTAGAGTAAGAATATATCCACTGTTAATTATTTTATTTGCTTTGGTCAACTGCGGGCAGTCAATAATGCCCTTGCTCATACTCATGTTAATAATTTTATTTGCTGTGCTTTGAAAAAATAAATTTGAAATTTCTCGCTAAAGAATCGATGTTTGGTTCTATTCCCGTACAGTATTCAAGAAGCCAAAACGTCGAAAAATAGTGAATCGCTGGTTTTCCTCTGATTTAATAAGACTGGACCCCACACCAAAGCAAATAAGATGAGATTAAAGGCGCGTTTTTGATATGGTAGAACTTTTCCAGGCAATACAAACAGTTTTATTTTTGATTAAACATGAGACAACATATTGTTAAGTAATGAATAATGACGTGTCAAAGATCAGGATCCGTTCCATAAATCCCATGCAAACTTCAAACGATCCATAAAACCAACATCTTTACAGAGTTGGTGCTTTTCTTCAAGCATAACGCCAATGTCGTAAAAATTCATATTGATGACACATCACATTCATTCTTCCAGAAATACATTTGAAACGGATTGTGGCTGTAATAAAAAAGATTATATTAACATCTTAAGACACTTGGACAAATCAATTGATACTAAACAACAGCTTCAGGAGAATTTACACAAGATCGTTCACTATTTAGAGAAGCAGGGGAATTGTATATCTTAACTGGGTACTGACACGCACTTTGAGACTCGCAATGAAAAGAAAACATTGTTGGTTGCTAGGCCTACCACCAATGTTTGTTACCCTCCTGCAGCGTAGTCCGCTTAGTCGAGGAGCCACAAATGATTCAGATAAATGATGCAGTATTTTCAGCGAAATGATTGGAGCAAATCAAAGCCTTGTTTGATTGGAAAATAAGGATCGTGCATTCTCTTTCTCCTTGTTTTATGAATCAAAGCAACGCAATGCAAAGGCAATTTTGAAGACTGCTTTCCTCCAACCGAAACGCAGTGAACACAATTTCATCGAATATTTTTTAGTTTTGAACAGAAAAAACTGCTTTTGAAGTTTCGATGATGACGATGATTACGATGACGGAGCGTTGAACGTTTACTTTTTGCATGATCTACAATACCTTCAATGATCTTTATTCGTTTATTTTGTTCTAAAGTTTTTATGACTTTTTAAATGTTTGAAGCAAATTTCTTTAAAATTATGACTTAAGGTTTTATCATACTTCCATTCATAAGTGTTATAGAGAATTTGAAAAAAAAAAAATCGTAGCAAACCCGTTATTAGTCAAGCTAAGTTTTGATTTTTGTTAGGTTACTTCATCAGAATAAGAAAGTCTTATCTGAAATGTGATTTTCTATAATTGACATATTATTTAGAAAAGTTACATTATCTGTTTATTTCATTGAAAAAATTGGTATTGTTAAATTTGTACTTCCAATTCATCCAAAATGCTAGTTTTATTAGAAATTTGATAAATCCCGGGATCCCGGGATTTCCCGGGACAAGCATAGATTTTTGTCCCGAATCCCGGGACGAGTAAAATGGCCGGGAAATGGACACTCTAGGTTTAAATTACTCCAGGGCGTTGGTAGGTACAGGTTGAAAATTTCGATTGATATCTTATGGGGCGTTAAATTGTTGTTGATTTCATACATTATTTTTTATGTCTTCGGGTGAAAAATTCTAAAAAAATCTGAGAAAAGCTTCTTAGTCGTCGACTAAGCGCGACTAAGCAGGACGACAGGGCTGGCAAAAACGGCTTAAAACGACCATTAAATTGCCAAAAACGGCTTAAAATGGATGACAATGGCCGGAAATGTTTTGAAACGGCTAAAAATGACCAAAAATGGCTTAAAATTGCAGAAAATGACCAGAAAAGGCTAATCATGGCCCAAAACGGCTTAAAATGGCAAATAAACAAAAACAAAATAAAGGCTGAAATAGACAAAAATGGATTGAAATGGCATAAAATGGCCGGAAGTGGATTCCAATGACAGAATAAGGGCCAAATATGCTTTAAAATGGCTAAAAATTGCCAAAAATGGCGTAAAATTGCTTAAACTGTTCCAAGCCTTAAAATTGCCAAACACAGCATAAAATGACCAAAAATGGCTTAAAATAGCAAAAAGCAGCTTAAAGGCTTGAAATAGACAAAAATAGCTTGAAATGGCTAAAATGGTCTAATATAACGAAAAAATCACAAAAATTGCTTAAAACGGCCTTTAAATTGCCAAAAACGGCTTAAATAGGCTGACCATACGTTCCGTATTTAACGGGACAGTACCGTTTTCATCCCCTCGACGGCTGTCCCGTCGTTTAATGGAAAATGATTGAATTGTCCCGTATTTTAGGAAATGGAGATTTGGCACATAATTTTCAACACCAGTAAAAAAATAAAAATAACAACATAACAAACAGTTTTTAGAAATATTTCAAAGTGTATTGTCTTACTCATCTATTTTCCAAGCAATTATTAGTTTTCTTAAACAGAGTTAAAATTGATCCGTACATGCTTCTGCTTAACTTTTTGCGTTTCTTTACTCATATTTATGCCAAATTTTGGTGGATTTCCAAACTACGGATCTTCATAAGATAATTATTCATATAATACCTAAAATGAAAAAGAACAACTATGTGTTTACTTCTGATACGCAATTGATTGGATTAACTGTTTAAAAATTGGATATTTCAATAAAGTAATGAAATATTAGAAAAATTTACGTTTGAATTTGAAAATATGAAAAGTGTAACGATTTTTTCGGAAATCAAAGAATGAGCTTCAAGGTTCTTAAGTGATTTTTATTGAATCATACAGACATGTAGCTTGGGATTGCATAATCTGGTTCTGCTACTTATCCTCGAATGGCGGTTTCCCGAATGTCGTTCTCATAACGCCATTTTTCAGAATGCTAGTTCCCCGAAAACCCCGTTTGCCCGAATAGCTCAGTTCTCCGTAAAGTTCTAACACTCATAATTGTCATAACCTTTTGCATTTCAAGGTGATGAACAATTTTTTTTTGGCAATATGTATTTAGTCGAGATTGATCAAATATCTCCTTCTTTGGTAGCTTATCGATCTTTCTAATTCAACACTATTTCACTACCAGAAGCAAAGTTCTGACCATTAAATCGAGAGATTGATTTGAATGACATAAGAGATAAAAGATCTGAAGATAATATCAAAATTTTATTCCTGGAACTTCTGAGCCATAGCTAAATTTGATGTTTGAAGATCTGAGGAATAGCTCGCTGATGGTGAGATCTTATAAAAGCTAAATATGATATGCTAATAGTATTTCAGGAGTAAATTTTAGATATTATTTTCGGATCTTTCATCCCTTATATCTTTCAATTATTATTATTATTATTTATTAATGACACTTTACCAAACATATGGCATTCGTGTCAGTTATATCTTGCAAGTTAATATCACTTTTGTATGTCCATATCAAAATTTGCTATTATTTAGCTTTTTTCGCCTGATCGGGTAAAGACTATTGTTGCACTTTTTTGAGTTGCATTGCTTTACAAGGTAACGGGTCTTTCGGGGAAATGGCTTTAGAGAAACGGGCAATTTGGGGAACTGGAATTCGGGGAAAAGTAGCACAATCGCATAATCTATGTCTTATAAAATTGTCCCGTTTCTATCTGATTGGATTATGGTCAGCCTAGGCTTTAAATAACTAAAAATTACCAAAAATGGCTTGAAATGCAAATAAAACAACCTTAAAAGGCTCGCAATAGCCAAAAATACCAAATATGCTTTAAAATAACGAAAAATGGCCAAGAACTGGCTTAAAACAAAACAAAAAAAAACAATAAAAAGGCTTAAAATAGACAAAAAAAAACATGCTTGAAGTGGTTAAAAATGGCCGGAAGAGGATTCCACTGGACAAAAATTGCCAAATAATGCCAAAATAACGGAAAATGGACATTTTGTCCTGGCTGAAAACGGCTTTATAATGGCAAAAAACGACTTAATATGGCTGAAAATGGCCGAAAGTGATTTGAAATGGCTAAAAATGATCAAACATATTTTAAAATAGCTTATTATGGCCTATTACACTGCGTAACACGTTTTTGTCTCCAGCACCTAAATACCGCTATTCACTCAATTGAGGGTTGCTGAATCCATTGCCGTTTTCAGAAAAAAAACATAGCACGTCTAGTTTTTGAGATATTGGCTGTCGAAAATGCAAAAATTGACTATTTCAGCCAACTTGCATGCAAGTTTGCCAGCTTGTAAGGCAATTTATTTGCTTAATTTGCCACAGAATTCAAACTTTATGTGCATAACAAAACTTATTATGAAATTTTACAATACTTTCGATGCAGAAAAGTTATTTTTTCATAGTTTAGAGTA
This sequence comes from Aedes aegypti, assembly GCF_002204515.2. Lineage (NCBI taxonomy): Eukaryota > Metazoa > Arthropoda > Insecta > Diptera > Culicidae > Aedes > Aedes aegypti. The sequence goes on from NC_035107.1 coordinate 75,037,894, forward strand.
TTATTGTATTTTGCCATGTAAGAGAATTTCAATCAAATTATATCTGAAATGAAAGTTAAAGTTCTATTTTGCATGCTTGGTGGGTTAGATTACAAAAAAGTTTGATGAATTGTACTTTAAATTTCATGTAAACATAAAAAAATCAGTGTTTTATACATTTTTGGCGACCTGCAGCTAAAAATTGTGACGTGCTGGAACATTTCTGAGAATGCATCAGATTCAGCAACCCCAAATCTACCAGAGACACATAATTTGATCTTTGAGACGCGCAAAAATGTCATTTTTGTTACGCTGTGTTAACAAACTGCTAAAAATGGCCAAAAAACGGCTCGAACTGGCTTGAAACGGCCTTAAAATGGCCAAAAACGGCTTAAAATGTAAAAAAAAAAGCATAAAACGGCTGAAAATAGCCAAATGGCTTGAAAAGGTCTTGAAATTGCCAAAAATAGGCTTTAAAAATTGGTTAAACTGGTTTGTAACGGCCTTAAAATTGCCAAACACAGCTTAAAATGGCCGAAAACGGCTTAAAATGGCAAAGAGCAGCTTAAAAAGGCTTGAAATAGACAAAAATAGCTTGAAATGGCTAAAAATGGCCGGAAGGGGAATCCACTGGCCAAAAATTGTCAAATATGCTTTAATATAACGAAAAATAGACAAAAACGGCTTAAATGGCCAAAAACGGCTAAAAATGTCTTAATATGGCCGAAAGTGATATGAAATGGCTAAAAATGACCAAAAATTGCTTAGAATAGCTTAGTATGGCCTAAAACGGCATTAAAATTGTCAAAAAAACCGCTAAAAATGGCAACAAACGGCTGAAACTGGTTTATAACGGCTTAAAATTGCCAAAAACGGCTGAAAATGGCTGAAAATACTTGAAATGGCTAATAATGACCAAAAACGGCATTAAATGGAAAATGAAACAACTTGAAAAGGCTCAATATAGCCAAAAACGGCTTAATATGAAAAAAAAAGCATAAAACGGCTTGGAATATACAAAAATGACATGAAATGGCTAAAAATGGCCGGAAGATTGACAAAAAAAGGGTCAAATATGCTTTGAAATGGCTAAAAATTGCCAAAACCGGCATTAAATGCCTTAAACTGGCTTGAAACGGCCTTAAAATTTCCAAACACAGCTTAAAATGGCCAAGAACGGCTTAAGATGGCAAAAAGCAGCTTTAAAAAGGCTTGAAATAGACAAAAATAGCTTGAAATGGCTAAAAATGGTCGAAAGGGGATTCAACTGGCCAAAAATTGTCAAATATACTTTAATATAACGAAAAATTCACAATAACGGCTTAAAACGGCTTAAAATTGCTAAAAACGGCTTAAAATGGCCAAAAACGGTTGAAAATGGCTAAAAATGATCAAAAATGGCTTAAAATGGCAAATAACAAACCTTAACAGGCTCGAAATAGCCAAAAATACCAAATATGCTTTAAATTAACAAAAAATGGCCAAAAACTGACTTAAAAAAAACAACAAACAGGCTTGAAAAGACAAAAGATGCTTGAAATGACTAAAAATGGCCAGAAGAGGATTCCACTGGCCAAAAATTGCCAAATATGCTTAAAACTAACGGAAAATGGACAAAAACGGCTTAAAATGTAAAAAAAAGCATACAACGGCTGAAAATAGTCCAATGGCTTAACAATGTCTTGAAATTGCCAAAAATAGGCTTAAAAAATTGGTCAAACTGGCTTGGAACGGCCTAAACATTGCCAAAAATGGGATAGAGCAGCTTAAATAAGGCTTGAAATAGACAAAAATAGCTTGAAATGGCTAAAAATGTCTGGAAGGGGAATCCACTGGCCAAAAATTGCCAAATATGCTTAAATATAACAAAAAATTGACAAAAACGGCATTTAAATGGCCAAAAACGGCTAAAAATGGCTTAAAATGGTCGAAAGTGATTTGAAATGGCTAAAAATGACCAAAAATGGCTTGAAATAGCTTAGTATGGCCTGAAACGGCATTAAAATTGTCAAGAAACCGCTCAAAATGGCAACAAACGGCTGAAACTGGTTTATAACGGCTTAAAATTGCCAAAAACGGCTGAAAATGGCTGAAAATGCTTGAAATGGCTAATAATGGCCATGAACGACATTAAATGGAAAATAAAACAAGTTGAAAAGGCTCAAAATAGCCAAAAATGGCTAAATTCAAAAACGGCTTTATATGAAAAAAAGCATAAAAAAGCTTGGAATAGACAAAAATGACATGAAATGTCTAAAATGGCCGGAAGATTGACTAAAAAGGGCCAAATATGCTTTGAAACGGCCTTTAAACGGCCTTAAATTGCCAAAAACGGCTTAAAATGGTCAAAATGGTTTAAAATGGCTAAAAATGACCAAAAATGGCTTAAAATGGCAAATAAAACAACCTTAACAGGCTCACAATAGCCAAAAATACCAAATATGCTTTAAATCAACGAAAAATGGCCAAAACTGACTTAAAATAAAAAACAATAAGAAGGCTTGAAATAGACAAAAAAAATATGCTTAAAAATAACGGAAAATGGACAAAAACTACTTTAAATGGCTGAAAATGGCCGAAACTGATTTGAAATGGCTAAAAAAGATCACACATAATTTAAAATGGCTTATTATGGCCTATTATGTCAACAAACTGCTAAAAATGGCCAAAAACGGCTCGAACTGGCTTAAAACGGACTTAAAATTGCCAAAAACGGCTTAACATGTAAAAACAAATGCATAAAACGGCTGAAAATAGCCAAATCAGCTATATATGGCTTGAAACGGTCTTGAAATTGCCAAATATAGGCTTAAAATGGTAAAAAAACTGCTTATTTAAAGGCAAAATTGGTTTGAAATAGCAAAAAATTGCCGGAATGGGATTCCAATGGCAGAATAAGGGCCAAATATGCTTTGAAATGGCTAAAAATTGCCAAAAATGGCAAAAAAAATGCTTAAACTGGCTTGGAATGGCCTTCAAATGGCCAAACACAGCGTAAAATTACCAAAAATGGCTTAAAATAGCAAGCAAAAAGCAGCTTAAGGGCTTGAAATAGACAAAAATAGCTTGAAATGGCTGAAAATGGCCGGAAGGGGATTCCACTGGCCAAAAATTGCCAAATATAGTTTAATATAACGAAAAAGTGACAAAAACGGCTTAAAATGGCCAAAAACGGCTTAAAATGGCTAAAAATGAGCAAAAATGGCTTAAAATGGCAAATAAAACAACATGAAAAGGCTCGCAATAGCCAAATATACCAAATATGCTTTTAAATAACGAAAAATAGTCAAAAACTGGCCTAAAATAGAAAAAAAAAACAACAAAAAGGCTTGAAATAGACAAAAAATGCTTGAAATGGCTGAAAATAGCCGGAAGAGAATTCCACTGGCCAAAAATTGCGAAATATGCAATGGCCGAAAATGATTTGAAATTGCCTAAAATTGCCAAAAACGGCTCGAAATTCAGCCATTTTGACCAAAAATCACCTGATATTGGTAAAAATGGCCGAAAACGGCTCAACATGGCAAAAACATCCAAAATTATTTAAAATGGCTAAATACGAGTGCGAAAGGGTGTCTGTGTTCGGTAGAGGATGGATTGCCAACTGGTGAGCTCGTTTCGTGCTTATGATTAAACATTTATGTTGATGCAATGTTACTTTTTTGTATTTTTCAAACAAACTGTGTGTGGTTGGTCAAGACAAGTGTCGGCATGAACCCTTATTCTATTTTAAATACTGTTAATATATATACACCTTTATTGAAAATAACTTTTGAAAAGTTCGACATTATGAATGTCGGCGTACTACAAAGTAACGCTTTCTCGAAGATGTCATATACGACTTCTTTTATAAAATATTCATGACTATTTCACTAACCTACATCGAACTGCATTTAATTAAGAAGATTGAATAGCGTTTTAACTTTTTTTTCAAACCTTTATCATTATCGTTCTTGTATTTTTCAACCAAGCTTTGAACCGTGCAAATTCATTTTAAGTGTTGGCACAAACCCTTTTTCTGATTATATATATAATTTTATCACAAATAGCTCTGTTTTATAGTCATTACCGTAATTTCGGGTGTAATTGATCATTTTTCACGGTTTTTCTGGTCTGTTTTCTATAATGTTGACAATACCAAACAACTAAATGCAGGAAAACAAGTGCCAAGGTGAGCCTCATTGGCTCATGTACCGAAATTTTCTAACAAATATCATTTTAGTGCTAAGAAATATCTCTAAAATAAAAAATTTGGGGGTCGCATTTCGGGGTGAAATTGATCACTTGTCAATGCAATTATTGTTAGTGTTCAAAACATCTCTACATTATAAATTTGAGCACCCTGAATCCGAATATGCTTGCTAAATTCTTAACAATACAATATTTATAAAAATAATGAATAGTTAAATTTCAAGAATTACTCGGGAAACGCCTAAATGTATGCAATTTCCTAAGGAATTTTCTGATATCTAACAAATATTTCAACCGAAAAATCAAATTGGCAGAGTTTTGGTAATGAAATCTGGCTTAGGGATAATAATTAATGCTATCTTAAGCATCCTAACAAACTTTCAGGTTTGTACCATGTTCAAATCATTGTTTAGAACTAGAAGTTTATGGATGTTTGCCAATACTGTACCGTACATGATTTTGCAATATCTCATTATTTTCATTGAAATAAACATTCTTTAACGCAAAAAAACTTCGCAACACACAATTTGACAATAATTACGACAAACAACTGCAGGTTTTATTGATATTTGTGCTCCATTGGGAAGAAATAAAATCGTGTGACTCTTTGATCAATTTCACCCGAATTTACGGTACTTAAAAAAACCTTAGAATTTTCGACATTTTGAATGTTAACGTATTTTCTTAATCTTTTATCCTAAAACTTCTTTACACCACGAGACAAAATGAAATCAAAGTTTTAAGTAAAAGTCGTATCTTCTCCCTTATTCATGGATCGAATCACCGATCTGGTGCCTCCCAGATCTGTTTCCTTCCTCACTAATAAACACCCTTCCCGTGGTGATTGTGGAGATGTAGAGGTATTCTCGGTCTCTAGAAGCAACAATCGTTACATCCTAAAATGCCTTACCCATCCCAACTAACTGTAAGGACTTGGCCGGCACCGTTATTGATGAATAATATGAGATCTGCTGAAATTGCACTTCGAGAGTAAGTAGAAACTCCCATCTTTTTTTCATTTGGAATTGAAGTGCAATTCTTACCAGTTCCGATCAATCACGGAGTAGCAACCATTGGCATTTACAGTCAGTATATGCTATGCTATACTATTTCAAGCCGTTTCAGGCCATTTTAGCCACTTTAAGCTATTTTAAACCTTTTAAGCCGTATTAAGTCATTATAGGCTGTTAAGGGTCATTTTAAAGTCGTTTTAGAACATTTTAATCAACAAGGCCGTTTTTGGCTGCTTCAGGCCGTTTCAAGCCATTTATTTCCAGTTCAAGCCAATTTAAGCCATTTTAAGCTATTTTAAGCCTTTTATTTAATGTCAATGTTATTTAACGGCTTAAGTTAGCTTGAAATAGTTAAAAATGGCTTACAACAGCTTGGATGAAAAGGATGCTTAAAATGGAGTTAAACTGGTTAAAACTGCTTAAAATTGCTTGAAAGTGGTTAAAATGGTTGATAATTTTATAATGTCTAAAATTTCTTTTTTTTTTTTTTTGTCGGTAGCGATAGGGGTAGTACTGGCACTCTTAATCTGCCCTAAGCTCCTTCCCAGCATTTGCTTTTATAAGCCTCTATTGCGTTCATCACACAGACGTTCCTAAGCAATGTTGCTCAAATGGTCACTGTGTACCCTAGCAGCAATCAGCCCTTACCGTAGTTTTGCAGTCTAGTACTTCAGACTACTATCAAACTATGATAAGGCCTGAAATGCTACTAGAGTGCTTAAAGTGAAGAACGAAATAGTTTTATTAAAAGGTCCTCATTCCCCTTTTCATTTCATCACTCACTATCGTCACTTTAATTTTCGACACTATCACGTATTTCACCGATTATCACTCAACTTTCGTAATACACTTCAGATATACTTTCCATTATATCACTTTTCACATCACACCATTTTCATATAAATTCATTGTTATTAGCATTTACCATCTGTTATCATTACTACGTAATTGAAAGATATTCAATTTAAATGTTTCATCATTTTTGTTGCTGTAGAGTCATTACTATTCAAACTACAATTTAGCACTATCAACAAAGTTATAGTAAAACAAAATCACTTCGATCCATTTTTCTGCACTCGCTGTCATTATTAACACTTTTATCATGCATGTTTGAAGAACTAGGCAATAATGTTTATATTCAGAGAAATGTTTATTAAATTATTAGAGTTCACATCATTATACATCATCATTATTATATTTCTAACAAAACTATCAGAATCACTTCCAATTTCATTTTCAAATTTTCATCATCATAGATTTTATTATAAACACACTATTAGCACCAACACAATCACTAAATTTAATAACAACAAGTGTTACGCGCAGTTCAACCAAACACCCATTCTTATGTTGCATTATAAAACGATTGATCACACGTTAGCTTCGAAACTTAACAACCATTACTGATTAGTACAAAGGATGCTACAGCTCGTGGTAAACGAACTGAACCATCAACAACCAGCACTGGTTTATAAGTAACTAATGAGCCCTGGCGGTCCCTCCGTTCGAAGAGGACCTGATAATATGCCGAAACATATTAACAGATCCTCCGCCTGAATGCAGCCGTTTCATGATAAATCATGAACCGTTAGAGGTGTGCCAAAGTATTGGGAAGGTGATATGTTTCACAGACGGGTATTATTATGGTGCACCTTCTACTTTGGCACCGTCAAACCCTGTGATCGTGGCCAGGGAATTTTATAATGTCTAAAAATTCAAATTCGAAAGGACTTAAGATTACTCAAAATGGCAAAAATGACATCTTCGCTTTTCCCACTTCTCATTCAGACTTAACCATTTCAGATTTTAGACAACCCACATACACCCGATTCTGTGTTTGCGCGGATTTTTTTACACGGCCGTGCAAAAGAAGTTTCCATACATTTTTTTCCGCCAAAACCTTATTTTTGCATGAAACGTCGAGAAATGATGTTACTTTTTTTGCACGGTTTTTGAAATTTTGATTGAAAACTTTTTTTGCACAGTACGCATCCCCCGTGAAAAAACAGAGAGTTCTGTTTGATCTTTCGACCTTGACGCTTGCTTTTGCCGGAGCGAGCGACGAGGGCAGGATCAAACATGTCGCGCGTCGGTCTCGTAAGTGAAAAAGTGGCGTGATCGGGAAGTTCGGTTGGAGTGAGTGAAAAAGTGCCGCGATCGGTTAGTTCTGTTTGATCTTTCGACCTTGATGCTTGCTTTTGCCGGAGCGAGCGACGAGGGCAGGATCAAACATGTCGCGCGTCGGTCTAGTAAGTGAAAAAGTGGCGTGATCGGGGAGTTCGGTTGGAGTAAGTGAAAAAGTGCCGCGATCGGTTAGTTCTGTTTGATCTTTCGACCTTGACGCTTGCTTTTGCCGGAGCGAGCGACGAGGGCAGGATCAAACATGTCGCGCGTCGGTCTCGTAAGTGAAAAAGTGGCGTGATCGGGGAGTTCGGTTGGAGTAAGTTAAAAAGTGCCGCGATCGGTTCGTTCTTTTTGATCTTTCGACGACCTTCACGCTTGCTCCTGGGCAGTGCGTCAAGAAAGCCCGAGCTGTCGTCCGTGTTTTTTTTTCGAGTCGCGCGCCTTTTTCCTTTTTTTTTTTTTTTTTTTTTTTTTTTTTTTTTTTTTTTTTTTTTTTTTTTTTTTTTTTTTCTGGGTGCTAGCCGAGCAAACGAGTGAAGCTGAAAATGGATTGTGGCCGCTCAGTCAAGGATAACGGATCAATTGGTGAGCTCGTTTCATGCTACTATTTCTAATCTATAAAATATGTATGACTGCACATTTAATCGTTACAATGGTGGGATGTAAATATGATGTTTCAACAAACTATGGATGGTTCGTCACTGTGAGTGTCGACACAAACTCTGATTCATGATTTATTTATGTTTAACATTTTTTTTTTTTCTTCAGAACACCCCTTATATACCTTTATTTTTGTAATTAAAAAAACTTTGAATGGTTCGACACTACAAGTGTAGACTTGCGAAAGGTCCACTTTATTCAACAAACTTTGGATGGTTCGCCACTGTAAGTGTCGGCATAAGAATAAGAGTGTTCTATGATGTCCCAACCAATTGAGTCTTTTGTTTCTTTTCAAATGAGTAAAATATAATAACACATGCTTTCGTACTGACAGCTGTAGGAATGTTACATTTAGGTATTTGTTCAACAAACTTTGAATGGTTCGTCACCTCAAGTGTCGGCATAATTTTCCTCTACATAGAAATTATATGAACAATTATATTTACGTATAAGCATGTATATATCTCACAAATCATTGTTTATCATGGTCTAATCGCTTATCAAAGTGAATCCTTTGACCCAACGATCCTCCCCATTAACAAACATCCCTCCCAGTAACCTTTGTGGAGATGCAGAGGCAAACACGGTCTCCAAATAGCAAAGGTTACACACTAACATTCCTTCCCTCAATCCCACCTGACTGCAAGGACGTGGCCGGCGCCGTTATTGACCTTGTATAAATAGAGGCACTGAATTATGCACACTGAAGAAGATTATGGCCTATCCCAGCTGAACTTCTAGTTGATTCTTTGTGCATTTTCACTGACTTCGGTCAATCACGGAATAGCAACCATTGATATGTGTAGTCAGTCTAAGCTAAGCTAAGCTAAGCTAAGTACGCATCCCCCGTGAAAAAACAGAATCGGGTGCATAAGCCTTTTCGTATTACGACTAATTTCCTCTCGAGTTCATTCCGCTCCCCGTTCGTAACAAATCTTTTAATTACTCGAAATTGTTCTCCAAATCTTTGTTTATGCATTCCTCTAGTTTGCTATCCATATCACACGAATTCCTGGACGCTCGACCAAATGGTCAATTCTTTAGTGTTATGCTCTAGTTTTATGGCTTCAATAAGGAGGGTATACAGAAATTCCCTCGGCAGCAATCTCTCCTCAGCTTGGCCAACCGGAATGGAGTCGGGACACGTAAACGAGCAAAAGAAAGATCGACCCCAAAAGGATACAAATGACATAAATAGTATGTGCCCGGAGCGAAGATGTAGCAAAAATAGTGCGAGGTTAAACAAGTGCCCAGAAGTACCGAAAGTAAGTAGAATGACTTTTATATGGTGTGCTGCCGACTGCTTCTTATGGCTGGTAGAAGTAGAGCACATAAAAATCGCATTTATCCCTCCCTCCCTTCAAAGAACCGACCCATGGATGGCGCAAGCGACACCGAATATCTACCGGGTGCAACAACGTGCTCATAGTCCTGGAACACCAACCGATGCGATGGCAGCAAGGACATTAAAAGTGTTTTCCCGGCGAGAGGACCTCCCATCGCGTCACACCAACCTCTTCTTCAGCCGACCATTTTGCCAAACGGGACGACGATGCACAATAGATCAATTCCAGCTTAAAATGCAAATAAAATGACATATTTAAAACAACAAGGAATCCCTCCCAAGAAATTTCTACAGGGAATCCATCAACAATTATACCAAGAATTCCTCCTATCAAAATTCCTCCAGTGATTCCCTAAGAATTCCTCCACAGATTCCTGCAGAAAATTCTACAGCGATTAATCCAAACATTCTTCCAAGAAATGCTTCAGGGAGGAGATTTTCTATAGGAATTCAGTAAAAAAATTCTACAGAAATACATGCAGAATTTTTTTCCAGGAATTCTTACAGTGATTTTGCCCCAGAATGACTCCAAGGATTCATCAAAGAATTTTTCCAGGGATTCCACCATAAATTATTCCAACAATTCCACAAGGAAGCCTTCAGAGATTCCCCAACAAATACTACAATTTGAGAGGTTTCCCCGGAAATCCTTCGGAGATCCTTCTAGGGAATATTCAATTAGTTCTTTTATGAATTCCTACAGTGTTTCCTTCAAAGATTCTTCTTGGTATCTCTGAAAGGAGCCTGTGAGGCATTCGATCTTAATTTTTTTTCCGAAATTACTTCAAGAACCTGCCACAAATTTCTCTGAGGATTTTTAAGGGATTCATCCATTAATTCCTTCCAGTATTTTTTGGACGAATTTTCCATGGAATCCACCAATTACCTTAGAAAATGCTGAAGTAGTTCTGGAGTTGCTTTAAATATTCTTTCATAGATATATTTAGCAATTTTTACAGAGAATTCTCTGGGAATTTCTCCAGTGATTTCTTTGGTGATTCCTTCAAGGATTTCTCAAGAAATTGATCCATGGATTTTCATGAAAATTTCGAAAAATAAATCTTCCACTTTACTTTAGGGATTCAACCTGGAGGCATTCAGAGAGATGCTATATTCAATTCGTTGAGTAAATATTGGTAGAGTTCCTGGATTAATGATCTTTTGGAATTTTGTAGAAGTTTTCTTGGAATGCCTATAGTAAAGGAAGGTAGAATATTTAATTAGATGAATCCTTCGCGTAATTTCTGGTAGATTTCCTCCAGGATGAACCCTGAAGGAGTTCCTTGAGGAAATATTAATGGTTTTCAGAAAAAAAAATCTTGTGGAATTTTTTTTGAATAATTTCCTGGAGGATAGACCCTGAACAAATTTCAAAATGAGAAATCCTAGTAAAATACTTGACGTAGTTTCTGGTAGAACTTCTGACGAAACTCTGGTCGATTTCTCTGGAAATTCTAGTGAAACTCTGGTGACATTTCAAGTGTTAATCCTGGTAAAACTCCTAGAGAAATTCCTTAGAAAACTTCTCTCTGATAAAATTAATGGTAAAATAATTTAAAAAAAAACTGGTGAAGTCTGTGAAGGAATTACTGGTGAAATCTTTATAGGAAATTATGGTCGAATCGCTTGAGAAATTTGTTATTGGACCCTTGGAGAAAATCTTGACGGAATCCTTGGAGGATTTTTTTCAAGAATGTGTTGGAAGAACCTCAGGATGTTTTTTTTTTTGAATTCTAGGTAAAATTACCGGAAAATTGATGTTGAAGTTTCCAAAAGAATTTCAAGTGGAATCACTTTGATTATTTCATTAAAAAAAACCTTGGATGAAATCCAGGACAATGACCGTGGCGAACTCTAGATAAAATCCAAGGAATCTGATGAAATTCTTAGAGAATTCCCTGTAGGATTTATGTAGCGAATTTTTAGTGGAATCCTTGAAGAAATCCTAACGGAAGGAAATTCTTGGTGGAATTACTGTAGAAATTCTTGCAGGAATCCCTTTAGGAATTCTTTTTTTGAATCCCAGGAAGAACCCCTGATAGAGTCATTGGAAATTTCTTGTAAAATCCTGGAGATATTTCACGAGAATTTCCGGGAGGAATCCCTTGGAGAATTACGGGATTAATTGCTAGAAGAAGTTAGAAAGGAATTTCTTGATGAATTTTGAGAGGAATCCCTTGGAAAATTCCAGAAGGTATTTCTTCAGGAATTCTGGTGCCGGAATTCTTATAAGAAATTTCTGGTAAAATTCCTGAAGGAGTTCCTGATAACCCTCGAGAATCCTTGGATATATTGCGTGAGGAGTTCCAAGAGGAATTCCTCAAGAAATCCCAAGATTATTTCCTTGAGGAGAAATCCCTTGAGGAGTTCTGGGAGAACAGAATCGGCCAACGAATTGATCAAATAATTTGAATCACAACTTTCACTGCACTCAAACACGTCTTTATTTCACAACGGTTTTTCACGAATCTCTCTTACACATTTAACAGCCTAATAAGGACTGTTCATTTAAGAAAGTGGACACGTGTTTTTACAGTAAACTGTTTATTTTCGAACAAATTCATGAGTTTACCTAAAATACATGGAAATCTACGTAATTTCGATCAAATTCACATAAATTTGAACATTTATTGAGCATTGCTGGAGAATGCTCTTACTTTTCTTTTGATATCTCCCATAAAATTCTGCACAACTTTTTTCGGAACTTTTCGAACTGCTTTTTGAACTGCTGACCACATTTTCTTAAAAAAAATCGATGGAGCTTGCTTCTCTTCCATCCTTCTTAAGATGTCGTTTGATTATTGCCCCATATATGTTTCAATGAGGCGTAGTTCTGAGCAATGTGATAGATTTTTTTTTATTGAAAATTAAATAAAGGATACATAGTTCGCTCTTCCTTAATACCTATTTGAACAACAACTAAATTCCTTTTAATCAGTGTCCTTCTCTATCGTTTACGGTCAACAAATATTTAAACAATTACCGAATTCTTTTTCATAAAAACGACGGTTGTTCCATCTCAGATCCCGTATTCCCTTCTTAAAAATGAATAGAGACTGTCCTTGACCTACCACATTGAATGAAATTGCTCGAATAGTCAACCATAATGCCGCTTTATGTTCTTTCTTTGCATTTTGAATTTGAAATTGCAGAATATCCTCTAAATCATTTACATTTAACTTTAATCTGTTATAGATAACATTGCTACACCAGTCCCATACTTGTTAGGCTTCATTGCATGATTTTATGCGATGTAAATTAGAATCTATTTATCCACATTTAACACAATCCGATGTTGCGAGGTTCCCTATATTGTAGGCTTTCAGTTTTTCTCGGTTGCTAATGATATCGTTCAAGAACAAATACACATTGAATCTATCTGCAAATGGTAGGAAGTTTTTACTAAGATTTTCTCAAATAATGCTCCATTCGGCAACAAAATCAACTTCTACTTTAGGAACTTGATAGAGCTCGTCTATGAAATAATCATAGCGGAATTTGGGGCAAGTGTGCCACCTTAAGCAAATAATTCTCTAACTTTGCCTAAAGCTTAAAAAATCCACCAATTTAGCTTCATGAGGTTAGTTTCACATCATTTCATAACCACTGTGCCATTTAAAATGAAAATAATTTCAAAAAGTATTAGTTTTGGAGCTTCTCAAATATCATCCAAAATAACCTATTTTTCAACACTATGGGGCAAGTGTGCCACCCATATGGGGCAAGACGGCCACCGAATGAACATCGCATATAATTCTACTTGTATTGAAATTTTCTTTATTTCCAATTAATATTACTTACAAAGCAGACGCTCATCTTTAATTTAAAAAAAAAATAATTTTAAGTTTACCGTAATAAGGGGAGGCTTTATAACAAGGTTCAAAACATGCGTAACTCCCTATTACTCAATTCAAATAACTAAAATGGTTATTTTTGTCTCCATTCAATACAATATGCGTATTACCCTTATATTACTGTGAATATGTATAATATTACACTAGATCAGTACTAAAAAATGGTAAAATATTGATGTAGATGTGTAAAACGGTACTTAGTAAGCCGAAAAACATGTTATTATTGAATATTTTGAGAAAATATCACTTTGGGGGCAAAAATGTCAGATATTCCCCTACTATACTCCAGAAACCACTGCTGGTGCCTCATTTTGGTTTATTATTATGATTTAGTTGATAATGTTCACAATTTTATAAATTTCACTTCAACAATTTGCGTTTACTAAATAGGTGGCACACTTGCCCCAATAAGTATAGATTTCAACCAAACTGGATTTCGTATGTAAAACTAAATATTTTTTTTGTTCAAATGCCACAACAACTTACACATTTGAATAGTTTCACGATGTACAGCACGTTAGAAAAATCTGTTAATTACTTACATTTTACCATGCTATTCAGAAACAACGAAATCATATAAAAATCCACTCAAATTTGGTTGTCATTGCAAAAGTCGATGAATACGTGAAAAATAAAGCAATTTTTATCAATTTTTGATCATTGTATTGTGAACTATAATGGAACATATTGTTAAGCTCAAAAAGAAAATATATGTTGTAGTTTTTATAAAAAGCAGGGGTGGCACACTTGCCTCTATGGCACACTTGCCCCAAAGTCCGCTACAGTAGTTTAGTTGTAAACAGATTGAAATTTTCCTTGAGATATTTGCTAATTTCGATCCATTCTCTGGCATTCCGTGTCAACTTCTGGCTTTGATTCAATGATAACAAAAAACTCTCTTCCGTCGATCATTTTTCTACAAATTCGACTTATTCCTTCTTGAGCATCTCCAAAGTAGCTGAAGCATAGTGAGCCGATGCTAGGTCTGGCAAAAAAAAAACAATGGAGGCATGGTATGCTTTCAGTAGATGGGCAGAAGCCATTTTTTAATGCATTCAGTTCTGTAATTTTCGCCGTTGATTGAACCCACCGTGAAATATGTAGTACTTTCATACCGCAGGAGCAAAGTGCTTGCCATACCAAATCATTTTTCCCAAATTTTTCTGTTGGGATGTATCGTACGTCGTCAGGAATATCTGTTTTGGCCACAGCGTTGAAAAAATTCAATTTGGACACTTCGCGATTTAAGCCAAATCTCGGAACGGCAGTTTTTCTGTACACCATTTGTGCAGAAAAAAATTGAGAGTCGCCATGTCAATTCGACCCATCGTTTAGAATTTATAATTTTTTTATGTCAACTTTTGTCTGCTGTCAAAATAAACACTTGAGATCACACTGAAACAAAATTTTATTTGTTTTTATGGAATTTTTACACCAAAATGCTAATATTTAGGTGTTCACTATCTTAAATGAACAGTCCTTATGCTATTTTCTTCACGTTGCCCCTAGCAACGGCCGGGAGCGTAATTACACTGGAACAAAACATCTACCTTTTCTTATAATTCTATAATCAAGTTCCTACACCCTTAAGACATTCCGGAAGATACCCTTAACAAAATTCTTGGAGTAATCTCTTAAAGAGTTCTCTAGAGTCTGGTCATAAATTCCGGGAGTAATCCGTAGGAAATAGCCTGATGGAACCAGAACAATTCCCAGAGGAATTCTTGAAGGAACTCTAAAAATAATTCGAGATGAACTTCTGATGGAATCGCAGAAAGTATTCATGATGGAAACCCAGGATGGTTTGATAATGAAATCTTTGAAGTATTCTTACAGAAAGAGGAATCCCTGCATAAACTCCTAATGAAATCTATAGAAGTACTCTCGATGAAGTCCCCAACGAAACTTGTGGTGGAATCATTGGAATACATCAACTTCTGATGTAGACCCTGGAAGAAATTCCTATGAGAATTCCTGTAGTGACTCTAAGCAGAATCTCTGAAGGAACTTCTTATGGAAACCCTGGATAAACCCCAGATAAAATCCCAAAAAGAAATCCTGAAAGAATTCCTACAGGAACTCCTGCTGGTATCCCTAGAATTACTTCTGATGTAATCCTTGGAAGAACTCCTAATGGAATCTTTGAACTTCTAAAGGGATCCCTTTAGGAACTTCTTATGAAATCTCTGGATTCCTGAAAATATGCCTGGTGGAACTCCTTATGAAATCCCTAGAAGAAACCCTGATGGAATTCCTTGAGGAATTCCTGAAAAAATATCTAGAGGAATTCCAGGTGCAATCTCCGAGGGAACTCCTGATGGAATCCCTAGGGGAACTTCTGAAAGAACCCCTTCAGGAATTCCAGGTGGAATCTCTGAACGAACTCCTAATGGAATTACTGGAGAACCTTTTGATGTAATCACTAGAGGAACTCCCAATGGAATCCCTGGAAGAACTCCTGTTATCTCCTGAAGAACTCTTGATGTAGTTCATGGAGGTGATCCAGGTGGAAAGACTCCCGATGGAATCCCTATAAAAACTTCTATTGAAATTTCTTGAGGAATTCCTGATAAGATTTCTGATGGAATTCCTGATAGAATCTATGGAGAAACTCCTTATGAAATGCCTAAAAGCAATCTTGATGCATTTTCTTGAGGAACTCTTGATGTAATTTCTTGGAGGAATTTCAGGTGGAATCTCTGAAGGAACTTCTGATTATAGAGATAACTCCTGATGTAATCCCTATGGGAACTCCTAATTACATCTCTGGAGGAATTCCTTACAAGATTCCTGATGGAATTCCTGAAAAATTTGTCAAGGAACTCCTTACGATATCCCTAGAAGAAATCCTGATGGAATTCCTTGAGAAACTCCTGATGTAATCTTTTGAAGAATTACTGATATAATAACTTAAGGAAGTCGAGGTGGAAGAGAACTCCTGATGGAACTTCTAGAGAAACTTCTGAAAGAACCCTTTTAGAAAATTCCAGGTGAAATCTCGGAAGGAACTCCTGGTGGAATCCTTGGAGGAACTCCTATTGGAATCCCAGGAGGAGCTCCTGTTGTACTCCCCAGAATAACTCCTGATGCAATCCTTAAAAGAACTTCTGATGTAATTCCTGGAGGTGTTTCAAATGAAATCTTTAGAGGAACTCCTGATGGAGTTCTTGGTAGCAACTCCTATTGAATTTTTTGGAGAAATTCCTGGAAATTTTCACCTTGGACAGAGTTCAGAGCTGATTTCTGCTTTTCCTTTTGCGGTCCCTGTCAACGATGTGTCTACTCCTTTACCAATATTCCAAAGATGTCGTGAAGGCGTACTTTCATCTATTTTTCCAGAGAGCTCCTGGACGTGCTTCCTTTTCTCTCCTGACTGCTCTCTTGAATCTCGCTCTTTCTTTCTGTAGTTGAATGTAGTTACCAAGGCGGGTTCACTTCACTAAGGTGTCCCATTATGTTTACTTTGTGGAGAAAACCAGACAGGGTAGGTGAGGTAGGGCTGGCCGTTTTGTTTACAAACATCTGAGAAAGGTGGTCGAGAGATTGACTCTTGATTGGTTGGAGAAACAGTGTTGTCAAGAATTATTCTAATATGGTCGCACCTTCTCCATGTGTACTCTACTCCTTTCTTTCTTTTTTTGACAATTTCGTGCACACTGATGGCAGCACAATTAGTCTCAATTTCAGCATCATCCAGGCCAAGCAGTAATGTTTGTAAACAAAACGGCCAGCAAGTTAAAGATGGCCTCCTAGCCTCTTTCGCCAAGTGATAACACCTTACTCCGGCTACAGAGTAAAATGCACACACCTTGGTAGTTACTGCTTGTTTTATTCTTGTTGTAGATTCTTAGTGCTTCTCTTCTCTGCCGGTACAGATCGTTAATGTTCTCGCTCCACCAGGCTTTTAGAAAATTTGCTTTGTTATGTTTGAAATTGTACGAAGACGTCTCCACCGTGTCGTCGAAGATATCGAGCATTTCTTCCGGAGAGTAGATGAATTGTGGTCTTAAGCTTTTAAGTTTGTCTACTACCTGCTGCTTGTTTTTTTAAAGCTCCTCGACACACTGGGCTTCCGTCTTCTATATCGATACGGATACTGAGCTCCTATTCCTTTGCTGTGAATGACGATTTTCTTTCTATTCCAGGGATATTTAACTTTACATCTAATGCTGTGTCTTTCCCGTCCGGTGGGTCGACCGTCGTTACTGGATTGGGGCCCCAATAAGGATGATGCGCATTTAAGTCTGTCGAAATCATTGATTCCTCTTCTAGTCCGTCAATGAAGGCAAAAAGTTGTTCCACCTTACCTTTTGTATCGTTTGTTAGATTTCCTGATGGTGGCCAGTATGCCGAGATGAAATTTACTTTTCCGACTAGGGTATGTGTACTAGTTATGGACATAATGGTTCCCTATTTCACTATACGTGATAATTTCATTATTTTAAAATGTTTGATTTTTCTGTGTGTTTTAGTAGTCTAATATCATATGAATCTTGATGTTCAAACATTCAAAAATATTCAAAATGTGAAAGTTTTCAAGAAAACACATGTGGCCAATTAGAACACCACTATAGCCATAACTGGCACACTTTCCCTACTGCAAGTTGTTCCACTGTGACTCCAACGACTTCAATCGGGGTCAGACGCGAAATCGATTTCCTTAGAGAGCAGATCTTGTCGGCCTCTCTCCTGCGTGATATCAACTCAAAATTCTTCATATTGAATGGTTCGTTGTTCTATAACCACAATTCTTGAAGCAAAGCGATTTGAGTTTCATTTTCCATACGGCTTAGGGGGAGATCCCCCAGTACCGGACAGCACCCAATACCGGACAAAGTCGAAAAATTGAGAAATCATGGTCCAATCAAGATGGTGTATTGAAAGAAAAGAAAGCTATTATTGAGACTAATGTTTGCCTAGAATAACACATCCTTGAAATATGCATGCCTTTTTTACAAAGTAGAAAAGTTTGAAAATCTTGAAAAAAATGACGTATCGCCTTAATTTTGAGCCTATTTAGTAATTCTTTGATAATGAAAAAAATCTTTGGATCACGCAAGCATGATCGAACATAATTCTAATTAGATAGTATGAATATTTTTTGTACCATAATTAAACTTAATAAGGACAAATTACAATTTTGGTTAAGCACCTCCTGTCCCCCAGTTTCGGACAGCTTGATTTGTTATATGATATCTTTGTAATTATTGCACCAGTGTCTCAAAATACATTCATTTTTAATGGATTCCGTAGATCATGGTATCAAACATGCAATAAAATTCAGAAGAATGAATATTCAGAACAACATCGTGCTATTTTTCATCATATATGTAAGAGGTTTTTGATGGACATCTTGCAAACACAGAAAAACTAAAATTGTTCTTGTAAATGTTGTAAATGCATTGAATTGGCAATTATATACTATTCCTATAGTGTACACATTCAATGATGTACAAATTTACAGATTTCGAGGTTTTTCCAGATCATGTCCGGTATTGGGTGCCACCTTTCAAGATCGATCAATTTGCTACTAAAACACATCATCAAATTTCAATGTCACAATTCATATTTATATTTTCAAATTTATTTTTGTACATCATAAAACTCATAATATTTATCATAAATAGGTATCACGAGCACATAAAACCAATATTTTTCGAATTATGAATTTAGTGGCTTAAGTGTCCGGTACTGGGAGATCTCCCCCTACATAAAGTTCTTCTCGAGTTCCCATTCTCCGAATGCTTTGGATGTTATGCTTCATGTCTGGCCTTCGTTGGGCATCTTTTCTGTCTCGTTTTTAACTATTTGATCTTGGTCCGACAAGATCTCGATGGAGATGGTCTGTGTCGATAGTAGTGCCTTGATTGCCTTGTTTTCAAGGTTGATGCTGAACGTGAATCTGCTGAATTTGGGGATTTCTTTCACTTTGCTGAAGCCGGCATCGTACAGCATTCGCCCGAGGATTGTGGAATGTATCGGGATGCCGTTCTTGTGCGAAATCGGTACCATAAACGCTACGTCCGTCAGCTAGGAGCCAGCATCAGCGTTAAGGAATTTTTGGAAGTTGCCCTTGTTTTTGAGCGGGTATGTTCTTCGGATAAAGCTAGATTTACCGGCCGTTGGTCCTTTTGCATCTCGCCCACTAGTTGGATCTACTGCAGCCTGATTTTTTTTCTGGACTGTTTGGGAGCGAATGCTTCACAAACTTGAATTTGTTTTTCAAAAGTTTTTTTGTTCTTCATTTTTAATTTAATTTAAAGGAAACTATCTCTAACCTAAATTTAACGCTTGCACTACTATGTGTTTTCTCATTATAATGATCTTTTTTATTCTTTCATGGATTTTTCCTGTTCTGTTCTTAGGATTTTGTTTGATATTTGCACTACACTATTAATAACTTTTCGAAAACAAAGCAGAAGCGTGAATAACAACGCTGTCCATTCACTGATCATCACCACTATTTTCGGAGTTTGAGGTTAGAAACTGAGCTTCCCGTATCGCTCCCATTTAATTTTTCAACGATAGCCGCACGGTTCGCTGGCCTCTACTCGATTCTCGACGCAATATCAAAACTCCGAGAGCACTTGTACGCATCTACTGATATTTTAGAAGTTTCCACGGAATTGGATCACTGTAATTTCTATTTTTCGCGAAAGCGTGAATGCGATGCGTAACGACCGATCGATTGGACCTTTTAGCTCTCGAATTTGATTTTAAATTTTCTCAACTTATATTTGGGAAAGGGTAAAAACTGTCTGCCGCCTAATTATAAACAGAAACAATGAAACTGAACTTTTGTTCGTTTCCCTGTTGTATTTGTTTATTTTGATCACTGACACTGACAGTGCGATGTTTTGCTTCGCAGACGTCACTCGCAGTGACAGTGCGATGTTTTTGTAGTTGTCAGTGAGCGATTGACAGGCAGCGAGTTGCATGCAAGGTCGTATGCTGTCATTTGAATTCTGGACTGGTCAGGAAGAGTTTCTGATTGTAGAATTCGGTTTTTTGTTTTGCTTGTGGACATCAAATTGCAGTGTCGAAGTATTCTGATAAAGTTTGATTATCCGTTTTCAACTTATCCAAAGGAAATTTTGCGTAACACCTGGTTTTGATATCATATATATCAAAAAATTGTTATTTCGAATAGTCATAATGTAATCAAAATAAGAAAAATCGTAGAAAATTTTTTTTAAGCATTGGACCATTTGAAGACAAACTTACTAACTTTTGCTCTTGGTGTATTCTTAAAAAGCCATGATATTTCGTGGAAATTATATGAAGGCTTGAATAGATTTTGATTAAAAAAATTTTATATATTAAAATCCTTATATTGAAAAAAATCTTTTCTTAACATAGTTTAGGAAATTATACAAAATTCTGATTAGAAATATGATACTGGAAAAAGTAGTATCTACGTGATTTGCATTTTGATCCGGAACTGCTCAATATCAGGACGCAAAGCACTACTAACTAGCTCTCGTTTCGCCCGTCGTCGTCGTCTTCCTCGGCCGTTGTGGCACATCGGAAACAAAGGCGACAACACAACCCACCTCGGATCCAAGTATGGCAATTGCGACCACTTCCACTCCCACACCCACCCACCGGGAGAAAGCGTCAATTTTTCCTATAAAACTAAAAAGTAAAAATTTGCTCTACTCCCAATAAACCACATTTAAATCCTTTCGACCATTTTTATTCACTTAACTTCATATTCTTAGATCCCATTTTTATATACTTCTTTGATCCGCTTGGCTCGTGTAGCCATTCAGCCATATTATCTGCGCTCCGGGTATTCGCCATGGCTGCAATGGTGGCACAACGTGAGGTGAGGTGTAGTAAGAGGCACTTTCTCACCCCTACTAAAGCGCTTCAGTCGGTCCCGTTTACAAATATGGCACTTCTCTAACTCTTAGTTGCTGGGCTGCTAAAGCGACAATTTAGATGAGCTGAAGCGGAACAGCGATGGCGATGTCTCCGATTCAACATTGTGTGGGTGGTGGAAGAAAAAGTGAGTACAGAAATATTGATTCATAAAATTTTACAGTTATGAGATGGACATTTAGGTTGATTTTTACAAGGACTAACAGCCTATCGATTTCACGTATGAGTTGGTTAACATTTTCTATAGACAGATTGAGCATCGATGTTTCTTATCGCTTATAGGTTCCTTGAAGATTGCACTGCCATCGCCATGCCATTCGAAATCGAATCTAAATCGAAATCGAATCGAAATCGAATCGAAATCGAATCGAAATCGAATCGAAATCGAATCGAAATCGAATCGAAATCGAATCGAAATCGAATCGAAATCGAATCGAAATCGAATCGAAATCGAATCGAAATCGAATCGAAATCGAATCGAAATCGAATCGAAATCGAATCGAAATCGAATCGAAATCGAATCGAAATCGAATCGAAATCGAATCGAAATCGAATCGAAATCGAATCGAAATCGAATCGAAATCGAATCGAAATCGAATCGAAATCGAATCGAAATCGAATCGAAATCGAATCGAAATCGAATCGAAATCGAATCGAAATCGAATCGAAATCGAATCGAAATCGAATCGAAATCGAATCGAAATCGAATCGAAATCGAATCGAAATCGAATCGAAATCGAATCGAAATCGAATCGAAATCGAATCGAAATCGAATCGAAATCGAATCGAAATCGAATCGAAATCGAATCGAAATCGAATCGAAATCGAATCGAAATCGAATCGAAATCGAATCGAAATCGAATCGAAATCGAATCGAAATCGAATCGAAATCGAATCGAAATCGAATCGAAATCGAATCGAAATCGAATCGAAATCGAATCGAAATCGAATCGAAATCGAATCGAAATCGAATCGAAATCGAATCGAAATCGAATCGAAATCGAATCGAAATCGAATCGAAATCGAATCGAAATCGAATCGAAATCGAATCGAAATCGAATCGAAATCGAATCGAAATCGAATCGAAATCGAATCGAAATCGAATCGAAATCGAATCGAAATCGAATCGAAATCGAATCGAAATCGAATCGAAATCGAATCGAAATCGAATCGAAATCGAATCGAAATCGAATCGAAATCGAATCGAAATCGAATCGAAATCGAATCGAAATCGAATCGAAATCGAATCGAATCGAATCGAAATCGAATCGAAATCGAATCGAAATCGAATCGAAATCGAATCGAAATCGAATCGAAATCGAATCGAAATCGAATCGAAATCGAATCGAAATCGAATCGAAATCGAATCGAAATCGAATCGAAATCGAATCGAAATCGAATCGAAATCGAATCGAAATCGAATCGAAATCGAATCGAAATCGAATCGAAATCGAATCGAAATCGAATCGAAATCGAATCGAAATCGAATCGAAATCGAATCGAAATCGAATCGAAATCGAATCGAAATCGAATCGAAATCGAATCGAAATCGAATCGAAATCGAATCGAAATCGAATCGAAATCGAATCGAAATCGAATCGAAATCGAATCGAAATCGAATCGAAATCGAATCGAAATCGAATCGAAATCGAATC
This sequence comes from Aedes aegypti, assembly GCF_002204515.2. NCBI lineage: Eukaryota > Metazoa > Arthropoda > Insecta > Diptera > Culicidae > Aedes > Aedes aegypti. The sequence continues at coordinate 75,060,599 of NC_035107.1, forward strand.
GAAATCGAATCGAAATCGAATCGAAATCGAATCGAAATCGAATCGAAATCGAATCGAAATCGAATCGAAATCGAATCGAAATCGAATCGAAATCGAATCGAAATCGAATCGAAATCGAATCGAAATCGAATCGAAATCGAATCGAAATCGAATCGAAATCGAATCGAAATCGAATCGAAATCGAATCGAAATCGAATCGAAATCGAATCGAAATCGAATCGAAATCGAATCGAAATCGAATCGAAATCGAATCGAAATCGAATCGAAATCGAATCGAAATCGAATCGAAATCGAATCGAAATCGAATCGAAATCGAATCGAAATCGAATCGAAATCGAATCGAAATCGAATCGAAATCGAATCGAAATCGAATCGAAATCGAATCGAAATCGAATCGAAATCGAATCGAAATCGAATCGAAATCGAATCGAAATCGAATCGAAATCGAATCGAAATCGAATCGAAATCGAATCGAAATCGAATCGAAATCGAATCGAAATCGAATCGAAATCGAATCGAAATCGAATCGAAATCGAATCGAAATCGAATCGAAATCGAATCGAAATCGAATCGAAATCGAATCGAAATCGAATCGAAATCGAATCGAAATCGAATCGAAATCGAATCGAAATCGAATCGAAATCGAATCGAAATCGAATCGAAATCGAATCGAAATCGAATCGAAATCGAATCGAAATCGAATCGAAATCGAATCGAAATCGAATCGAAATCGAATCGAAATCGAATCGAAATCGAATCGAAATCGAATCGAATCGAATCGAATCGAAATCGAATCGAATCGAATCGAATCGAATCAATCGAATCGAATCCAATCCAATCCAATCCAATCCAATCCAATCCAATCCAATCCAATCCAATCCAATCCAATCCAATCCAATCCAATCCAATCCAATCCAATCCAATCCAATCCAATCCAATCAATCCAATCCAATCCAATCCAATCCAATCCAATCCAATCCAATCCAATCCAATCCAATCCAATCCAATCCAATCCAATCCAATCCAATCCAATCCAATCCAATCCAATCCAATCCAATCCAATCCAATCCAATCCAATCCAATCCAATCCAATCCAATCCAATCCAATCCAATCCAATCCAATCCAATCCAATCCAATCCAATCCAATCCAATCCAATCCAATCCAATCCAATCCAATCCAATCCAATCAATCCAATCCAATCCAATCCAATCCAATCCAATCCAATCCAATCCAATCCAATCCAATCCAATCCAATCCAATCCAATCCAATCCAATCCAATCCAATCCAATCCAATCCAATCCAATCCAATCCAATCCAATCCAATCCAATCCAATCCAATCCAATCCAATCCAATCCAATCCAATCCAATCCAATCCAATCCAATCCAATCCAATCCAATCCAATCCAATCCAATCCAATCCAATCCAATCCAATCCAATCCAATCCAATCCAATCCAATCCAATCCAATCCAATCCAATCCAATCCAATCCAATCCAATCCAATCCAATCCAATCCAATCCAATCCAATCCAATCCAATCCAATCCAATCCAATCCAATCCAATCCAATCCAATCCAATCCAATCCAATCCAATCCAATCCAATCCAATCCAATCCAATCCAATCCAATCCAATCCAATCCAATCCAATCCAATCCAATCCAATCCAATCCAATCCAATCCAATCCAATCCAATCCAATCCAATCCAATCCAATCCAATCCAATCCAATCCAATCCATCCAATCCAATCCAATCCAATCCAATCCAATCCAATCCAATCCAATCCAATCCAATCCAATCCAATCCAATCCAATCCAATCCAATCCAATCCAATCCAATCCAATCCAATCCAATCCAATCCAATCCAATCCAATCCAATCCAATCCAATCCAATCCAATCCAATCCAATCCAATCCAATCCAATCCAATCCAATCCAATCCAATCCAATCCAATCCAATCCAATCCAATCCAATCCAATCCAATCCAATCCAATCCAATCTATGTTCCGGACAATCCAATAAAGGTTTGTCTTCAGTTAATATTATTTTGTTCTTCTTCATCAACCTTTGAGTAGAAATCTTTAAATGTGCAAACGGAACTAACGCTGAAAAATTTCGTATTAAACTGGCTTAAGTTTAGCTTAATACAAAATCATAATTCAGATTTAACTAACTAAAAGCAGTATCATTTTGACTATCCCTTCAAAAAGAACGAATTAGGATAGCACCATTTCTACTCGAATCGATTGCAAGGAATGTTCGAGCAAGGACAAATTTTGGCATCAATTAGAATTTTTTGAGTGTGCTGAATTCCGACCTGCTCCAAAATAAATTTTATTATTGGGATGTCGCATTTAGTGTGTAAAAGAAAGAAAAAACATCAACAGATGGCGCAGCGCATCTGCTTCATAAACTGATAGCAGATGGCGGCACACTCGAATATATTTCAGATGCAGGTGGCAGCACCGGTTTCGATGAAAGTGACATCTCGTGCTAGATTTTTTCGATAATATACACACTGCGGGTGTCTTAATGAAGATCGAGTAATACGAATCGAAAACTTTTCATTTGTTCACAGTTGATTAAGAGCGCAAGCCAGGATATTTCGGCATGAACAGACCTTTTCTCCGAACAAACGCTTCAACTTACCATAGTTATATTCACAAAATATTGGAATCGGAAAAGTTGTACCATTTGCCATTGCGGTTGGTTCCCTATCCTACTTCTTTGTCTTGCTGCCAGAAATTTAGCACTTTTTAATATGACGTGCACACTTATCAGATAATTTCCTCTTAGCATTTAAGTACTTCGGTTATTCCTCCAAAAAGTACCGTAATTGTTAGGGATTTGAATTACTTTTTTTGCAGACTCAATACGTATGTTTTGCACATAATAATGTTTACACAGGTCATCAACAATATCCACTCGACTAAATTTAAACTGTTAATAAATATAATACGTTCTCTTCTAGCTTGTGGTAGCTGCTTTTTTCTAAATCACATCTTTTCTTTCTTTCAAAATGAGCAGCCGATTGGGCGACGTCGCTAGTCGTATAAAATAGATCATAAGAATAGGTAAAATTATTTGGAATGCTGCAACTAAGGAACTCATTTAACAAAGAATACCCTCATAGCACTACTCTAAAACTGAGTAACGATATGTCTTACGGAATGTCTAGGCTAGTTAATCAATCGAACAATACAGTAGACTATCATTCATACTAAGGGACGGCATGTGACGGAATGATTGCAATCGAGAAATAGACCTTCTAATCTAGGAAAATTAATGCGTATCAGTTTGTAGAAGTACACCTCTACCTACAGCTTCGTGTGCTTGACGTTGTCGGTCCAGTAGTTCTGAATGGTCATCGCCTCCAGCGAGTTCAGGAACGAATCATTGTCCAAGCTGTACATCTCGTCCGAATTGTCCCGGATCGTGCTGTCGTCGATGTATCCGCTCGAGTCCGGTTCGCTGAGCGCCTGGGGCTTGTTCAGATAGAGATACCTCCGGTACAGAATGATCAACGCAGCGGAAAGCCCCGTGAGAAGCCCCAGCGATGCCAGACATATCCCGGAGATGGCCCCCACGTTGAGCCGTTGCTGACTTCGTGAGCTGCGTCTGTAGTCGTCCTCCTCCAGGGGATGGTCCTGATCATCAATTCCCTCCTGTAGGTCCTGCGTGGAGAAAGCTATCGCCCGCGATATGTAACTGCTCGCATTTGGATTCGGATTGCCATTGCTCACGAAGTCCCGGAAGTCGGATGAGAGAATTTTCCCTATCCGCCGATCGCTAGCAACGATCGAGTCCGTTCCGGAGCTGTCGCTATGGCTATCGGGAATGTCCCGCTCACTACTGCTACTACTATTACTATCTTCACTACTGCTAGAACTAAAACTAATGCTACTGATGTTTCTGGAGTCACTGGACACCGACAACTGCGGAGGATCGGGAACAGCCTGCTCTGGGAACGTCCCGTTCTCCAGAGGTACTTCCTCGGGGATATTCGCATCGGTGACATTACCGCTGCCCTCTTCCGGTTCGACATCTGCTGGATGGTCTGGGTTCGGTTCCATGGGCTCCGTAGAATTCTCGACGGCAGTTAACATCAGCGTATCCACCAGGCGACTTCCACGTTCCGGCATCCGAAGAGATGTCCTCTGTTCCCTAAAACGGTACAAGAAATCGATTCAGTATCCGACAAGTTCAGGTGATCTCCCCACCAAGCTTACTCCTTTTCAAGTCCCCGATTGTAGTTCTTCAACTTCAACGTGGTGATGTTCTGTTCATTGCGCGAGAAGATCGTCCCGTTCTTCTTCAACCTTCCGGAACCGACTACAGCTGCCGGAACCGTAGTCGTCGATGACGACGTCAACGATCCAGCGTCACCATCACCACCGTCCGTCCTCGCAAATCTGGTCACATCCGGTCCAAAGTCCGTTCCGGCCAGGCTTCCACTGGCGAACGTGTCGTCGATGTCCTGCGGCATCGGTTCCGGAATAACCGCAATACTGTTCATCGTCGGTGCCGGTCCGTTGGAACTGGAGAGCAGTCCGCTAGATGCCGCAGCCATTGGCGGCAGCGAAGATATGAATGGCAAGGAACCTCCCGCCGGTTTGGCATTGGACAAGGCGGAACCTGACGACCCGGATGATGATGGCGAGGCAAGTTCACCAGCCCGTTTCAGATATGTGGATTTGTTGCTGTTTTCCTCCAGCTTGGCGGACAGCTTGACCGGGTAGGAATCGACGGAGCTTAGCGGGGTGCACTCGATTAGAACCACTGGAATGGGAGAAGAGATGGGATTATTAAATAAGTGCGCTTTGTACTGTCGTGGCTTCCTGCTGAAAAGGGATTACGAACGTTTCTACGGAATACGTGCTTCCTTCCAAGGTTGAAATGAAAAATGTTGAAAATTGCATCGAAATGAGTAAGTTTAGAATTCAGTAAGCTTTAAACAAATTTTCAGAGCAGTAAATCGAAGCACTTTTTAGCTCAAGTTTTCTGATTCAATCTAGGAAAAAAAGAGTTGCGCCAATCGTGGTCAGTTGTTCTGTATTCTGAAGATATTGGCAGGAGATCTTGAACTTCATTTAAGATTTCAAGGTTTTGTTTCAAGTCGCAAAAAAGGAGACTGTCGCGTTTTGTCGGAGTCTCTTAACAATCGCGAACTTCTTCGCAAACATCTTGAAGAGAAGATGTACATATTTTTTTACTTATTACGACAAAACTCAACGTGTGTTCAAGGTCGTCCTGAAAGATCTCTCAAGTGACTATAAGTCACCTGAAGAAATCAAAAATGGAATAAACGATTTACTAGGATTTATTTCAGTCCAACATTTTCATTATGAAAAAGAGAACCAAATCAAGAATTCGTTGGAAGGTTTTTTTTAAGAATATTATTTGTTTCACTTTATAAAAGTGATCTAAATAATATTGGAGCTTTAGAACGAACCAAACTTATTTTTGATGTTAGTTCGATATGGAAACATTTACAGAAACCTGGAGGAAATTTCCAAAACCCCGCTCAGCGTCGTCGGTACCAAAAGTGAGGTCATAGTACTAAAAATTGCCATATGAATGCTAAATGCATGATTTGCGGAGGTTCTTCTCACGCTTAGAACGCCTGTCATGTGGAGGAAGATAACAAAATTTCACCAATACCATGTGTAAAGGTTCGAATCAACCATCAGCGCCCCCAACGTAGACTGCCCGACATACAAACTTGAAGTGAATCGTTGAGGCTCGTACCAGGCATATGAATGGCGGGTGCAGGTCGTTAGACCGAATGTCGTTAGGACAAAGGCCATTAGGCCGAATGCCGTCAGGCCGAAAAGGTTGTTAGGCCGAAATAATATTTCATCATTGACTTCTATTTTAAATGGCTAACACATTCATTTCTTCTTTTGATCAAAGGCTGTTTTTCTAGTTATATTTCACAGCGAATATTTTGTGCTTCAAGTGCTAACAATTCATTCGACCTGAAAATTCATTGGTCGGCTTCTACGTAATGCAAATTATCCTAACCTTAACCTGTTAGTAACCGTTCCGACCTTACGGTTCATTAGAACTGTCCATTGGCCAGTTTCGACCCAATGACCCTTTCGGTTTTACGGCATTTGGCCTTAGGGCCTTTGGCGTAACGACAATCGGCCTAACGGCATTCGGTCTAACGGGATATAACCATTAATGGCAACGTTTTTCGTAGCCGTAATTCCCCAGATTTTGCCAAAATTGTACAGTTGAATTATGCCGTATAATGGAGTTCCTGCACAAGTTCCTGTGGAGCTTCCTGCAGGAGTTACTTATGGGCGGACAATCAATCGATGGAACCATACTATGAAAAAACACGGGAAATCCGGGTTGAAATAAGCTTTGCACAACCGCGTACTCTTACAACGTGTTTTTTTTTTTTTATTTAAACGATGTCAACTCAACTACAGCTGTCTAAGTATAGTGTTGTTTCTTTCAGGGGTGGATTCGCGTATGCGCCTAGCGTAACATTTAATAAGGGCTAACACTCGAAAGGTTGTGCACAACGAAACTGGTGCAAATATCTCCTTGAAATCGGACCCGAATCGCTGACTGCATCCTTGCGCCACGAGTCTGGCCTTCATTCGCTCGACCTTTCCGTCCGCGTCCTATTTCCTCTTGCTACCAACAACGTTGCTAGCAGGTGGTGGGTCTACAAGCTCCCATGTATCGTTGCACACTATCGACTCGTAGTCAGCATACATGGCTGCTATCCACTCATCTTTCTCCGCACAGCTGTCCGCTTGCTCGTACGAAGTCGGCTCGTCGTCCACCATTGCCATGCTAACGAAATAGTTCTCGAACCTTGCTGACAATACTCCTCTCGTGGAGCGACGTGGATGCTCATTCCATCTCCGCTGGATTCCATCTCCCGGGACAAGGACGTGCTCTTTGCCGTAATACAGTTTCTCAGATGATTCATACCCAACCATGTCTTCTTCTTCCTCAGGTTAAGCCACAGGTGCCGCCTTACGCGGCGTGATGGGAACCGGCATTGGTTCCAACTCCACGGTCGATTCGGTAGCTTCCGACTTTGGCTACGTGTCGCGTTCACTGTCCATTCGTCAGCCCTCGAGGAACTTCTCGTCTCGGCTAATCGTGATCCGTCCTGATACCATAACCATCCAACAGTCGATAAGCTTTGTGTTCGTTGGAGTATCCTACAAACACCAACTTACGTGCTTTGGGTTCCATCTTCTTGCGCGTCTCGGCTGAAATATGCACCCAGGCGTCACAGCCGAAAATCCGAAAGTGCTCGTACGATGGATGTCTTCCGTACCACTTCTCATAGGGACTCATTCCGATGGATCTTGATGGTACTCGATTGTATGTAGGTAGCGGTTAGGATCACCTCCTCCCAATACGTTCGGTCCAGTTTTGCCTTCAACAGCATGCAGAGGGCCATCTCTTTCAGGTATCAGTTGCGCCTCTCTACTACGCCATTCTGCCATTCACTAAGCCTTCAGTTAACAAGTAATCCAGCAAATTCTTGCTGATAAAATCACCTCCACCATCGGACTGCAGCACCTTCGATGTCGATCGGTTTGCCTCTATCGGTCACACCAACGATAGTGCCACGGCCGGTTCCGGCCACGTCAGCTCGCTCGCCATCAGCCAACATCACGCTCGTTCCACCAGTTTTCTCCAGTACGGTGAAAAACTTACGGTTTCCCGTAATATGCTGAGAAGCACCACTATCGATGTACCAGCTCGAAGGCTCATCCTGTCCCACCATCAATGCCAGTGGTCCCTCGGAAACTACTTACGCTTACTTGGCTTCCGTCTCATCCAGCTTCGTTGGCTTCACTGCTGACTCGACAGCTGCAGCATTCGGGCAATCTCTCTTCAGGTGCCCCATTTGTTTACATTGGAAGCAAGAACGTGTCTCCGTTTGTTTACTTCCACTATCAGCGATCCACGATGATCCACTCGCAGCGCATGTCCACAGCTCGAAGTTTTTCTGCCTCCGCTAATAGCTTCGTCTTGACCAGTTGAAGCGTCAACTCTTCCCGTGGCCGCTGTTCCAATGTCGTCGCCAGATAGTCATAGGGGTCCGGCAGAGAACACAACAACATTGCCGCTTGTAGCTTCTCCGGGATTTCATCGCCGACATCTGCGACACTTTGCACCAAATCCGAAAAGTATGCAAATGCTGCTCCATATTCTCCTGTTCCTTCAATTCCTTGTGGTAGTTTTTCAGGGCATCCCAAGCTGCCTTCGCCGTCGCACAATTTTGCACCAAACTTGTCTGGTCGTCTTCCACGCAGAGCCCAATCGTCACCCGAGCTTTTGCATTCGCTTTCGGCCACGCCTCCATTACTGGGTTTATTGGAGCTTAGGAAATAACGTGTCACGTCTCCTCTCGGATAAGCAGCATCTCCATCTTAAACTTCCACGACTGATAGTTGTGGTTGTTTAGCTTCTGCATTGCAAACCTCTGCGAATCTGCCATTTTGCTGCTTGCAGGAGCTCACCAGCCGATGCACGATGCCACGAACAATCGACCGAAAAACGAACCGTTCCGTAACTTTTTCTTGCGAACGAACCGATTTTTACAATCGCGAACTAGCCTGGGCCCATAACCTATAAGCGGACAATCAACCGACGGAACCGAACTAAAATCCGGGTTGAAATAAGCTTTGTACGACCGCGTACTCTTACAATGTGTTTTTTTTTTATTTAAACGATTTCAGCTCAACTGAAACAGTCAAAGTAGGGTTTCAATGCTAGTAATGGACCCCTTAGTAGCTTAAATTCATTCTAGATGCTTTTCCGCAATGATATCTCAGACGCATATACGTTTTGTGGAGTCTAACAACAAATTCAATGTCTTTACTTCATAGTTCGTCTATGAAACATACAAAATCATTCGATTTTTCCAGCGAAATATGCATTTGAAAAACTGTTGTCCGAATGCCTATTATGGACCCCGGGAGGGTCCATAATAGGATTGTTTACAAATTTGACGTTGCGTATTATGGACCCTCCATTTGATTCCCATGTAATCCGGCTCGCTGCCGACGAGCCTATTATGGACCCACCTGGAAATACGTATTATGGACCCTCTTGTGTGGTTTCATTTACAAAACTGTTCAAATATCTGTATTTATGCGTCTCAAACCAAATATTTTGCCTGAAACTGCTGACTAACAATGTAATCGAAGTTCCCCCGGTGGATTTTCATAGGAATAAGGTTGCTTTGAGTGTTAATTTTATGTTTTTCTGTAGGGGGTCCATAATACGCAAAGGGTCCATAACCGGCATTGACTCCCTATAGTGTTGTTTCACTTAGGGGTGGATTCGCGTATGCGCCTAGCTAGCGTAACATTCAATAAGGGCGCAATATTCCTCTGGAAGGTCGTCTAACAGTTTCTCTCGATGTTCTTGTAGGAGTTACTCTGGAAGTTCCGGTAAGAGTTCCACTGGAAGTTCCTGTATGAATTCCTCCGGAAGTTCCTGTAGGAGTTTCGCTGGAAGTTCCTTTAGGAATTCATCTGGAAGTTCCTAGAGGAGTTCCTTTGGAATTCGCTCCGAAAGTTCCGGTACGTATTCCTCTGAAAGTACATGTAGAAGTTCCTATGGACGTTCCTATAAGAGTTCTGGAAGTTCCTGTAGAAATTGCTATCTTATTTCCTATAGGAGTTCCTGTAAGAGTTCTTCTGGAAGTTCCTGTAAGAGTTATTCTGGAAGTTCCTGTAAGATCATCCAAAGTTCCTGAACGAGTTCCTCAAGAAGATACTGCAGAAGTTCGCACGGAAGTTCCTATAGTAATTTTTCCGAAAGTTTCTGTATGAGTTCCTTGAGAAGTTCCTGCAGAAGCTCCTCCAAAACTTCCCGTAGGAGTTCCTCCAGAAGTTCCGGTAGGAGTTCTTCCGGAAATTCCTGTAGCAATTTCTTCAGGAGTTTCTGTAGTAGTTTCCTTCAAAAGTTCCAGTCAGTGTTCCTCTGGATGTTCTTGTATGAGTTTCTCCGGAAGTATATGAGGGACTGCCACTGATAATTCCTCCAGAAGTTCATGTAGAAGTACCTTCGAAAGTTCCTGAAGGAGTTCTTATGAAAGTTCCTATAGGAGTTCCTCCAGAAGTTCCTGTAAAAGTTCATCTGGAAGTTCCTGTAGGAGCTACTCTAAAAATTCACGAAGGCAGAAATTCTAGAAGACCATCCAGAATTTCTGTAGGAGTTCATTTGGAAGATCCTGAAGGAATTCCTCAAAAAGATACCGTAAAAGTTCCTATAGTAGTTTCCCCGAATCTTTCTGTATGAGTTCCTTCAGAAGTTCCTGTAGCAGTTCATCCGGAAGTTTCCGTAGGAGTTCCTTTGGTAATTATGGTAGGAGTTCTTCCGGAAATTCCTGTAGCAATTTCTTCAGGAGTTTCTGTAGTAGTTTCCTTCAAAAGTTCCAGTCAGTGTTCCTCTGAATGTTCTTGTATGAGTTTCTCCGGAAGTATATGAGGGACTGTCACTGATAATTACTCCGGAAGTTCATGTAGAACTACCTTCGGAAGTTCCTGAAGGAGTTCTTCTGAAAGTTCCTATAGGAGATCCTCCAGAAGTTCCTGTAAAAGTTCCTCTGGAAGTTCCTGTAGGAGCTACTCTGAAAATTCACGGAGGCAGAAATTCTAGAAGACCATCCAGAGTTTCTGTAGGAGTTCATTCGGAAGTTCCTGAAGGAGTTCCTCAAAAAGATACTGTAGAAGTGCCTACAGAAGTTCCTATAGTAGTTTCCCCGAATCTTTCTGTATGAGTTCCTCCAGAAGTTTCTGTAGCAGTTCATCCGGAAGTTTCCGTAGGAGTTCCTTTGGTAATTATGGTAGGATTTCTTCCAGAAATTCCTGTAGGAGTTCCTTCGGGAGTTTCTGTTGTAGTTCCTCCAAAAGTTACTGTCAGTGTTCCTTTGGGTGTTGTCGTATAAGTTTCTCCGGTAGCATATAAGGGAGTATCACTGATAATTCCTCCGAAAGATCTCGCGGAAGATAATTCGGAAGTTCCTGTAGGAGTTATTCTCACAGTCGGAAGTTACAGAAGATCCTCCAGAGTTCCTTCATAAGTTTCTACCAAAAATTGCTGTAGGAGTTTACTCGGAGGTTCCTCAAGGAGTTCCTACAGAAATCCATCTAAAAGTTCCTCTATAGGAGTTCTCCCGAAAGATCTTCTTGGATTTTTTCGGAAGATCCTCTAGGAGTTTTTCTGGAAGTTGCGGTAGAGTTTGTTCCGAAAGGTTATATACGGGATCTTCCGGAAGTTTCTCTTGAAATTCTTCCGGAAAGTTTTCATAAAGTTCCTCTCAAAGTTTCTGCCGGTATTCCTTCACTAGTTCCTCAGGAAACTCCTTTAGGAGTTATTTCGGAAACTCTTTTGTGAGTTTCTCCAGAAGTTTCCCCAGGATTTTCTATGGAAGTTGCGCTAGGAAAGCTCTTTGAGTTCCGCAACGAATTCATCTAGAAGTCCCCCTGAGAGTTGCTGTAGAAGTTCACCAAGGAGTTTCTGCAGGAGTATTGTATAAGATTTCTTCTGATAGTTCCTCTGAAAGCTCTTCTGAAAGTTTTCTTCAGAGTTCCGCTGCATTTTTCCCAGGATTTACTTCAGAAGTTCCTACAAGAGTTTCTCCAGATGTTACCCTAATAGATCTTCCTGAAGTTTTTCCATAAATTTGGAAGTTTGACAAAGAGTTCCTCCAGATATTTTGCAAAATCTGGAGCTCCGCCGGAAATTTCTTTAGGATTTATTCAGAAAGTTTCTCAAAGCGATCCTTTGGAAGCTCCCCTAAGAGTACCTTTGCAAGTTATATTAAGAGTGCCTCTAGAAATTCTTCTGGGTTCCCCACGAATACCTTCAGAAGTTCATTTAGAAATTGTTTCAGATCTCCAGAATCTTCGAGCTGTTAAGTGGAATATATATGAATAAAAAAAACAAATTTAGTACTATACCATTGAATTTTATAGTACTTAAATCGTTGCTCTTGATGTTCCGCAAGGTTTCATTCGAAAGTTCCACTAGAAGTTCCTCCGCAAGATATGCCAAAAATTCTTCTGGATGTTAGGGGTCATCCAATAATTACGAAAGAGTTTAGGGGGGGAGCGGGGGGGGTCTGAGATGTCTAACGCGCCATGCAAATTATTTTAAAATTTGATACAAAAATCTTATCAGGGGGGGAGGTGGTGTCGAAAAACCGCCAAAATTGTTCTACGTAATTAATGGATCGCCCCTTAACCTATGTGTTTCCTAGTCATTCTCATTAAGAGTTTGGAGTTCTTCCAGATGTTCCTCAGGAAGTTTCGCTAGGAGTTCCTCCACAAGATTTCCCAGGATTTCCTCCAGAAGTTGACCCATCAGTTTTTTCGCCGGTTTCGCAAAGAGTTCCTCCGTTCCTATGGAAGTTCCTTTAGGTGTTCGAAAGTACATCTAGTACTTCCTACGGAAGTTGCTCTGGGAATTCGTTTTTAAATTCCTCTAGAAGTTTCTCCGAAACTTTTTGTGATTTTGTCTGGGATTTGCACCTTAAGAAATTCTCAATCAAATTCTTGTACGAAATTCTAAGGGAATTCGTAAATAATTTATAAGGGAATTCTTGGTTGAATTCACAAAGAAATTCCCGAAGGAACTCCTTAAAAAGTTCCCTGAAGAAGTTCATGCCAGATATCACCTACTCTTTCCTTAAAAAAATCAGAATCCCTGGATGAACTGTGGGAATAATTCCCTGAAGACCTTTGGGAGATACTAAAGGAATTTTCAGGCGAGTTTCTGGAGAAATTCACCAAAAAATCATGAAAAGTTGTGAGGAACTTCCAAGATTATTACTCGACAATTTTTTTTTTGAAAAATTTCCAATGGTTTTCAAGTATAGAAATTACATAGAATCATAAAATTTCCGATGAAGTTTTTGAAAGAATTCTTAGATAAGGTTGTGCGGAATACATGTAAGAATTCTCGGAGCAATATTTCATAGAATCTCTGGAGGAGGAATTCTGCAAGAAGCATTTCCGTAGTAATCCCTGGAAAAATTTCCGAAGTACATAAAGTCGTTCCTTTGGAAGTTACTCTGGATTCGTTTGGAAAATCCTCTAGGAGTTCCTCCGAAATATCTTGTGATTTGCTTTGAGATTTTCACCTGAAGATTTTGTCAGGCGAGTCTTTGTTCAAAATTCCAGGGGAAATCTGAACGAATTTATGAAGAGAATTCTGGAATGAACTCACATGGAAATTTTTGGTGTAATTTCTTGAGAAAATTTCTAAAAAAATCCTGCAGGATATCTCCCACCCGTTTCTGAGAAAAAAAAAAAACCTAAATTCATGGATGAATTTTGGGAATAATTCCCTGAATATCCTTTGGAGTTATTCTTTACAGGAATTCCTAAGGTAGTTTCCTTATGTACTTCTCACGTTATTCCTTGAAATGCCCTTAAATGATCCACCGAACAAATCTAAAAGGAGTTTCCAGGAAAGTTTCTGGAGATTTATTCTAGAAAAACCCAATAAATCTATCTACCAACCTTGATACCTTGATGGCTACAGCGTAGCATCACGCCATTGCCGGGCGTATTGTAGAGCTCCATCTTCGTCGGTCTTGGGCGAAACTTCTCCAGTTGCCCCGAACGTTTAGGGTCGCCAGGTCCTCTTCCACTGCGTACAGCCAGCGTATTCATGGTCTTTCCCGAAGCCGCTGACCTCTACCTGGTTCCCTGCTGAATATTATTTTCGCAATTCTTTCTTCCGACATTCGCACTAAGTGATCAGCCCACTGAAGTCTGCCGTATTTTACACGATTGATAATATTCGCATCTTTGTACTCTTGATACAACTCGTGATTCATGCGTCTGCGCCACACACCATTTTCGAGTTTCCCACCGAGTATTGTCCGCAGCACTTTACGCTCGAAAACACCGAGAGCTTTCCGGTCTGACTCTTTCAACGTCCACGTTTCGTGCCCGTAGAGAGCCACCGGAAGAATCAATGTTTTATACAGGGCGAATTTTGTTTCGGTTTGCAAGCTGCGGGACATAAGCTGGTTACGTAGTCCGTAAAAGGCCCTATTCGCAGCCGCAACACGTCTTTTCACTTCGCGGGAAACGTCATTGTCACATGTCACAAGTGTTCCAAGGTAAACAAATTCTTCAACAACTTCAAACACATCAAACACTACCTCAGCACCTACACCACCATGCCTGACTCTATCTCTACCTGCAACCATGTACTTCGTCTTGGTAGAATTGATGGTCAGGCCTATCCTCGCTGTCTCCCTCTTCAGAGGCACGAAGGCCTCTTACACTGACCTGCGATCGATTCCAATCAGGTCTATATCGTCCGCAATGCCAAGGAGCATGAGCGACCTTGTGATAATAGTGCCATTTCTTTGCACGCCAGATCTCATAATAGCACCCTCAAGTGCAATGTTGAACAGTAAATTCGAAAGTGCGTCTCCCTGCTTCAATCCGTCTAATGTCACGAACGAGGTTGACACCTCGTCTGCGATCCGAACACTTGATTTCGAACCATCCAGTGTAGCACGTATCAGCCTAATAAGTTTCGCCGGAAAACCATTTTCAGACATTATCTGCCAAAGCTCATTTCATTGCACTGAGTCGTACGCCGCCTTGAAATCAATAAACAGATGGTGCGTCTGCTAGTTATACTCCCGGAATTTGTCTAGGATCATTCGCAAGTTAAACATCTGGTCCGTTGTCGAACGGCCCTCACGAAAACCAGCTTGGTATTCGCCGACGAAGGACTCCTCGAGCGGTCTCAGTCTGTTAAACAGGATGCGCGACAGAATTTTGTACGCCGAATTCAGCAGGGTAATTCCTCTGTAATTGGTACACTCCAGTCTGTGCCCTTTCTTGTAGATAGGGCGGATGAGGCATCCAACCAGCCGGTGGGCAATTCTTCGTCCTCCCATACCTTCAGAAGTACTCGGTGGATCGACTGGTAAAGCTGCTCGCTTCCGTGCTTGAGAAGCTCGACCGGGATCTCGTCCTTCCCAGCAGCCTTACAGTTCTTCAGCTCGCTGATAGCCTTTTTAACCTCTCCTATGGTCGGTGGGTCCACAGCTTGATCGTCATCATCTATGTTCATCCTGTTCCTCGCTACATTTCCATTCTCACCGTTCAACAATTGCTGAAAGTGCTCCTTCCACCTGGCAGCCACCGCCGTTTTATCGGTCAGCAAATTCCTTTCTCGGTCATTGCACATGCGGGCACTGGTACGGTATTGTGCCGCGCACCATTGACCGTTGCATAAAATCTCCGCATATCATTCCGGTTCATGCTTTATTGTGCGTCAGCTACCACACTTTCTTCTTGCTGCCTTTTCTTTCTGCGGTGGATTCGCTTTTCTTCGGCTCTCGCTGCCCTGTACCGCTCTCTGTTCTGTCGGGTACCGGCCACAAGCATACGGCTTCTGGCGATATTCTTCATGTCTGTCACCCTCTGGCATTCTTCATCGAACCAGTCGTTCCGTCTTCGTCGTTGACCAGTGCCGATCACTTCCCGCGCCGTTGTTGTCACAGCTTCGTGGATAGGGTCCCACAGGCTGTCGACGTCTCCAGCAACGTTGACTCTTCCCAACTTCTCGTCTAGTTGCTGACGGTGCTGCGCAGCTACCCCATCAGTCGACAAGCGTTGTATATTGAAGCGTAGCGTTCTGTGTGTTGCGGAACTCGTGACGCTGGATAACCGCGCCCGAATTTTAGCTACAACGAGATAATGATCCGAGTCGATATTAGGGCCTCGGAAGGTCCTGACATCAATGACATCTGAGAAATGTCGCCCATCAACCAGCACGTGGTCTATTTGGGAGCAGGCATCGCCGCTCGTGTGTTGCCAGGTGTGTTTGCGGATATTCTTTCGCGCGAAGTATGTACTGCTGATTGCCATCCCTCTAGCAGCAGCGAAGGTTACTAGCCGCAGGCCATTATCTTTGGTAACGGAATGAAGGCTTTCCATTCCAATGACGGGTCGGAAGAAATCTTCTTTCCCGATCTGCGCATTTGCGTCGCCGATGACTATCTTGACGTCTTGTTTTGGGCCTTATCCGTAGCTCTCATAGAACTCATGCTGCATGTCATCGGGCTTATCGTTCGTTGGCGCATATATGCTGATCAGGCTGTAGTTGAAGAGCTTGCCCTTCATTCTCAACACACAGATTCGGTCGCTTACCGGTTTCCACCGAATAATTCGCTTCATCTGCTTCCCAATCACTATGAAGCCAACCCCACGTTCTGCTCTGTCGCCACCGCTTTAGTAGATGTGGTACTTGAATGAAGTGTGGGCGATGGGGTCCACCGCTCGGAATTCGCGTTCTCCGGTTATCGGCCAGCGTATTTCCTGGATAGCTGCCACGTTCACGCCGACATTCCGCAGTTCACGAGCCAGGAGCCCAACACGCACGGGTTCATTCAAAGTTCTCACGTTCCAAGATCCAACTTTCCAATCGTTGTCCTTTATTCGTTGCCGGGTCTGTTGCCGTAAAATCAATCCGTTTGCTCTACTTTTGCCTTTCTTGGTTGGTGAAGAGTCTTCGATAGGCTACCTAACCAGGGTTGCGCTACCTACATCGTGCTAGAGGGACTGCCTCCTCGATGCTGACACGATACAGCATCGTCCGCTTGTTCTTTACATGATGACCACGGTCATAGCCATCACAACCATCCACCTTTATCAGGGCTTTGGACCTGTAGCTCTGGTTTTCAATAGTTTCAAATTCTTTCGGACATGCTACTATGGTGAGCCGTCATGCGCTAGCGGTGTTCAATAAATCTATCTATCACTACAGAAATTACTAAGAGAATTCTTTATGGAATCTCCGAGGGAAGTTTTGAAATAATTGCTAGATAGGTTCGCGAGGAAGAATATACAATTGTTAGAATAATAAAAAAAACATCTGTCAAATCGTTATTTTTCAGAACTCCATGTACGAAAGAGTTCTGGTATTTCTAAAGGCACTATTTTGGGACCAATATTTTAACATCTGAGTTACCTCAGGAATGTCAAAAATCTTTGTTTACGGATGGCACAAGCCTTTCCGCCAAAGGACGACCGCTGCGTGTTATCTGTAGTAGATTGCAAAAAAGATTGGATATTTGTCTTGACACTTGCAAAAATGGTAGACATGATTAACGATGAGAGAGGTTCCAATAATTTGCTTAGATGAAAATGACTTTCCAGGGCTCATGCTAGATAAAAATTCAATGTAACAAATATGTACAATGTCTATATGTATTTATTTATCGAGACTTTGTCTTAAGAACAAGCTTTTTGTCTTCAAACTGATTTTCAGGCCAGCCATGTTGTATGCTGTACTAATATGGACTAGCTGTTATAAATTATAACTTATAATACTAGGTACTAGAAAGAATGAATTATGATTACAATTATGATTATAAAGCTCACCTGCAAACACGGTAATCCAGAACCAGTGCTTCCACCAGTACTGTGTCATTTTGGCGATGGAATTGTGCCGTTTCCGGTGCACCACCACCGCCTCCACCTGACGACGTCCACCCGTGCGGCCGGAAGGCCACAGCTTGTCGTCTTCGGCTTCGAGGGTCCTCCCCTCAACTGCTTCCTGTTTCGCCACCTTTGCACTCCAACCTCCTCTCTCTCTCCAAGGGCAATTATTTTATTGGCATTATCCTCTCAACGGTCCGAAGCTCCACCACCACCGCCTCCGATAATGGCATTCAGGGCACCCGTTTGTCTCTGGTCTACCGACTATGCAGAAGCTTTCAACGAAGGTAAGGTTTTAAGGAAAGTGTCTCCGTTCGTCTTGGGCGGGAAGATTGAGACTTCGCTTTCAGGATGCAATCTGCAGGGGAGAAAAAGCAAACCGGAGATGAAAAGTTACATTAAGTGTGAAGGAAACTAAGTTTTCTTTTTAACGGAGGAAGTGAGAAACGTTTCAATTTGCAAATAAATTCGATTATGGCGTGGAAGAGAATGAGGATGACAGACCTTGTCTGACCTGAATTTGTAAGGTGAACACCGGAAAGTATGTTTTTCGTGAAGGAAAATTATTACCCTTCGGAAATGAGAACTGTAATGATAATTTGATTTTGTTTTCTAGGTTATGTCTTCTGTTCTGATTCAAATTCTGATTAAGCTGATAATACAGCCGTAGTTACTGCCCTCCGCATGTAGCGAGCATGCGACTTCTCACAACAATGAAGCGGGAGCAATCGAACCCGACATGCTCCACTGTTTCCTACACACCAGCACAATTGGGGCACGCAGGAGATTCTGAGTGCCCGAACCTATGCAGGTACTGTCTATAGCAACCATGTCCTGACAGAAACTGCGTCAGGTAAAAGTTAAGTTCCTCATGGTTTCTTTAACACCATTCTGATACATTTGGTCCATCTACCTTTAGCGGAATTATCTCATTCCTGCTTCCAACCTCTGAGCGTTGCTTCTATACACGCGTTGCGGACTCCGCTGGTACCTCTTTGGTTGAAGCATTCAACATCTTCCTTGATGATGAGCCCGATGAACGTTATCCCGATGCAAGCAGCCTGTTTAGATACCGTTCGTTATGCACTTGCTACTCTTCAGCACATGATCCTGTACGTGCTTTAAACCGCTAGATGATTTCACAAATCATCTGCCATAGGTAATCTGGTTGAGATTTCTAAAATCTAATTTAAATTAAATTGCAACAATGTCCTCTGATCGAAAGCTCGACAATCCTTCAAACCCCACAACGTTGAATCGATCAATTGATCAAGCTGACGTTCACCGTTGCGTCGTCTCGCCCCCAGAATTGATTCGCTATTGCAAAATTCAAATTTCAAAAATCGATTTTCCGAACAGAGAGAGACACTCGAACGTACGAGAAATATGGAAACAACAATCAAACGTCCGTGAGCAGTTGTAACCTTCCTCCGCGTCGCATCATCCACACCGAGTCGGACAGAGTGGATGGAGAAGATTTTTCTCCACCAAGCGCCACCGCCACCGGCGTCGATTTGCGTGGATCGTTTCCCATGATTGATTGCATCATCGCGCCATCATCACCAACAACAAAAAAAGGGATTTTCTTTTTCAATTTGGTGATGCTGATGTTTAGTGGCACTGAGCGGTGAAGGTTTTACATCCCGAGCAGCGAATTACAACAGATTTGAAACAGATTTTGTTACTAAGTTAGCACAATTCTTACAGAGTATGCGATTGATGTGTATTAGGGTGCCAAATCGAATTTAAAAAAAAATTACTCAAAAGTTTTGTCTCCTCGAAAAAAGTCCCCATGCAAAATTTGAGCTCAATCGGACTTCATTAAGTGGACCCCCAAAGCGGTCAAAGTTTGGCTTTTTTGACCCATGAAAAATCTCCCAAGGGGGGTACATGAAATTTCCGAAATCGAAATTTTTTTTGATGCCAGATGTCTTAGAAATGCATGAAACGTCGAGATCTGGTGCTATTTGGAATTTTTTTTTTGAAAAAATCGACCTTTTGGGACTTGGTTAATTTTTGAGTTGGGGGAGTGAATTAAATTTGAAATGAACGATTTGAATTCAATTGCTGAGAAATTCAAGACAATAGTATTGAAACATATCCTATATCATTGTTGATCACTGAAAGCATATTACATATGATATTTCATTAGGAGGGTTCATTTACTTTTCATTAGGGTGGTCCTTTTTGTTAAAAAATAAAAAAAAATAAAAAATAGAATTTTAATTGAATATTGAAGACAATAGTATTGGAACATCTCTCACATTATCGTAAGCCATTTTCTACATTTAATATGTGGTATTTTATTAGGGTGGTTCACTTATTTTCCATTAGGGTGGGCCTTTCTGTCGAAAAATCATAATTTGATGGGATATTAAAAACATTTCAAGAATATTTTCAGAGTTCCTGCAGCAATTCCTACGGAGCTCCTGCAGGAATTTTTCCAGACTTCCTCTGAAAAATCATCAAGAGTTCAGTCGGGAATTCCTCCAGAGTTACTCCGAGCATACCCCCAAGAATTTCTTCGGAATTTCTACAAGATTAACTTCGGAGTTTCTGCAGGACTTCCTTCGGAGTTTCTCCAGGGATAATTTTTGAGTTTTTCCAGGAATTCCTTCGGTGTTCCTTTAAACGTTCCTCCAGGAATTCCTTAAGAGTTCCTCTGGGAATTTCTCCAAGAATATTTTGAGAGTTCCTGCCGCAATTCCTACGGAGTTCCTGCCGGAATTTCTTAAGACTTCCTCTGAAAAATCCTCAAGAATTCTGCCGGGAATTCCTCCAGAGTTACTCCGAGCATACCCCCAAGAATTTCTTCGGAATTCCTTCAAGATTCACTTCTGAGTTTCTCCAGGAATAATTTTTGAGTTTTTCCAGGAATTCCTTCGGTGTTCCTTTAAACGCTCCTCCAGGAATTCTTCCAGACTTCCTCTGGAAAATTCTCAAAAGTTCTGCCGGAAATTCCTCAAGAGGTACTCCGAGCATACCCCCAAGAATTATTATTTCGAATACCTCGTCGCTGGAGTGGTGTGGACTGTCCGATAATGCTGCCATTGCCACTTTTACTGATTTCACCATCCGCTCCCATGCCACTGAAATGCCACTGTGTGCGGTTGGTAAATGTAGATGCGCAGTCTTCGTTGATTGCCTGGATTTTCTGCATTTCTTCTGACAACTGGCGACTGGCTCCTACGAAATTGGTACAAAAAACAACATAAAAACATTTCTCTAAGAATATTTTCAGAGTTCCTGCAGCAATTCCTACGGAGTTCCTGCAGGAATTTTTCCAGACTTCCTCTGAAAAATCATTAAGAGTTCTGTCGGGAATTCCTCTAGAGTTACTCCGAGCATACCCCAAAGAATTTCTTCGGAATTGCTTCAAGATTTACTTCGGAGTTTCTCCAGGACTTCCTTCGGACTCCAGCTATTTTCGCAGAGGTTTATTACAGCAATTCTTTCAAGATTTTCCAGGAATTCCTCCAAGCTCCTTCAGGAATTTCTTTGGAGGTCCTCCCAGATTTTCTTTTCAATTCCTACGGAGTTCCTACCGGAATTTTTTCAGACTTCCTCTGAAAAATCCTCAAGAGTTCTGCCGGAAATTCCTCCAGAGTTACTCCGAGCATACCCACAAGAATTTCTTCGGCATTCCTTCAAGATTAACTTCGGAGTTTCTCCAGGGATAATTTTTGAGTTTTTTTCCAGGAATTCCTTCGGTGTTCTTTTAAACGTTCCTCCAGAAATTCCTTAAGAGTTCCTCTGGAAATTTTTCCAAGAATATTTTCAGAGTTCCTGCAGCATTTCCTATGGAGTTCCTGCCGGAATTTTTTCAGATTTCCTCTGAAAAATCCTCAAGAGTTCTGCCGGGAATTCCTTCAGAGTTACTCCGAGCATACCCCCAAGAATTTCTTCGGAATTCCTTCAAGATTCACTTCGGAGTCTCTCCAGGACTTCCTTCGGAGTTTTTCCAGGAATTCTTTCGGTGTTCCTTTAAAAGCTCCTCCAGGGAATTTCTCCAAGAATATTTTCAGAGTTCGTGCAGCAATTCCTACGGAGTAGGAATGTATAAAAGTCCAAACAAATCAGATGTAATTTAGGAAATATATGCGATGTAATGTACCAAAAACAACCAACATGATATTTTTTTAATATCACAATTCCTTTCCTCTCCCTTTCGTTGCTTACCTTATTGCTACTACAACCATTGCAAAATCTAACAGTACCCCATCTTAAGGGCCCCGGGGTTACAGTTCAGAGCCTTCTCACCAACCACTCTAATTTTTTTTATCTGAGCTTACACAGATGGTGCAAAACTGAATTGGAAAGGTCACTGAGGCTCAATCCTTGATCTTTGAGATGAGTGCATCTGAAATCACGAAATAACAAGCGGATTTTGTATGAGACGAGGACTCCGAACTGGTTCAGCTTAGTGAAGTGTTGCATTCCGAATGAAAACCACGCAAAACTTTTCATAAGGACCTTTCTAACAATGAGAGGCTTTCTAGAAAACTCTTTTGTTGTTAACTATGTTACCTTTACATTTTTCGTCGAACATTACACAAATATTATGTACTAGTCCACACCATAATCTTTCGGTCTGTAGACATTAAGGTTGAATTTTTACAATGACACTATAATTAAGGAAAGTGGAAGAAACTTTTGCGAGAAATCATGGTTTCAAACTATACGAAAAATGATGCACCCTAATGGGAAATGAGAGAAACTCCCTAATGAAATATGTTAACAGTGTCCTACGATGATGTCGCATATCAAATGGAACTAGAGGCGCATTAATTCAGAAGAATTTAAAGCCCCTCTAAACAAAAATGAAGACAATGGCCCACGATTATTAAAGAGGTGTTAAAATACTATTGTGCTAAAACAAGGATCAAATTCAAAATTTCTTGATTTTTTTTATTTTCGGCAAACACCAATGGAAAATAAGTGAGCCACCCTAATAAAATATCACGAATCTAATGAAGGAAATGCCCTACGATGATGAAAGAGGTGATAAAATACTATTGTTTTTAATATCTCATTCAAATTATGAATTTTCGGCAGAAAGGCCCACCCTAATGGAAAATAAGTGAACCACCCCACCACATATTAAATGTAGAAAATGGCATTTTCGAGGAGACAAATTTTTGAACCATTTTTTGAAATTCGATGGCAAAATTTTTCCCATATATTCCAATGGCACCCTAATGTGTATCGATATTCTTGGTAATCCAAGCTTTACGATCTTTAAGCGTAGGCATCTAGATGGTATTCAATTATGGTATAGACTTTTAAGCCTTGATATTGGTAAACGGAGCATCATATTGATTTGTATTTTGGGGTTATCCGACAGACGAATGAAAACATATACTCCATTTTCTTGAACACATCAGACTAAGGAACATAACCTCAAAATACCATAATCTAGTACATCATGAATGTATATATTTGTACCGATGTTCTTGGTCCTCCAGAGATTTTATGAAATATTCTTTCTTCGAGTTGTATGAGCATGTTATTATTTAGTTATTTATTTATTTATTTATTTATTTGGTTCTACATCAAATAACTTGACATAGCCTTGCCAACAATATTTCGTCAATTCACTCGGTTCATGGCCGCTCATCTCTACCCTCGATTGCGACCCACGCTTTCCAGGTCCTGGTGCACATATTTCATAACGCTGATTTTGTATGAGCCGTAACATCATGAGGACACTCACCCACCCCCTTTGGCGTTATGAAATTTATGAATAAGCCCCTGGTCAATCCACCTAGCTCGCTATGCCACACGCCTTCTTGTTCCGACCGGAACCGAAGCGAACGCCACCTTTACAGGGCTGTTGTCCGGCATTCTTGCAACATGCCCTGCGCAGCATATCCTTCCAGCTTTAGCCACCTTCAGAGTACTGGGTTCACCGTAGAGTTGGGTGAGCTCGTGGTTCATTCTTCGCCGCCGCTCACCGTTCTCGTGCACGCCGCCGAAGATCGTCCTTAGCACTCGGCGCTCGAAACCCCTAAAAGCTTGCAAGCCCTCCTCTAGCATAGGCCACGTCTCATGCCAGTAGAGCACTACCACCTTAGTAAAGTTGGTAGCTTAATAACAGTTTATTCAGCTGAAAAGGAGCTGTACCTGTTTATACTTTCCTGTTAATTAGCTGAATAAGCTTTTATTCGACTATCAATATTACTTGGGCAATCTTATGAACGTTTTGTACATCGTGCATTTGGTGCTGGGTGAATCTTTATGGACCACAGTTTCTTCTGGAGCCCATAGTAGGCACGACTTTCATTGATGATGCGCCTTTGTATTTCCCGACTAACATTGTTGTCAGCCGTCAGCAAGGTTCCGAAATAGACAAACTCGTCCACCAGCTCGAAGGCCCTGTCGTGCTCAGTTCCGCCTACTTTGTTTTAGAGGCATTCACTACCAGTCCGACTCGAGTTGCTTCGCGTTTCAGGCGGGTCAACAAATCTGCCACCGTTTCAATTTTTTCCCAATAATATCCATGTCGTCGGCGAAGCAAACAAATTGTCCGGATCTCATGAAAATCGTGCCTCGACTATCAAGTCCGGCTCTCCACATGACACCTTGCTCTCATCCGTGATCTTCACGGCTCTACACGGTTAATACTGTCGTATGCCGCCTTGAAATAGATGAACAGATAATGCGTAGGGACCTGGTACTCACGGCATTTCTGGAGCATTTTCCGCATTGAAAAGATCTGGTGCGTTGTCGAGCGGCCGC
This sequence comes from Aedes aegypti, assembly GCF_002204515.2. NCBI lineage: Eukaryota > Metazoa > Arthropoda > Insecta > Diptera > Culicidae > Aedes > Aedes aegypti. The sequence goes on from NC_035107.1 coordinate 75,084,810, forward strand.
CGATGAAACCTGCTTGATACCTTCCAACGAACTCGTTTGCTATAGGTGATAGATGATAGACGGCGTTTAGGATAGTGATTTCACGACAATTTTCACATTTCAGCTTGTCGCCTTTTTTGTAGATAGGGCATATAACGCTTTGATTCCATTCCTCCGGTAGATGTTCCATTTCCCAGATTCTAACTATCAGCCAATGCAGACAAGCGGCCAACCTCTTTGGGTCCATCTTGATGAGTTCGGCTCCGATGCCATCCTTGCCAGCGGCCATATTTTTCTTGAGCTGTTGAATGGCATCCTTAACTTCCCCCATCGTGGGAGCTGGTTGGTTTCCACTGTCCGCTGTGCTGACGTAAACATCGCCTTCGCTACCCTGACCATCTGTGCCAGCGTTCTTTGCGCCATTCAGGTGTTCGTCGTAGTGCTACTTCCACCTTTCGATCACCTCGCTTTCGTCCGTCAAGATGCTCCCATCCTTATCCCGGCACATTTTAGCTCGCTACACGAAGTCTTTCGGCATGTGTTGAGCTTCTGATAGAACTTACGTGTCTCTTGAGAACGGTACAGCGTTTGCCACGTACCACGCTACAGTACTACAGTTTGCACTGCATTCTTCTCCTCTAAAACCTCCTGGCACTCCTCGTCGAACCGATCGTTTCTTGATCTCCGTTTATCATATCCGACAATGCTTTCGGCAGCGTCGTTAATGGCTGCTTTGACTGTCCTCCAGCAGTCCATCGAGCTCGCCCTCATACGGCAACGCTGCCTCAAGATGCTGCGTGTACGCGTAGGCGACATCCGGTCGCTTTAGCCGCGCAGGATTTTACTGAGGCAGGCGTCGGTACCATACATCGTTGATGACGGATAGTTTTGGGCGCAGTATCACCATCACCAGATAGAGGTCAGAGTCAATATTAGCGCCACGATAGGTTCTGACGTTCGTTATGTCGGAGAAGGGCCGACCATCGATCAATGAACATACATCAATAATGTCACTTATTACACATCCTAAGACATATATTCCAGGAAACTTTTGGATGAGCATGAGTATGATTGACCGCTCGCAGTTGCTATTTCGTTATTGCAAGAACAGCTGTACTTTCACAGGGAACCAACAGATGTTACTCAGGGTCAGTAACATCTTCAATGTGTAAGTACTGGTGCTCTCATTATTTCAACCACCAGTAAGGAGGAGTCCTCTGCACTTCCACAAGAAAGCACTGGGAGTTTGTATATGGGAAAGGATTCGTTTCGGTAAACGATAAAGAAATGATTTGAAACAGATACGTGAGCATATAGACTGGTGGCCGAAATTGATAGTGCGGTTATTACGCGAACCGGGCACCATCCTGATTTTGTTGCTCACTCCACAGGAACTTGCAACACATTCAACGGATCAAACACTACCCGAAAGCGCAAACATTTTTGACTTCCTAGGTATGGCTTTGGAATCAATGTGCATTAGGGTGCGACTTATTTTTCGATATTTCTTCTTCTTCTTGGCATTACGTCCTCACTGGGACAAAGCCTGCTTCTCAGCTTAGTGTTCTTATGAGCACAGTTATTAACTGGGAGCTTTCTTTGCCAAAGTTGCCATTTTTTGCCTTCGTACATCGTGTGGCAGGTACGATGGTACTCTATGTCAAGGAAATTTCCATTACGAAAAGATCATGGACCGACCATATCGAACCCAGACACCTTCAGCATGGCTTTGCTTTGTAGCCGCGGACTCTAACCACTCGGTAAGGAAGGCCCCATATTGGGGTTCGATATTTCTTGAACCCCAAAATGTTTGTGCTCTTTCGATTTTAAATGGTTTCAAATGAACTGTGTTCAAATATGAAACAAAAATATTGATATTTAGAGGAGACGCAAGCGGCTTGAAGGTAGATTTTCGAGCTACAAAAGTTGACTTCTAGTAAAATCAACATAACTTCAACATTTTCCAACCAATTTTAATTTTTTTACACCATTCTCTGCATAATTGAATTGCCTAGAAGTTTGTAGAACATTGCATTAGCGTGATAGCGTTCGATCACTCTTTGCCTATTTTGTCCCTGAATATTTTTTTTTTCATTTTCTTCAACGATGAGAATAATCTTTCAGCGCATTAAGGCGAAGTAGGTCGTCATTGAAATATGTACTGAGCATAGATGTTCAGAAAGCAACATAACTCGCGTTTAGTATCATACAGGCGTATCTGCAATGATCGATTTCTCTTCGTTGATTTTCTTTTTCGATTGATATATGAAATCCAATCGATTTTCATAATATTTTTTGATGCAGTATGGCGAGGGACGTTGAGTACATTCTACTGAAAATAAAATAGCAGTTAAAAAGAGTCGTCTGGCCAAGTAATAAGTTAAAGAAAAAATCTATGAAGAGTAATCGATCACTGCATATACGCCCTTATTATACTGAACGCGAGCTAGCATTGATTTTAGCGAGCTCGCTCTCTGCCGCCTAATCGTACACTCCTGATATTACTCTCTTTGATGAATCAATACGAATGAGTACTCACAGCAACAAGCAAGACTTGAATAGCGCCGGTTGGTACTCAGAAGTGATTCAACTCTGCTGTCTAGAGCGGAATTGAAAGGAACAATTGAATTAAGTTGATAAGTTAACGAATATAAAGACAATGAAAATATAATCTGGATTTTTTTAATTATGCCAAATGGCCGTTATGCAAAATGGCCATTTTGTCAAATGATCATTATGTTATATGGCATTATGGTAAATGGCCTGCATTTTATTAGCTGCATAGTGAGGTTGCTCTTTTCAAGCAAACAAATCAAACTAATGAAACTGTAGAAAAGTGGTTGGATTTGTTTATTTGGGCCCTAAAAGCTAAAGTGAAATAATAAGCAGAATCCATTAATTCCAAGGAAGAGCGAGTTTGTAGTTTGTATGGAGAAAATTGATCAAATATATGAGAAAACGGTTCCAATCACATTTCTGTCCATGTATGGCGCTGCAGTCAATGAATTTCTTTCATTATTGATTTGAGGATTCTACGAGAGTAAATGTTCCAATAGTGGAAGTACTAAGTACGCTCTAATTCCAAGAAGCTCATTAAATGTACATACAAAGGCGAATAGAGAAATAGTAGTCGCTTCTAGTCAGTGTTCTGGAAAACCACTTCTCGTCTGTGTTCTGAAAAACTCAAATTCTTATAACTCACGATTGAAGTTTTTCATGCGTGAGCTGCAATCAGGCGTTATTTTGCTCATCTTGATCTGATAGATGGAGCGACCTCGTACGCTAACAACAATTATGAGTCTGCATTCGATGTTGGTTGAATAATCCGTGGCTGAGAGAGTGGAGAGAAACGTTGGCTCTATCCAAACGCACATCTTCCATTTGTTCTAGCAGCTCTAGCTTACTGTGAAGCTCTGCAAACACATCATCATTGCTTTTGGAATGAACTGAGGTTGGTTTCTCCGTCAACGCAAGAGCATGATTTCGCTTTCCTCTTTGCTCTTTTGGGCAAAGAGCTACACTCAGGCAAATTGACTATCGATAAACATAGGAACCCCTTATGCAAATTCCCCACAAGAAATCGGATTGAAATTCATAAATTTGCCTTATGAAACCAGAATTTGAAAACAAAATAAGTTCACGCGGCAACCTGGAACTGAACCAAGAACCTTGCGATCGATAGGCCCGTGCGTATACCACGCGCCTATCGACGCCTTGATGCGGAGTGATGCTAAAACGATACATAAAGCGTTCATATTGCAATAATCGTTCTACCTTTCATATGGCAAAATGTATGAAATTCGATAGTCCAGTTTGCTGCGTGTACAACGAGACAACGAAGAGCTGTCTGAAAATGCTCTACCCCAAGCTGAGAAAGGAAGAAAATAATCTCTTTCTCTTTTAAGCACTGAGGTTGTCAAAACAAACTCTTTACCACTGTGAGAATGAAAATAATCAAAGACAAACGTGTAAACTCTTCATCCCGCAGATCAAGTACGCTCAGTTTGTGTGTGGGTAAAATCGCTTCTCTTTTGTAGTTGATCATTAAAAGGGAGAAAAAGAGGATAAGTCAAGAGCAAGGAAGAAGCCTGGCTGCAATTCACGCTACTCAGCAGTCATAAAATCATGGATGAGTTGACTAATCTGATTACTCATAGTCTCATGTTTCCAAAGTTTACTCACTTACTTTTTTTTTTTTTGAGGGACGAATGACCTTCGGGTTAAAGTCCCTCTCAAACAACAACAACAACATCACTTACTTTTTCTCTCACGCCGAGGACCTGGGATCGAATCCCATCCCCAAGAAAGTCACTAAAAATTTCAGTGACGTTTTCCTTCGGAAGGGAAGTAAAGCCGTGGGTACCGAGATGAACTAGCTCAGGGCTAAAAATCTCGTTAATAAAGATAGAAAAAAAAGTTTACTCACACAAGGCAATGTTTTCTTATTCGTCTGGTAAAATTATAGTAATTTTTTTCTAAAGTAAACAACCACATTAAGTTTTCACGAGTTGTTGACAAGCTTTATGGCTGAATTCTTGACGGCTTTAGCGTGATTGAGTGGTTTTGCACGAAACAACTCAGGCATGAGATTTTTTAAACAGATCTCTAATGAGTTTGCTCTCCCGGGAGAGCTCATTGATTGAGATTTGTGTGTGAGTCTGTCAACACTGCTTCTAGTACTGCATTTGGTCCCTCGGTAGTGCAAAAGATACCCAAGTTTGACAGATCGCAGTACACTTTTCACGGCATTATAGATTACTTTATGAGCCATAAAATTTTTGGCGACTGCAAGGGACATGAAGGTCTTCATATGTCTTTGCTATTACCTTATGTGTCATAACATTTTGGGCAACTGTAAGGAACATGGAAGTCTTTATTTCGTCTTTGTTACATATTTTTGTTGTTCCCATAACGTGAATTTACTCAAAGAGAAAAATATAACATCACAGAAACGAAATGCATTTCAGTGAAAAATATTATCTTCATACTTCTTTTAATCATGAATCGTGGATTACGGCTAACCAGCCGAGTGGAAGCTTAACAACTACCGAAAAGCTAAACATTACATATACTTTGCAATTGGATTGAATGGACAAATTGATGTGAAGTTTTGCGAAAAAGTTACACGTCTTCTCAGCGAGAATCGAACTCACGACTCCCTGATCTCTAGTTATATTTATATTTGGTAAACTGTTTCTTTAGTTGCGATATATATATATATATATATATATATATATATATATATATATATATATATATATATATATATATATATATATATATATATATATTTGTATTTGACTTCGTATACTTGCGGCATCCCTGTACGCTTATGAAATCCTTCATTATAGGAACACTTTATCGCAACTATTGATACAAGCAGGGCCCTATTTACAGGGGATCCAAGGGGCCATGGCCCCCGATCCCCCAAAGTTTAGGGGCTCCCACAAAATACGACTGAAATAATTACTATTGAACATTTAAGTATTATTAGAAACCGATTATATGTGCCAACTTTTTGAATTACATTGAAAGTTTTGAAAATTTAAGGTTTCTTATTTAGTACTAGAATGTTTTCCTTTGGATTAAAATCTAAATTATTTTCAAGTTTGTCTTTAGTGTGCCATATATTCGCCTTACTGTTTTGGGTCTCAGAGTTTAAGTTTTGCTTGTTTCTAAGAGTTTGGAGTGGTACTCTGTTACATAAATTTAAAAAGAAATATAAATAAAAAAAATAGTTGGATTAATGCGGTTAACATATTTCTTAAATTTCAAACAATAAATAAGTCGGAAAGAAAGGAAATACAACATTATTTTGATATATTTCAAATAAAGTATATAGAATTACAACTGAGGGGCCCAAAGTAACTGACAGTGACATTCTGGTCGATTTTGAGGTACTGTCTTGATTCGTATAAGATATGCTTGTTTATTGGCTGTCTAACTATTTGTACGGAATAATTATTACTGAAAAACTACAAAACCTGTTTTCTTATAAGTAGGTTATTGTCACTTACATTTATTGATTCCTACTTGTGCTTATGAGGGTTTCAAAGCAGTTCAATCTAAGTTCTGGTAATTAAAACCAGTACATTGAGCATCGGAGAATCTTCTTCTCCGTTTTGACATTACCTACTCACTGGGACAGAACCTACTTCTCAGCTTAGTGTTCTTATGAGCTATTCCACAATTATTAACTGAGAGCTTTCTTAGCCAAAGTTGCCATTTTCGCATTCGTATATCGTGTGGCAGGTACGATGATACTCTATTCCCAGGGAAGTCAAGGAAATTTCCATCACAAAAAGATCCCGGACCAAGCGGGGATTGGACCCAGACACCTTCAGTATGGCTTTACTTTATAGCCGCGGACTCTAACCACTCGGCTAAGGAAGGCCCCATAAAAGTTATAAGGGAAGCATAAAAGTTTTAAGGGAAATTACAAACGAGAACATACTGTAGCATCAAAATTGGTTTTCTGGGAATAAGGCCCCAACAAGACTCTGGCCCCAGGGCCCCCACATTTATAAATCCGGCCCTGGGTACAAGCGAAAACAGAGTGTTGTATTTCATCAATTTCGAAAGAATTGAGGCTTCAGATATAAACAAGCCAATAAATCGGTGTCGTATTTGTGGCAAAAGAAAGGAAAACAGCATCAAGGGCATTACCGCAACAATTGGATTACTTACGCTAGAAGAGACTGCAACAAACCGAAAGTCGTTTCGGTAAGAAAAAATACATTTTTTTTCAGTAGGTGGAACGGGTACAAACAATAGTTTTTGAACCACTTCATACAAAACAACGACACGTTTATGCCAAATAAAAAAACAGGGCTCTAATATTGTTTATTACTGACTAGATTCACTAAATTTGACCTTAAACGAAGCACCTTTTTTCTGTAGAGCTGCCCTTTCCACCCGGAGAAAACCAAATTTTAGTTTTCTCGAGGTACAACTTCCAATTTATATTTTTTATGTTTAATCTTAAAATAATTAATAAAAGAATTTTATCGAATAGACCACAATCTACGGTGAAAAATGGAATTGGTTTAGTTTTTCCCATATATTTCGTCGATTTTCTCTATAAAAACGTCAAGCTCGTTTAGCCCTCCTGCTGCATATGTATCAAAGAATGTTCACTGATTATTTTTAATTAATTCTGAAATAATTATGTTTTTAATTATTACAAATGTGAAACAGACCTTGTTGTTATGTCACTATTCGAACTTAAAGTGTCATATATGAAACAAAATTTGTTATTTGTAACAAACTTTGATGAATGAGATACAATTTTGTTGTTATATACAGGTCGGGGTATCCGATCAGAAATGCATATCAGAAAAAAAAACTCAATTAGGGAAGGTGTACCGGTATTCGCCATGTACCAGTTATTCGCCACCCCGGATTATATACAGTTTTACGACATAAATGGTTACTAATTGTTTAGTCTTTGCATAATTGTTTTAAGATGATACGAAAACCTTCTTAGGAACTTCAAAATTTGCTCAGAAAATAATAGAAAAAAAATCTTAAAATTGTTGCTCCTTTGCGTCTATTTTTCGCCATGGTGTTCCTGATTCGCCACCCTCTATAAGAAATCAACGTAGGTGGCGAATTCAGGAACCGAAATTAGAAACGTGGTGAAAACTGGTGCAAATGGTCCAGTATTCACCACCCCAATTTTTAATACAAAAACAAAGTTTCTGATTAGTTTCTGAAAGCTTCCGTTTAACGTATTCACAGTAACCAAAGGTCTTTTGATTTATATACAAACAATATTTTTCCTTAGGGTGGCCAAAACTGGCTCCCCTATATCAGAAATCGTTGTTTATATCAACATTTGTTGTATTCGGATGTTTTTCTATGTTGAGTAGATTTTACCATTATATCCTTATTAGTAGAAAACTTGTAATGATTGCAAACAATTTAATTTCAAAGAAAAATGTTTGTTAGATATTTTAGCATGTAGCTGGCACACATTATTATTATTATTTAAATGCAGCCAGTGGTTGTCATGACTTTGATATTCCTAACCAATCGGGTACCTACAGCTTTAAAGGGGGATATCCGACCAGTTCCAGTTTTGTGGCGGATGGAAATCCGACTTCCCAGAGCAAGACGTATATCGATACAAAAAAAAAAAAAAAACGGCCTGGTAATTTAAGGTGGCATTTAAAAAGTTGAGGAGATCCAATGCAGAAGGGGAGGAAGCGTTACTGCAGAGCACCAGAAGCGATACAGAAAAATTGGTTCGTAATGAAATAATTAGGAAGGCTATTTGGCGTTTCGGAGCCGGAATAGGAATCGGTGCTTGTGTGGATCCGATCGACCGGTACCAAAAAGCTAATATGCACAGGTGCACAGCGATGATAGACGGCTTGGGTTTGGGTTTTACTGAGCGGCCGGCTTTCCGCGGGGAAGCGAGAGTGAAAGTGAATATTGTTTTGGGTTTTTTAGAAGGGTGTTACGAGTGGTTGCGGCAGCTGGACGCTTATGAGATGGAAGAGGAAGGCTGCTATGAGAACGATTCTTAATTAAAAGTTCATTTCGGTAATTGATCCGGAAGTTGGAGAAGCTGAACGTTTGTGTTGTAACGGGTGGATTATAATCGTCCGAACGAATTGTTTGACTGAACGCTTTGCTGGAAAGGTGTTATTGGAAATTAATAAATGTAGGTTAATGTTATTTTGCGTTTTTCCAGCGTAAATTATTTTTAACGTGGAAACACATTTTTTTAGATTTTTGTTTTGCATTGTGAGTTGCGCATGCAATTTTATTTTATTTTTGTAAAGTTGAATACTAAAAGTTAGGCAGTTCTGATAAAAATCATGCACAAGTTCAAATTTCGAAAATGATTGGAAATATTTCGTGTTTAGTTGTTTAATATGAATGTGAAAGTATTCATATGATATCTAAAGAATTATTTTTCTAACATTCACAAATTTCCAAGAAATTTCGAATATTTGATTTTTTTTCAAACGGTTGATTATCTCGAGAGAATGCCGGAGAATTCCGAAGGATACAAATGTTTTCAGAGAGATAATGAACTTTTTGAGAAAGCTATGATTTTTATGAATCTCATAAATATTTTGAATTCAATGAGAAATTTCTTGAGCTTATCATAGAAAATGCTACCAACAATGTATTGTTTTAGATAAATATCGTCTACATTGAGTTCAACAGGATGTCCTACAAATTCAAGATTGTTTGTTACAAGCTCCTTGCAAATGTTATGCATTGATGGTACCGTTTGATTAATATTACGAACAGCTTTAAATTCCGGACACTACTTTGTATGGGAAACATGCATTCAATTTTTTTCGTTCGAAAGTTTTCAGTCTCAAGGCGCGTTCTAATGAGTATTGTTCATAGATATCTTTGAACATTTATAATGTCCAGTTGCCTTAGACATCTCTTTAGTTGTTTGACAATTTCTATTGATGATTTGACTTTTCCAATTATGGTTTACATGAGCTATTCGAAATTCAAATCAAACTGTTCGAAATATGAAGCAAAACTAAGGAAACGTCCGGAATGAGAATCATGAAAAGCCCACACAATTATATGTGTTTAAAATTATTCATGCTGCGGAATCAAAATCTTCACTAACCATTCAAAAGTGTGAATCAAAACGGTACTATGAATCCATATTCCGTGAAGAATATTAGTTTTGTTTAATATTTTAGCCTCGAAGTATTTAGGATGAAAGACCAACGATTTATTGAATTAACTCTAGTAATCACAAATTACAAACACTAGTTTTCCACATTCGTTTTTCTTATGAAAATGTTCAGAGCGTTAAGTCCATTCACTCATAGAAGAGTATTTGTCAAACCTACCAACAAAGCAACTGAGTTCTGGAGTTAAGACTCTCAAAGACCCTCTCAAAGCTCCTCCGGAAAGTACTCGTGGAGTGCTTTTGTTCGTTACCACATCGCGTGAAAAAATCCGACGACCAAAAAAAGCGAGACTTCTGCGACGTGACAGTTCGTTGAAGCGAATAATTTCGTTATTCTGGCTATGGTCTGAAAGGTTTCCTTGCACGCGACAAAAGAGGGCAAACCAGATTGTCATTTTTCTCAGCCTGGTTATATTTTTCGTTTGTTGGTTCTCTCTTCTGTGTACGGCTGATCATCGATCCGCGACTTTTTCCAAATAATGTACTTTCTGTGTCCCTGTTCTCTGGAACGCTTGGTTCATTCGATTGAATTCCAATTGGTCGCTTTGATGTAGTGATTGCGTTTATTCAAAGTCGTAATTTTATCCTCGTAGGAGTGTATTTAAAGCAATTTTTTATTCATGGTACTTCGAGAGTTTTCCCTTGAATCGATGCTTCGCCATTCGCCATAGAAACAAATCGCTGTTTGAAGACCGTACTCACAAGTTGACGCGCAAACAAGTGCAAGGACATTCTAACAACCGAAGAGATTTATTTTTATCACTAATGTAAACTGAAACCGGGTGGAGAGCCGGGGGTGTCAAGTGCTTGATTTTTCCCTCACTTATTCTTTGGTTGTGAAGCTACGTTTGACGTTACTGCAATGCCTCGCAGCTAGCAGGCAAGACTACGCGCACAGTAGTGTAACTACATTTGCATCCGTAATTGGATTTTGCATAATGAGTAAACTAAATTTAGAGCACTGCAAACGGATGATTGTTTTCCCTTGTCTAAGGTGGGGAGCGGTGTCAGGTCATTAGTCCGAAGTACGTTGGGCCGAAGTTCGTTAGACCAAATGGGCCATTATCATTTCTTCTTCGTTTTCAACTCGTTCGGTCTCATGATCCATTCGGCCTAACATACTTCGACCTAATGACTCAGCACCGCCGGTGGGGCTGCACTGAATGATGCAATTGAGAATGTGAATAAATTGGGTCAGAGGGGCGCTAGGTCGTCCCTAATGAAGTAAGCAGCAGTTAGTTGGAGAACCATTGAAAGGCGAGTGTTGCTCCGTTCAATCGTAAGCATGTATTGTATGGAAAAAGAATACCATCATCATCCCACCCACCAATCAATCATCGTACCTATCTACATGTTATACATGTCCGCCTTCAATTAAAGTTCCGCATTCAATCGCAAAGCCCGTTGACCCAATAGCACAGAGAAAATCGAAAGTAGCGACCGGATCATTTGAACTTGCTATACACTAGACAGTAGACGGATGTATGTAAGTTGAGTTTATAGGGGAAGTTGTGGTAAAATGAACACCTTACTGATAACAGAGATAAAACAAATTCTACTGAATTTCGGTCGCACACATGCATTATTGTGGTCAATTAAACTGAAACTGTAAAAGAAAAACAAACTTAGAAACCACTTGTATAAATTTGATTTGATGCTATTTTAAACTCGCAGGAACTTAAGGTTTGCTATGAGATCAACATAAAAACGATACGTTCCATATCAGATGCCGTAAGAATAACTATAATGTAGTATGAGGATCTAAACAAGAGATAATTTTAAAGTTTAAGTCATCATTTTGAAAATGGTTTCTAAACAAATGCTTGTGATGGTAATATGTACGCCTAGCTTCATCCTCTGAAAAAATTAAAATAATAAGTTATCATGATCACATCTTGATAACGATTTAAATTTATGACAAAATATAGGTAAAATCATGTATAAAATTATTCAATTAAATTTCAATCTTTCATGTGCAATATGAATGACGATTGTCCTACATTTCACCGAATGCAGTTTATTCGAATGACGTTTTCTCGAATGAACTATTTCCCCGAAAATTATAGCGCCATCTGATAGCATTATTTCAAGTTAGATAACCTATAATATGTAAGTGCATGACCTACTAAACAACTTTGTCGAAGACCGCATCTTTCTAGGTAGTCAGGATCCTGAGATAACTGTGTTTGAAAAATTACATGCTCACTAGCGCCAACTGGTGAAAGAATTCCGAAACAAGCGACCGTTGTGAGTTGTGAGTCCTTGACCTACCGAACAACTTTGACATCAATACTCTATCTTGCCTAGCTTTAGATTGACAATCAAAATTGCTGTACTGAGTACAAGTACACGATGCGACCGCTGGTGTAATTTTTTTTGAGCGACTGACGGAAGGTTAAGTAATGCCTACATTGGAAAGTTGTGACCATCCTTAACGCTTCTTGTATGAAAAATTTCAAATTTGTGTTTGAGCCGTAACGTTTGAGCCTACTCCTGCCTCCCCCTAGAGCGTTACGTAATTTGTGGATGCCGCCGATAATTATTAAAAATAAATAAAACATGTCTTAAAAAAGCTTTCGGGGAAACGGTACATTCGGGAAAATGGTTTTCGGAAGAAAATCCTTCGGGAAGAAATCATTCGGGGAAATGTCGGACAATCATAAATGACGTTTAATGGTATAACTGGTAAAAATTTAATTGATAATTATTTTCAAAAACTACAAAACTAGATTTTTTAGTAGAATACAATAATTTAAAATGACATTTTCGGCAAGGCAATTCGAATTTTCCAAAATTTTTATTTTAACCACAAGTGTTGTTAGATACTCATTTTACCGGTTGTGCTACTTTTCCCCGAATGTCAGTTTTCCGAACGCCAGTTCCCGAAAAGTTTTTGGCATTCATATTTGTCATAACTTTATACATTTCAGTGGGGTGAACGTACTGGTCGTCTTATAAGCACCCTTCTTTTTTGGTTGGCGTTTCTTACGAGTTTAACCGTCCTCAGCACTTTTGGCAACATGGTGATAGTCGCGAATGACTAAATACCTCCTTCTTTTGATTGCTTATCGTTCTTTCTAATTCACCATTCTGCCACTGAAAACTATTATAGCACCTATTTGAACTGCTACACTTTTCGGGGAAACGGGTCCTTCGGGAAACTGACGTTCGGGGAAAAGTAGCACAATCCATTTTACCACCATGAACTGTTCATTTTACCCGCATAGTGCAGATAAAACTAACATTTTCAAAAAAAAAAACCAACAGCGAAAACCTAGTTATGTTACCCTGAATTCGTGCAGCTACTTCAGAAAACATCCCTATCTAGATGTTATGCTATAAAAGCATACAAGTTCATCATTTTTACATTAGAAATGAGATGAAAACCTTGAGGTGTTAATATTACCACCACTTCCCCTACTGACGTACTGAAGATTATCGAACCTCATCAGTCACCAGATTGGAGCAGAGACACAATTTTATAGGTCACGACCACGCGGCCGACACTGTCAATAATTTTACTGCGGCTCAAAGAAGGAGCGATTGAGCTCGCGGAAGAAACGTCCAACCTGCATTCTGGGTCATCTGTCAGGAAGCAGCGCACAAACTTGGTCAAATAAATCAAGTGCATTCGAGAACAAGTTTTGTTTGGAGAAAGGATTGCCAAAACGTGCGGTGAAGGCACAAAATTATGCGAATATCAGTGGTAAAAAGCAAACCAGCCGAGGTACTTTGATGGGTTACATTTGAAAAAGAGAGTAGACTGGAATATTGACTTCAAAAGTAATGCATAAATAAACTTTTAATTAGATCTTGCCGAGCATTCATATATAACTGTAGGAAAAGGCTTATTATTGGTTTGGATGAATTGAGATAACATACAATGGTAACTTAAATTTACTCCTTACTTTGCTTCACAATATTGTCAAATTAAGTTGTTTTAAGCAAGACGTCCTTCATCTGCTGTTATTGTTGACGAATTACATGCCAAATCGGCCAGTCACAGAACTCGACCATCTTCGATTTGCAGTAAATTTTGCACATGTTTTTGGTATGGTAATATAAGTGTTTTCCATAGAAAAATCGATCATTTTGACTCGAGAATATTTCTTAAAATTGCTTAAAATTTTTCAAATGCGATTTATTTGAAAAATTCTAATACCAAAACTGTAATTTTAGAGAAATATGTTCTATGAAGGAATTAAAGTGAACCGTTTGGGCTACAAGAAAAAAAATACACTTAAAATTTTATATGTCTTTTCATGAAAAAATCAGAAATACCTAAACTTTAATTTAAAATTACACAAAAACCCCTTTTTCATTATTTTTTAGAATCTCGATAGTTAACAAGTATTTGGGACACAGTTTCATGGTAAAGAAAATTTTAATAAAAAAGTTTTTCTATGATTAACTTCTGGTCGCTCTTCAAATTTTTTGTTTGTCAAAATAAATACGTTCTGATGATGCAACAAGAATCTTGAAATGATTCTAAACCATAATGATTATTTGGATAACTTCTATAAAAGCAGCCATTTGGGAATTATATCAAGTTTATTTCACATATTTTCATAAGTTATTCGCGATTCTCCATCAATAATAATACGTTTTCGAGAGTAAAGACCATATTTCTTTGAACTTTCTTATTTTTCTTGATAGAGAATCACGAATAACTAATAAAAATTGCATATTTTATTATTGAATTCATATATTTTTTGCATTAAACTTTGGATCATTAGAAAATGGCTACTTTTAGAGAAGTGATCAAGATAATCATTATGGCTCAGAATAATTTCAAGATTCTTATTGTATCATCAAAACTTATTTATTTTGACAATATTGAAAATTTTGAAAATCGATCATAAGTTGTTCTCAGAAAAACTTTTTTATTTAAAATTTCTCCATCATGAAACTTTGTGTTTGTTTAAAAAAATATTTAAAATGAGGTTTTTATGTAATTTGAAATTTAGGATTTATTTTTGAATTTCTGATGAAAATCAATAAACTATTTTTTCAGTGTATATATTTTTCTTATAGTTCAAACGGTTCATCACCACACCTTCAAAGAACTCTTTTTTTAAATCAACAGTTTTTAAATTAGAATTTTTCAAATAAGTTCCATGCAAAAATTTATAGGCCATTTTCATTAGTTATTCTTGAGCAAAAACGATCGATATTTCTACGAAAAATACTTATTCTACAAAAAAAAAAAAAATAAAAAAAAACACTTATTCTAACATTTGCAAAATTTAATCCAAATCGAAGATAATCCAGCACGATTATTCTTTTTTAATCGACACATTCTGGATGGAATCCGTCTGTTTCTTTATGAAATGTCAGATTTTTAAGTTTAAAATAAAGTTATGTTTCATAAATAAAGTGTTTATGTTTCCCAAAACGTTAACCTTCCACTTTTCATTATTGTTTAGCTGAAGTTTAGGTCTTTATTTAGCCGCTTAAGACTAGAGTGGTTGAATAACACGATATTACATACGATACATCCATAAAAACCACGAATTATATTGAAAATGGGCTAACAAATTAGAAAAAAAAACTGTTATTATAAAATTTGAAATCATTTCAGAATAGCTAGACGAAGGTTAAAATATACAAACATTTAATACAAAAAATACTGTGAAATTTTTTATCAATCATATATGATAGCAATTTGTTTTTTATTGCCTACCCTCAACAGAAATAAAAAATTGGAAAATATAGTATTTGACCATCCAAGAGGAAAGCTACAGCTCTCTCAAGAAAAAAATCGAAAGATATTTAAGCAACTAATATGAAGGAAACCCACAGTTACACTTTTAAAATCGTTTACACGAATCATGTGTTAAAGTCACTCAGTTTTTTGTTAGAGTTACACATTTTTATATTTCCATGTCTTTATTGTCCTCAGCTCTTTCATACATTTTTATGTACTGGTGAACCAAGGTTTTCACACATCCATGTGAGAACACTTGGAAATATAAAGATGAGTAGCTTTAATACAAAACTGTAACTATATTAACAAATGCTCCGTGTAAACAACTTTAAGAGTGAACGTAAATATTCACTAGGAGCATTCTTTGACAATTGACTTTTTTTTGCATTCTAGGGATTCTAGAGTGTTTCAAGAAGCCCGCAACTCGAAAAGCGTACGAAGTAATTCCCAATCGAATTTGAAAAGTTTTTTGTTAGGTACCAATGAAGTTTGAGATGTACGCAGTGAATTCATCAATTTTCAGATATTCTCAGAAGGTTCCGAAAACATTCGATAGCATCAGGCGTTACTATAGATTTTAATAAAAAGGAATATCTTAGCATTTCCTGTGTTTTTTAAGAATCCAGAGATTCCCAAGAAACACTGAAAGGAATCCTTGAGATTTTTTTTTTGCAAAATGTTGTATAAACCTTTTGGAAACTAATTGTGAATTGCTGAAAAATCTTCGGATTGATCTTTTGGAAACTTCTTGAGAATAATTGGAAGCCCCTGGTAATCCTTTGAAAACAAGAATAAATCTCGGAAATCACGATTTAAAGCACCTTTAGAAACCATTAAGAAAACTCAAGAGGAGGTGCATAAACCACGTGGTCATTTAAATTTATTTTCAGAACATCCAAACCTTCTCCCCTCGTGGTCGTTTGACCATACGGAAATATTAAAATTTGTATGGATTACGCAAAAAGCCTTGAAGCAGCGTTGCCGGATAAGGGAGAGCTAATTGAAGCCCCTCTTGAGGATATCTGAAGTAGTGTCAAAGCAGCCATTAACAACGCAGAGGTAGGTGTTGGAACGGTTGGTTTGACGTGAAATGTCAGATTGGTTTGGACGAGAAGAATGCAGGGTGGGCGATTATGCTGCAACAAAGCACCCTTCAAAACGTGAAACGATACAAACAGGAGCGAAGAGAGCAAACCCATAATTTCCGAAATAAAAAGCGCCGCCTGGAAAAGTTTGAGTGCGAAGAGATGGAGCAGCTGTATCGTTTTCAAGAAACGCGTAAGTTATACAAGAAACTCAAATGCATCCCGCAAAGGCTTTGTGTCACAAAGATAAATGTGCCGGGATAAGGATGGAGGTATCTTGAAGGACGAACGTGAGGTGATTGAAAGGTGGGAACAGCACTACGATGAACACCTGAATGGCGCAGAGGAGGAAGATCAAGGCAGTAGGATGAATGACTTCATTAGTACGGTGGATGAGGGAGACATGCCAACTCCCACATGTTTGTATTCCATTCACTGATCGCGCTACGCTGGATTCTCAAATTTCTCAAACTTTCAACACAAGCGCGTGGTAGTATGGTAGTCGGAGAACTGTCAAATCGTATGGAAAATAATGAAAATCGCTTGCAATTAGGAAACTGAATCAAAAAAGTAGTGATCAAAAATCAAGTGTAAAGTGAATACACAACTTTTTGTGTTTAGTTCATCTTCCGTGGTGCTTTCTTTGCTTCAGGATTTCGTTTTTACTACCATTGAAAAAAAGCCATCTATTTCCTATTCAGTTTTAAATATCGCCCTATTGATTGTATTGGCAAACGAACCCGCTCTCCTCGTGATTCTACAATAGCTCTATTGGTAAACGTGTGGATTTGACGATTCAGAGATCGCTTTTTCGAATCCATACGTGTTTTGATGTTTTGGTTTTATTTTATTTAAAAAAAAATATCTTAATCTGTCAAAGACACGATTCGTATTTTTAGTTGGCTCAGTGCTCCCGAAAGAAGATTCGCCCTTAACGAAAGAATCGTATTTGTTCGTCATGACGCCAAGCCTGTGTGATTGGATTCTTCTTCTTCTTTCTGGCGTTACGTCCCCATTGGGACAGAGCCTGCTTCTCAGATTAGTGTTCTTATGAGCACTTCCACAGTTATTAACTGAGAGCTTTCTTTGCCGATTGACCATTTTTGCATGTGTATATCGTGTGACAGGTACGAAGATACTCCTCTATGCCCTGGGAATCGAGAAAATTTCCTTTACGAAAAGATCCTCGACCAGCGGGATTCGAACCCACGACCCTCAGCATGGTCTTGCTGAATAGCTGCGCGTTTACCGCTACGGCTATCTGGGCCCCCAGATGTGTGATTGGATGTATGTGGCAAATCGTCATCCGACGCTGGTTGAGTGACGATGACGATGCTTCTTTTAGTTTCGTCGCCGACTTTTTCCATTTGACGGTGACGAATGTCTACCCTGGTATAGAGCCTGCGTTACGAGATTTGGATAAAACGTATCTTCCCGTACATTTCTGAAAAAGTAAAAATGATAGTCTTGTTTGTTTCAGTGTTTTTCGAATTTTTGATGGCTCATGATGAGCTTTACATCTGGCAAAAGATGTTTGGTTTGAATCAACGTAGCCTTCGTTTGTATTGGTAAAAACGAAAATGAGCTGCGCGTTTAATCAAACGCCTTACCTGTATGCGTCGCCGAGAATGATAAAGTGAGAGAAAAATGAAAGATATTCAGCAGGTGGGTGAGAATGAAACAGCGCTGATGGTTGGTGCGAGATGAATATGTGTGGGTGTCTTTTTCGAAGCTGTTGTGAGGATGAATTATGTTCGGT
Source organism: Aedes aegypti (assembly GCF_002204515.2). NCBI lineage: Eukaryota > Metazoa > Arthropoda > Insecta > Diptera > Culicidae > Aedes > Aedes aegypti. Next base: position 75,103,016 of record NC_035107.1, read on the forward strand.
TGGATGTTCCGTTTGTTAACGGATTTCGCAACGAACGCACGCGACTAAAAAAACAAATCTCCCGAAATTGAGCCGACGAGTGTCGGTTATCACAAGAATGACCGGAGAAATCGAATCCTGTACTCAGTTTTGGTTAACATTTTTTCATAATAGCGATATGGCGGGGAACATTTCTTCTACTCAATGATGATCATAAGGACGTGACCAGCGCCGTGATTGACTTGGGTTATGAGCATCCGAGTTGTTTACATCAAGAATGGTTATCTAATCTCGAGCCTCACAGAGATCTAACTCTAGCCTCTTGCCCAGCAACTCCTATCCCTACCTCATCACGGTACTGGCCGGGGTACGAGTAACCTTGGGGAAGATCGGGTAACCAACCCCCGGTGGGAACTTTGGTCGTATGCTGACAGGGAAGGGGGGGTTTGCTTTTGCAAACCTGGAGCGTCTGTACTCCACGTTAGGAGCGGCTCACAACAGCGTCTGTTCCCCATGTCAGGGGCGGCTGATCATCGTCCGAGTGCCAGAGAAGGACTCTAAGCTAAACTGCGCACTATGGCCCTCCGAACATTTAGGGGGAATGGTCCTCCGAAAATCTAGGGGCTTGGTGTCAGGCCCTGCGAGCCAGCCGTAAAAACACATCAGCACAGGAACGTCAACGAGAGAATACGGACCGGAACAATCGGCAAAGACCACAGCGACGAAAATGGACTAGCGATTGGAAACTCGGTACGTGGAACTGCAAATCTCTCAACTTCATTGGAAGTACTCGCATACTCTCCGATGTACTGAAGACCCGCGGTTTCGACATCGTAGCGCTGCAGGAGGTGTGCTGGACAGGAGCATTGGTGCGAACGTTTAGAGGTAATCATACCATCTACCAGAGCTGCGGCAACACACGCGAGCTGGGAACAGCTTTCATAGTGATGGATGATATGCAAAGGCGCGTGATCGGGTGGTGGCCGATCAATGAACGAAAGTGCAAGTTAAGAATCAAAGGCCGATTCTTTAACTTCAGCATAATCAACGTGCATAGCCCACACTCCGGAAGCACTGATGATGACAAGGACGCATTTTACGCGCAGCTCGAACGCGAGTACGACCGCTGCCCAAGCCACGACGTCAAGATCATCATAAGAGATCTAAACGCTCAGGTTGGCCAGGAGGAGGAATTCAGACCGACGATTGGAAAGTTCAGCGCCCACCGGCTGACGAACGAGAACGGCCTACGACTGATAGATTTTGCCGCCTCCAAGAACATGGCCATTCGTAGCACCTATTTCCAGCACAGCCTCCCGTATCGGTACACCTGGAGATCACCTCAGCAGACAGAATCGCAAATCGACCACGTTTTGATCGATGGACGGCACTTCTCCGACATAACCGACGTCAGAACCTATCGTGGCGCCAACATTGACTCCGACCACTACCTGGTGATGGTGAAACTGCGCCCAAAACTATCCGTCATCAACAATGTACGGTACCGACGCCCGCCCCGGTACAATCTCGAGCGGCTGAAACAACCGGATGTCGCCAATGCGTACGCGCAGCATCTTGAGGCAGCGTTGCCGGATGAGGGCGAGCTCGATAGGGCCCCTCTTGAGGACTGCTGGAGGACAGTCAAAGCAGCCATTAACGACGCTGCCGAAAGCGTTGTCGGATATGTGGAACGGAGCTCAAGAAACGATTGGTTCGACGAGGAGTGCCAGGAGGTTTTAGAGGAGAAGAATGCAGCGCGGGCTGCAATGCTGCAGCATGGTACGCGGCAAAACGTGGAACGATACAGACTGAAGCGGAAACAGCAAACCCGCCTATTCCGGGACAAAAAGCGCCGCCTGGAAGAGATGGAATGCCAAGAGATGGAGTTGCTGTACCGTTCTCAAGAAACGCGGAAGTTCTATCAGAAGCTCAACACATCCCGCAAAGGGTTCGTGCCGCGAGCTGAGATGTGCCGGGATAAGGATGGGAGCATCTTGACGGACGGACGCGAGGTGATCGAAAGGTGGAAGCAGCACTATGATGAACACCTGAATGGCGCAGAGAACACAGGCACAGAAGGTCAGGACAGCGAAGGCGATGGCTACGTCAGCACAGCGGACAGCGGAAATCAACCAGCTCCCACGATGGGGGAAGTTAAGGATGCCATTCAACAGCTCAAGAACAACAAAGCCGCTGGCAAGGATGGTATCGGAGCCGAACTCATCAAGATGGGCCCGGACAGGTTGGCCGCTTGTCTGCATCGGCTGATAGTCAGAATCTGGGAAACGGAACAGCTACCGGAGGAGTGGAAGCAAGGCGTTATATGCCCTATTTACAAAAAAGGCGACAAACTGGAGTGTGAAAATTATCGTGCAATCACCATCCTAAACGCCGCCTATAAAATGCTATCCCAGATTCTCTTCCGTCGTCTATCACCTATAGCAAACAAGTTCGTGGGAAGTTATCAAGTAGGTTTCATCGACGGCCGCTCGACAACGGACCAGATCCTTTCTGTGCGGCAAATCCTTCAGAAATGCCGTGAGTACCAGGTCCCTACGCACCATTTGTTCATCGATTTCAAGGTGGCATACGATAGTACCGGCCGCATAGAGCTATGGAAAATCATGGACGAGAACAGCTTTCCCGGGAAGCTCACAAGATTGATCAGAGCAACGATGGACGGTGTGCAAAACTGCGTGAAGATCGCGGGCGAACACTCCAGTTCATTCGAGTCTCGGCGGGGACTACGACAGGGCGACGGACTTTCGTGTCTGTTGTTCAATATTGCGCTTGAAGGTGTCATGCGGAGAGCCGGACTTAACAGTCGAGGCACGATTTTCACGAGATCCGGACAATTTGTTTTGTTCACCCGCTTGAAACGCGAAGCAACAAGAGTCGGGCTAATGGTGAATGCGTTGAAAACAAAGTACATGCTGGTTGGCGGAACTGAGCGCGACAGGGCCCGCCTAGGAAGCAGTGTTACGATAGACGGGGATACCTTCGAGGTGGTGGACGAGTTCGTCCACCTCGGATCCTTGTTGACGGCTGACAACAATGTTAGTCGGGAAATACGAAGGCGTATCATCAGCGGAAGTTGTGCCTACTATGGGCTCCAGAAGAAACTGCGGTCAAGAAAGATTCACCCCCGCACCAAATGCACGATGTACAAAACGCTCATAAGACCGGTAGTCCTCTATGAGCATGAGGCGTGGACTATGCTTGAGGAGGACTTGCAAGCTCTTGGGGTTTTCGAACGCCGAGTGCTAAGGACGATCTTCGGCGGCGTGCAGGAGAATGGCGTGTGTCGGCGAAGGATGAACCATGAGCTCGCTCAACTCTACGGCGAACCCAGTATCGTGAAGGTAGCTAAAGCTGGAAGGATACGCTGGGCAGGGCATGTTGCAAGAATGCCGGACAACAACCCTGTAAAGATGGTGTTCGCCACGAATCCGGTCGGAACAAGAAGGCGTGGGGCGCAGCGAGCTAGGTGGATTGACCAGGTACACCAGGTAATTGATGTAAAGCCAAATAAGTAAGTAAGTAAGTCCTTTTGAAAAGTTACGTGAGATTTTTTTTGTATTTTGATGCTTCAGTTAAGGTTCATTCAAATATTACGTTACGCAAATTTGCCAATTTTAGACCCCCTCCCTCCCCACGTAACAGCTTTTGTATGGAAAATTTTAAATTTTTGTATGGACCGCAACACTATGCTAGACCTCCTCTCTCCCCCTATTGCGTAACGTAATATTTCAACGATCCCTTATAAGACCAGTAGAAATACGAGCCAAATTCGACAAATCTATCTCTTGATAATAAATCTTCGAGCCGTTTAGTGGAATACACAGCGTAACAAAAATGACATTTTTGCGTGTCTCAGGGATCAATTTATGTGTCTCGAGTAGATTTGGGGTTGCTGAATCTGATGCTTTTTTCAGAAATGTTCCAGCACGTTACAATTTTTAGCTACAGGTCGCCAAAGTTGTGTAAAACACTGGTTTTATTGATGTTTACATAAAATTTAAAGTATAATTTATCAAACTTTTTTGTGATATAATCCACTAAGCATGCTATTTTGCACTTAAACTTTCATTTCGGATTAAATTTGATTGAAAATGCGCGATTAAATTGATGTCTTCATACAAAATTCGTAGTTTCACTTATATGGGAAAATACAATACTTGTTTAAATCATCAAAAAATAACTTTTCCGCATTGAAAGTATTATAAACTTTGCCGACAAGTATTTTTATACACATAAAGTTTGAATTCTATGGTAAATTAAGCAAACAAATTCCCTTACAAGCTGACAAACTTGCATGCAAGTTGGCTAAAATTGTCATTTTTTGCATTTTCAACAGCCAATATCTCAAAAACTAGACGTGCTATGTTATTTTTTAAAACGGTAATGGATTCAGCAACCCTTAATTGAGTGAATAGCGGTATTTTGGTGCTTGAGACAAAAACTTGTTCCGCAGTGATACCTATCAGTAGATGAAAAACCGAATTTAGTACTATACCATTTATCTCCACTAGAGTTTGTATCCTTTGACAGATACGCGTATTTTGACCTCAACTGTAAGGTCGTTTTCAGTGTCGTGTACTCTACTCTAGTCGAGTCTAGTACACGACACTGAACACAGCCTTACAGTTGAGGTCGAAATACGCGTATCTGTCAAAGGATACAAACTCTAGTGGAGATAAATGGTATAGTACTAAATTCGGTTTTTCATCTACTCATCTCTTTATATTTTTAAATGACAGGCGCAGCTTCCAGTTAAATTGAATTCTCTTTCCCACGAGAGATGTTCATTCTTTCACCTCTCTTTCTTTCACTTGAAGTTAAAAGGTTTACATCACTTTGACAGCAAATAATGGATCGCTTTGTGTCTCAAGTAAAAGGTGAATCATCAAAACAAACCAATTTACATTACAACTGTACATTCGAAAAAAAAGGTTCAACGCTCAAAAAAGTAATTTACCACTCACCACCATCGAGCCCGGAATGAATCCACATCACTTTATTCGCAGCAGAAACAATTAGCGGAACTGTCGTAACACACATTCACCTTCCCCGATGGTGGAAAGATTTCGAACTGATCGTAGGTACATGAGAAGTGGAGGCGCAATTATCGTGGACACCTGTGAAATCGTCCCCCCCTTTGAGTGGGTATCTTGCTGAGACGTGTGACTAATTCAGCCTATATTGCCACTTGAATTGGGTTCTCTACCGCCACCTGAGGAGGATGAATCATCCTCTTCTGGGGCGGGCAATCTCCATTGCAGAGACAAACGTCGGGGCCTTCCTTAGTCGACTGGTTAGAGTCCACGGCTACATGCTGAAGGTGTCTGGGTTAGATTCCCGGTCGGTCCAGCATCTTTTCGTAATGGAAATTTCCTTGACTTCCCTGGGCATAGAGTATCATGTTACCTGCCACACGATATACGAATGCAAAAATGGCAACTTTGGAACAGAAAGCTCTCAGTTAATAACTGTGGAAGTGCTCATAAGAACACTAATCTGAGAAGCAGGCTCTGTCCCAGTGAGGACGTAATACCAAAAAGAAGAAGAAGAAAAACAAACGTCGCAAACACAATCTCCGATTGTGGTTTTTGCGGATAAACGTTTCCAGGATTTTGTCGCATGCCGTCAAAATGAATTCGAACAATTTTTCTATGGCAGCTATGCGATCGAATGTTCAAACAGCGGAAAACCCTGTCAGTCGTTATTCAATATTAATATGAAATTGATTCCGTCCACTGTGGATCCAGTTCCCTTCCCACGGCACAGGCAACAGTTGGAATCTTGAGCGGATAAACTGTCCCAGTAATTGGTAACACGAACCAACAGAGTCGATTGTGATTTCAATCATTCAATATCGAAAAAGAGTCGGGCTTCAACGAGAAATATAGATGATAACGAGTGCTTTAGGGTATGCGATACGCAATTTTCGGGGCTATACGAGACGAAACAATACACGTAATCTGCAGTACTGATAATGACTAGACAAAACGCAATTTAAAAACTAAACGTAATGCATGATAGGATTATTTGCAACATAACATCAACTATGTTTAGGAATACATAATAAATTTACTGGAGAAACTCTTTCAGGAATTGCTGTAAAAAGCTTGAAGACATTTTTGCAGAACATTTCCGTGAAATAATACTAATTTCACGAAACTAAATTTAAAGTTCTAAGTTTCGTGGAATTTTGCAAAATTCCGTTTTGAAGCATCATGGTCGGAACCCTACAAAATATCGCATACCCTTACCGTATACGTACCTCACTTCAAACTCAGCGCACCACCTCCAGTGGTGAATTCCAACGATCGTCTTAAATCTGAAACGAAAGCAAAGAGAAAAAACACAAAATGAAATAAACTGCAATCAACGATAATCCCCAAAGAGCATAATTAATTCACACTTCGAATTTCATAGGCCAATTTGCGGAGACTAAGAAAAACAAAATCGTAGCCGCCGTGGCGGCGGCTGCCACCGTTGAGGTTAACTTTAAGCAGACGAAGTCAATCAACGTGTGACGAAAATACACGATTCGATTTAATGCGTCGGCACTTAACTCCAAGGAAGGTCAGAAGAAATTCACTGAACAATTGAAAGATCGATCATCGGCGTATGGATTAGGTTGCGTTCGTGACCATTGTTGTTGATTTCAGTTTAGACTTGTGATTTATGGGTAGTTGTGTGCAATTTTTGTGTTTTTTCGTCATAATCGTCGTTTGAAGACGAGATGCAGCAACTAGCAAACAAAGCAGGTTTCGAACTTTGAAAGAGTGTGGTTTTCACAAAGCATTGGTGGAAAATTGACAGAAAAACTGAACAATTGGCCATTTGATGAGACTTCGAGGGCGATGTTGGTGATCAATTACAGCTGGTTTTTAACTTCAGCATAGGATTGAGGCAACTTAAGGCACGTGGCATTCAATGGCTGATTCGTTTTTTCACGTGTCTAATTAAAGTTGAAATTTATACTCGTTGATTGTCAAATGTACTGTGCATTGTGGTTGCATGGTCATGAGAGCAACAAAAACTGCTGTTTGATCATTGCTGCTGGTGTAACAGTTGCACCTGCTGGCTTGAGGATCGTTAAGGAGTATGAGAAACGTGTCTAATCTGAAAATTTGCTTTACGTTTTTTTTGCAATACTATTCTGACTGAAGAAATAAACTGGGGATTGAAATTCAATGCTTAGCTACTGATTGATTGGCTGGTTGAAGTAAGTCATGAACAATCTCAATTTTCCGGTGTTGGAGAATAAATCTGTACTGTAGGTTAGTTCGAATATCCGCCGTAGTGGAACATTTTTAGTTTGATACGACAACTAATAACGCTTGCGATGAAAGATATCGACACCATTCGATTGGAAGTAAATTGACACCTCCCAAAAATATGCCATCTTCCGGTCGGGAAAATTACGCAAACGATTTTTTTTCTTCGGTGACTGCGTCACAACGCATCGATGCGTATTTCTCACGTGGATCACAATACGACATGGTGGGAGACCTTCAATCGACAATTTTTATGACGATTGTTGCCTTCGCAATCGTCCGGATGATGATGCAATTGAATCGATTAGTTTCCAAGTCAAACTCACATTTCGCGCCAAATGTTCCGATTTGCTTCCATATACGTACCGTATGCACGTACAGTTTCGTCCAACATTTAGTAAGCCGATTATGTTGTATTATGCTACGCTGCATAACAAGCGTCGGCCGTCACTTACGGCCTCTACGCAAAGGCCACAAACCATATATTACCTCGTGATATGCGGTTTCCATCGCACTGCATGCCACACCTCATCATCCGGTGACTAGATGAATCAGTTGATTGTGGTTTCAGATGCAAAACTAATTTTCTCAGTATCATCATCATCAGAATGTAGCTACCTATGTGAGTTCTGTAAGTGTTGCCTCAACCCGTTAACGTCCGAATTAGTTAGTTGATACATGCCCTTGACATTATTTAAATAAAATCCTATGATTACAATTTTGTATAGTCCTTGGTGGGATGGAATGTACTCAAATATTGAACAAAAAACAATAGAGTAGCTCGGCGCAAAAGTTTGCACGTGGTAAAAAATACATTACATGTACAAAACTAAGAGATAGAACATTATGACAACTAAATTTTGGAGGGGACCGAAAAAGGGTCTGTGTCCCTTAAGGGCCGCAATGCCAAGAAAATGTTCTTGACGTTCCGTGGTCAGGGAAAGTAAATGGGTATAAAAAGAGCCATCACAAACAATTTTCACGTCATTACCTTGTCGTGTACTCAGTGCAAACTTTTACTTTCAGTTGACTTGAAATAGAGTAAGACGGGACAAAAGTTCGACCTTAGTGATTTAATCAACATTTTACGAAAAATTATCACAGATCAGAAGTTATAAGTACCGTAAAACGGGGTAACTTTGATAGTTTTTTCGAAGAAAACTTGAATATTTTTGCATGCTGTTTCAAAGATTTACAATTTATATTTTTAAAACAAGTACTGGCATCCTAGCTATCGATTACAGTCGATAAATTGGCAAAAGATTTATTTGGTATGGATATATAATTTTGCATATAATCGAAAGTTGGTTTTCTGTTTTGGGGTAACTTTGATAATGGAGTATGATTCGAACAAAATTGAATGAATAACGAACATTTGTAGGGCATTGCATACCTCTAGGCGTTTAACGTTATATGGAAATTTCTGACTTAGATTACAAAAATGGTCCCAGTTTGTGAAAATGCTTTTCGCTAAGAGATTTGAGACCATATTCAAGTTCTATGATAACTAGGCTGTCAAAGATAAGTGGCCAACTATTCAAACTATTCGTAGAACAGATTGTTTGTAAGCGTTTCGAAAATGCTAAAATTGTGTAAATTTTTAAATTCGTATAAAAAGCGTAAAATGTTCTTGATTCAAATGAAAACCGCTCTTACATGAAGTGTCATACTAATATTCTTTAGTTTTGCATTCGTTTTGCTTAACTGATTAACAGAAATTATGATATTTCGTTTAGTATGTGGTGGGTTTAGCACTATCAAAGTTGCCCGCATTATCAAAGTTACCCGCATTATCAAAGTTACCCTGTTTTACGGTACCACAAAAGTTTTATGCTCACTAGCGCCGCCTAAAAAAATTTGAATCAACTTGCTCGAACAATGGTAGCCCTTGAGTTACTGAACAACTTTTTCGAAAACGTCATCTTTCTAGATGAATAGGCTCCAGAGATATGTGCAAAACTGAAGTAAAAGTTTCATGCACACTAGTGCCACTAGCAGTCGAATTCCAAATTAAATGAGGTAGAGAGCCGGAAACCTATTATTGGCACTTTTGATTCACTCCGGCAGTGTATTTTTTTTTGAAAACTAGTAAGCTCATATTAAGCCACAATATGCGTCGTATTGAAGTGCTTCTTAGTGTAAAGTTTCAGACGATTCGGTCGAGAAAAAACCCCTATGCCAAAGTGAATCATCGAAGTGCCAAAGTAGCTCTGCACCCTACCATTAGATAGCGCTCTATCTCAAGAACAACTTTACTGAAGACACCATAATTCAAAATTATTTGGATTTTGAGATACATTGATTTCAAATTGTAGTGTACTCGAACCGTATAAAGTGCGTTTATTATTATGCGACTTCAATGTACTTTTTGGCTTTACCGCAATATAAAGGGCCATACTGTAAACAAAAATGGTTGAGTATTATTTCTAAGAAGATTCTAGAGAAAAACATCTTGGTTTGCTATCGATAGATTTCTTTGTTGTAGAATGATATCATATAAATTACAGCTGTTGTACAACAGCGTGACAGCCCGAAGGTTGATTGCACCTTTTTTGGCATCTTCACCCCATAGTTTTTACGTATCCATTTGATAACGGCGACATCGTACTCCTGTTTTAGCGGCTTGAAGACGGCCAAATCCTTAGGCTGAAGAAGGTGACTTGTATGTGGGGGTAACTTCAGAAAGACTACGTTTTCGGCTTCAGCTAGATTATGTCCAGTGAAACATGTGAAGCATGTCTATCAGAACTGCCGGACGGTTTATTCCTACTGTAGATAGGAAACTTTGCTAAATAGTTTGAAAATGTTTCGCTGTCCATCTAACCATTTTCTGTAGTAGCATAGGTCATGCCAGGGAACTGATCGTTATCTTTAGCCATCCAGCTGTCCCAGATGCCTTTTCCTTTGAATATGATGAGAGGAGGGAGCTTATGCCCGGCAGCACTGCCACCCATTAGTACCGTAAAAATTTCCCTGCCCTGCGTGCGGCTTTCCCCTACTCGTCAGCTACACGACTCAGATCCAAGCAAAAGCTTGTTTCGTTAATATTGTAAATTATTTTGGGAGGAATGTTGCGGATGACATCTTGGAGTAACTCGAAATACTGGCAAATTATGAACGGATCTGCGGATCTTTATCCAGCAACTTTAACAGATTGTGGCCTCTTTCGGGACAAATTGGGTCGTCGCTTGAAGTTCAAGAAATAATCATCTCCCGGAATGTTGTCCTTCAATGGCGTCTTGATGAGGTTTTTCTTCGGGTATTGTACCATGGCGAAAATTATTACTTTTTTACCAAACCGTAGCCCCACTTCTCCATAATTTTGATGTTAGATGCCATTCTTGATTCCACTTTGATGGGAAGGGCAGTAGATTGTCCTCGTCAACTGCTCTTAACCGCACTCACTCCTTCAACGTGCCGAAACAAAATTGAATCGGATATGCCGTAGAACCGTGCCGATTCCGCTAGCGTTATCGTTTTGTCCCGCACTGCCGCTACAGCGACAGCCAGTGCTTCTTTTGAATATTTTGAGGTCGTTTTTCTGACGTAATTCCTTACCGTGATGAATTCTAGAACAAAATAAGAACTGAGAATTGATAGTCAAGTCATTTCAACTTGCTCCTATTTATGCTTTTTTATTTACCCTATGAGATGAAAAAACATGGGGTAAGTTGAAATTTCCACGTTGCAAGGCAGTGAACTATTATTTCACGGATTTTTTTTTTGTTGCTACAGTCATCTCTCCCTTATTCGATATTGAAGGGACCATCGAGTTGGGGAGGTATCGAGTTACAGAACACAAAACCAATGCAACTGCGATCCAAGGGACCATTGAGTTAGCCATGAAAACCAACTTTTACTATGGTTCTCTAACTCGATATCGAAATACGGAATATCGAGTAAGGGAGTGTTAACTGTACTAGATTTTGTTAACACTGATTTATTACCTGACGCACAGTTTTGGAGAAGTTAAGGTAGAATCCAAGTTTTTTCCTACTTATTACACGCGATTACAAACATTTTCGATTGCATTTCACGAAGAACGAAAAGTAAACAAAGCTGAGGAGCGCGTTTAGGTGCTTAAAACATCTGGTTATGACAGTTAGCTGCTACGTTTAGTGGAGCTGTTTTAAAAGGGAAAAAATACAGACCCAGAATTCGTTTCTGACAAGGCTTCCGTTCTAACTTATGCTCCGTTGTACCTTAATAAATATTCAACCTATGATTACAGTTTTAACATCTCAAAGTAACAAATCGCTATAACTTTCCCAAATCTCAATCGATTCCTATAATATAAGAAATAAGAGCCCCTTACTTGAATAGCAATCGAACATTTATAATATTTTTTCTGAATTACCGTAATTTCGGGTGAAATTGATCATTTTTCACGTTTTTTTTCAGTTTGTTTTCTATAATGTTAACGAAGCAAAACAACTAAATGCAGGAAAACAAAAACGAAGCTGAGCCTCATCGTCTAATGTACCGAAATTTTCTAACAAATGTCATTTTAGTGTTAACAAATATATCTAAAATAAAAAATCAGGGGATATCATTTCGGGGTGAAATTGTCAATGCCATTATTGTTAGTTTTCAAAACAACACTACATGATAAATTTGAGCTCCCTGAATCCGAATATGCTTGTCAAATTCTTAACAACGCAATATTTATATAAATAACGAATTGTTAAATTTCAAGAATTACGCGGAAAACGCCTAAATGTATGCAATTTCCTAAGGAATTCAATGATATCTAACAGAAATTCAATTATTTCAACCATATGAGCTAATTGGTACGAGTTTTGGTGATGAAATCTGGTTTGGGGATATATCTCAAGCATCCTCACAAACATTCAGGTTTATACCATGTTCAAATCCTTGCTTAGAAATAGAAGTTCATAGGTGTTTGTCAATACTGCACCGTGCATGAAATTTTACATTATTTTCATAGTAATTAACATTCTTTAACGCAAAAAACTTCACAACACACAATTCGACAATAGTTACGACAAACAACGTTCATTTACCGCAGCTTACATTGATATTTGTGCTCCATTACGAATAAATAAAAACGTGTGGTACGATGATCAATTTCACCCTTCTGATCAATTACACCCGATTTTACGGTACATTTGATGATTTCTCATTAGAATTTTCGGTAGACGAAGACGCTGAGTAGGAGTTACCTGTGGCGGTAGGGTTTTTTTTTTCATTTGATTTGAAACAAGTAGAATGGGTACTCATGGAACGAATAGCTCAAACCACCTGCTACGATATCAGCAAAGGATTTACCGTGGGTAGATACATTCGAAATTGAAAGATTCGAACGGCTACCCTACGGATTAAAATTAGTTTGTGAATGAGCATGATTATGATCCTCCTGATGGGTATGATTCCTAATCAAGCGATCGTTAACTGAAAAATGAGCATTGTTCGATAATCTACCAGGCAAATTCCGGAAATGACCGTCGTCGTAACGGATATTATCTTTCACCTGCCTGGCACGAGCCTCAACGACTCTCTTGCGTGAAGGGCAATTCCAAAAATTTGACTTATGATTAGCCCCACAATTAGAGCATATTCACTGGACAGACGTCCTTGGTGCGAGAAGAACCTCCGCAAATCATGCATTTAGCATCCATGCGACAATTTTTTTGTACCATGACCCCACTTTTGGCACCGATGGCACTGCGTGAGGTTCTGGTAATTTCCGCCAGGTTTCTGGAAATGTTCCCATGTCACACGGACATCAAACATAAGTCTTGCTTTTTCTAAAGCTTTAATATTTTTCAGTTCTTTTTTGTTAAAGTGAACTAAATAATATTCTTGAGAAATCCCTTTCCGAACAATACCAGATTGGGTTCTCTTTTTCATAATGATTACTTGGACTGGGGAAAATCCAAGTAAATCCTTTATTCCATTTTTGATCTCTTCAGGTGATTTATAGTCACTTGAGAGACCTTTCAAGACAACTTTGAACAAACGTTCAGTTTTGTCGTCATAAGTGGAAAATTTGTGCTTCTTCTCTTCAAGATGTTTGAGAAGAAGTTCGCGATCTTTAAGAGTTTCCGGCAAAACGCGACAGTCTCCTTTCTTTGCGATTTGGAAGGAAACCTTGATTCTCCTAATGGAGTTCAAGATCTCCTCCCTAAATCCCCCAAATTCGGAACAACTGACCACGATAGGCGGCACTCTTTGCTTCCTCACTTGGATCAAAGAGCCTGGGCTAGATGCTGCTTCGATTTGGTGTTCGGAAAATTTGTCAAGAGCATCCAACTGATTGCTCATTTCGATACAATTATTCATTTCACCCTTGTAAGAAAGTTCGCATTCCGGAGAAACGTCCTTTCTTCCATTCTTGCCACGTGTAGTGACAGTTTTAAAACCCACTTTTTTGGAAGGAAGTAGTGAATTCAGAGATTCACCCTTCCTTTTGTTAGTTGCTGATACCATGTTTAATGAATTAACGAAAGAAGACGTGACCTTCGAGAGGTTTTTTCCCAAGACGGTGTCCAAGAAGGATTACCACCGCTAGCTTTCGACAACGGGTCCAACGAAAAATCGTAGGCACAGGTCCAAACAAGGATCGTAAAGGGATCAATACTAGAAAAATTGTACTGAAAAGTGCTGTATTAGTAGCGCTGAAAAGTACCGTTTTTAATTTTAGCACTGAAAAGTACTGTTTTATTGTAGTTTAAAAAAAACTTCCAAGAGCAGAGAGAATTCGTGTACGCACAGCACGAAGGTACAATGCGCAATGATAATAATACTTGATCCACTTAAATCATTGCATTAAAAAGTGAGGGTAATTAAGTCATTGACAGAAAACAATTTTGAAATAAATTGATGTTTACAGCTTACACAAAAAAAATGGAATAATTTAGGAAAAAAATCGAAAGTTATTCTTGAAGAAATCTAAAGAAATATCTTGAAAGAATATCTCTAAAAAATTTGGGGTGGGTAATGTCTATTACATTACCGCGGGGTTGACGTAGAACTACGATGATTAATAATTTGATTTGTCATGTGTATGAATTTGTAAGTGTACTAGTTTTGTGTTGTTATTGATCGGATGAAGTTTTCAGAAGTTAACTCTTTTTGGACTCATTTTGGTAGTCCTGAAAAGAACCATTTGTCGTTCTGTGGTTTGCGCAATTTCTAAGCCCAACTCATTATTGGCACATACCCATTTCCCAGATTGGTCGATCAGAAAGCGAAGAGCACAAAAGGGAGGAGCATCATCTGCTATTCTGAGGTTATAAAACATGCTTCCTTCGTCGGATTCAGTTTCATTCTAATTCCGCTTTCGAGCTGGTAAGAGCTCCTCCGAACTTGCTCAGCGAGAAATACCTCGCTGCTAGAAATCTGCTGAGCTGTCATTCTTCAAGCTGCCAATCCAGCATCTGGTCTGTGAAATCGCTCAAGATTTCTAGGTTGACCGATCCGCGCTTCTAGATTTCGCCTCGTGGTAAACTCGTGGTCACAGCATCCAAGCTCAATCGGCCCTTTTCTGGGCCAACATACGTTCATAAAAGGGTTTATTGGATGATATTTACTGATTTATCTATAATGTTCTAAATATCGCGGTATACTATAATTTGTTTCACATAATTTACCCCACATAATTATATGAATTTGAGAATTTACCACTGCAGCGCCGTCGGACCGTAATAACATCATGCTACTCAGCATTGTATGGTATTGCTGTGTGCATTTGAAATGCAAATACCAAATGCGGGAACACCAAATGCGGTAAGATTTTCAACAAGGAAGGCGAAGTCAAAATTTGATTTTCTTTGCTAGGTTGGCGGTGATATGCATCATGGTTGCTAAGAATCCTTTGGTTACTTGGTGTTACCGCATTTTAAGTTCAGCTAGACTGGATTTGCACGTCAAACGCAAACAGCAATATTTCTAACAGCATCGTTGATTTATCATATAATGGGGGAACACTTCCTAAATTCTCGAGTATTATATTGGAAAATGTATTAAAATTGCGACAGAGTTTAAATACTGTTCAATAAACTGTTTCCTGACCAATTGTAATAAGCAACTATTGATCTGAAATTTTTCTACATGTTAGTCTATTGCGTTAATATGAGAAATAGGCTATATGAAATTGATGTCTTGGCAAGGGATGTACAAGATGAGCATTATGCATTAATTTTCCAATTTCCGTACTCGAGAATTTTAGAAGCGGGGGCCGTGATGCTCGGGATGGATTGTCCTCCATGACTGGTCCTGGCTGGAAATATTCGTGGGGAGAAACTCGACCCTTTGCTGCTGGAATTTCATTAACAACTCTTTGGTAAAGCAGAAATTTCTGATAAAAGTGAACTTTTTCAAAACAACTCTTATTGATTGGAATATTAGTCAAGAACTCTTTGTTAAGTAAAATCATCCTAAGTAACTCTTTGCTCCATCGCCAAACCAAACCATTTCATTGAATTCATCAAGTACAAGAATATGAATGGTAAGGAGAGGCAGATGGTGTATATTTTGCTGGCGTTACTTTCCAACAGGTCGCCGGTTGGCGCTGACTACTAATCCGTCCACTGAATGATTTTCAGTTGTTGCTTTCGCTTCGTTGCTCTCTGGTTCCGTTCGTTACTACTACTACACACTGCTGTGGCTTTCACGCGCTCTTCTTTGCTGCTCCGCTGCTTGATCCGTTCGTTATGCCGTTCGATTTGTGAATGAGCTGGGAGCAGAACAACCAGTGGTTTTATTTGCTCGAGCTCCGTTCACCGATGGCGAGTGGTGGGGCTCTCGCTTGGTTGTTTCGTCACTTCGTTCGCTACTCGCACGCGATTGGTTATTGCTTTCGCGCTATTTTCGTTGATGGTGTGATTCTTCGCTGAGAAATAAAAACTGCAACTCTTTTGATTTTTCATGCAAAACGACCAACTTTGATAAACTATATCTCAGTTATTTATGGACTGATTTGAATGAAATTTTAACAGAATATCAGACATAACTTAAATTTTACCATATGTTTTTGAGTGATTTTTCCAATCACACGTTGAAAAGCAATAACGGTTTGACTAAAAAGAATTTTTTGACGATTTTTTATGGTTGACATAACTAAACATATTGAAGGAATAGCTTCATGGAATCTTCAGAAACGTTGTAGATTTTGACGAGATGAATAAGTTTGTTGGAGACAGTTTTTGTGTAAGGCTATCAGATTTTAAGATAAAAAGTTTTGAATTTTTCGTCGAAAATTACAGTTTAGTCAAACCGTTATTACTTATAAACTTGTGATTGGAAAAAATTTCAAAAATATATGTTAAAATTCAAGTTACATCTGATGTTATGTGAATGTTTCATTCGAAAATATTTCCATAAATAACTGAGATCTAACTTTCCAAAGTTGGTCATTTTGTATGGAAAATCGAAAAAGTTGCAAATGCATGCGAATAAGTTGGGGCCTTCCTTAGCCGAGTGGTTAGAGTCCGCGGCTACAAAGCAAAGCCATGCTGAAGGTGTCTGGGTTCGATTCCGGGTCGGTCCAGGATCTTTTCGTAATGGAAATTTTCTTTACTTCCCTGGGCATAGAGTATAATCATACCTGCCACACGATATACGAATGCAAAAATGGAAACTTTGGCAAAGAAAGCTTTCAGTTAATAACTGTGGAAGTGTCATAAGAACACTAAGCTAAGAAGCAGGCTCTGTCCCAGTGAGGACGTTAATGCCAAGAAGAAGAAAAAAATGTGAATATGTTCTCAGTTTATTCGACAAACCAGCTAAATATTTCATGGGTGCACAACAGCAACAGGGTAGCGGATCACAGGGATTTAGTTGAAATCTGGAAACGTAGCTCAATTTTGAAATCTTGAGCGATTTCACAAACCAGATTCTGGATTAACAGCTCAGCATGCTTCTAGCAGCGAGGTACTTCTCGCTAAGCAAGAGCTCTTACCAGCTCGAAAGCGGAAATGGAATGAAACTGAATCCAACGAAGGCAGCATGTTTTATAACCTTGGAATAGCAGATGATGCTCCTCCCTTTTGTGCTCTTCGCTTTCTGATCGACCAATCTGGGAAATGGGTATGTGCCAATAATGTGTTTTGCTTGGAATTATTTGAAAATTGCGGAGAATACTAATACGTGAGAAATTGGTCGAACATGAATTGTTGGAATGATTGGCATTCCCTAAATATTCAATACGAGCTATTGATAATTAATAGTTTTCTTTATTATGACGGTAAATTTCTGATCCATGGGTGCCAAAATTATTACAATTGTTCAATGAGAATGTCTTTTCAAAAGCATTCTAAATATGTCGCAATTTTGTCACATGGGATAATTTTCCTAATCAAAGTGTTCCCATAAAATATGGAACATAAAAGGCGCTGTTGGAAAAGCCACTCTATTTTGAAATCGTTGTGAAATGTTGTGCACTCACCCCGACGGCACTGCAGCAGCGTCCGCGAGTACAATCTCAAATGGTTGAGTCATAAATTATTCACGACAAATGAAATTTTGTATGAGGCCGTGAAATTGATTTAGGAATACTAGAAGTTATAAATAAAATCGGAAATATTTCTCTTTTAACTCTTTTCCACAAATTTGATGGCTCTGAAAAGAACCGATGGCTTTGTTAGCTTCGATGTTGTTACGGATAAATAACACTGCTCGGACCAGCAAAACTCAGGGGGCTTCTGGTATTTGCTCCTAACGGGATTGCTTCTTGACCACCAATGATGATTTCATCACGAGTCGAAATTTTGAAGCGCGAGTCAACAGCTCCTCGGCCGATGAAATTTGCGGCGGCGATGACGATGGCTGGGTGAACGCAAACAAGCGGTGAACCACAAAGCGAGAATGACTCGCCCGACCGTGTTCACAGTTCGACCGCAATTTCTCCTGTGGACTGCTTCCTCTTCTTCTTCTTGGCGGCGGCAGCGGTGATGGCTTTATCTTCGGACGGCATCTTCTCTCGCTCGCTCGACAGTTTGATTTGAGCGAAGCAAGACAAACGGGGGCGTCCTTCGCTATCGATGTCTGTGCCTGAGAAGCACGCCCGGTCAGAACAAGCCGATCTGTCGCCTGCTGAGATGCGAGCCAATCGGAGAGTGAAAAGCAAATGACGTCAAATTTTCTCTAGCCACCCCTATTTATAGATTTGCTTGAAATCAACGTTCTCTTTTAAAACAGTTATTAAACTATTTGGACGGGTATGTGGGATTCAGTAAGTAAACGACATGAAGCTTTGATGTCTTGGCTTTCGATTGAGATGCTAATCAAGAAATTTCGTTAAGCCAGCGAAAAGTTATAAACGTTTAAAATATTTCATGCCAACGTAACGCTCTTGGTTTTGAAATTCCAATTTCACTCCTGTATAGAGAAGAGAGACGTACTTCTACGTCAAAAATATTGATAGACTTATGAAAGCTGAGTACTCTTGACGAAATATTTGAATAATCTTCAACAGAGGCCTTACTTTTGTTTGGACCTCAAACAATTTATCATTAAATATTTTTTGTGCATAATTTACAAAAACATCAACCTTCGTAACAAACCATTTATTTTTTTTATTTTTTTTCCGTCGGCCATTGAAGAGACAACGGCCCCGCTCTAGCTACGTCCGTGTTTTTCTGTAGGTTTCTTTATTTCTAACATTTTGTCAACAAACAAATCGTCACAAAACGTCAAAATACAAAAAGTCAAACGACAAAACGTTGAAAAAAAAACACGTCAATAGACAAAATGCAAAAAGACAAAACATCAAAAGACAAAACGTCAGAAGACCAAACGTCAAAAGACCAAACGTCAAAAGATAAACAGACAAAATTGTTTTGCGATTTTTTTTCCACATCGCGATTGATTGAATATGCTATGAATAACTTTTGGGGTATAGTGAATAATTTAGTTTTGCGGAAGAGTATCATTATTTTTCCTCCGATCGATGTGCTGTCCTTTCGACGTAGCTTCGTGAATTATAAAAAAACATCGTTCGTAAATTGAATAATTGAACTGAATTTATTCATTCAAATACAGTAGTTTTATTGCGTTGATGTACAAGTGGACTAAACAAAACAGCTTTCCTAAAATTGCACTTGGAAAATTTATCTATGTTGCTGGTAAGTTTTAATATTCACCGTAGTGGAACATCTCAAGTTCGATACGACTAATACCTAATAGTTCTTACAAAAGTTTCAATTTATGAAGTCTAAATAAGAAGTAAAATTCATCCAAAACGCTAATGTGTAACTCCATGAAATGCTTATCACCAAAAGAACACCACAAGATTACAACGAACACCTCACTACAGTGCAAATATGACTATGTAAAACCTAACGGATCACCGTCGAACCGTGCGGTGCTATAAACTGATCCACGTGTGTGCGGCAGAAAAAGCGCCAGGATTTATGACTGCTCTTAGCATAAACTTGCGGTTTCACAATCGTTCGGGTGTTCGACACCGCCACTAAGGTCGGCCATCAACCAGCTGGGGCTGAGGCTTTCGACCGTGAAACCGGCAAGAAAAGCTTAACCTTCAGAGTGGCAAAACCAAATTACTCAACGTCCAACGGTGATGTCCAGACATGTATGCAGACAGGTCGTTGTCCCATGTCCAGATTTGCGTCCAGCTCTTCGGCAAATGAATTTCGACCGCCGTTGGTTTCCCTATGGAATTATGAAGAAATAAGCGCGCTAATAAATGGGAATTAGCGCAATGAGCTTCGCGCGCTAAGCGCTGTTCTCTCAAAACGGTCGCACACTCTCCTCGCGGTTAATTATTAGAGCTTGGGAATAACTACATGGTTTGCACTTGTACGGGTTTCGCGCCGTGCCTTTTACCGCATCGAGAGTGAAAGAATTCCTACAATTAGTGCGAGGCTGCCACCGTCTCCATCACTTCGTAGACTGCCCAACCTTTTTATCGAATACTAATCATAGCACAGTCGGTACAGACTGGCCGCCACTGAGTACAAAACGAGCGGACAAGGCAAACGGCAGCCTCAATCAACTTATAATGGTTACAGCAGCAGCGTGTCTACGAATCCGATCGCATTTAGATTGTAACTGTTTCGATGTGTCTTAATGATCAACTAGAGCTGTGGCAACCCAATTCCAGTAACGAACCCATATGTGGGAAGAT
Source organism: Aedes aegypti (assembly GCF_002204515.2). Taxonomy (NCBI): domain Eukaryota; kingdom Metazoa; phylum Arthropoda; class Insecta; order Diptera; family Culicidae; genus Aedes; species Aedes aegypti. Next base: position 75,123,389 of record NC_035107.1, read on the forward strand.
GCGCACACATGCGATGATGGATGGTAGCGGTCTGGGGATGTGCTGTTCCCTCATGACTCGTGCGAAGCATTAAGGCTACGGGCATACAGAACTTACATACAGATATCTACATTCTGATGTTGACGATCCGGAGGAAATTAGTTTTGCGTCTGAAACCACAATCAACTGATTCACCTAGTTTACCGGATGATAAGGTGTGGTATGCAGCATTATTGAGGTGGAAACCGCATATCACGAAGTGATGTGTGGTGTGTGGCCTTTGCGCAGAGGCGTGAGTGACGGCCGACGCTTGTTACGGAGCGTAGCATAATGCAACATAATCGGCTTACTAAATGTTGGACGAAACTGTAAGGGCGTACATACGGCACATATTTACTTATATGGAAACATATCGAAACATTTGGTGCGAAATTTGAGTTTGATTCGGAAGCTAACCGTAACAATTGCATCATTATCCAAACGATTGCGAAGGCAACATTCGTTATAGAAATCGTCGATTGAAGGTCTCCCACTATGACACATTGTGAGAAATACGCATGGATGCGTTGTGACGCAGTCATAAAAAAAATCGTTTGCGTAAGACTTCCGATCGGAAGATGCTATAAAATTTACCTGGTTTGGCTGTTGGATTCACTTCTTAACATCTTTTTCTTGCATTATGTCCCAACTGGGACAGAGTCTGCTTCTCAGCTTAGTGTTCTTATCAACATTTCTAGTTAGGGTTACCAATATGTTTTGGACCCCCTGGGGCATTTCCCTGAAAATTTCCCAGTTTAAATCGAAAGATCAACTCAATTCGCATGCCATTTGGAAAGATAGGACTATTCCGCACTTGCATCCACCGTTATTACAAAGAAAATGTGTTTATTTTATCTGAAACTAATTTAATTTAATCGGTTCAACCGTTACAACACGTTACACACAGAAATTGAAGCCGTCAGAAATTTTTAAAATGTAAACAAAAACTCTTTTCAAATTTCTGCGCTAAAAGCGTAGAATTTCTACGGTTTTCCATTGTCAATCGATTTATCATGCAGCCCACAGACGCTCAGACGGTTTGACCAACATTGACTCCGCCCCCAAGTTTGTCAAACCGGTTTATGTTGCTGCAACCGTTTGACCGACTGTCAAGGTACCAACCTTGTGTTGCAGCAACACGATATTTTTTCGCAAGTTTTTAGACTTGCCGAGAGTCTAGTGAATATGTGATTGTTATTTTTTTCGAATGCTGTGGCTGTGAGGAAGAATTTTTTATCGATTTTTTTGGCAATAATCGCAGTAAAGAAGAGAAGAATTTTCAACATTTAAGTACCGGAAGAAATAAATATCTAATGAGGAATTCCAGTTATAATTCATACGAAATATTCCGGCAAAACTCTGAAATCTGGGATTCTATCACGAATTTTATCAAAAATTCCTCTAGAAATTTATTCACAAATTCAAATAGAAATTTTTCCGGGAACATTCTTCAGGCATACTTTCAGGTGGAATTTTTCCAAGGATTCCTTCAGAGGTTCCTCTATAAATTATTGTGAATTTCCTCCACTGATTCCTTCGAAGATCTGTCCAAGAAAATCCTCAAGGAATTTCTTCAGTAATTCTTCAGGGCTAACGCCAAAGCTGCCTCCTAGAATTCCTCCAGAGATTGTTATAACATTTCTTTCATAGATTTCTTTAGAAATTTCTCTAGGAGTTAGTTCCAAGGATTTCGTCACGCGTTACCCAAGAATCACATCACGAACTCTTTCAGATACTTCTCAAGGGATTTCTCAAGAAATTTATCACCAGTAATTCCCTCAGGGATTTCACCAGGACTTTTTTAAGGGCTTGCTCCTAGGACTCCTCCTTAAATTGCACAAGGAGTTAGTTCAGAAAATCCACCAGGAATTTCTTCAGCGATTCTTTCTAGTAATTTTTCAACAGATTTCTCCAGGGATCTATACAAATACTTCCCAAGGGATTTCTCCAGTTGTTCCTCCAATGCTTCCTTCAAGAATACCACCAAAAATACCTCCAAAGATATATTTCTAGCGTAACATTTGAAAAGGGCCTAACTGCAAAATGTAAACAAACTTGATTATTTATTATTCGTATCATTTTTTACGTAAATTACTCCTACATACTCTTACGGGCATGAAAAATGCATTATTAATGGCAATTTTATTCAAATTTAAAAGGGCCTATCTGAAAATGATAAAACTAAGAGGGCCTAACTGGTCATAAAAGGGCCTAACTGAAAATTTCCATCAAAATCAGATTGGCCCTTCCGTGCATTTTTAATTTTTCTTCATATTTTTCAATATTTAGCCCTTGTATAGTGATCAGCATAACGTAAAAATTGAGAAATGCTCGATTGAAGATTCTGTAACATATTGATTGTTACTATTTTAAACTCATTGCTATCTAATAGTTTTAAACTTTTGTTCGACACTCATAGTCTATTACTGGGTAACGTAACGTTTTAAATCTAACATAACATAAAAATTAGTAAAAAATGTTGAATTCAAACATCATCGGCAGATAGGCCCTTTTACGAGTCTTCAAACCAGTTAGGCCCTTTCAATTAGGCCCTTTAATTGAACATGGTTTCAGTTAGGCCTCTCTAGTTAGGCCCTTTTATTTAACATAGTTCCAGTTAGGCCCTTTTGGAATTTGTTAATTTTATTGATTATTGAATAGATTTTCAAAGTTTTAGAACAAAATCAATCGATTATGTGAGAAAATCAACATTGAATATTGAAAATTCTTTACTGAAGATTCAGTACTATATTGATTATTCATATTTCAAACCCTTTCTCCTATTTACTAGTTTTGTACTTGTGTTCGACACTCATAATAGTCTACTAGGTGGCCCATAACGTTTTAAATCCTAAATAACAAAACAACTCGTGAAAATGGTTGAATTCAAACATCATCGGCAGATAGGCCCTTTCACGAGTCTACAAACCAGTTAGGCCCTTTGATTGAACATGGTTCCAGTTAGGCCCCTCCAGTTAGGCCTTTTTTTTAAGCTTAGTTCCAGTTAGGCCCTTTTGTAATTTGTTAATTTTATTGATTATTGAAGTGATTTTCAAAGTTTTAGATCAAAATCAATCGATTAGGTATGTGAGAAAATCAACATTGATTAATAAAAATTCTTTATTGAAGATTCAGTACTATATTGATTCCTATTTCAAGCCCATTCTCTTTTTTACTAGTTTTATCATAATCTTAATGCGAAGTTAGTTGAAAAACTGATTTTTTATCCTGAAAAAAAAAATCAATTACATTAAAAATTTTGAATAATTTTTATTTGTTGCCTCTAGTTGTGGATCGAGTTCCAAAAGTCGCGATTTTCACAAAAACAAATTCGTTTGTTTTTGTAACAGCCCTGCAAGAATTCTTCTTATACTTCTTCTTGGCATTACGTCCTCACTGGGACAGAGCCTGCTTCTAAGCTTTGTGTTCAATGAGTACTTCCAAGTTATAAACTGAGAGCTTTCTTTGACAAGTTGCCATTTTCGCATTCATATATCGTGTGACAAGTACGAATGTACTCTATATTCAGGAAAGTAAAGGAAATTTCCATTACCAAAAAAACTTGGACCGACCGGGAATGGAACTCAGATACCTTCAAAATGGATTTGTTTTGTAGCCGCGGACTTAAACTGCTCGGCTAAGGAAGGCCCTCAAGTATAAAACAAGTAAAAAAGTGAATGGGTTTGAAATAGATATAATCAATAAGGTACTGAACCTTCAATCGAGAATATCCAACATTTAGCTATTACATTGTTTTTCTCTCGCTTTATTTTATTTAAAAACTATGAAAATCACTTCAATAAGCAATAAAATCAACAAATTCCAAAAGGGCCTAACTGGAACTATGTTTAATAAAAGGGCCTAACTGGAGGGGCCTAACTGAAACCATGTCCAATCGAAGGGCCTAACTGAAAGGGCCTAACTGGTTTGAAGATTCATTGAAGGGCCTAACTGCTGATGCAACCATTTTCACGAGTCGTTATGTTATTTGAGATTACTAACGTTCTGGGCCACGTAATAAACCATAATGAGTGTCGAACACAAGTATAAAACTAGTAAAAAAAAGTGAATGGGTTTGAAAAATCAATAATCAATATGTTGCTGATTTTGTATAGAATAGTTTCCAATATTTAGCTTGTACGATATTGTGTTGTTTTCTCACATAATCATTAAATGTTGTCGAAGAATTATGCAAATCACTTCAATAATCAATAAAATTAGCAAATTCAAAAAGGGCCTAACTGGTTTGAAAATTCGTTAAAGGGCCTATCTGCGGATGATGTTTGAATTGAACTATTTTTACAAGTTGTTGTGCTATTTCAAATTCAAATCGTTGTGAGCCACGTAAAAGACCATTATAAGTGTCGAACACAAGGGGTTATCCGAAAATGACGTCCATCAATTGGGGCCTCCTCCAATGGGGGGATGTACGAAAATGTGACAGTGCATGGATTGGGTATTAGAAAAAGCGTGACAGAGGTGGTAGAAGGGTTCTAGAAATCCCGAAAAACGATGGACGTCATTTTTGGATCTTCCCCAAGTATGTAGTACTAGTAAAAATCGAATGGGTTTTAAATAGTAATAATCAATATGGTACTGAATCTTCAACCGAAAATTTCCAATATTTAGCTATTATATAGTGTTTTTTCACATAATCGCTAAATTTTGTTCAAGATTTATGCAAACCAATTCAAAAATCAATAAAATTAGCAAATTATTAAAGGGCCTAACTGAAACCATGTTCAATCAAAGGGCCTAACTGAAAGGGCCTAACTGGTTTGAAGATTCATAATAGGGCCTATCTGCCGATGATGTTTGAATTCAACCATTTTTACGAGTTGTTGTGTTATTTGAGATTAGAAACATAATGGGCCACGCAACAGACTTTAATGGGTGTCGAACACAGGTATGAAACTAGTAAAAATGCGAATGGGTTTAAAATAGGAATTATAAATATGGTACGGAATCTTCAATTGAGAATTTCTCAATGTTTACGTTTTGCAGATAGGCCCTTTTCAAATGTTACGCTCAATTTTAAGAATTCCTCCAGCCAAAATTCAGGCATTTCTATACAGATACTACCCACAATTTATCCAAGGATTCATCAAGTGCCTCCAGGGATTCCACCAAGAATTTTTTCAAGGATTTCACCAGAGATTCGGAGAGAAATACTGCAAAAGAATTCATCAAAGCTTTGTACACGGGATATCAGCAGGAATTCCTTTAGAGGTTCCACTTGCAATTTTTTGAGAGGATCTCCCAGGTTATCCTTCGGTATTCCTCTTGGGAGTCTTCAATAAATACTTTTATAAATTCCACCAGCGTGTCCTCCAAAGATTCTTACTTGTATTTCTGAAGGGACCCTACGAGGCATTCGTCCTGGGATTTCTGCAGGAATTACTTCAATGAGCTAATATAAATTTCTCCAAGGATTCTTAAAGGAATTTATCCATCAATTCCGTCCAGTATTTCTTGAAGGATTTTTACGAACCAATCTACCAGGGATTACCTTAGAGAATCTTTCAGAAAGTACTTCAGGGATTGCTTTAAAAGTTCTTCCAGAAATATATTAAGGAATCCATCCAGGAAATTCTCTGGGAATTTCTTCATTGATTTTCCCGAGTGATACTTCTAAGGCTTTATAAAGAAATTTTTCCATGGATTTTTATCAAAAATTAAAAACAAATCTTTTAGGTCCACTTTAGAGATTCATTCTGAAGGCATTCAGAGACATGTATTGTGTTGTTAACTCCCTGGAGGGGTTTCTGATAATCCTAAAGCACAATCCTAGTAACACCTTTGAAATATTTTATGGTTGAACTTCTGGCGAAACTCTTGTAGATTTTTCTGGTGGTAATTCTAGCAAAACTCTGGTGATATTCACAGTGTTAACCCTAGAAGAACTTCTTGTAAAATTCCTTAAAACATTTCTCTTGCGAAAATTACAGGTGAAATAATTAGCGAAGGAATTACTAGTAGAATCTTTATAGGAAATTGTGATCAAATCGCATAGGAAATTCATTATTGGATCATTGAACTTCATCTGGGCGGCATCCATGAAGGAACCTCTGGTGGAATTCCCAGAGGAACCCCTGAAGGAATTCCTGTTTTGAATCCCAGAAGGAACTCCTGATAGTCACAGGATGATATACTGGTGGATTACCAAATTACAACCCCTAGAGGGATTCCTGAAGGAACCTTCAGAAGAATTCCTGATATAAATCCTGACAGTACTTCTGATAGAATCCCAGAAGAATTTTATAATAAATTCTTAGAAGTTTTTCTAATGTTTTCCATGAAAGAACTTCCGTTGGAATCCCTGCAAAAACTCCCAAAAAAATCTATTGAAGAACTCTCTTGGATGGAATCCTTGGAAAAACTTGTGATGTAATCCCTGGAGTAATTCTTGACGGAATAATTGGAGATACTCTTTAGCAGCCCTGGTAGAATCTCTGATGGAACTTCTAATGGAAACCCTAGAGGAGCTCCTGCCAAAGTCCATAGAAGAACTCCTGATGAAATGCCAAAAAGGTCTTCTGTTGTTTTCCCTGTTGGAATTCCTAATTGAATTCCTATCGGAACTCCTGATAAAATCCTCCGAAGAACTCCTGATGGAATCCTTTGGGAACTCCTATTGAAAAACTCAGGGGAACTCCTGATGGAATCCCTACAGAAACTCTTGATAGAAACCTAGAAGCAATTCCAGATGGAATGTCTAAAGAAAATGCTAATTAAACCCCGGAAGGAATTCTTTTTGAAATTCCTGAAAGAACTCCTGAAGTAATTCCCAGAAGAGATCCTGATGCTATCCCTAGAAGAAACTTCTGATGTAATCCCTGGAGGATACAGGTGAAATCTTTGTAGAAACTTCTGATGTAATCTATAGAGCGAACTCCTGTTAAAATTTCTGATAAATTTAATGATGATTCTTGAAGTAATTCCTAATGGAACTCCTGATGGAACCCTTGCAGGAATCCCTAAAGATATTCAGGAGCTCCAGATGAATTCATTGGTAAAACTACTGATGAAATCCCTTGAAGAACTCCCTATGGAATCGCTATAGGAACTCCTGATGAAATCCCCGGAGTAATTCCTGATAAGATTCCTGTTGGAACTCCTGATAGAATGCCTAGAGAAATTCCTTATGATATCCCTAGAATAAATCATGATGGAATTTGTAGAGGAACTCCTGCTATAAACTCTGGAGGAACTCCTACTAGAATCACAGAAGAAATGCTAGCAGGAATCTCTAATGGAACTAATGATGGAATTCCTGGAGGAACTCCTGATTAAATCCTCAAAAGAACTTTAATGGTAGCCCTAAAGGTACTCCTGATAGAATCCCTATTGAAATTCCTGATAGAATCCCTGGAGGAACTCCTGATGGAACCTTGGAAAAATATAGAGATATTGCTGGAGGAATTCCTGATAGAATCATTGAAGGGACTCCTGATGAAATCTCTAGATGAACTCCTCATGAAATTTCCGGAGGAATTCCTGATAAGTTTCCTGAAGAAACTCCTGATAGAATCTATAGAGGAGCTCTTTATGATATTCCTAGAAAAAGAATGGAATTGCTAGAGTTATTCCAGATGAAATTCCTGGAGGAGTTCCAGTTGCAATCGCTGACGGAACTTTTGATGGAATACCTGGAGGAAATCCTGAAGGAACTGCCTACAGGAGCTCCTGGTGAAATCCCTTGGGGGACTCCTGAAGAAATCCTGATGAAATCCCAAGAAGAACTCCTGATGGGATTCCTAGAGCAACAACCGACAGAGTCCATAGAGAAATTACAGGTGGAATCTCTGAAATATCTCCTGATAGAGTGCCTGGATAAACTTCTGATGAAATCCCTAGTTGAGTTTTAAATGCAATCCCTGAAAGAACTCCTGATCGAATCTCTGGAGGAACTCCTGATGGAATCCCTAGACAAACATCTGATGAAATCCCCAAAAGAACTCTTGATGGAATTCCTAGAGGAAGTTCCGTTGGAATCTCTAGAGGGAGTCGTGATATGCAGGAACTCCTGAATGAATCATTCGTAATATTTATGATTGAATATTTAGAAGTTTTTCTGATGGAATGCCTGCATGAAATCGTGGTCAATTCCCTAGAATAACTTTTGGTTCTAGAGGCCTTCCTTGGCCTTCCACACGGCACCACGGTGTCCGCGGCTACCAAACAAAGCCATTCTGAAGGTGTCTGGGTTCAATTTCCGGTCGGTCCAGGATCTTTTCGTAATGAAAATTTCCCTGACTTCACTGGGCTTAGAGTTTCATCGTACCTGCCACACGATATACGAATGCGAAAATGGCAACTTTGGTAAAGAAAGCTAAGCTGGGAAGCAGGCTCTGTCTCAGTGAGAACGTAACGCCAAGAAGAAGAAGAACTCCTGATTCTCAGAGGAATCTCTGGTGGAATCCCTGTAGGAACTCCCGATGAAATCCCATGAGGAATTCCAGGTGAACTTTCGGAAGAAATTTATAAAGGAGTTCTTACATGAATGTCTTGTTATATTATTGGACTAAATCTTGAAATTTGTGGAATCATGAAGGATTTTTGGTAGAATTCCTAAAGATATTCCTGGAGAAATTCCTGGTAAAATTCCTGATGGAATCCTTGTAGTACAAATCCTGGTACAATCCCTTAATGGATTTTTTGTTTTACTTTTGATGGAATCACAGGTGAAACTGCTGATGGATTCTCTGAAGATATATCTGGAAAAATTGGTTGAGGAATAATTAAAGAATCCCTGGTGAATTTGCTAAAGAAATCGGTTAGAGATTGTTGGAAACGATAGTGAAATATATAGAAACAACTCAACAGCGCGCATTTGGTAGATCACTATGGCACAGACGCTGCGTAAATTCACGCATTTTGACTTTCCACCCATCTGCATCGGCAGTTCATGGGACGTCGAACCTTCAATTTGACATGATGACGTCGATATTCGTGCAACATCCCTACAGACGGTATGATCAGTTCGTCAAACATTTTACTCCGCCCACCGGTGGTTTGAGCAAAATCAAACTCATTTGATTTTGGCCGAACGATTCTTCAACCGTCAAATCGGTTTCAAAAACTGTCAAGTTGGTTCGTCAAGCAGCATCACACACGGTCAAACATAGTACCAACATGAGCATCAACCTGGGGGGCGGAGTCAATGTTGGTCAAACCGTCTGAGCGTCTGTGGGGTGCATTAGACAGTCTAATTTGGACTATATGCAAGCATATTATACAACCAGTGTCAAGGACTTTGTCGCCAAACGATAAAAAAAATGCTGGGGGTCCAAAATATATACTTTGAGGGTCCAAAATGTATTTGTGTGTCCAAAATAATGAAAAACAGTGCTTCACAATTCAATTATTCCCGACGTAATTGGATCCCACATGACCGCATTTTTATCTCGTAGAGGAAGTTTTTCCCTACATTTTGATATGTTCTTTGACTTGATTACGTTAAGCAATTAATTAATTGGGACAAACAACTAAAATCACTTCCTTAGGGGGTCCAAAATACGACCATTACCCTATAATACTGAGCTCTCTGTGCTAGTTAACCATTTTGGCAACTGTGTATCGTTTGGCGTATAATATTTGGCGTAACCAAAAAAAACACTACAGTTCACCCTACAAAATGCACAAAATTAAAATAAATCTAGAAATTCTGTAACTGAATGGTTACAAACTTGTAATAATTGGCGGAAATTTGGAGGTGTTTAACCCTCTCCTAAAAAACTTGAACTCTTTGCACCTTGCTTAATTTAGGGACCGAATGGGTCAAGCACTTCTCTAGATTTTAATTAAAGTTACGCTAATGATTACTCAGTGCTGTTAAATATCACGAATATCACGTGACTTTGACAATTGAATATTGCTAATATCATTCTTCCCTTAGCTTAGCTTAGCTTAGCTTAGACTGACTACACATATCAATGGTTGCTATTCCGTGATTGACCGAAGTCAGTGAAAATGCATAAAGAATCAACTAGAAGTTCGGCTGGGATTGGCCATAATCTTCTTCAATGTGCATAATTCAGTGCCTCTATACAGGGTCAATAACGGCGCCGGCCACGTCCTTGCAGTCAGGTGGGATTGGGGGAAGGAATGTTAGTGTGTAACCTTTGCTATTTGGAGACCGTGTTTGCCTCTGCATCTCCACAAAGGTTACTGGGAGGGATGTTAGTTAATGGGAAGGATCGTTGGGTCATAGGATTCACTTTGATAAGCGATTAGACCATGATAAATAATGATTTGTGAGATATATACATGCTTATTTGTAAATATAATATTTTCATTTGATATGAACAATTTCTATGTAGTGGAAAATTATGCCGACACTTGAGGTGACGAACCATTCAAAGTTTGTTGAACAAATACCTAAATGTAACATTCCTACAGCTGTCAGGACGAAAGCATGTGTTATTATATTTTACTTATTTGAAAAGAAACAAAAAACTCGATTGGTTGGAACATCATCTTATTCTTATGCCGACACTTACAGTGGCGAACCATCCAAAGTTTGTTGAATAAAGTGAACCTTTCGCAAGTCTACACTTGTAGTGTCGAACCATTCAAAGTTTTTTTTTAATTACAAAAATAAAGGTAAAAAGGGGTGTTCCGAAAATAAAAAAAAAATGTGAAACCTAAATAATTCATGAATCAGAGTTTGTGTCGACACTCACAGTGACGAACAATTCATAGTTTGTTGAAAATTCATATTTACGTCCCACAATTGTAACGATTAAATGTGCAGTCATACATATTTTATAGATTAGAAATAGTAGCATAAAACGAGCTCACCAATTGATCCTTTATCCTTCACTGTGCAGCCACAATCCACTCTCAGCCTCACTCGTTTGCTCGGCTATATAAAAGCACTCAGAAAAAAATAGGCGCGCGACCCGAAAAGGAAAAAAAAAACTTGGCTTTCTTGACGCACTGCCCAGCAGCAAGCGTCAAAGTCAAAGGATCAAAAAGAACTCTGAATATTGCTAATATCATTCTTCCCGTGGAAAAAGTCATCGGAAAAAGTTTTTCCCGGTGACCTTTTCCGAATTAATATCGGTTGGTAAAACTTTCTGATGCTTTATTCGCATGGGAAAGTGCTAGGAGCATTTTTAATTTTCCAAATTTTTGACATTTAACAGCACTGCTTGTAATTGCTCTTTTGTAGCATGTGTGTTGTTTGGGAACTACTTCCCCCTCCTTATCCATTTCTTTTAAATTGTTATTCTTAAAATTCTCTCTTCTGGGCACCTTTCTGGAGATAACAGGAAGAGTATATTCCTGGAGGTCTAATTCTGAGCAATAAATAGTATATCCTCTATACGGGATCGTTATACCGACATCAACAAATTTACTTAGCTTTCATTTACTGGATCACTTTAACCAATAATTAGTAGTTCAATTTTATCAATATCCCAACGTCAGAAATATGCGAATCCAATGCAGCTAAAATGATCTGATCAAGTGCTCATAGAACCAATGAAATGCGAGGATTCAAATTCATTATGAGAAAATGAAAATTTTCAAGGTATGCTTTTTAAATCTCTCTTGTGCAATGACGATTTCGAAAGACTCTGGAAAAAAATTTACATGAAAAAATTTATATATTTCCTAAAAAAACTAGGAATTTTTATATATTTTTATGTTTTATAGTTTTTCCTGACAAGTTGAAATCTTAAGCTCTTATTCCATAAAAAAATTGGAAATCGGCTGTTCAAAAGTAATGATTTTTTTTAAATAAAAAAAAATCCAATGTGCTGAGACCTACAGTGTGTGCCGATTTTATTTCGTCAAAGAAAATTGAAAATCGGTCAAGCGGTTCAAAAATTATGATTTCTTAAAAAATAAAAATTTTGCAAAGTCGTGATTTTTCTGGTCACCTTATATTAGAAATGGTCACCCTAATCAAAAAATCCAAAAACACGTGTATCCTTATTTCGGATAAGGAACAAAACAGCAAATTTTCACGGAATTCGGTGACCCAATAAATTGGTTTTTCATGAAATGGCTGCATTGATACATAAACTTTAGTAGTTCTGTGGCTAATTTAATTTCTGAGTGTGTCCCCTTGAAACAAATCCATCTTCTAATTCCTTAACCGACCATACAATGTAAGCCTTTGAAACCATGCTTAGTAACATTTTATATTCGAAAGACATTCAAAAAACATTCTAAATCAAAACATTCAAGCAATTCCCAGAAGCATTCAAGAGGCTTAACAAGGAATCGGAAATTCTTGTCGATGGCGTCCAACCCACAGCGCCAATGGCACATGACGAGCTAAACTTGTATCTATTATATGAATCCTGAGCCGACGTCCATAGTAAATGAATGTTTTGCATGTTGATTGGTGCTATGTTGACCCCCAGTTCCGTCGATGCCGGTCTACAAGCAATCGCTTCAATAGAAAATATGCAAAATCCTTCATTTCCCACAAATCCCTCTTCCAGTGTTTCTTCCGGTGCCATAAAACATATCATCAACCGGCGACACAAAGTTGCGAAAAGGATTATACGAAACACCGCGCTGACTGCTAAGATATTTATGCCAAACTCATCCCACCGAAAGCTCATTTCTTATGCATTGGAGCGAAGAACTTCGAAACATTCGGAGAGCAAAATGGGATCCTTTTAAGCTTGAACAAACGCGGCGTTTCGCCCAACGTCACTCGCGTCGGCGACGCACAGAGGTTTAGGTTTTCATAAAGCTGGCAAACACTACAAATATTGAATGTTCACCAAAATCTTGCCAATTTTATGGTCCAATAGATTATAATTAGGTTGTTTAAAAAAAAGACAATTTACACCGTCTTCAGCCATAGGCTGCACAGACTGAACATAACTTACATTAGACAACGGACACACGGAACGACCAGTGGACCAATGAAGAATTTTTCGTTTGACGAAAAGTTTTCTCCGACTGGGGCGGGAATCGAACCCACACTCTGTAGCACAATACGCCTAAACGACTGACGCCGCTAACCGCACGGCTACGAAGCCCATTACCAGAAAATATGGAAGTTATTACCAATTTTATGCAAAATATAAATCACCCGAATGGGTCGATACTGTTGCAGTCTGTGAGAGTTGCTGCTCTTGAACGCTCTCATGCTACGTACCAAACGAGAGAGTGAATGTTTACATTCATAGGGCTCTCCGAATGCGATGTGCCACGAGCTGTTATGGTTCACGAACTGTCACACTTTCTGAATATGGTTCGATCGGCTTATTCGGATCAAAATCCAAACCCTGATTGAACATCGAGAATTTTGAATCTGGACCACTGTGCGTCAGTTGGTGAAAGGTTCCGGTCTTACGGTATTAAAATTCAATTATCCGGTGTACCGTGCCGAAGGAAACATCATCGCACCGGTGCTGTCAGCAAGGATCACACAATTTGCCTCTCGATAACCGGTTTGCGAAAAAATGGAAGTTTTTCCGGTGCGTTGCGCTCTTATTGCTATGAAAAAAAGATACATCCACAAAAACGAGTTGATCCTTCACACTTATTCTAAGCTGCCATCAATTTCAGTGCTTTGGTTACCCGCGTCCTAAAAGTCACTTCGTAACTTTAAGGAAGGTCTCTTCTTCATCATGGAATTGTTGAAATCGCACTTCGGTACCCTAAAACGGGGTAACATTGATCGTAATGACCCTTCTCGTAAAAAGTTAGCAACAAAATTTTTCGTTGAATCAAGTGCATGATCCATAACATCAATCACAAAATTATAATTGGAAAATTTACTTTTAAGCTTGATACGACGAATATAAGCACTTGCGACGAAGTAGATCAAAATTTTATGAAAAGAATCATAAGTTTGTTCAATTTATCAATATTTAGGATTTACTATACAGGACGCGAAATTTTCTTATGGAATTTCCTACATTTAGGCGCATTCCGAGATTTAAAAATTGTCTAACTTCATAATAACTCAAATATTAAATGACTTTTAAGAGTTTGAATCATTTGATTTTTCTAATAATTTTCTTAAGAAACAGGCAAAAAACTAATTGATGTTACCCAGAATTACGGTACTCGTTAGTTGAGTTTAGAGCTTCTCCAGCGGTGTCGAGTTTCAAATGAATGGTTGGTGGGTGGTGGCATGAATAAATTTACATCAGCTGGTACTCATTATCGCTAGTACAGAGTAGTGTCAATGATAGAGCATGGCTTGGAGCAAAAATGCAATCGCCATCACCGAGCTGAAGTGCGGTAGAGCAGAACTAGACTGAGTGCACCATAGATCATTCGGATGATGACCATCACTTGGTGGTGATATGGATATACGTGAAGAGCTGGAAACTGACGCAACCGAAAGTAATGCAACGATTTACTAATGCCTGAACAAGATTAATGGTTTTGTTATTGAGAGGACTTAGAAAAATATTGTGATGCTCATATATGAAATTTTAGGTTAATTTTCCATAGGAAAGACTTTCCAAACTGCTTGGAGCAGCAATATCTAATTGTCTACGGTACCGATCGATAAATTTCTCACAATTGCCTGACACACCTGATACGTGATAGCTTTTTACTGTCAAATTTTACACCTCATATCATCAACTATAGTGGACGACAGCTGTGACGAAACACTCTCGAATACATTGTTGGGCGTAAACTGTAACGAATTGATAAGCTGTGTGTGAAACCTATCTCTCAAAGAAATATCTAACCCATTTTTGCCCCCGTCATCATTATCTCAAAGCAGTCTGATATACACATTATGTTTTGGGTGTTAGTCCATGCCAGCTTATCGCTCCCATTGTAACCTTGATCTAAATATAATAAGCAAATCAAATACCAGCTACGTTGTTTTATCGTTGGACATTTCTCTTCAGAGGAAACACAGCCTGAAAGATCTTCATCCAATTGCATAAAAAAATGCAAACGTCGAATTATGTCAGTAGGTGTTACATAACCGAACGAAAAATAACGAAAATTCCTATCATTATCTCAATCGACGTATCAACTGCTCTGGCCAGACATTCGTTGTTTGCTAATAACGCCTCGGATATGTACGGTCCAGTCCAGTGGTCGTATGCACACATGGGCATGAAGATTGGAAGATTTGGCTGGGCTACCGCACCGCAGCTCAAATTGTGCTCCGGACGGGTTGTTGGCCCCGTCTGCCGCCGTGTGGTTCCGTTTCCATCCCCGAATTTTTTGGATGTTTTATTTTGGTTTCGCTGATTCGCGTAATGGAATTTCCCTGAGAATCAAACATTACACACTGGCAGTGGCGCACGATTTGATAGACGTTTACAAAAGAGATGGGTATATGGCAATTGATTTTTTATTGGCAAAGGCTTCCGGCACGATTGTCGAGCTGTAATAAGAGTTGATAGATCCACTTCTTTCTGAAGTATCATAACTAGGTATTGATTCGATTTATTGGACACTCCTTAGTTTTTCTCTTTCTTCAAAATCTCCAGATGGCAGATGGGATTTTTTATGGTCTACTTCAAAAAGGATTTCAGCAGTTTTGCTATTGGGTATTTTTGCAGATTCAGGCGTAATATAACTATGAAATTCATTCAGAAAGGAGGATTTCTATTTCATTTGGAATGCCTCTTCATGTAAATCAACAAGTTTACCAATCTGGAAAGTCCACAGTAGCAGCAACTTTAGCACAAAGTTATAAACGATATCGAGAAGGCATTCGCTTAGAGACAATTTTGCTTGGATGTTTTCTTAGATATTGGAGATGCGCTTGATAACGATTTTTTCGATGCCATATTGGAAGCTGCACGAAATTATGGGCTGTCTACACTGATTACTAATTGGATTTACCAAATGTTCAAAAACCGACATTTCTGCTCAACATTGATAGTTGGTATGAGTATAAGCAATTAGGACAAAATTGTCCTTACTCCAAGTGATGTCTCAATTGCTTGTCCTTACAGGACATTATCCACACAATTCCATTCACGGGAAGAGTGAACGTCTGGTAATTTGGAAAGAAGTATATCAAACAATATAGTATGCTACACTGATGTTTCCCTCGTGAGCTATGGCTGAATCATTTTTACTCACTTGGTAAAAACTGTCCCCTTTTTCAGGCAGAAATATTTGCTCTTATGTGTGGAGTGCAATCAGCACTTCAACAGCACGCAATGGGCTGCTGAGCAATCTCCAATAATGGCAAAGTATTCAACAAATCAGTTCAAGAAGAATATTGGTCAATGACTGGCCAATGACGCCTCAACTATTACATGAAAAATATTCAACATGTGCTGGCTTCAATATTTGGGTATGATAGTTGTAATTCCGATTATGGAACTTCGTAACTTTTGATATGTAGGATATGGTCGTAGATCGATTAAGGTTAACGTCTTTACTCTTTAAGGTTCCAACAACGAATGAACGTGGTTTTGTAACGTTTTACGTTTTTTTAGTTTAAAAACATTAATAATAAACAAAAACAAAAAAAAACAGAAAATGATTTTAGTTTTCATAGCGTTGAATAAAAATATTTTGTTTGCATTCGTAAAATGCAGCGATCCATGTAGCGTAAGCATATGTGGATTGCGTTTGCCATAACGAATTATGAAAGTTTCGCAAAGCGCCATGTACACATTTTGGCGGACTACAGGCGTAATTCAGATTTGTCGCCATACCTTACACACGCCATGCAAAAGCAGTTGGCGCGATTTTCTATAATAGTTGCTTTTTGTTTGAATAGTTGGACGGTTAGAATAGGCAGTTTATTGGCGCAAGAATTTCTTCAACTCGTTCATTTCGCTACGAAGTTGGCTGGAAAGCAGAAGTGCGCGAGTCGAGTGATCTAGTTACGTTCAGTTCAGGCAAATTCAAATATTTTAGGTTAATTTTGGTGCAAGAAAAGTTGAATATTAAGGTAAAAGTTAGTAAGTGAGCTTGAAAGTAACAAGTTGTGTTAAACGTTTTGTGTATTTCTTTCTTTAGAGGACTGAGGTCCGTGAATAATTCGCGTTTCTGCGCAAAAGGTTTTATTAAGTTTATCTCAACGGAAAAAGGTAATTATAATTAATTAATTGCGTGAAGACTTAAATACTAATATGATTTCGCGTTGGACGTGCAGCGCTCTGCGCTTTTTCCGTACGGCTGGGTTTCTTTCCGTTGGTATTCGGCATCCGTCGGTTCGGCCGTGAATTGTGAGTCCGTTCATCGAGGATTTGGAAGTCCGTTCTTCGTCGAGACCCGTGTGCAGTGCAAAAGGCCCGCTTTTATCAGGTAGTCAAACGGAGGCGCGAGTGAAGTCGCTAAAGTTATTCTGTAGCGAATTTCCCCTCCTTCAAACGTCAATTACTGAAGGAGAAGGTCCAGTCACGTCATTCCTTTTTGGACCAATGTCCGAGAGTTCGGTTCGTTGTAGCGTGACGTCAATTACACGCCGCGAACCTCGATCCTAACCCAAAGATAGGGCTGCATTACTCCCCGCTCGGATTAGCGGACAGGTACGCGAAGCCGGGTCGCTGGGTACGTGCTTCTCTGTTGGAAGGAGCGGATCGTCCCGGGTATAAATCGGCGCAATCGCCGTCTCACTCTCGAGATCCGAAATCGGAAGCTTCCGTTCCAGCCGCCACTCCCTCCGCAACGTTATTCCGGCCATTTTGCACGCGGTTCAATCCTTCGCTGCCCGCCAATTTGCAGCACGGACAAGTCGGTGGCCACCATTTCGTTTTCGCCATCACCGAGGTCGATCGTCACCATCCCATCGAGTCTGCGGAGTCGACATTTCGGTTCCCGTCAACGAGCCTTCATCGAGTCAACGCCAAAATCCTGCGCAGGTACGTTAAGAGCTTAATTTGTACATGGCCATGTTTGCTCTTTTCCATTCCGTACGGTTTTTGCTAGTCCAACCCGAATGAATGGAGTTGGAAAGATTAGTTACTTTTTCCATTACGTTTAACTATGCTCAAATAAAACTACTCACTAACGTGCATTACGTTTCGTTCCGTTTTATTAGCTCAATTGAGTAAGCATCCTCTTCTGAATTCCCTAAAACTTTAAAGCCGTGGAGGAGTAAAAGTCATTCTTGCGTTTGATTTTCTAGAGTTGTTTACCAAGAACCGTTCAAAGCTCTCCCAGAGAGAAAAGTCTCTAAACGTCGGGCAAATCTGAACACGACTGGTGGTCTCTCATTGAGAGTGGCGCTTAAGCCACCGAGTTTGCTAATAATCTCTAGTATAGTTTTACGAATAATTACAGTTTATTAGTATACAAAATCATGGCTTGCTTGTTTCTAGCTCGTCGCTATCTCCCTCACTCCTCATCGACGGTAGGATTTCTGCAGTCTCCCGGAATAGTTCCAGCTTTATGGCTTGAACTAGCTTAGTCAGGATATCTGCCACCATTTCTCCCGCCGGGCAGTGCCCGGACATAGTGATATTTGGTTTCGATATGTTTTGATCGTCGGCTTATGACTGGTGAATTTAATTGTTTGATGTATCTCTGATTGTCTTCGAATTCATTTCAAGGTTTCATCCAATAATCTTCATCATCAGGTCGTTCTCCGGACGACTCTCTAATACTGTGGTTAACACTTCAAATGATGATGGGGCTACAAGCTTTCAACTCGCTCATGCTATTTACTCTCAGGGATCTACTTGCCCGTAACGCAGGTGGATCACCTTTACGTGGTGCGTTACGGGGTAAGATCTACCGGGGCAGCAGGAACGAAAGTCCAAGGGCTTAATGTATCCCCCTCCCCCCTGGGACCTCTGCGAGTTGGACTGTTGTCCAGGATGTGGTAGATTTCATAGTGGGCTTTGATGAACCTTCATGAATACCCCAAAAATGCGAATGCAACTCCGTCAAAGCGACCGGTTCCGCTTATAAAGCACCCTAGCCCAAATCAACAGCTAGCCGGCACATCCGGATTGATGCCAGTTGGATCCTGATTATGGCATACTGGTCACGACATAAACGGACATGGCATGGAACTACGAGTAGAAGTGCTTAGAGCACATTGGGACCAACGCCAGTACGACTCCTTATTGTATACTAGCAGCGCACGACTGAGAATAAGTAACGGTATATGTACTGGACAATATGCGCTGAGGCTGACAGTGGTGACATTCTACTTCTTACGAAGCGTCAGGTGACACTGGCCCGAAACGGCGAGTGGGTTAATTGCGCAGGCTATCCCCGTTCCGTAAAACTGTGGCAGGCCTTCGAGTACATTCCAAATCCGTCGCCTGGTTGTTCCAACTGGGTGGGAGTAGGCTCAAATTGCCATTACCTGACTTACGTCGATCCGGCTCTAAACATACCTAGTACCCCATTAAGGACTATGTCAACCCTAGCATGGCCTCCCTGCCAGAGTTGCTCAATATCAGTTATATTAGCTGATGGCAGATGATTCAAAACTAAATATCAGCTACGAGCTATCAATATCACTTTGATTTGACAACCAACAGCAGTGATGCGACATCGCACTCTAAATCACGGCATAACAATTAATGATTGTAAACATGTGACGTCACTCCTATCGTACCATATACCTTCCGGACCACTAGACCATTTTTTTCGCAAATTTGTTCGCGGTGGATAGGAATGACGTCGTGAAGTAGCTGGCAGTTTTCTGAATATATCACCGTGCTCTAGATCATAATCACTGCACACTCAAAATAATCCACACGTCAAGGCTACGTAAAAACATACGTAGTTTTTTTTACGTAGCACATACGTGAATCACAGGTGGCAGCAAATGAACACATGGACTGATGAACTATTCTCGATTCACAGTAGTTTCTTTGTGGCGTTACGTCCCAACTGGGACAAAGCCAGCTTCGCAGATTATTGTTTTTATGATGACTTCCACAGTTATTAAATGAGAGCTTTCTTTGCCGATTGACCATTTCGTGTGGCTGGTACGAAGATACTCTATGTCCTGGGAATCGAGAAAATTTCCTTTACGAAAAGATCCTCGACCAGCGGGATTCGAAACCGCGACCATCAGCATGGTCATGCTGAATAGCTGCGCGTTTACCGCTACGGCTATCTGGGCCCCCATAGGGCGTATAGACCTATCTGTTTATTAGATACGACGGGCAAGTTGTTGGAGAGGCTGATCCTCAACATTAGACTGGCCCTTAAACAAAAAAGTTGTAAAACTCAACGGGGCACCCCCTAGATATGAGCCTTATGGTAAGAAAAACACTCTCTCAAAATTTCAACTCAATTGGTTGCTCCACCAGCTGGCGCAATCGATATGAAGTTTGTATGGGATATTTGTCTCAAATATATTGAAAATTGATCCTATGTCACTGTTTCGTTTCGTATACTAATTGTTCGCGTTCAAATAAGCCCAGAATGACAAATACACTAGTTGATACCCTAATGAACATAGTTGCAGAAGGTTGTATCTGGATTAAATCTCATTTTCATCACTCTTTCAGTTGTTGAAAGTTAGGCTTAGCTCAGCACTCCCGTACAGTCACTTATATGCATGCGACATGTGCCTCAGCTCGCCCAGCGTCATAGGTGGCTATGATGCGCTCAGTGGCTACCTCCAAGCTATGTTGAAGAAATACAAGCAGTATTGCATGATATACTTCAGATGGTTAAAACACCAACTTTATTAATTTTGATCATGGTATTGAGCTTTTTGCACCTTATTAGACTACTGTGCAGTGAACATTTGCACACCTCACACATCAGCTTGACAGCATGCTTGGATACTAACTTTTCTTCGTCTTTGTTTTGATTTGCACGCCGAAAGTGACACCCACGCACCTTAATGTAACGCTTTTTGCATGAATATTTAACAAATTTTGTATGGGCTGTAACATCCGAAAGACCCCCATCCACCCGCTTCAGCGTCGTGAAGTTTGTAAGTAAACCTTAACGGAAAGAAACGGTAGAAAGAAAGCTACAGTGCCCATTGCAGAATGTATGCTTCCAGAGGACGATTTATGTTCGTTCCTCGATGTGAAGCACTTGGGTGACCGTTAAACAATGACGAAGATCAAGTTGCTAAGAGCTCTTCCGTTAGCAGGCATTTCAAATCGCTAATCGATTACGTCCTTAATCTGCGGCAAACAGATCTGATTATTGGGGCGATCTAGACGATTCTATCATTTTGGATCCAGCAAACAATAGCAACTTAAAGAACTATCTTTCCGATGAGCTTTACTTCTGCTGGCTATTGGTTGCCGTTCGCGCTTTCAAGGACTACAATGAACTATGTAAAAGAAATCTGCTGGTGGGGTGTAGCTGGCAATACGTTTATAAACGTCATAAATAGCTTATAAAACCATACGCCTGCTGATGTTAGTGAGTGTGCAAATTGTATCCAGCACATGCACAATTTCATTAGAATCTAAAAATTCGTGCAACGGTCAATACAATCTTCTACAATATTGTTCGCTATTACATCAAGTAGTGTTTTTGACATTCTGGGTCCAATTGAACGCGATCATCATTTTTCCTGAACCAAACAGTAGATGATGTGCTGTTGCTCATATGTTTGAGCTGAAAATCCCATATTAACTTCAATTCAATTGCGCCAGCTTATGGAACGACCAAATGAGCTGAATTTTTCGGAAAGGCTTCCTCTAACCCCAAGAAATAATCCTTGAGGGTGCCCCGTGGAATCATACAACTTTATTTTTCTCCCATACTGAGCTGGGCCAGTCTACTCAACATGCTAGTACCGTATACGAAAGGTGTGGCCTGTCCAACAACCAGTTTGGATTCAGAAAAGGTACATCTATTCTGGGCACTATCTAGTCGGTCGTTCAGACAACTGAGTTGGCAATCGAGCATAAAAGGAGCGGTATCCGTTACTGCGCGGTTGTCACTCTGGATGTGAAAAATGTGTTCAACAGTGCAAGCTGGGAAGCAACAGCCCAAGCATATCATCGCTTATGGTAAGATTCTACTATATGACACAGAGGAGGGGCAGAAAAGTGCTAGAATTACCGCAGGAGTACCTTAATGTTCAATCCAAGGCCCGTTGCCATGGAATGCGATATACGATGACGTGCCGAGGCTGCACTTTCCAACAGGTGTTAAGATTGTTGGCTTAGCCGACGATATCATCCTAGTGGTCTATGGCAAACTGATGGAGGAAGTAGAGTTGACAGCATTGCACTCTTTTTCCAAAGTTGATGAATGGATGAAGTCACAAGACTAAGGTGGTGGTGGTCTCAGCTTCGCTAGCCACGTTGAATATGCTTTTAAAAAGGCATCCACGGTTATAGCGACGCTTTCAAGGATGATGTTTAACAGCTCTACTCTCAACCTCCAAGCGTTTTTCCGCCTACCAATAGACGCAAGCTCCTGACAGACGTTGCGCAACCCATACTGAAAAGTGGAGGACCAATCTGGTCAAAAGTGCTTAGAACGAGCAGAAACCGGTTGGAAAACACGTATTGGATCATGTGCTTAAGAGTAGTAAACGCATACCAAACGGTTTCAAAGAAGCGGGATGGCATTCATCGGGCTTATCATCAAGGAAGACGTTCAAGGCTTCAACCAAAGATGTACCAGAGGAGTTCACAAAAGGTGTAAAGAGGCAACGCTCAGAGATTTGCAGCAGGCATTAGATAACTCCGCTAAAGATTGATGGACCCATCGGCTTATACCAAATGTGTCAGTTTGGTATAAAAGAAACCATGAGGAAGAGAATTTCAACCTGACGCAGTTTGTCTGGGCCTGATTGCTATACGCATTCAGGTATGTTCGGGCATTCTGAATCTCCTGCGTGCCCCAATTATGCTGATGTGGAGGGAAGGGCAGAGCATGTCGTGTTTGATTGTCCCGTTTCATTGTTGTGGGAGATCGCATGCTCGCTAGATGTGGAGGGGTTGCGACCCCGAGCATATAATACAGAGAATGTGTGCGGATGCCGAGTGCTGGAATGCAGTAACTACGGCTGTCACTCACATTATGCTGTGATTGCAGCGCCTATGGAGCGCCGCCCAAGAATCGGGTACAGAGGGTTAGTCCTGCCCCATTTTCCTCTTTAACATTTGTTTAGTCTGCTAGAAGTGCTATTTTAGTACCGAAGCAATTCAAGGAACAAGGACAAAACTTGGATTTTACAGCAAGTAACGCTCTGTTGAAAATAATGTGAAATAGAAAGAAATCTCCGCATAATTCTCCATATAAGTCTCCACTGTTTATTCAGAGGTAACTACAGAGGTCTGAAAAGGTGTCCGTAAGCTGGTTGCGTATAGAAGAGGGCCTGAAACCAGAGCTGGGAATGGTAATAGTAGTAGGCTTGAGTGTTTGCGAAAATCACGTGGTTCTTCTTATACAGTAGTTCAAAATTGTGAATCTCATCAAGTAGCCTATGTAGGGTACATGAATTTTTGCAATGGACCAATGCACGAGTTCACTCAATGACGTTTTATTGGTGCCGTATGGACCAATGCACGAGTTCACTAATTTGACGTTTGAGCGGTGCCGAATTCACTCGTTGTCATGGACACGTAAATAACACGGCACCGCTCAAACGTCAGATAGTGAACTCATGCACTGGTCCATTATTTATGTGACCATGGCAACAAGTGAATTCGGTACCGCTCAAACGTCAAATTCGTGAACTCGTGCACCGGTCCATAGCTCCTCGTAATAGGCTATGGACCGATGCATGAGTTCACTATCTGACGTTTGAGCGGTGCCGTGTTATTTACGTGACCATGGCAACTAATGAATTCGGCACCGCTCAAACGTCAAATTAGTGAACTCGTGCATTGATCCATTTTTCATCACGCCAATCTGTCATGAAACGGCCAACTTTCCTGCACTGAAGTATGCAGTGCGGGAACAGTCATTACGCAACTGAATCAGTGCTGTAATAATTCATTACGCTGCGCTTTCTCATTACGCAACTGTTTAGAGTTGAGTAATGAATCAACAACAATTTTTAAGAAAGTGTAAAATAATGATGAATGCATTCCGATATAATTTATTATACCCTTAAGTGGTCTTAGCTTAGCTTAGCTTAGCTTAGACTGACTACACATATCAATGGTTGCTATTCCGTGATTGACCGAAGTCAGTGAAAATGCACAAAGAATCAACTAGAAGTTCGGCTGGGATTGGCCATAATCTTCTTCAATGTGCATAATTTAGTGCCTCTATACAGGGTCAATAACGGCGCCGGTCACGTCCTTGCAATCAGGTGGGATTGGGGGAAGGAATGTTAGTGTGTAACCTTTGCTATTTGGAGACCGTGTTTGCCTCTGCATCTCCACAAAGGTTACTGGGAGGGATGTTTGTTAATGGGAAGGATCGTTGGGTCACAGGATTCACTTTGATAAGCGATTAGACCATGATAAATTATGATTTGTGAGATATGTACATGCTTATATGAAAATATAATATTTTCATTTGATATGAACAATTTCTATGTAGTGGAAAATTATGCCGACACTTGAGGTGACGAACCATTCAAAGTTTGTTGAACAAATACCTAAATGTAACATTCCTACAGCTGTCAGGACGAAAGCATGTGTTATTATATTTTACTTATTTGAAAAGAAACAAAAAACTCGATTGGTTGGAACATCATAGAACACTCTTATTCTTATGCCGACACTTACAGTGGCGAACCATCCAAAGTTTGTTGAATAAAGTGAACCTTTCGCAAGTCTACACTTGTAGTGTCGAACCATCCAAGTTTTTTTTTTTAATTACAAAAATAAAGGTAAAAAGGGGTGTTCTGAAAAAAAAAAAAAAAATTGAAACATAAATAATTCATGAATCAGAGTTTGTGTCGACACTCACAGTGACGAACAATTCATAGTTTGTTGAAAATTCATATTTACGTCCCACAATTGTAACGATTAAATGTGCAGTCATACATATTTTATAGATTAGAAATAGTAGCATGAAAAGAGCTCACCAATTGATCCTTTATCCTTCACTGTGCAGCCACAATCCACTCTCAGCCTCACTCGTTTGCTCGGCTATATAAAAGCACTCAGAAAAAAATAGGCGCGCGACCCGAAAAGGAAAAAAAAATTGGCTTTCTTGACGCACTGCCCAGCAGCAAGCGTCAAGGTCAAAGGATCAAAAAGAACTAACCGATCACGCCACTTTTTCACTTACTAGACCGACGCGCGACATGTTTGATCCTGCCCTCGTCGCTGGCCCCCGTAGGAGCAAGCGTCAAGGTCGAAAGATCAGACAGAACTAACCGATCGCGGCACTTTTCATTTACTCTAACTGATCACGCCACTTTTTCCCTTACTAGACCGACGCGCGACATGTTTGATCCTGCCTTCGTCGCTCGCCCCCGTAGGCCCCTTATTATACCCTTAAGTGGTCTTCTACGAAATTGCAAAAATGTTGTACGTAACTCGTTGCAGAATTCGATTTTTACAGCACTCGTCGTAATTAAATTTACGACTCGTGCTGTAAAAATCACCATTCTGCAACTTGTTCCTTAAACTACTATTTAAAAATCAATAGTTTCATTGAAGGCTGTAAATGCGGAAAATAGAACATTTTTCTACAGTAGTTTTGGGTTGCCCTTAGCAACGGGTGTTTTACTATTTTCAAGGCATTTTGCCTACAGCAGCAATACGCGTGAGTTTCACTGGCTCCGCTGACTGTAATTTGCTACGCTTGCCTACTGTATTGTGAATTTCAGAACTTTTCCCAGCTCTGCCTGAAACCATAGATAAGGCCCATATTTTTTACATAGTGCGTTTAACCTACACTTAATTAGCTATCCGCTCAGGCGTATGACGCTTAACGGAGATCTCCTTAGAGGTATTCATTAAAGTCTAGTTAAGTGTCTCAATGAAAGTCTGCTCAAAAATCTTCAAATAACTTTTCTCAGATGTCTTTATGGTCGCATTACCAGAAGTCTTCATAGATGTCTCCACAGAAGATTCAATAGATGTCTCCACAAAAAATACTTTATGGACCCATACAGTAGTCTGCACAGAATTGACCACTTGCTCACAAAAAAGTTCCGTGACAACTTCAACCAATTCATCCCTAAAATGCGATAGGAAACGTAGCTTATACCGATGTTTCCTTGGAGACCTTGAGAAATCTTTCGAAGGCCAAAATGAATTTGCCCAAGGAAAAATATCAAACAGCTCTCTGACCATGCAGAACAGAAAGAAAATCGTTTTCATAAGAACAAAACACAATACCATCATCATTCACCGTGTCAATTGCCAACAAGTGCGCCAAAGTGCGCAAGTTGTGGAAATTAATTACATGGAAGTACAGTAAGTGAGCAGCCCATAGAGTCGAACAACAATCGTTGGAAACAAGCATGCTTGGCCCAGCTATCAGATGAAGCATTCAATCGTAACTCAAAAGTTTACTCGGCAAAAACTTCTCCTCGCTCATGTTGCTGCTGGATGCTGTATTCCGAGCAGATCGCTTTTGCCCTCCAACAAAAAAAAACTTTGCCCGTTTATGCTCCGCTGATGTCTCGCAATTGTGCTGCAAAATGTTTGCGGTTGACCAAACTGTTAAATGCACTCCAACAGACCGACCGATTTATGAAGTCGGGTTGCGTTCTTTGGGTTTCGAACGGGGGCGTGACTTGGGCAAATGTTTAAACTTCATGGTGGCGGGCACTGGAGATGACGATGATGAGCAAACAGTCGTCGTTTAAGGGAAGCCAAGTGTCGCCAGCGACGAAACGTTCTCATGCATGCATCATCAGTTGCGCACTCGTCGTATGTGATTGCGAATGTAAATTGCGTTATTTGTATTACAGCCTACGCGCGTTTAACCGCTATCGTTCATCCATCCGACCGGTACTTAGTGGAGTTGAGCACATATTTGCTTCGAGATGTTACACTGTGGAGCACTATATCCATATAGCCGAACCGCGTGTGGAAAAGTGTGACACATGGAGCCAGGTTTTGAAACATTTTAATATTCTTTTCGCAGCACGCCGTCACCTCAACCGAGAGTCCCAGTTTTGTCGAGTGTGATACCATTTTTCTTCAGTTTTGCACGCATCGAACCGCGTGCGAGCTCATCGCGTCAACAGACCTTCAAATAGGCCCCAAATCGTGGGAATGCGCACACGGTCACCCACCATTATTTCGAATGATTTATTCGTCGCATATCAAATATTCATGAGGGAGGGCACAAAAATGGCCCTCCCCCCGCACCGGGTGCTTCGTTGATAGTTGGTGCGATATGCGTTTGGCGCATTTCCCATATGGAAAAAAAGAGTTTTTAGATTTCATTATTTTTGTCCATTGTTTTCCGATGCAAATTTGAAATGCATAACAATGAGTGGCGACGAAGGTGCGTTGATTTTACTTTCACGTGAAGTGCGATTGCACCCACCTAAGGGATGGGTTTACGTGAAGATACGTTACAATGAATATCTGTATGAACACCAGTTGTTGCAAGAGTATCATCGGTTTCGAATCAGCTTAAGGGGGCAGGATCCGTCATTGGTTTCGAAATTTTTAAAAGTAGTTTTTTCGTTCAAACTCAAGGAAATTTACAGGAAAATATGTTCACTGTAATCCATTCTCCAACCGAAACACAGTGAACACATTTCCATCGAATAAATTTTAGTTTTGGACGAAAAAATTGCTTTTGCAGTTTTGGTAATGACGATGATAATGACGGAGCGTTAAACGTTAACGTAACGTTTCTCAACTTTTTGCAATGGATTGAGCGGATTTTGGCTTGATTTCTAAACTTGTCGAGGAAATTTCGTAACGCGTGAATTTTTTGAGAAAAACATGCTGCATTCTGACCAATTTTCATATTTTTGTTTAAATTTGTCACAACAAATAATTACACTTCCCC
This sequence comes from Aedes aegypti, assembly GCF_002204515.2. Classification (NCBI taxonomy): domain Eukaryota; kingdom Metazoa; phylum Arthropoda; class Insecta; order Diptera; family Culicidae; genus Aedes; species Aedes aegypti. The sequence continues at coordinate 75,151,154 of NC_035107.1, forward strand.
ATCAAAATTCGTGTTAACTAAGATTAGCTCATTCATACCCAGTAACGTCGTAAATGTGAGCTTCTTAGTCATCCCTTTTTGAGGGGGGCGTTGCTTTAGCCCAGAGGGCGTTTCTACTCCAAAGCTCAATTATGTCGTCTCATAAAAATATCACAAATATTTTGGTGTAGACTCTCAGAATAGAAGAGTACTTGTTTTATTTCAATTCCAATTTCAGTCCAACATGATGAGTACTATCTTGGTTAAATAAAACTCTTTCTATCGCTTAGAAGCAAAATAGCGACAAAATGCACTGATTTTTTTTCACATTGAAAGTGTTGAGAGATGATCAAGAAACGCTAGTGTTGTTTTCGTGCAGTGTGTTTCGCACGTTCGAATGTTTTTTTTATGTGAGAAGTCCTTCGAGATATGTTTTTTCATTGTTGTTTTTGTGACTGATCTGAAGAGCAGACTTAAATAAAGTAGATTGTTTTAGGCAGAAACTGTTTATTTACTACCGTGACTAGCCAACAGGTTATGAGCCCAGCCACAGTTTGCTGCTTATTTCGGTTGCCTCGGTGAGTTGGAAGCGTATACTAAAGTGCTGCAGAATGGATTTATCTAAAGTTAGCTTCAAACGATTGAGCTACGACAACTACGAGATCTGGAAGGTGCGCGCCAGGCAAGTGTTGACGAGGGAAGGACTGTGGCCGTTAATCAATGATGATTTGCCGTCGACGAAAAATCAAACGGAAGAATGGAAGAACAAGAATGAGCTTGCTTTGCAGACTATCGGGTATCTGGTAGAGGATTCTCAACTAAGGATCATCCAAGATTCCGGATCTGCTAAAGAGGCGTGGAAAAATCTAAGAGAATACTATGTCAAGGACTCGTCTGTTAGCAAAGTAGCTTTGGTGAAGAAACTTTCGAAACTGGAACTGCCTGAAGGAGGAAACATGCATCAACACCTAACAGAGTTCGAGAACTTGTTCGAGAAATTAGAAAATGCAGGATGCCGTTTGGATGAGGACATAAAGGCTGCGTTTATGCTTGCAAGTTTACCATCTTCTTATGAGGCTACTGTGTCAGCAATACAAGGACGAATGGAAGTATTTACCATCAATTTTGTGAAAGCCAAACTTTTGGATGAATTCGAGCGAAGGCGAGAAAACAATTCTTTGGAGGAGCAAAAGGCGATGTTCACAAGGAATGCACGGAAGGTTAGAGAAGATACTGAAGGTACCCGAGTATGTTATGCCTGCGGGAGTCCGAATCATTTTATGAGAAATTGTGAACTGCTTCGGAGAGTTCGAAGTGAAGCATCCACAAACAGCGGTGGAAAGAATGCACATACGGCAAAATCAGCTACTGGTGAGCCTGGAGGGCACATCTGTTTCGCAACCGTTCAAGACGCGTCGGATCAAGGGTGGTATCTGGACTCTGGGGCATCAAAACACATGACTGGATCTGCTGAAAACTTGGATTGGAGCGATCGTATCAAAGAAGAAGCAATAATACTGGCAGATGGAGCAATCTTATCATCCAGACGAATGGGAACAAAAGGCATCAGAGCTAGTAATGGAAGAGGAGAAACGGTGGAAATTTCGTTAAGGGATGTGATTGTAGTGGATGGATTAACAGTAAACTTGATTTCGGTGCAAGTTATTACGAGAATGGGATATACTGTAAACTTTGATGGACATAGTTGTTGTATTTCGAAGGATGGTATGACAATTGTTGTTGGAGTGAAGGATGGCCATTACTACAGATTGAATTGCTGAATGGTGTTCTGAAACAGGAGGAGCACAATCGTTTCCTTGAGGAGGAGTGTTGAGAGATGATCAAGAAACGCTAGTGTTGTTTTCGTGCAGTGTGTTTCGCACGTTCGAATGTTTTTTTTATGTGAGAAGTCCTTCGAGATATGTTTTTTCATTGTTGTTTTTGTGACTGATCTGAAGAGCAGACTTAAATAAAGTAGATTGTTTTAGGCAGAAACTGTTTATTTACTACCGTGACTAGCCAACAGAAAGATCTTCTCAGATAAAGATCCCCTCGAAGAAAAGAGCAGCGATTGAATACATGTTACTTTAATGTAAAAAATGATGTTAGCATTGATTTTAAAAAAATCGTTCACTTCTATTCTATTCGGTCAAACGTTCTTTTTGGAATCTGAATAAAATCATGAACTACGTACAAGAATTGTCAGTTGGATTTATCATACGCTTAAAAACTGATATCTTTTCCCGACATTAAGTCAAGTTACGGTTCGGATATCGAGCGATTGCTGATGCCCTCAAGGAGGAGTCTTTTCATCACTTTTGTGGAATTTCAAAGCACCTACGCTTGTTTGTAACCCATTAGTGATCGAATCGAAGGCCAAATTGAATTTGCCAAAGGAAAAAAAGGACCAATGCACGAGTTCATTAATTTGACGTTTGAGTGGTGCCATATTCACTAGTTACCATGACCACATAAATAACACGCACCTCTCAAACATCAAATGGTGAACTCTTGCATTGTTTCATACCCTAATGCTATCTGACCATGGATGGAAAATCGTTTAAATAAGAACAAAACATCATTGCTCAGTTTTATCTAAATGGCCCTAATTTTTTAATTGAAAAAATGGCCCTAATTTTCTAATTGAAGCTACATCTTTCTTCCATGTGTTGTCATTAAATTTGCTTCATAGGGGATATTTGAGGAGATATATGAGATACGTGATGAAATATATAACATTTATAGTAAAAAAATGCAAAAATGATAAAAAACTGTTTGACTAGCTAGCGTACGAGCGGCCGACCAATTTGAGTTAACCAAAACTTTTCTCCCCTAGTTTTCGATGTTCAAAACGTTTGATTGTGTTTGAACGTGAATTAAGATATGAAGCATCAGCTACCCCGGGGCAAGTTGAAATGCAAAGTTTTGAATATGACGCCAATAAATATTTGCAGGTTTTTCTTCCCTTAAAGTTTGTTCTATCAGGTTCTATCTATTAACCTTATGTCGCTGTAAACAATTTTCCCATCATTATAAAATTTCACCATTGAAATTTCATCCTACCCCAGCCGTTTCAACTTGCCTGTGTACCTTACTTGGGGGAACATAAGACATGTTTTCTTAAAAAAGAAAGAATGGAATTCAAAAATTTCGTTTACAAAAACTATTTGAGTTTTCTAAAAGCAACTTTTGAAAAAAAAAATGGCTAAAAACGGTGTTCAAATTGCATCCAAATTTTCATTTAAAACAAAATTTCACTGTTGGGGTGATATCAAAATGAAAACATAGTTACAATTGCCCAGGATTTCAATATATTTTGCTACGGTTCTATCTGTTGTACAGTATGGCCCATAAAAAGTATGCGAAAATCGTCATATCATGTTTTATGGTAGTTTTTACATAGAAAATGTGAATGAAACATAAATATTATTGATTACTTGTATTGTTTAATCTATTTAGACTCAGTTTCTCGCTTTGGACATGATTTTTATCTGTTACTCTCACTTTATCTGAAAGGAATTGGAAACATACCTTCAAATTTTATCATGCGGACGTCGAGTTCAATATCTGTGCGATGAAAGCTTCTAAAACATCAGCGGTGGCGTGAGATTCTTCACAGGTCTTGTTTTCAGCATACGCCCATATCAAATGATAGAATTGGCTCATACCTGGGTCATTGGAGGCTTAACCATATTTTCGAAAAAACGACTCATTTTGGAGAGCTTTGATTGAACCTTCATATAAGTGTGATAAGCGGCTCCGTTTTGCTCAAAACCTATGAGCTAGTATTCATATAAGTTGTCTCTAACCGAAGGAACAAATTTCATCCTCAAAAATCTGTTATAGGCCTCCGTATTCATTTTTTATTCAATTCTAACAAAAAATAAAGGCATATCAAACCTATAAGACGTGAATGCCCTTAAAGCTATGACCCTGGCAAAATATTTTTTGCAATTTCTCATCGTAATAGGCTGATTTTCATTTCGCCAATCTGTCATGAAACGGCCTACTTTCCTGTACGGGGGCCTAAGGCTGAAAATCTCCTTAATAAATCTATAATAATAATCCTGTACTGAAGTATGCAGTACGGGAATAGTCATTACGCTACTGAAACCAGTGCTGTAATGATTCTTTACGCAACGCTTTCTCATTACGCAACTGTTTTGAGTTGCGTAATGAATCATTACACTACAATTTTCCCGAAATAATAAAATGATGGTGAAGGCTTTCCGATGTTATTTCTGATACTCTCAAGAGGTCTTCTACGAAATTGCAAAAAATGTTGTTCGTAACTCGCTGTAGAACTCGATTTTAACAGCACTCATCGTAATTATCCTACTCGGCAAGCCTCGTAGGATAAATTTACGACTCGTGCTGTAAAAATCATCATTCTGCAACTTGTTCCGTAAACTACTATTATTGTGATTATGAAAACACGTTCTCTTAGAACTCCTCCATCCTCTGATACCAAACAAACTAAAATTTTCAATAATAAAGTGTGATTTTTTAAGGCGGACAGTTTATCATCGTATACTCTGACAATCAGACGCTGTTTTTAGCTTTGGGCGGCGAAAACCTTTGAACTTCTTTGCTTTATTACATAATTTAGGACAGTAAGAAAAATATGACAAAAATTGTCCTGAATAGCGAAGTTATGTCAGATTATACTGCAATAATCAGAAATTACATTTACCAGCAAAAACAATGAAAATAACGCTTATTGATGCTATATTCATGTTCAAACAATTTTCGCATTTTTTTATGGGCCATACTGTAGTTTTGCGTTAGATTTTTGAGTGAAACTTGTAATTGCCAACTATTTATTACAACAGGTTTTCAGATTAATTTCATCAGTTATATGAAACACGCTGCTTTTTGTGCATATTTGATAATGAATATTTATCATTATTACATGAAAAAAAATTGGTTCAAGGTTGCAAGGATTTTTTCCAAGATTTTTATTTTCCTTTCAAGAACTTGTTCATTGACATTGAAGGACCCCCGAGTTTCTATAAAACAATTTGGGGATATGCATAAACTACGTTATTTCATTTTTGATTATTACGAACCAATTCCCATCCCCATTATTCTGGTTTTTATTGAAGGTTCTCTAGAGGTAATTTAACCAGAAATTTTATCAAAAATACCGAGAGTTAAGAGATCATGTGCGTACTGTTAACGTCCTGAAGACGTGTTCGTTTATATCGTAACATACTTTTACTCAGTGGGTTGTGCTACTTTTCCTCGAATATTGGTTACCCGGATGTCATTTCCTCGAACGACAGTTCCCTGAACGACGGTTTTCCGAATACCCCGTTTCACTGAATATTCTATTTCACCAACAAGTTTTGGTATTCATAATATTCATAACTTTATCAGGGTGTCTACTCGTTTACCGAAATGAAATTCCCTGATATTTCCAGGTTTTTCCAGGTCTTGAAAAAAAAATCCAGGTTAAAAAAATATCTCCAAAATACATAAAAGATCGACAAATATTTAGTTTTAGATGACCAAAAATATATTTTCAAAGAAATTATGTAAAAGAAATAATGTAACGATAAACTTTTAAGTGTTTTTCCTTTCTAAAAACTATCTGTTTTGATCTAAACGTTTAAGCAAAATATAGGAAAAACAATTCGAAAATGTTGATGATGTTTATCAACTGATCTGAAAATGCTTTTAATCATCATCATATTCCCCAGTCTATTCGATCTTAAGGAAAAAATAACCTTTCGTTTAAAATGAAATTAAGATTTATGAACATCAGCGACATACCCAGAATATTTCTCTGTAGAACATTTTGTATATTTTCGTTATTGACATATTGGAAGACCCTGGGCTGGTAGCGAATTATCGTCTTGAGAATAAGAACTTGAGAGACCTCTTGTTTGAAAAAAAAAACAACAGGAACCACGACATGAGAGTTAGATTCCTAAGTTGAACAGACATTTTTAAAAGACTATTTCTAAGACTTTTTTGGAATTCCTTGTGACATTACAAGTGTAACTGCTTTACAGTGGATCGCGAACTTTTTAAGTAATTCTTTCAAAAAAAAAATCGTTTTAAATACCTTCAAAAATTCAATCTAGATTTTTTTACAGAAATAACTTTGAAGATTCCATAATGAATCCATGTTTCAGACATTTTTCAATTATGCAACAAATTCTCCAAAAAATATTCCATTGATTTCCCTATGACTTTCTCCAGCATTCCCGATTAGGAGGGCACTTGCAAGAATTCAAAACTCCTTCATCAGAAATCCTTCCATTTTTTTTAATTACTCAAGGAGGTCTTCAAAGAATTTTTCTAGTCATTCATACAGGAATGTCTCCAAAGAAACGTTGAGGAGATTTTTCAGATTGTTTTGGAGTAAACTGTTAAAAATGTGCACGAGGAATTTTGAAAGAAAATCCTAGAGTAACCTCTGTTGAAACTTATGTGAGTTCTAAGTATGCCTTGATGAATTTCTACAAGGATCTTTGAAAGAACTCCTATATTTTTGATGCCCCACAAGAAGTTTTGAAAAATTCGGACTGAATGATCAGAGCAATACCTGCAATAATTGCTATAGTATTAACTGGTGTTGAATCTTTAATAAAGCTTTAAATAATCCATAGAGATTTGGAAATTTTAAATATATATTTTTTTAGAGAAATCTTTGAACCGCAGCAATAATATTTTGATGAAATGCTGAAGAAATGCAGAGAGAAAGTTCTGGGGGAACTTGATGAGGAATCCCTGGTCAAATTTATCGAGGAATATTTGGAAAAGTTTAAAATAGATTTCATCGAACAATGCCTGAATGATTTTTGGACAGATTCCTGAGGGTAATCGTGGATGAATTTGCCTCAATGAAAAATAGGCATAGGAATTATTGTAGGGGTTTCTTGGAAAAATGTCGAAACGATTTTTTTAAACTCTGGAATAAAAAAGAGAACCTTCAGGATCTGTGGGAAATCTCCTAAAGTAACAGTAAAAATTCCGTAAAAAAGCATCTGAAGGAAATCCTGGGAAAATTTTTGTGAAAATTACTGCAGTTTTTTAACTCTGGAATAAACGTTTGTGGAAGCGTTGGATTGCGCTAGGATTTGCTGAACCAAGTTCTGAAGAAATAATTCTAAGCATCCATTGAAAAATCACTGTTAGTATTCCTGGAAGTATTCCAGAAGAATTTGGAAGAAAATTTAGAATGTTTACACTTATGTTTCATATGCTCATGAACGACACTCAACTGGAAATTTACTTTCCTTTACCAATTTGGCAATCTTAAGGTCTGTTCCTTGTGTAAACATTCTGCATAAAACCTGAATAATTAAAACACATTAAAAGAATGAAATATGTCAGCTAGCGTTTTGATAGCGGCGCAGCCGAAAATTTTTTGATTGAATACTACCATGTAGGGGGGTTGGGGGCAAGAAGGACACCTTAAGATATATAGTTTCAAATCATGGTTGATTAGCACAATTTTTGAAGATTATTCCAGTGTAGGGGCAAGCTCAGCTCTTGTTCTAAATGATGTTTTCGATAGATTACAAAAAATATAAGAAACACATGATGAATTGAGATTTTTGAAAATGTCCCTTCTTATGAGGTTTTTAAACAAGGCACGGAGCAAGAGTGCCACTCGTATGGGGCAAGAAGACCACCAGAGCAAAATGCCACAAAATTTGTATATTATTATTTCCCCGCCTAAAGGATAAATTGTACAGTAAGTAAAGATAAAAACTGAGGGATAAAAGTTGACTTATAGTTAAAAAAAAAAAATTACGAAATTAATTTAGTTTTCATCTTATTTGACTGTAACAATAATGGTAAACATTTTCAGAAACCATTTTGAATGTCCAAGATATTTTATTTTGATTTTATTTAGTATGAAATATTGATTGAATGCAATATCAAACAAGGAGAATCAAAGTTCATTTGATTTTATATGAGAAAATTGCGGTGTCCCTCTTGCCCCATAAGACATACTTTTATTATATATGTAAAATTTAATGTCAAAATGACTTTTTCGAAAAAAATTCCTCATAGTTATATTAAACAATTGAAAATCATCAATAATGAGCGGAAAAATCAATATGTTTTGTATTTATTGGGAGTCAAACCTTGTTTTCCAGTCTTTCATTCTTATAATATTTCGCATATTTTGCGTTGATAAGTTAAAGACATTTTTCTAATTTTTTGTACTAAACATTTTTAACTGTAATATTTACACAACCCTCAATTAGTACTCAATTTATGCTTATCCTGTGTTAAACATCAAAAAATTGATTTGAACTACGTGAAATTAGAGGTGGCACTCTTGCCCCGGGTGTCCTTCTTGCCCCATGTTCCCCAACTACTGCTTCAAAACAATTTCCCTGAGTGTAGCCGAAATTCCCTGAGAATTCCAGGTTTTTTCCAGGTTGAATCAAATTCCCTGATAATTCCAGGTTTTCCAGGTTTTTCCAGGTAGTAGACACCCTGTTTATACATTTCAGAGTAAGTCACCCCACAGTTATGGATCAACTAAGGGTCATTTTTCAGAATAAAATACGATCAAAAATCATGGTGAAGCTGTACAGAACAAAATTACCTCCCTGGCACTGCGAAATATAGTTGTTTTTAAGAATACACTTCAAAATACCCGGTTATTTACGAAAAAGTATCGATTTAGATAGAAGTTGCGAACGATGTCCACCCCACAGATGTGGATCAGTGGGAGAGGAGAATCCGTATTATGGATCAAATCGACTCAAATTATGGATCAAAACACTATAACAGCAGTTTATCTGCGAGGAAAACGAATGGTGTGTTGGTGAAAGCATACGTTTCGGAATCGTCTTATCTTTGATTCATAACTGTGGTATGGGTTCCAATGCCCCACAGTTATGAATCAACGCATCTGGGAATACGCGTGACATTTTATTTCCTACGGACGGAAAAAATATGAATAAGCATACTACAATTGATTGTAATGCTGTACAGATTTATGGTTCACGTAGGTAAAATGTGTTCTGCGTAATTGCAACTCTATTTGATGAGATATTCCCGTTTTAATCCAAATCTGATCCATATCTGTGTGCTATCCATAACTGTGGGGTGACTGTAGTTGAACGTTGAATTTGTGTCATCTGGTATGCACTCTTATTAAATTGATAGGAGGTTCTTTCGAGATTCACCGTCATCGGCACATTTGGCAAACAAATGATCGAGAACCAAACATCTCCTTATTTTTATTGCTAATCATTTTTTCTAGTTCACCACCCTTTAACTGAGAACTTTTCCTGTACGTTTATGGATAGCATTACTTTCCGGAGGAACGTGTTATTCGGAAAAATGGCATTCGAGGAAAAGTATCATTTGGGGAATTGTAGTTCGCGGAATCGACATTTGAGGTAAAGTACCACAATTATTTTGTGCATAATATGGTAAAATAGTATGAAACTAAAAATAGATATTGTAGAACAAAATACAAAACACCCTTTAACCGGAACGAACTCACCTTTATAATAAATTAATTTATCGGCATATACAATACGCTTATCAACATTTATCCTGATTGCATTGCTCGTTTCCGCAAGAACAGATGCCATAATCTAAAGGACGTTAAGATGCACCTAATCTACGGTAAACAAGGTTAAATTACTCCAGTGCGTTGGAATACATTTTGATTTATTCTTCATGGGGCGCTAAGATTAACTTCATCTATGTGGACCAAGGTTCAATTACTGCAGGGTTTTAATAAATCTCAGAATTTTCAATTAATGTCGAACAGGCCGTTGAGATGTACCTGATTTACATAGGATAAGGTCAAGCGTTGATATTGCTCAGAATGTACAATTGATGTCCGTTAAGATGATCTATATGAGACAAGATCATTTACTTCAGGTCGTTCATATACCTTGACAATTTCGATAAATGTCAGGGCGTGAATATGCAGCTGATCTACGTGAGATATTGTCAAATTATTTTTGAAAAAATATACATCTTGTCAAGTTTTATTGATCTCCATAGGGTAACGTGAAATTACTCCAGGGCATAGATACAGCTTGAAATATTCCACTGATGTCGAACAGGTCTTTGAAATGCAGCTGATCTTTGTGAACGAAGTCAAATCACTCCAGGAAATTGATACATAATGACAATTATTATTGTTGTCATACAGGGCGTTAGGATGCACCTGCTCTACATAGTATAAAGTTAAATGACTGTAGGGCGTTGATGATTATGTCAAAACTTTTAGAACAGCCTCCCGTATCGGTACACCTGGAGATCACCACAGCAGACGGAATCGAAAATCGACCACGTTTTGATCGATGGACGGCACTTCTCCGATATAAACTACGTCAGAACCTATCGTGGCGCTAACATTGACTCTGATCACTATCTAGTGATGGTGAAACTGCGCTGAAAACTATCCGTCATCAACAATGTACGGTATCGACGCCTGCCTCGGTATAACCTAGCGCGACTGGCCCAACCAACGTCGCCGCCGCATACGCGCAGCTTCTCGAGATAGCAACCTTACCGGAAGAGGGCGAGCTTGTCGAGGCCCCTCTTGAGGACTGCTGGAGCAACATAAAAACAGCCATCAGAATTATATTTGGTTTCAAATGTTTAGTTTTCGTTTCTCAATGGTTGAGAATTTTTTTTTAAGTTGTTATGAAGCCGTCTTTGTTTATTTCCCATGATTTCTGTTAATAATATTTGTTGGGAAATTATTTCATTTTCTAAATTTTGTGTGAAAATTTCTCTTCTATGTTTTTTTTATTTCTTTTAATAGTTCTGGATTGATTTCTTTAAGTTTTCTGTCATAATATTTAGGAGGTTTGAAGTTTCTGTTTTCGGTAGGTATGTAATCATATTTATAAATTGTTTATCAGTTTTCTTCAAAAAATTTTAAACCGATACCTTTTGACATTGTTAGTTTTTCGGGCTCAATGTCATTTTTTTCATAGTCAATTTTTTCGAGGTTTTTTAATGTGTATCTTGCAGTATAGCCTACGCTTTCGTATGTTGTTTTTCCAATTACGTGCATTCGCAGCCGAGAGCATCGTCGGGTACGTGGAAAGGAGGACATGTAACGATTGGTTCGACGAAGAATCCAGGCAGGTTTGGAGGAGCGTGGACTGCAATACTGCAGCAAGGAACGCGACAAAACGTGGAGCGATATAGAAGGACGAAGCAGCAAACTCGCCCATTCAGGGACAAAAAAACGCGACCTGGAAGAAGCGGAATGTGAAGAAATGGAGCAGCTGCATCGTTCACAAGAAACGCGAAAGTTCTACGAGAAGCTTAACACATCACGAGAAGGCTTCGTGTTGCGAGCCGAAATGTGTAGGGATAAGGACGGAAGCATCTTGACGGACGGACGTAAGGTGATTGAAAGGTGGACGCAGCACTACGATGAACACCTGAATGGCACGGAGAACACAGGCGCCGAGGGTCAGCGGAGGAAGTGACTACGTCAGCACGGTGAATGAAGGAAACCAACCTGTCCCCACATTGAGGGAAGTTAAGGATGCCATCAACCAGCTCAAGAACAACAAGCGCGCTGGTAAGGATGGTATCGGAGCTGAACTCATAAAGATGTCACCACGAGCTCGCGGCGAACCCAGTATCCAGAAGGTTTCGAATGCTGGAAGGGTGCGCTGGGCTACAAAGATGGTGTTCGCGTCGAATCCGGTTGGTACAAGAAAGCAGGGAGCACAGCGAGCGAGGTGGCTTGATCAGGTGCAACAAGATCTGGAGAGCGTGGGCCAAAATCGAAGCCATGGATCGAGTAAATTAGCGTAACATCGTTACGATCTCAGGAAATAAAAGCCGACTATCAGTAAATCGTGCTTTGTTGTTAAGCTGAATCTCGGTTTAAATTGGAAAACCGAGATTCACACAGCGGAGCGATTTTGTTTGCAAAAAGAGAAAAAGAGCTAAATGTGTAGGGCATTTTAAAAATATTGGTAGATTTTCCAAGCTAAAATATTTATCGGCTTGAATATGTAAAACCAGCGGCGTACGGTGCACCGCCGATGCCTCAATCGGCGTCGGCATGACGTGAAATGAATCGGCGGCGGAGCACAAGTATTATGTGAAGCTCACCAATAAGGTTTGATTTTATGATTGTACCCCATTTGGCATAAAGTCATTTGGCATAAAGCCGTTTGGCATAAAGTAATTTGGCATAATGGCCGTTTGGCATCAGTGTTGTGAAAAACTCAATTTCTCACAACTCACGCTTGAGATTTATCATGCGTGAGTTGTCAATCATGCAACTCAGCAGTCAAAAAATCATGGATGAGTTGGCTCAACTTTTTGACTCATTGTCTCGTATTTCCACAATTTACTCACACATGGCAATAATTTATTGTTAGTCTGGTAAAATTATAGTAATCCTTTCTAACGTAAACAACAACATTCGGGTTTCACAAGTTTTTGCCGGGTTTTGCGACTGAATCATTTTTTACGGTTTGAGTTGATTGAGTTGATTTTGCATCAAAATCTCAAGCGTGAGATTTGCGAAGCAGATCTCTAATGAGTTTGCTCTCACGGGAGAGCGTATTGATTGAGATTTTGAGTGTGAGCCTATCAACACTGTTTGGCATAATGATTGACTTAAAAGAAATATCGGCATTTTCACAGCTTTTACCGAGATTGACACCACCGAGCCCATAGCAAAAAAAATGGTAAGTTCTATACAAGCGTGGTGTTCGTTCAGAGATTTTCGAAGCTAAGACTTTCAAAAACTGTTGTTACATTTGAGAGCATTGCTCAGTAAAACTCGTGATGGGTGTCTACATCTCAGAACATAGAGTATCTTTGAGCTTGTTGCCATATACATATTTGAAAACAGTAAATTGGCAACGAAAGTTCGCAATTATTCATCAAGGTATTGCTCACAGAATATTTCGCTGCAGATCATACTCTGTCCCAGTTTGGACGATGAAAATTACTTGATAAAACAATGGATTTTTTTGCAAGATAACAAAAGCTCTAATCCAAAGATCTTTTAATGCAGCTTAATTCAAAAATAGCCTAAATACGAGAGCAGATTATTTTTCAATCAAAATGTTTAAGGCCTAACGCAACAAAATCTTTTCACAGCATAGCTCAAATGACCAACACATCTTTAAAAGAAAATATTTGTGGCAAAACTTTTCAACGGTTCAATATAAATTCTTATTTTGGAAGTGTACTTCAAAAACACCGTTTATTATCGAGAGAAGGGAAAATTTGTGATTGAAATAATATATTTTCCAGCATATCGCGGAAGAAGATCACGTGTTTGCCCCAAAAAAAGTTTATGTTAAATATTGGCAGGTTCTAAAGTAATTATCATTCAAACAATACATCTGACAAGAATTAATAAAAAAGCAAAATATAAAAATGGTAACATTAAGCTTCACTAAATAATAAAATTTAAAACAGTATAAATATAGAGAACAGCCTATTTTTAAAAGAAGGCAAAATTAAACCAATACAAGAATGGACGCCAACAATTATTGTGGCATAATAAAATGAAAAGATGTAAAAAAGAGCGTTCAGAATCATCGAAGTGATTGTGCTACTTTTTCCCGAATGCCATTTCTCCGAATGACTGGTTTCCCCGAAAAGTGGTAACGAGAAAGAACGATTAACAATCAAAAGAAGGAAATATTCTGTAATTTTCGGCTGTACACATGTCGGCAAAAATGCTGAGAACGGTAAAACTCGAAAGAACCGCCAATTAAATAAAGAAGGGTGCATTTTAGATGGTCAGTTCGTTCACCACCCTGAAATGTATAAAGTTACGACAACTGGCATTCGGGGAACCGACATTCGGGGAAAGGTAGCACAACCTATCGAAGTAACTGCAGTAATCGATTTCTCTTTTCGCTGATAATTTGAGCAAATAAATGTTATCGATTGCTGCCGGTTGGAAACAAAAAAAAACTTAAAAAATATAGCTCCAAAGAACAGCCTATGTATAAAAGAAGTTGAAATTTATTGAAATTTTAAATCAACAGTTTTCATATTTATAATTATGGTTAGATCATATAAAAAAAAAAATTAAAATAATTAAAAGAAGGGTTAATTTGTGCTAAATATATACAAATCTTCAGTGCAAAAATTTGTTCCAATAGCGAAACTCAAAACAATTAATATTTGAAAGAAGGGTATCTTCTGGATAAATAATAAAATACTGTTGGCAATAACTTTCCAAATATGTTTAAATTTATTCAAGAGCGAATGATTGTTGAAAAACCCAAAAATTTAGAAGTTCTTGGTTTCAGACTCATTATGCCAAACGACTATTATGCCAAACGACTTTATGCCAAATGACCATTATGCCAAATGACTTTATGTCAAACGGCTTTATACCAAACGACTTTATGCCAAATGACCTACCACCTGATTTTATGCGCATCATGTTAAACATATTGATGCAAAAGCTGAGACCAATATATTTTGAAAATCAGCGATAAAAAAGAACAAAACATCCGTAAATGCGACAAGACACCCAATTTTATTTTATTTTTATTTGCTCAAATATTAGCAATTTTTCTGTCAAAAAGAGGTTACAAGTTTTGGTTCACCTACATGACCGGGTTTTCATGGTTTGTTTCCAATGCAAACTTGAAAATTAAATTAACGTCTTTTCTAGAGGTATCCGTAGGAATTCCTTGGCATATTTTCGTGTTACTTCTTGGCAGATTTAATCCGCTTTCTGGCGAGATTATCGTAAAACTTTCGACTAGAATCTGTATTAGAGATCTCTATCGTATCTGTAGTAGAGATATTTATCGACATAAAAACTCTGACAATCGCATTAAATTGCAAAGAAAACAGCGATAAACGTTTCTACAAGTTTTTTTTTCGATTTTCACGAGAAAAACACATAAAAAATAATAAAGAAAAGAATTTAAATCCATTTTCAATAATTTAGGATGAAAAAAAAGTAATCTGAATCACATCGTTCTTTCAAATCGAAGGTGGCACGTTTTACCCCCATGTGTTAATTACCCCCAGTTCCCCTGTCTAACGTTTTTCGGTGGAACAATTCTTCACGTATCGTGCCATGCTGCAGGTCGTTCAACGACGTTTCAACGAACTGCAACAAAACAATTTTACTGAAACATGATAAAATTCATCACTAGATCCACAAGATTGAATACTCTTAAACATTGTTGTTTAAATTTTAATAATGAATAACAAACTAAAAAACTGAATTAATTTGAAACCCCAATTACCTGGCTAGTTTCCAATATTTTGTCGAATTTATCTGAAAACCTATGCATGCATCATGCCAACTTATATGCAAAGCATCACCCATAGAGATCTCAAGTTTGTGATATTCCATCACACTTCACAATTAGGCGGCCCTAGCAAGACCTTTTTTCCCTGCATCGTATGCCAAACATCGAGATAGCCGCGCAACAAAATTTCCATTTCTTGATTAAACGCCATCACAAACGCAGCCTGAGCAAGATGTTTAAAACGCAAAAGATTGGCAGGGCTCCAGCTTGTGTCTTATCTGAGATTGAAGCAAACGAGAATGGTAATTAATATCTACTCTCAGAGCTTTCGTGATCCCCCGCCCCTGAATCCACACATCCCATCTTCTGAATCCTTCACCTGAGGGATGGAAAAAAAGCTGTCGAACTCCAACGGGCCATCAAATTTCATAACTTTCCATTGGGCTTGTTGGTACCGTAAAACGGGATAAAATTGATCGGAATGTCCCTCCTAGTAAGTAGCTTGAATCAAAATTGACAAATTACCATGAAGAATGCAGATTAGGGCGATTCAAAATTTAAAAATGTTTTAAAATCCAATCTTCCATATTTTCCATACCTTCCTCACCATAAAAATAGTGTTCTGTTAAATTTTCAGATTTTTAGGGGGTATTTTAAAGGTGGCCCAAAGACAACTTAGTTTTATATGGAAATTATTAAGAATATTATTTTAAATGTGTTCCAAACACGTTAGTACTGTATTGTAAGTACAAACTTATCACCCCATAGTAAAAACTTATTCTTCAAACCTTAATGAAGGATGTCGCTGAAGAAACAAATCCTTTTTGAGCTAACTTTCTATGGGATTTTTGTAGATGTTTATAGGACTATAATCCCATATGAAGCTGAATAATAGCGAACAAACTAAGGCAGCGTCCATTTATTACGTAACGCTAAAATTGGAAAGTTTTGACCAACTCCCCCCCACCCTCAGTAACGCTTTCTGTGTGAAAAATTTCAAATTTTTGTATGAGCCGTAACGCTTGCTCTTCCCTTGCCCTAGAGCGTTACGTAGTTTGTAGATGCCCCCTAATGAATGTCTATCCCATCCATCGAATTGGATTGGTCTTTTCAGCAAATTTCTTCGTAATGGTTTGAAGAATGAGTTTTCACTATGGGATGATAAGTTTGTACTTACATTCCAGTAATAACGTGTTTGGAAATTTTTTCAAAATTTGTGCATAGTAATTTCCATATAAATTTTCAGCATCTTTGAATCACCTTTAAATCACCACCTAAAAAGCTGAAAATTATACAGAACACTATTTTTATACTAGGAAAACGAAATTGGATTTTCATTTTTTTTTTTAATTTTGAACATCCCTAATGCAAATTTTATTTGGGAAATTGCCTACTTTCAGGCGTATGCACATAGAACTTACAACATTTGCGTTTTTTTTTGTAATAAATATTTAAAAAACTGATCAATTTTACCCCACCTTACAATATCCATTTCGTCAGAGTTTATCCACCCTTTCCGTCATTCAGTCATCGTTTAAAAAAAAACATCCTCGGGTTTAAACTTGGCGATCCCATGCAAACAAAATCGCGATAAGAGCAAGCTTCCAAACGGTTCAAAGAACTGCTTTGTTCCCAGTTTCGTCGGAAGATTCATCTTCAACCAACCACCCCACAAGACGGAGAAATGTCTGATCTTAATCAAAGTGCCAAAAGCGAAACAATCCACGCCCACGCTTCGGGGTGCGATGTGCCTTCTCGACGTCGCTTTTTCGTCGGTTTCCGGTGAAGAAAAATTGTGAAGATTGTTTTACTTACACGTTGTCACCGGGCGTGGGTGGGCCTCTACATGGATGCGATCTGGAAAATGGGAGAAGAAGGGGGGGTACGGTTAGAACAGAGCGGAATTTGTCTCAGAGAAAAATGTAATCATCTGATTGCCTTCGTTGCTATCTTTGTAAATTTATTTTGAATGCTCTGAAGATATTACAACAGCTAGTCAATATATGTTTTGCATACAACATGGCTGGCCTGAAAATTTGTTTGAAGATCAAAAGCTTGTTCTTGAGACAAATTATAGAGCTTCGGTGAACAAGTGGATAGAGATTTTTAACGTATATGTTACATTAAGACCAAATCATTGTAACCCCTCTCAACGTGACAACACGTCTATTTGAAGGTTTCGAATAAAGAGCTTTTGGTTTATGTGGGAATATTATTAGTTGAGTTTTGGAAGCATTAGGAGAAATCTTCCATTTTTGCAAGTATGAAGAAAAATATCCAAACTTTTTTGCAATCTACTACAGATGACACACAGGTTTCGTTCTATGGCGGAGAGGCCTAGACTGCTAGGTACTCTGGCCTTTCAATCACTGTTTGATCGAATCTTAGACAGCAACTTCCTAACGACCTTCGCTTCCCCATTGGACTTTTTCGTCATTAGAATTTAATTTACCACCCACTATCAATGTCACCGTTCGTTCCGCATTGAACCAAACTTGGGAAACGTGACAAACTTTCCACTCAAGGTTCCGCATTGCTGGAGCTTGATACCGGTAAGTGAAAAACAAGTCGAAGAAAACGTGCCCAATTAGTTAAAGTAGCTTGCGAGTATTTACCGTCCGTCAGTCATCTTCGCTTCATATGCCGCAGGTCGCATATCTACCCTACCGAATCCCACAGCGATGAAAAAAACGACCAGTCACCAATTAGTGTGGTTGTTCCCCGTGTAGCAAGATGTGCTTTTCCATGTTCGGGACTGTGTCTAATTTGCGATGATTTGAATAGATTTTCTGATGACAGATGGAAGACACCCCCAGATAGTCGTAGCGGTAAACGCGCAGCTATTCGGCAAGACCAAGCTGAGGGTCGTGAGTTCAAGTCCCACCGGTTGCAACACGTTATACACATGCAAAAATGGCCAACCGGCAAAGAAAGCTCTCAGTTAATAACTGTGGAGGTGCTCATGACAACACATGAGCTGAGAAACGGTTTCTGTCCCAGTATGAACGTAACGCAATAAAGAAGAAGATGACAAAATGAACAGTTCTCAAGTATCGGTCGAACAAAAGAATTGTCGCGAAGGCATCAACCCGGAGAAGCGATGGCGGAGAGGAAGCTTCGGTAATGACTTTGGAAGAACGGATCAGCTCAGCTGAGTACAAAACGGACGTTTTGTTCAAATTAGATTGATGGGTATCGTTGGTTGGTTCAGATGCGCGGCTTCTAAGAGGAAAATGACAAATGTGATGGACGGATAATTAAGCGGCATGATTCAAAGAATGAAGGTTATCCTTTTGGGAATACTTAGGGGTCGTACACAAATTTTGTCATGAGAAGGTTTTGGTGTTTTAGATATATCCTCTGATATGAAATTTTAAGAACTATTTGATGGGGATCTCAAATAATATTCTGTTGTTTTGTTTGTTCATGGACTTTTTTCACTTGCGAGAATCATTTCGAAAAAAATCCGCCAATATGTTTTAACCAATTTGATGTAATTCTTGCATTCACATAACAAACAAGTGTCTTCGGAAAAGTTATTCAGTCGATCAACGGTTATCTGACGATTTTTTCCTCTGGTTGGAAATTCATCCGTTAGGTGGCAGTAGTAACAAATTTTCCTCAATCTTCCATATCTCAAGAACCTAATCTTATACATTAGCTAGGATGTTGACGACTTGGGCAAAAATGTTCAAGCGGCTAACATCTATCTGACATAATCAAACTAAATTGTATTTATTTTCAATTTTAATCAAAACGTAGAATTATTAGGTAATAGCTACGTATACATTTGCAATCAGAGAGCAAAAAATATAAACTTTCTAGATTATCAGGAATTTGGGGTACAGAAGATTAATAAAAACTTGTTCTAAGCACCACCTATCGGATGAAATCCAAATTTTTTTTTTTACCATGGACGGATTTCACGCCAACTCGACAAAGGGATACCCAGTACCCCTTCAGAATTCAATGAAACTTTCTGGGTGTGAAGATTATGTGAAACTAAGATACTTTACATACTTTGTTTTTTTCAAAATCGATCTAGACTAACATTTGGAAAGGGTCAAAGTTTTTTTTTTTACTTTTTTTATAACCCGTATAACTCGAAAACGATAAGACCTACAAAAAAGCGTTGTATGGGGGACTGTCGTGGAATTTCCTGACGTTTTAGAGAAAAATATTGAAAAAATTAAGAACGCATTTTCTACACTAAAAAAAAAATATTTAAAACTTTAAAGTCGATTTAAAATAAACGGCCATTTCAGATTTTGATCATCCTTAAGCAAAAAGTTTCGTAATTAAATTTACTAAAAGTCGTCTATACATTTCAAATTGGGTATATTTTAGGGAAAAATGTTTTTCTAACAACGATTTTTTTTTACTTATTTTTATAAACCCGTATAACTCAAAAACGGTAAGACCTACAAAAAAGTGTTGTACGGGGGACTGTCGTGAAATTTCCCGAAGTTTTAGAAAAAAAAAATTGAAAAAATAAAAACAAATTTTCTACACTGAAAAAAAATACTCAAAATTTTAAAGTCGATTTAAAAAAAGGCCATTTCAAATTTTGATCATCCTTAAGCAAAATGTTTCGTAATTAAATTTACTAAAAGTCGTCTATACATTGCAAATTGGGCATATTTTAGGGAAAAAAGTTTTTCTAACTTCAATTTTTTTAAGTCCCAAACTGAAATTTATTTTTTCAAAGATTTTGTTTTAAACCGTCAAATATGATTGTGTTTTAAAGTGATAAAAGAGTTTAAATCAGAAAATAGATTGTATTTTATATTGAGAATAGTTAAAAAACGGAATTATACAGTGATTATGTTTTTTAAATGCAGGCAATCAATGGACTTTGCCTCTGCCTATGAGAAAATCAACCGCCTATGAGAAAATCAACCGCCTATGAGAAAATCAACTCAAGATATCATAACAGTATTGCAAACATTGAAAAGTAACAACCTTATCCATACCCCATTAAATTCTCTTCTAGAAAAAGTTTTGTGAAAAAAAAACTTACCAAACGTACCTGCGTTAAACGCCAGATGAATAAGAAATAATGATTATGTTTGTATTGTTATCTACCTAAAAAAAAGTTGATAAGCTCATAACTCATGATTTTATTTGCAAATAACAGTCTGCTTTTCTACGAAACAAAACAGACTCCTTAAAACAATGTTAAATACTGGTAATTAGCGACTTTTCTGAAAATTATAACGCTGCTCAAGCATATCACTGGAATAATTCCCAAGCAACGATACACCAATTCTAGATTTACCATAAAAAAGATAATAAATTGGAAAATGTTAGTTTTATTATAATATCAGACCCATGACACAGTAGCAGTTCAGCTATTTATTTCAAAATTGATAAATTTTGTTAAACAAATCAAAAGTTATTTTTAAGTCAGATGGAGCTGCAGCTCATTATAAAAATAAAAAAAAAATTGTCAGCTTATATAATTTCAAGAAAATACATGGATTGGAAGCATGTAACGAACTTTCAGTTCGATACATTGTTTGTAATTATGTAAATATAAATTTAGCTAAATGAATTATTGAAATGAAATTGAATTTAAATTAAAAGTTTCCTCGTCACATACACCGCAATTTGAATTCCCTATAAAAGCTCTTCTAGCTATAAAACTATGCGCGCTCACACAGAAACGAGCGAGCGAATTCTCCAGGAATAAGCAGATGAGTACCGTAGACGATTGGAACCATGTGGAAGCATATGCAAGTGCATGTGTCCCTAACAATGTAGCGTCGGTTGGTGGCCATCGACCTCTGGGATACCCTTTCAGGATGTATTGACCTTTTGGCTCGTAATTGAGAGAATTTCGGATAGGCTCGGTTGGTGACATTCGTTGCAACCCGAATGATCCTTCTCCTTGCCACAATAGACTGTTAGTCGGGGCAAAGGCAATTTAGAGATTCGCCCGCTCCCGATTGATGGTTGGAGACGCGTGGCGGCGCACAGTGCTTCCAATGTATGGGACCTCGGGACAAAAATCATAACTTCCGTTATAGGCGTTTTAGTTCAATGATGTATATAGGAATGTTGTCAGGAATCATTAGGGCTATAATTGACATAAATGACCTATGTGATAAACGAAACCGCATAAGCAGTGGTGGAAAGAATCATGCCGTTTACGCAAAATGAACCAATATTAAACAGGATCCACGCTCAAAAGAGCGTGATTGCTGGATGAGGAGAGTCTGCTCACAGCCGTTCTTTTTTCCTTTCATAGGTAATTTTGTGAACAATTGGATGGATTATGATTATAATAGATAGATTACAAACTAATGTGGTTCTCCGACATTACCCGGAAAACCATTACCCGGAATGCAATTTACCGGAAGACCATTACCCGGAAAACCATTTACCGGAATGAACCATTTACCGGAAAACCATTACCCGGAAGAACCATTTACCGGAAAATTATTTCTCTATTTCTCGCCTTTTTCATTAACGTCCTTTTAACCGTTTTACGATACTTCAGGGCAGTATTTTGACTTGAAATATTTTAAATGATCATGGGATGTTCTTCCTTCAAAAAACATAAACATTGAAGAGGAGTCTAAGATACTTCGTACCTGATCATGTCAATATGCACCATCTTCATATATTTGCATTCATAGATGATTCACCCTTCTTTTAAAAATAAGCTGTTTTTTTTTTCTTTATTAGTATCATTCCACAAACATTACATTCTTTTATTATATCTAGGTGTTCTGTGTTATCAGACAACACTATCATCCTAATTTGGTAAAACAAATTTAAGATTTAATTAACGTTTTGTTAACAACATATTACATTTCATTTGCCGTAGCAGTTCAGATTTTTTACAGGTGAGTTGATTTCACCTGCTTAGAAGAGAAAAAAAAAACGCTTTGAATATACTTAACCTAGCTTAACCTAAACATATAACGCATCAATCGTGGCAATAGAAGATTGTAACGATTTTTGCCTGAAATTATTTATTATTTTATTTGACATTTTCCAATGTTTCAACATTGGATATTCTATGTAACTCATTGGTACTATACCAGGGAGGAAGTCTCAGAACCATTTTCAAAATTTTATTTTGAATTCTCTGCAGAGCTTTCTTCCTGGTATTACAACAGCTACACACCAAAAAAATCTTAGATTTACACGTAACGTTACTTTAGTTTCAATCATGTAAAGCCATCTCTTATGTATTATTCAATGATAAAACCTATAAACACATCTATCATATACAACATTGTTACCAAATTCCTTAATATTGAACGCGAAACGCCTTCTCTCAAAGAATGTTGCTTGCAAAACGGCTCGATTTACATGATTTTCCCGCTGAAAATTCAATCATAAATAATGCACATGGAATGACACGCCGTCGATCCATTCATGTGCATTATTTTTGGCAGAATATTCAACGTGGAATCATGTAAACTGAGCGATTTTGTTTTCAATTTCACTCTCAAGATGCAAGAAAGCATGCAACATTGGCTAATGTTGGATGCAAGATCATGAAATGTTTCAGTTTCACTCAAGTTTGCAAGCATTCCTGAATGCAATGAGGCAGTTTACATTATTTATCGTTTAATATCAAATGATAATTCGATTCACATGACAATCATGAGAGTTTACGTGCCATGTAAATTTTAGATTTTTTTGCTGTGTAGTCTATATTGATACAGCATACAACATGGCTGGCCTGAAAATTTGTTTGAATATCAAAAGCTTGTTCTTAAGACAAAGTTTTGATTTTCTATTAATAAGGGGATGGAGACATTTTACATATTTATTACATTTGGCTTGAATGCCCTCAATGTGATTTTTGAAAGTTAAATTCTTATCTAGCATGAGCCCTAGATACTTAACTTCATCTGACCAATTTATTGGAACCCCTCTCATCGTGACAACATGTCTACTTGAAAGTTTCAAATAAAGAGCTTTTGGTTTATGTGGGAATATTATTAGTTGAGTTTTGAAAGCATTAGGAGAAATCTTCCATTTTTGCAAGTATGAAAAGAACATATAAAAAAAATTAGAATTTTTAACACGATTGGTTGTGCTACTTTTCGCCGAGTGTCAATTCACCGAACGTTGTTTCTGTAAACGTCAATCAACCAAATGCAAATCCTTCGTATATACCTTTTTCTAGAATAACCCATTTCGGGTCATCTGATATTCACCCTTCTTTATTTAATTGGCGGTTCTTTCGAGTTCCACCGATCTCGGCATTTTTGGCAAAATGTGTTTAATCGAAAATGACCAAATTCTTCTTATGATTGCTTACTATTCTTTCTAGTATATTATACTGGATTCGGGACACAGACATTCAGAGTTATGACATTCGTAGAAAAATAACACAATCATGGAAATTCAAAGGAAAAGTAGATCTATTGAGGTTCAATATCTCGGAATTCAGAGATGGACGTAACAATGGCGTAAAGTGTCCCTACTCTCGATCACCAAGGCACTCTTAGTTTCATCTTGATTTTTTAGATTTCCTCAAACCTAAAGACTCCCCTAAATCAAGGCGTTTTTTTACGACGACAGCGACATGCGCTGCATGCACAGTTTGATAAGCGTGTCTAACACACAGCGACGCAATTTCGCAGCGATTTTTTCGTCGTGTCAGTCTAGATGGTTCCATATAAGAGTGCTTGCAACGACTCAACGACCGCCGGTTCAAAATTATTTCTGGTTGGCAAACTTGACGACATTTCAGAGCTGGAGTACTTACATACTTGTCATACTATGAACGAATGTAAAAGTGGTCGATTGACATAGGCTCTCAGTTATTAACTGTAGAAATGCTACTAATAGCTTCGTCCTAGTTGAGTCGTAACGCCGGTATACAGAAAAACATATTTGGTCCATAGCTGTTTGAAGATGACTTTTGAAAAAGTGTTTATGGAAACCGAGGCAAGAATGTCCAGGGTTAGCGTGACATAATTTGTGCTCAGCATCAATAAAAGAGAATAAATATTGTACACAAATGTACTGAAAAAGGTTGTCGAAAATGGGAAATTTGGCTTTCCGGGTAATGGTGCATTCCGGTAAATGGTACATTCCGGTAAATGGGTTTTCCGGGTAATGGTACATTCCGGTAAGTGGTATTCCGGTAAATTGCATTCCGGGTAATGGTATTCCGGGTAATGGTATAGAATCACTAATGTACGACAGTATTGAGAAAATTGACCGATATGTGGTGTTATTGTAGAAATATTACAAGGAATCGGACGCGTGTTTGCATGTCATAATAAAATGATGCGATGCCCTTTACAGTATATGTGTTCGGGCGATCGTGAGCAAAGAAAGCAAGAACGCAATCGCACAAAATGAACCACCGATGCGGTGGCATTTTTCTGGTGTGCATGAACAGACTCTGTTCACCGTTTTACAGCACTGCGCATAAGTGACATAAGCGCCAATTTCGTATATTTGGTTTCAAAAAAATGTGATCTCTTCTTTTGTTGTTGGGGATGGCTAAATTTTATATTAGCAAAAATTACTCGCCATTAATTGATGCTATGAGTGGCGTAAATGCCAAACGATCAAAGTTTATCAAAATCACTTTCGTAAAAAATCTTTTATATCAAGTATATGAGGAGGTATTTTTTAGCGAATAGATCAAAGCAATAATCTTGACATTTGATGATATTTCGTCACATATTTTTGTTTTCAAGAAATTATAGAATCAAAGTGTGCAGCATATATTCTTCGAAATCCTTGTGACTGTTGAAACCAAATAGTTATGTCTATATTAAGCAAAATGCAAACTCTTCCAATCTAAGAGCGATGTTAATCAAACAATAAAAGCAGTCGATCTCGCCATGAAGTGCGTGAGTGCCAAAGATACCATTTTCAGCGTTATGAAATATGTGAATGAACCCAAATGACAAGAAAGTAAATTTTCCCGGACAAATTCAAAGCAGAGCAATGAAGGTTATTGTAAACCAGTGATTCCCAAAGTGGGCGAATTTGCCCCCCGGGGGGCGATTTTCATGCTCAAGGGGGCGAAAATTTGTAAAACAGAATTTGGGGGGCGAAAAAGCTAACATGGGAGCATTTAAAAATAGTAACTCATAACACATGGGGGCCCAGATAGCCGTAGCGGTAAACGCGCAGCTATTCAGCAAGACCAAGCTGAGGGTCGTGAGTTCGAATCTCACCGGTCGAGGATCTTTTCGGGTTAAAAATTTTCTCGACTTCCCAGGGCATAGAGTATCTTCGTACCTGCCACACGATATACGCATGCAAAAATGGTCATTGGCATAGTAAGCTCTCAGTTAATAACTGTGGAAGTGCTCATTAGAACACTAAGCTGAGAAGCTGGCTCTGTCCCAGTAGGGACGTAACGCCAGAAAGAAGAAGAACTCATAACACACGCTCATACTAATGTATCAGAAGGATAATCAATTCCAAATTTAATTATTTTTATGATTGTTTAACCTTAGATTGTTAAATCTCTAATGACCATGATTTTAAAATTATGATAGACAACACTTGATGATTGTCAAAGACTAAATGATTGTGTTATTCATTCAGGTTCTTAACATGATGTGAGTTCAAAAAATAGTCGGTATTTGAGATTTTCTTATGGTCGGAATGATTAGTCACAAATAATAAATATGTATCTGAGAATTTTCGAAAATTGTTGTAAAAGCTCAATATTTTATATGGGATTTTTTTGTTTGTATGGGAACTTTGATGTTAGGAAGCTAGTATTTCTTATATTGGCATTTTACGGAAAAAATGTACATGGGTACATGTTTATGTTTCGGATGCACTTTTTATGTAGACTTCACCTAGATGCATTTCGGTGGCACTGATTCTTATCTGTTGTGATGATACAAATCATTTTACAAATAAAATTTGAGAAATTTAGCAGGCGAAAATCAACATCTATTTATTAAACACAATTTTTGAAAGTTATTGCAGTTATTTTAGAGATCGCAGATAAATCCATATGAAATTATACAGTGAAACCTCCATGAGTCGATATTGAAGGGACCATCGACTCATGGAAATATCGAGTCATGGAACAGCAATTCTTTGGAAAGCTGCTTCTAGGGACCATCATAGTAACCATGAAATTATGTTTTTAGTATGGTTCCATGAGTCGATATCAAGTCATGGAACAACGACTCATGGAGGTATTGCTGTAGTTAACCAATCATATTACATATATTCATACGCACTAACTTGCGACGTAGTTGGGGGGCGAGATCTTCCAAAAACCCAGAATTGCCAACAAAATCGATGCAGTTCACCTCAATATGACATGTTCTTGTGAAAAGAAGTGCATTTGCTTGGAAAACATTCCATTTGGTTCAGTTTTGGAAAGATATACTACAAGTTGGCACCCATGCATTTATTGCGTTTAAAAAGTTGAAAGTGGACCGAACTTGTATCGAAAATTGATTGAGTAGCCTGTAATACACGCAAATGGTTACGCTTTTGATTAGATATTGATCTGTACAGCGCCTTCCTGAAAATTTTGAATCACATATCAGGGGGGCGATTCCAGATACATATAGGCCTAAAGGGGGCGAAAGTTGAAAAAGTTTGGGAAGCACTGTTGTAAACAAATCATAATATTTAACCATTTTAACGAAACTATTCAGCAATACCATGCTCAGGTTCATGGGTTCTAATATCTCCAATAGGGTCCTAAAGCCCTGTCTCAATTTTATTGATAAACGCTCAAGTTTAGGCCAAAAACACATGTTTACTCAATTTTTAATGTTCTCCGTTGGTTTAAGCCCGAAAACCACTTTTTTATGTTTCTTTAGATTTTGTTACACCCCTTGGCTTAAACTAGAAATTTTGGGTATATTTTGTTTTCCGTGTCCAAATGTTCCGAAATGTCAGATAGGAACAACCTCAGTGTTAAAACTAAAAGCCCTGTGGTGTTTTGACGACTAAGCGAACGTCAAACATGATCAAAAGTGTCAAGGTTCATTCATGGATCATATTTTTAAATTAAAGTTTAAACATGATATAGTCCTTATTTGAGCGGGAAAAATTGATAAAGTAGTTGCAGTAACATGCTCTTTCGTGTTATTAAATAAAAACAAGATTTTATTAAAAATTTTAGGACCCAATTGAGGGCCTTTCCGAGTTGAAAATTTCGTCCAAAAATGCATGAATGCAAATGCAAAGATGATTAATTGGCAAAAAAGCTCTCAATTTATTAAAGTGGAAATCGGAATTAGAACAAAAAAACAGGAAAACAGGCTCTGTTCCAGTTGAAGCGTAACGCCAAAAAGAAGACGTCTCTGCATCTATAATAAAAAGTGCTTCCTCCGCCCTTGTTCAAACTGCATAGAAAGCTAATCTGGTGTTTATTGTGTTTCAATAGATCAGCATTGCACATGTGTTAAAAAAATCCCAGTTATTTATCGCAAGACCATCATCCACAAAATCTAAGATAGCAATCGAAAGAGCAGACGGGAGCAGCTGGAATCATTTTCAGTGTTTAGAAGGCATCCTAAATAAGAACTGATGCAAAAATCAGAGAGGTGTTTTGAGGTGATTTTTTGTTTTAGCTGTTTGAAATTTTACTAGTTATTTTGTCTATGTGAAAAATAAACTATATGGGAGCTTTAGATCTCACAGAACTCCTGTATGAAAAAATATCACAGTTATTTACAGTGTTATATATTGAACTGATTTAGTTTGATGCTTACCATTTCGATTATCACTTAAGAAATTATCATAGAACAACATAAATCGTTACAAAAGATAAATTGTACTTCGCACAAATTTACAAAATCCACGCCATTCAATCAAATTGTTAAACAACTTGGGTTGGCCTGGTCTCATAAATAATTGAGCTCACGATGTTTTGCTACTCATTTAACACATATCAAATATATGTAAACAATGTAGCATACTTGATTTAGTGCAATAAAATAGTTGATTTTTCCACTTTTGTCCATGGGACGCAGCACTGTGCGGCGGCTAAGCTTTTTTGCCGGACACTAGCCGTTCCCCCAATGTGAATGCCCACATCGCACAAGAGCACGTGAAGAGATATTAGATAGATAGGTAGAAGATGAAATGGAAATGAATTTGTAAATAGCTAGAGTAAGGAAGGAAGAGAGAATGTCGGTAAAGTAGGCCTACGAACTAAATATAGACATGAACTCGAATAATGAAATTGCGTTACGTTTTGAATAAATGCATTAGAGTACCACAGACAAACCGACCTGTGTTGAAGTTATTAGCGAACGAGAAGAGGTAATGTAGGGGAGGTTTCATGTCACTCGGGTTCGTTTAGTAGTTCCTTGTTAGTTTATTTTATTTTACTGGGGAGGTTGGCTCCGAATCCAACCAAGGAACACTCTCTAGTCTTTCGGGTTCAGTTTGAGGTTTACGTATACAGCCAGCCAGTGATGAGAATTGGTGCGGAAGTAGTCTGGACTATCGGCTAGGTTTCCTTTTCTCGGACTAACAGTTTACGGTATTTTTAAGGGGAGTCTTCTTGTTGCAACAACGTAGCCAACCGTGCTTCGTGCTTTCCCTCCACTATTGGACCCCAAAACCCTTTCCCTTGAGAGGTCTTAGGCCGGGCAACCCTGAAAACAGGTGGATGGTCTTCAACCGGAGTGGCGCTCAAGCCATCCGCTAATCTTACCGGAAAGCACGTTCGGACGTGCACGTTGTTTGCATTTTCATTAAATTTAAGCTAATTTTTTAAAATAATTCGCGATGAGTCGTGTATTCCCTCGAGCGGAAGATTTGAATCAGGAGGAGTTGGATTTTGAGCTCCAAATCCGCAATGAACCTGAAGAAGTCTATAAACTTGATCTAAGTGCAACCGGACGTCCGAACGTGTTTTCCGGTAAGATTAGCGGATGGCTTGAGCGCCACTCCGGTTGGAGACTATCCACCTGTTTTCAGGGTTGCCCGGCCTAAGACCTCTCAAGGGAAAGGGAAACTTTTAATTTAAATTCAATTTCATTTCAATAATTCATTAACTTAAGCTAAATTTATAATTATTGCTGTTTGCATTTGAGATGCAAATTTTGACTAAACGTCCTCCAAATGCGGTAAAACAAAACAATCAAAGGACACCTAGCAACGTTTTTCAAAATCACCGCCGACCTAGCATGAAAAATCTATCTTTGACATCGCATTTCTTGTAGAAAATCTTACCGCATTTGGTGTTCCCGCATTTGATATTTGCGTTTCAAATGCACACAGCAATACATAATAACAAACAATGTATCGAACTGAAAGTTCGTTACAAGCAGAGTGGCACTTTTTTGCCACATCCCACGGCAAAGGCCCCTGTGACGCTATTGGTGGCACTCTCAAGCGAATGGCAAAAAGAGCAAGTCTTGCAAAAGACTATGGAAACACAATCGCAACTCCGCGAGAACTATTCGACTTTGCAGTGAAACAAACTGATACATTTACCACCAATTAAATTTCTGTTATATATCTAATGAACAGTATGTTAAAATGTCAGAGGAATTGATAGAATTATTTGATAAGGTTAAAACTGTCCCTGGTACCCAAAAATATCATTGTTTTATGCCTATTAGTGATACACAAATTGCAGCCAAACGGTATACCAATTCAGAGGATGAACCAAAAATATTCAATTTATTCAGTAAAGCCCAAAAATAATGTAAATATTCATGTGCAGATACTACGTTTTAGGATATATAGCAATAATAAAAATAATGATGCATGATAAAAAAAACACGACTTTTTTTTATAAGCATAATATTGACCCTTTCCAGACACCTGTTAAGATTGGCTTTGACCAAATATGAAATAAAATATTATTATGATATCTTTCCAACCATTTAAAACCCATCGGATTGTTAGACGGAGTTCATTTTCTCATAAGCGGTTTGGTGCGAGATCAATTGTATTTAATTAAAAAATAACTCTGTATAATTCCGTTTTGTTTCTTTTAACTACTCCCAATAAAACAAATTTAATCTATTTTGTGATTAAAACTCATTTATCACTTCAAAATATGAGCATACTAGACTATTTAAAGCGAAATAAAAAAAAATCAAAAAAAAATTTTGGACTTAAAAAAATCGTTGTTAGAAAAACTTTTTTCCCTAAAATATGCCCAATTTGCAATGTATGGACGACTTTTAGTAAATTTAATTACGAAACTTTTTGCTTAAGGATGATCAAAATCTGAAATGGCCGTTTTTTTTTAAAATCGACTCTAAAGTTTTGAATCATTGTTTTTTCGGTGTAGAAAATGTTTTTTTTATTTTTTCAATATTTTTTTCTAAAACTTCAGGAAATTTCACGACAGTCCCCCATACAACACTTTTTTGTAGGTCTTACCGTTTTCGAGTTATACGGGTTTATAAAAAAAGTAAAAAAAAACTTTGACCCTTTTCAAATGTTAGTCTAGATCGATTTTGAAAATACAAAATATGCAAAGTATCTTAGTTTCACATACTTTTGACATCCAGAAAGTTTCATTGAATTCTGAAGGGGTGCTGCCAATCGCGTGTCGAGTTGGCGTGAAATCCGTCGTTTGTTTTACCCTATTCCATGTTGAGGCTGGTCAGTTTAGTTTAAATTATAAATACAAACAATAGATCTTTGTTCTCCAATACCAACAGCCAGGCTTCTCCGGCTGCTGTGTAGACATCTATTGTGGGCAACATGCCATGCCGATGGGCAAGCAGTAGATGAAGTAGCAAGCACAGATATTGTAAACCACCAGTTTATCTCCACCCGGTCACCGATCTGGACGTGCTGCACGCCCCTATCGGTCGAAATACAATTTTTTCTGTAGTTATAGTACATCAGTGCCAGCTGCCAGTGTCGGCGTAGTCGCGATCTCCGCGAGTGTCCGTGAAGTACATTCAAGTGTCGTCTCGAACACTTGTTTTAAGCGCCAGCTGTTGGATGAAATCCAAATCCTTTTTTATACCAAGATTACTTAACTTTACCAAAGGCACTAACCTTCTAGGTAAATAAAATCTGGGAGTATAAAAAAAATGAAAAAAAAATATAAACGCCACTTTACTAATAAGTTTTCAATCAGATCATTTCAACACCAGATAGCACTAGATTTGCTGAACTGGTTTGCCGAAAACGCAGACTTTCTAGCAGATAATGATCTTAATATAGAGAAGATTTAAGAAAAGTTGTTACTAACGCCACCCAGCGAATGAATTTCCAATGTCTTTTGTTTTTTTTTCTTGATTTCAATTTCAATCGAACAACTTTGCCAAAGACACCAACCTTCTGCCTCATCAAGATCTTGAGATTGAGATTGAATGGATGATATGGTCGATTTCTGGTACTTCTAAATTGGACCATACTCCAAAATTCAATTAACTAGAAGAGTTTATCGGTATGGTCTGAATTTTTTAACAAATCCTATCAAAATCAACAAAAGGTACGCTGATTTTAATTTGTTTTTTAGCATGAGACGAGTATGTGTTCAGATGACATTCAACCAATGATACACTTGTTTCCTTCGCTTCGATGTTGCTCTTCTTTTCCACTCAGAGTCTAGCACCATCAGCTGAAATCTAATTAAAATTTATATCCATCAGCACAAACGGAAATCACCTCTTGAGCATAAATCGACTAGCAAATTCTCATCATCATCTGTATTCAAGGTTTGTCCCCGAATCAAATCAATTCAAAACCCCTTATATCGCTACACCTTTTTGGACAGCTCATGAGCCACCGAAAATGCTTTCGTCTACGCTGCCTCCCCATTCTCCTTATCTTTTCCATGTAATTGACGCACAACCTAACGTCGAAAATTGATCACAATCGTTATTGGTTTTCCGCTCTCTGGCTACTCCATGGCCTCTCTTCTTTGGATTCGCCAGTGACCATAAGCCGACTCCTATTCAGCTCAAACCGGATGACGACGATCGAGACACGACACAACAACATCCACATCTTGTACTAATGTCTCACACCGACCGGATGGATGGACGATGGCGCTTTGCTGTTGATCTCGTTTCTTGTGCGCAGCCGATGGGCTTTCCTCAGTCGATCGGAACCCGTTGCCGTCGTCGTCGTCAGCGTATGATTCTGCATGCGACGAGGTGTGACAACCACCGCGGAGAAGACCGCCCATGACCGCTCGCTTCTCACTAATTTATAGTCTCAAGATATTTACTAAAGACTCGAACACGGCTCTCATGTTGGGGCTCCCTTTTATGGCGCAGACGACGATCGCCGTGAGTTTGTGTTTAACTTCACGATCAACTGACCAACAACAACGGGTGCCAAGGTTGGAAGGCAAATCAGTGCTTATGCGTGGAAACTGGTTTTTGTTCGATGTTGCTCATTTCAGGAAGTGTCGGTCATTGGGTCAATGATATTCGTTATTATTTGGATGACTGGTTGATGTTTGTTTCTCAAATCGAAGAAAATCTTAAATGGTGATTGACCCTTGAAGTTGTCGCAAATGGTTCTGCCGGGGAAACAATAGACCTATTCGATGCGCAAGAGCAAACAACACCTCCGTCCGACGCCACCTTCTTCATCGAGTTGGACTATTCCAGCAACGGCAATTGGCAATGAACCCTCAATTAAAGTACGAGGCTGGATGCCAATAAAACCTGGCGCGCAAAGCACAATTGGATAATCGAAACATCGACCCTGCAGCACACCACCGTTTCACTGCTGTATTACGGCTCAACGGTATGGCAGTTCTTCGAATTGGATTTGCTGCAGCAAGCCGAAAAACAAGTTGGCTTCCGGACGCCGCGGCACGTGAATGACACCCGCTGCCACCACCTTTACCAATACCGCCAACCGGGTTGAAAAGGGGAGTTTTTGGCAGTGTTGTGATAAGTGTGTTTGTCGGTTGATTGCAATCGGGAAGTGCTGCGAGTGCTCTAGGAAGGTGAACTTTTCTGTTTCTTTGGCGCGATGCCCTTATGCGGGATGGTGTGTGTCATTGCCAAGGTGGAAGATTAATAGGGAAACCTTTGTGGGGAGGTTTCGTTTGATCGATTTGGCCGATTCGTATTCGGAACTTGAGACGACGGCACGGGGTTACTGTTCCTATTTGTTTCCTGTTTTAGGTTTGATCTTGAAACGCGTTTTTAGAGGCCAAATGTTATAAACCCAGCGACGGTTGCAGTATAGAGGCAGTTTAGATTACAAAATGCATCCTCCAATTTGTAGTTCCAATTCAATAAGCCTCAGCATAACTTTCGAGTACTCTCTCTTTTGAAGAATCCAACATGCAGTGTAACAAAAAAATGGTATTAATAAGAGAATATGATTATACTGGGCTGCAAAATGGTGAGTCGACAATCAGGAAGGAGCGACCAACACAGCTCTGGTCCTCACAAGTTCCTACCTCGCGCTTCCACGGGTCAAATGATGACAAAGACCGCCAGCTAAGGGTTGCGTACTTAGCTGGTAGTGCAGCCTGGGCACTGTTGTCCTTCTGACATCAGCTAGAGTGAGGAGGTGCGTTTTGAGCGTCTGTACACCAGGAGGTGCGGCTCAAACAGCGTCTGTTCTGGCATCCAGCGGCTGAGTATGAAACGCTGTATCACGTCAGCTACACCTAAGATGGCAGTCCCATCAACGTGATGTAGGTAGCGCGACCCCGGTAAGGTAGCATACCGAATTCATTATCCACCACGAAAAATGGAGAAAGAAGAAGAAACGAACGTTATTTTCGGCAACCGACCTGGCAACGAAATAAGGACTATGATTGGAAACTCGGTACCTGGAACGTCAGGACCTTAAATGAACCTGGACGAGTGAGCCTTTTGGTTCGTGAATTGCGAAAAGTTGGCGTGTGCGTGGCTGCAATTCAGGAAGTGCGTTGGCTAAGATCTGGAGAATGTGAATTCAGAGCGGTAGACCCCATCGCTAACACCGCTTTCAAATACAACATCTACCACAGCGGTGGCGATAAAGCTGAACATGGAGTCGGTTTCATAGTGATCGGGAAGCAGATGAAGCGCGTTATTAGATGGAAGCCGATCAACGAGCGGATCTGCGTATTGAGGATTCGGGGCAAGTTCTTCAACTACAGCCTGATCAACGTATATGCACTGACTAACGACAAACCCGATGACGTGAAGGACACGTTTTACGAATGTCTCGACAAGATCTATGGAGAATGCCCAAAACACGACGTGAAAATTGTCATCGGCGACGCTAATGCGCAGGTCGGAAAAGAGGACTTCTTCCGCCCTATCATTGGTAAAGAGAGCCTTCACTCTGTTACCAACGACAACGGCCTACGTTTAGTGAACTTTGCTGCCACCAGAAGGATGGCCATCAGTAGCACTTACTTTGCACGCAAGGATATCCGCAAGATAATGGAAGTGGATCTGGTAGCAGAATTCAAATCGATGACGATGGACAGGCTGTGGAACCGCCAACGCTAGATGAGGTAAAAAAAGCTATCAATGGGCTGAAAACAACAAGGCTGCTGGGAAGGACGAGCTCCCGGCCGAACTTCTCAAACACGGAAGTAAGCAGCTTCACGAACTCCTCCACCGTATCATATTGAGGATATGGGAGGAGGAACAAATGCCTACTAGTTGGTTGGAAGGTCTCATTTCCCCTCTGTACAAGAAACAGCATCGACTGGAGTGCGCCAATTACCGAGGGATAACACTCCTTAATTCGGCGTACAAAATCATGTCTGGGATTCTGTTCAACAGATTGAGACCGTATGAGGAGTCCTTTGTCGGCGAATACCAAGCTGGTTTTCGAGAGGGCCGATCAACGACGGATCAAATGTTTACCCTGCGTCAAATCCTTGATAAATTCCGGGAGTACAACTTGCAGACTCATCATCTGTTTGAAGATTTCAAAGCAGCGTACGATTCGGTGAAGAGAAACGAGTTGTGGCAAATTATGTCCGAACATGGCTTTCCGGCGAAGCTGATTAGACTGATTCGTGCAACGCTTGATGGATCGAAATCAAGTGTGCGGGTGGTGGACGAGATTTCGTCATCGTTCGTAACCTTAGATGGATTGAAACAGGGTGACGCTCTTTCTAACTTGCTGTTAAACATAGCGCTCGAAGGTGCTATCAGGAGAGCCGGTGTGCAGAGAAGCGGTACCATTATCACACGTTCTCATATGCTCCTTGGCTTTGCGGACAATATCGACATCATCGGGATTGACCGTCGGGCAGTGGAAGAGGCGTTCGTGCCTTTCAAGAGGGAGACAGCGAGGATTGGGCTCACGATCAACACCACAAAAACGAAGTACATGGTAGCTGGTGGTCAACGTGGGTCCGGACGTGTTAGTGGTAACGAAATGGTGCTAGGTGGTGAAAAGTTTGAAGTGGTGGAAGAATTTGTGTATCTTGGAACACTAGTGACATGCGATAATGATGTTACCCGCGAGGTGAAAAGACGTATTGCATCTGAGAGTCGGGCTTTCTACGGGCTTCGTAACCAGCTGAAGTCTCGTAGCCTGCAAACGAAAACAAAACTCGCGTTATACAAGACACTGATCCTTCCGGTTGTCCTATATGGCCATGAAACATGGACATTGAAGGAAGTCGGGGTGTTTGAACGTAAAGTGGTGCGAACAATACTCGGCGGTAAACTAGAAAACGGCATCTGGCGGCGTCGCATGAATCACGAGTTGTACAAAGTGTATAAAGAGGTGGATATTGTCAAGCGCATAAAACACGGCAGGCTGCGTTGGGCTGGTCACGTTGCCCCTATGCCGGAAGAACGACAAGCAAAGATAATATTCAACAGAGAACCCGGACGAGGCCGCCAACTTCGTGACAGGCCGCGCACACGATGGCTTTTTGCGGTTGAGGAGGACTTAAGGGCACTTAACGTTCAGGGCGACTGGAAGCGATCGGCCCAGGACCGAGCCCAGTGGAGAAGACTCATCCATTCGGCGCAGATTCATCTTAGCGAATGGTAGCCCATCAAGTAAGTAAGTATGATTATACTAGAGAAAGGCAAAGAGGATTTTGATTTTGTTTATAAACAGTGTTTGCAATGACTATCAATAATTGAGGTCATTCAAACAATATTTTAGTGTGCGTGTCATCCTGTCAGTCGCCAAAAGAAACCAAACTTATCAATGACGTCACTTTTGCTCCGATTTTCACTAACACACATCCATCGTTTCTTTTGCGTAACATCTTTTCGAGTCTCATTGAATTTGTTCGATTGGAACCACGTTTGACGGTTCAATTGGAACCTTTGGTTTCAGAATTCGCGCTTCTCTATAATAAACAAATTCTCTGGTATTAACTACTCTTTCTACGTATATTGCTCGTAAAATGAATGAAATGATTTCAACGAGTACATCAAAACCTCCCCGAAAAGTTTAGAATCACTACAATAGATACTTATGATCTCGTCGACCTCAGGTACTGCTAGTTCAGTATTGGACCTCAGATGTTGTCAGAGCTGCTTTATACGACATTCCAATGGTATCTCTTGTGGTGTATATAAAGGGTTACCAGACGTACTATTCTTTTTTGCTAAAAGGGCTTCAGTGTACTCTTTTTCGATGCATCGCAGATGTTCTTTATCGTGGAAGCATAGCAACAACGATAAACCTTTTGTCGTCGAGTCATCACAACAAACTCTGCTATACGAATGATGGATCGCTCGGCATGTACGCTAACGATTAATAGTTCGTAAATAAAAATTATATTTTTTGAGGATTTTTTCCGTTCCCATCCCGCGATTTGTCTCCAGGAAGGCCGTTTTTGTTCTGTATGACAGTAAGATCGCAACTTGTTCATCGAATGCTTCATATATCTCAATCTACTGCACATAATGAGATATTGAAATCATGCTGCATCAAGAACGACGGCCCACTTATATCGTTCAGATACTGTGTCGTTTGTCGCTAGAGCTGATTTTTCCCATCCTTGGTTTTAACAAGTCTCTAGTAAACCCTAAATTAAAGACAGTGCTTGATATTCTTTTCAAATTTCACGTTTTCCAGTATTTCTGGAACATTCTTGGTAAATACTAGAGTGTTTTTCGAAATTGTAAGGTTCACGATAAACTTTTTTTTCTGACGAATGCTCATGATCGGGTTTCATTTCAATGGATCTGACGCACAGGATTCGTTTGTATTGGTCAAAATGAGAACAAGATGCACATTCAATGAGTTGCTGTGATCAAATATATTATATTTTAGTTTAGTTTAGGGTTAGTTTTGGTAAAGTAAAGGGAAACTAGCATTCGGGTTTTTTCCTGGATGGAACGGGAAAAAAGAGATTATTTTTAAAAATTGTTCCGATTTCGTTCAAATTTTGTGAGTTGAATCAAGAATCAAAAAATATTGAACCTTATTAAGGAAATTAAAAAAAAAATAGAAAAAAAATATTGAAAAAAAATGTCTTACGTTTCCTGTAGAGGATTTTCAGGATTTGATTTCAGTTTTTCCTCGGGTTTTGTTGTCAACCAAATGAAAAAAAAAAAAAACAAAAACACAAAGCATAAAGTTCGTGATATTTATTCTAGCGTTTATTGCAAAGATTCCTTTGAAAGCTTCTCTCAAGGTTTTTCAAGTAAGTTTTCATGGAGTCCTCTAAATATTTTTCTAAAAGTTCCATAAATGATACAATATATTTGTCAACAGATTCCTCCGTATATTTCTTATTGATTTTCTTCAGGATTGACACTCAGAATTCCTCGATGTGGGTGACAATGGGTCTGGGGGGTGAGATTGGGTCAAAACGGAAAAAATATGATTTATGAAATATTTAAGCTAATAAAGCTGATTTAACTAAAATTGATAATTCATATGTAAGGGAACATATTATTACACGTAATTTATCATAATATACATTTTTAGAAATAGTAGTTTGTGTTTACTTTATCAATAAACTTGTATGTTGAAACTAGATAAAATTTACCACATTAAATTTCTCCTGTGCAAAGTATCACGCATGTTCTTTAACCTCTATCATTGTATTAGTAGACGGTTGAAAGTCTTTTCATTACACTTCACACATATTTTCCGGAATCTATTTGATTTTTCGACAAAAATTTCATTTTTTTCGGTACGTGTCTAAAACATCATAAATGGGGGTGAGATTGGGTCAAGCAAGAACGATTGTAAATTAAATTGTAAGTCCACTTTTTTGACATTTTACGGTGCCGGGTGTTTTCTTTTTTCATCAATATGTGTTTATTCTTTCTAAATATAGCATCTCTGAAACATCAAACAAGTCTACTTGAGTATTCCGTGCATTGGATAACAATGCAACGCATTTCGGCAACTTCTCAAACCAGCTACTGTGTTTCGTGCGCAGCAACATCGTAAAATTTTATTAAATGGATTTATTTTTTGGAATTTATCAGTGTTTTAATAGAAACATCTCACGGAAGTACAAATGAGTTGGATCTCTTAAATACCGGGATTATGACGTCAACATCTGCCTGAAATGTGTTGATCGTGGAATATCGCACCGAAATTTAACTATTTGCGAAGGTTTAAAATAATCACTGTTTCAGTACATCTTTGGGGAAACTGAATAGGTTTTATGGCAATGGAAATGAGACTTTGAAGACAATTTGAAAGAAAAAAACAAGAAAATTTATGTAAACTTGACGATAAAAGGTGGGTTTACATATTTTTTTCTCATAGCTCTTAATTTTTTTTGGTAAAATCGTTCCTTTAAGTGGGTTTTTCATACCTGTGAAACATCTTAGACATCTTTTCGTCTTGTTTGCATCGTATTTCATTAATATTTCCCAGCTGTGAATAGTTTTGCAACCATATTCTCAAAAACAAGTTATTTCAGTTACAGTGACCCAATGTCACCCCCGCTATGGGGTGAGATTGGGTCATTTTTCATTCATTTGTGGTGCTCCAGTGAATGTATATTTTTCTTTAATTTTTTGAACAGTTGTACATACACACCAAATTTGAAGTTTATTGGAGTTGAATTGCGATAGTTATTCAATAAATAAATCGTCCCCTTTTGACCCATTCTCACCCCCAACGACGGTACTGTCAATGTTTATTTCAAAAATTAATTAATTTTTTTTAATTTTATCATTTTTTTCAAACTAAGATATTTGTTTCAAAATTACTTCAAGTATTTTTACTGAGACTTTGCCATGCATGTTCAACAGTTATATCAAGAGATTTGCTATCGAACTCTTTGGAGATACTTTTCGAGAGATTTTAGAGAACTATTCTGAAGATTTCTCCTAAAGTTGTTTCAGCAATGTTATTGAAAAAACAATTTTTTTTATTGATATTTTTTAGATATTTTAGATCATCAAGTTTTCTACTCCGTTAATTCCTTCAGACACGCCTAACAGTTACTTTCTCTTGAGCTCTTTTTAACATTTCTTAGACAATAATTGAAAAGATTCCTCCAGATTTTTTTTATCCATAGATTTCTACATAATATTTCATAAGAATTCCTAAAAAATCTATCCATAAACTTCATGAATTTCCTCTAAAAAAACATCAGATTTTTTCAGGAAATCCTCCTGGAGGATTATGTCTTGGATTCTGAGGAACTTATGGAAACCAGGAAGTAATATTTCGAAAAATAGATTAAATTTTGGTAGTGATCTTAGAGATATTCATAAAAAAAATTTGCTTAGAGAGACTTTACGCATAAAGGGTATTCGTCTTTAATAAATTATAATTAGTAACATATAATCATACACCAGAAGGAAGCAGAAAAATACATTTTTTTCCAGGATAACCTACAAAGGTTTATGTCATCATTTTGATGGTTATGGTTTATTTTAATCTCATCCAGGCAAAGCTCATTTAAAATATCTCGCATTGGTTTTGCCAGCTATTAATAATGTGAACATTTTTTTTCCAAATTGTTCCAAATATTGAAACAGCCTTTTTTTCCAAAGTATACATTTGAACATAGATCATAGAAAAAAAAGCTTACATCGGATTTTATTTTTTGTAATTATAGAACTATCTGTGAATTTCCAGATGAATTATAAATACAAAAAATTAAATCCGAAGGAAGCCTTTTTTCTATGATCTATGTTCAAATGTATACTTCAAAAAAAAAAACTGTTTCAATATTTGTAACAATTTGGAAAAAAAAATGTTCACATGATTAATAGCTGGCGAAACCAATGCGAGATGTTTTAGATGAGCTTTGCCTGGAAGAGATTAAAACAGGTAGATTTTCGTTTGAATTTAATCGAAATCCTAGAATAATTCAAAATGTTTATCATGACAAAATTTAACGTAAACAAGAATTGTGAATATCATCTCTCAAACATTCAAAAAATATGTCCACCTATGAAAAAATCAAGATGTTTTTGATTTTTTTTTCATCAGCCAGAGGGGGCCAACGGCCCTCCCCTGTCCCCTCTATCTACGCCCATGGGTGTAGGAAACTCCAGATTTTTACAGATTGATTTTTCTCATATAAAAATGGGCCACCTTGGCGTGGCTGTTGTCGTCTCGTGTCTCGAACGCTGCCATCCGGTTTGAGCTGGATGGAAGTCGATTTATGGTCACTGGTGAACGAATCTCATATGCCAATGCGAACCAAAGAAGCCATCCAGCAGCGAATGAGTGAAAAAACAATAACGTTTCTGATAAATTTTCGATGTTAGGCTGTGCGTAAATGGCGTTAAGGGGGATTGGGCGACGGAAGCTTTTTCGGTGGCTCATGAGCTGTCCAAAAAGGTGTATCGATTTAAGGGGGGTTTGAATTGATTTGATTCGGGGACAAACCTTGAATACAGATGATGAGATGTGCGAGAAGATTTATGCTCAAGAGGTGATTTCCGTTTGCGCTGATGGGGGTATACATTTTAATTAGAAGCTCGATTCAGCTGCTGGTTGTTGACTTTGAATGGAGAAGAAGATCAACAAGTAAGTGGCGGAAACAAGTGTATCGTTGATTGAATATCATCAGAGTGAGCGATATTAATAGTTGAGAGACCAAGATCAAGTCAAAGGCAAAAAGTATATAGAAAAGGTGTTGATTATGAACGGATACTTCAAACAATCAAATAATCATTACTAAACTTGTTTTGTTCATTTGGCAGTCTTAGGAACTATTGGGTATTAAAAAAAGCATTTGCTATCAATTTATCTTTTGTTTGTGATCCAAAAATACTCACCGGACGCAGATACTTGAACTACTTATTGAATGGAATC
The DNA here is from genome assembly GCF_002204515.2 of Aedes aegypti. Taxonomy (NCBI): domain Eukaryota; kingdom Metazoa; phylum Arthropoda; class Insecta; order Diptera; family Culicidae; genus Aedes; species Aedes aegypti. Next base: position 75,192,439 of record NC_035107.1, read on the forward strand.
AAAATTTGCTATCAATTCTATATATTTGACAAATTTACTAGCTGTCCCTGACCCAGGCGCTTCGATACGGGTAAAAAAGTAAAGGGTGCTGCCAATCGTGGTTAGAATTCCAAAGTTTCTCTTGTTGTTTACTTTCTCTTTAATCAACAACTGAGCTACATTAACCTCTTCTGTTGCGTATTTTGTATGAAACGCTAACCATGGATATTGTCTTTCGATCCATAGTGAAAATCTTCCCAAAAGTTGTAGTAGGGTAGGTGTACCAGTTATGGCCATAGTGGTTCCCTATTTCGCCATACGTAATATCCTGAACGCCTTAACATTTTGAGAAGTTGTTTGTGTTTTAGCAGTTTAATAAAGGATATATCTTGATGTTAAAACATTCAAAAAGATTTAAAATGTAAAAGTTATCCAAATTTTGCATATGGCCAAATAGGAAACCACTATGGCCATAACCGGTACACTTTCCCTATTGCACTGTTATAATCGTAAGAGAGCGTGAGAGGAGATAATCTCTCATTGTTACATAGGTCATTCAAATTTGCTAAATATTCACGACTTAAGTTTAAAGTTGGATACAAAAATGCACTTTTCTATGATTTCACAGAACATGATCCAATAAAATGCAGAATTCACGTGCTCCATACCATGTGTCCCAGTTTCATGACAAACAACCAAGGTTTTCATTTTTTGCAGCTGCTCTCGATCCATTCGGATTTACCATAGGCACACTGATTGTTAAATTGTGCATAGGCAACGCAGCCGTAGTGAGAGACCGTGCGCTTTCTGAAACGGAAACTATATCTAAAAGTTGCAATTGCAGCTGCTGCTGCTGTTGCAGCTTCAGTAGTAGCAGAGCAAATCTCAAACAACTATAAAAGTGTGCTTGTGCCGAAAGAAGTTTGCCGAGAATGGAACAGCTGCCATCGAAACCACCATCGTCGCCATACAGTCAACCCACTGTTATTGATCAACTATGGGTCCTTTTTCTAAACAAAACGTAGTTAAACATCATTTTTAAAAAATCAAAACAAAATCACTTTTTTGACACTGCAGGATGTACAGTTAATTTAACTCGATATTGGAGGGGATATCGAGTTAGATACATATTGAGTTTTAGAACACAAAACTAGTGGAAATGTGATCCAAGAACCATCGAGTTAACCACCTTTTACTATGTTTCTCTATCTCGATATCGAGATACAAATTTGTGTGGGTTGCCCATAACTGTGGGGTGACTGTACTCCTCTGCTAGCATTTCGCTAGATTGAGAATGGCGAATGCGCCTCGAATCCGATTGTTAGCATGGGAAATTACACACCAAATCGACGTTGTTTGTAGCATTTTGTTCTGCTGGGCTGCATGTTTCATGACGATCTTTATGTGTGTGTGTGTTTGTCAGCTCCCGAAATTGACTATCAAGCCACGGCAATTTAAACTTTTGCCTCAAGATTATTGCGCCGCTAAGTAGTTGCAAACATTGTACATAAACTCCGATGTTGAGAGTGTAGCTACATTCGCATGGGAACGATTTCCTGACTACGAACTTCATCAAACCGGCGCGGCACGACCGACATTTACTGGTTTTCTCCGAGGGGTAAAGGCCACTCATTTCCTGTACAAATGTCACCTCTGCCCGGACCACTCAATTTGCTCGCAAGAGGATCGTTGTGGGGCCCAGATAGCCGTAGCGGTAAACGCGCTAGTATTTAGCAAGACCAAGCTGAGGCTGGTGAGTTCGAATCCCACTGGTCGAGGATCTTTTCGGGTTCTCGACGACCCAGGGCATAGAGTATCTTCGTACCTGCCATACGATAAATATACGCAAACATGATCAATTAACAAAGAATTTTCAAAACTGAGAAGCAGACTCTATCCCAATTGGAACGTAACGCCAGAAAAGGGAAGGTGAAACAAGTCAAAAAGCCACCATGAAACATCGAGTGGCCATTACTTTATGGACGGTGAAAGATAAACAGTAGGTGCAAAAAATGAGACATCAAGTGAGGGTAGGGAGCAAACCACGCTGACCGCGGAGTCTTCTCTGGTTGGATGGTGCACGTTATGGTTATGATGGAGAAAATTGGAAAAAAGAACAAAACGCTGAGCCATCTCCGCTTCGCCACGGGAAGAGTGATTCCAAGCACGTTCCTCGTATTGATTGCCGAATAATGTCAGGCCGTTAAGGTAATTGTGAACAGTACTGCAATTGGATAAAATGTTGATGCTGTACACTGTCTTTTTAATTTTTGGTCAATAACATACATACAGCAGTCATTACTGAAACTTATTTGAAATCTGGATCCAAGCACAAAAGAGATCCAAAGTTTATCGTTATGATTCACTCGATGAATTTGGTCGAAAACTCGGCTGAATTGAGAACGATACTGATAGTAAGAGGTGAAGTGAAGCGAATTTATCATACTCAACATAGACTAACGATTTTGGGAATATTTTGACGAAATTAGAACAGACTAGGTACTTCAGCAAAATCGCTCCAAATTTTTTGAAGGTGTTTCTCTGGAATTGATCCCAGAAAACTTATATAAAAGAAAATCTTCCACCAATTTTTCCAAAGATTTCGGAAAAAAATTCTACTGAAGTTTTAAGCACGCATTACTTTTAAAAATTTCCAACCAGATTTTCCTGAGACTTTTGGACAGATTCTCACACGAATTTCTACAAATCTTCCTAGAGGTATAACTCCAATTACTCTCATGATTTGTTCATAAATATGTCTTGGAAGCCAATACTTGGCAACTTCGATAGTTTTTCCTAGCAAATTTCACTAGTAAATCTTTTTTTTTTTTAGGATTCAATATTATCCAAAATCATTGAAATCTTTATCGATTTTTTTCAGTGATTCCTACCATTATTACTTAAACGATATATCCAGGGAATACTTTAAGCCTTTCGCAAAGAATTCAATTCCACCTTCAAAGATCCTGACCAGAATTATCCTAGGTATTTCGCTTCTTCTAGAGTTTTTTTAGAATCCTCTGCATATTCCTTCAGGAAATTTAGAGATTTTCTCAGCATTCCACTGAATGATTACCAAAATTTCTGAAAAATATTCCCTGAAAATCTTCGTTCTCTAAGAATCCTGGGGAATTTTCTGAAAATTCTGTCAAATTTTCCCTGAAAATTGTAAAAAAAACTATCGCTGATCATTCTGGAGAATTTTGACTGAAATTTTTGGTGAATTTCCCCTAAATATTTTGGAGTATTTTCCCTGACAGTTGTACTTGAAAATACTGGAGAATTTGTCTTAAACATTTCTGCAGAACTTTCAGAATTCATTTTCCAGAATGTTCGGGAATATTTACCATAATTTTTGGCGAACATTTTCCAGGTATTTTGTGGAAAGTTATACAGAATTTTCTGGAAAAAAAATCCGGAAACTTTTCTCAAAAAAAAAAAAATGTTAGATATTTTTCCCTTGAAATCCTTGATTGTTTTTCCTGGAAATTGTGGAGAATAATGCCTAAAAATACATGAGAATTTGAGAAATTTTAAAGAAATTCCCTGTAAAATTTAAGGAATTTCCCTGGACATTTTGAGGAATAATCTTGAAAATTTAGGAGAATTTATTGATAATTCTGAAGAAAAATAAGATGCATTATCGCTTATATTCAAAATGAGTTTTCCTAAATAATCAAAAGCCTTTCCCCTGCAAATACAGGATAGTTTTCAGGATTTTCCAAAAAAAAATCAGGAAAATTTTAATGGAAAATTCAGAAGAATTTCCCCTGCAATTCTGGTGAATTTTCCTTGGAATTCTGGAGAATTTTCTCTGAAAATTGTGGACAATTTCCTCTGAAAATTGGGGAGAAATTTCATTGCAAATTGTGGACAACTTTCCCTGAAAATTCTGGATAAAATTATGGCTATTGATCTCTGAAATTTAAGAAAATTTTTCCAGAAAGATCAGAAGCATTTCTCTAAAAAAAAAACATGCAAATTAGAAATTTCGAAGAACTTTCCTTCAAAATTCTGGAGAATTTTCCTTGACAATTGTGGAGAAATTTTAATGAAAATTCTATTGAATTTTCCTTAAGAAAACAGGAGAATTTTCTTTGAAAATTCTGGAGAATTAACCTTGAAACTTCTGGAAAACTTACCTTGAACATTCTGAAGCATGTTCCCCTAAAATTCTGGAGAATTTTCTCTGAAGATTTTGTAGTATTTTTCCTGAAAATTCTGAAAAAATTTCCATGGAAATATTTAAGAATTTTCTCTTTAAGGCAAATTAAGGAGAATTTTAACTGAAAATTTATGACAATTTTCACTGAAAATTCATGAGAATTTTCACTGAATATTCGCAAGAATTTTCACTGAATATTCTGGTTAATTTTTATTTAGAATTCGGGAGAATTTTCCCTGAAAATTCGGGAGAATTTTACCTGAAAATTCAGAAGGATTATCCTGAAATGTCAGACGAATTTTCCCAGAAAAACCAGGAGTATTTTAACTGAAAATTCAAAAGAATTCTTCCTGAAAATTCTTCAATGAAAATTCGGGAAAATTTTCTCTGAAAATGCAGGGAAATTTTCCTTTGAAAGTTCAGGAGATAATTCCCTTAAAATTCTGGAGAATTTTCCTTGAAAATTCAGGAGACATTTCCCTGAAAATTCTGGAGAATTTTCCCTGAAAATTCTGGAGAAATTTCCCTGAAAATTCAGGAGAATTTTCATTGACAATTCAGGAGAATTATCCCTGAACATTCAAGAGGATTTCCCTGAAAATACAGGAGAATTTTGTCTGAAAATTCAGGAGAGTTTTCCTTGAAAATTCAAGAAAACTTTCCTTGAGGATTCAGGAGAATTTTCCCTGAAAATTCAAGAGAATTTTCCTTGAAAATTCAGAAGAATTTTCCTTGAAAATTCAAGAGAATTTTCCTTGAAAATTCAAGACAATTTTCTTTGAAAATTCAAGAGAATTTTCTCTGAAAATTCAGGACAATTTCCCTGAAAATTCAGGAGAATTTTCCCTGAAATATCAGGACAATTTTGTCTGAAAATTCAGGACAATTTTGCCTGCAAGTTTATGAGAATTTTCCTTGAAAATTCAGGAGAATTTTCCTTGAAAATTCAGGGGAATTTTCCTTGAAAATTCAGGAGAATTTTCCTTGAAAATTCAGGAGAATTTTCCTTGAAAATTCAGGAGAATTTTCCTTGAAAATTCAGGAGAATTTTCCTTTAAAATTCAGGAGAATTTTATTTGAAAATTCAGGAGAATTTTCCCTGAATATTCAGAAGAATTTTTTACTGAAAATTCAGGAGTATTATGTCTGAAAGTATTATGTCAGGAGAATTTTCATTGACAATTCAGGAGAATTATCCCTGAACATTCAAGAGGATTTCCCTGAAAATACAGGACAATTTTGTCTGAAAATTCAGGACAATTTTTCGCTGAAAGTTAAGGAGAATTTTCCCCGAAAATTCTAAAGTATTTTCCCTCAAAATTCAGGAGAATGTTCCCTAAAAATTCAGGATAATTTTCTCTTAACATTCAAAAAAATTTTCCTTGAAAATTCCGGCGAATTTTCTCTGAAAATTCAAAATAATTTTCCTCGAAAATTCGGGAGAATTTTCCTTTAAAATTGAAGAGAATTTCCCCTTAAAATTCAGGAAAATTTTGTCTGAAAATTCAGGAGCATTTCCTCCAAAAATTCAGAATAATTTTCACTTAAAATTTAGAAGAATTTTCTCTGAACATTCAGGAGGATTTTCTTGAAAATTCATGAGAATTTTCCTTGAGAAATTTATGATAAATTTTCTTGAAAATTCAGGAGAATTTTCCTTTGAAAGTTCAGGAGAATTTTATTTGAAAATTCAGGAGAATTTTCCCTGAAAATTCAGAAGAAATTTTCACTGAAAATTCAGGAGAATTTTGTCTGAAAATTCAGGAGAATTTTGTCTGAAAATTCAGGAGAATTTTGTCTGAAAATTCAGGAGAATTTTGTCTGAAAATCCAGGACAATTTTTCCCTGAAAGTTAAGGAGAATTTTCCTTGAAAATTCTAGAGTATTTTCCCTCAAAATTCAGGAGAATGTTCCCTAAAAATTCAGGATAATTTTCTCTTAACATTCAAAACAATTTTCCTTGAAAATTCAGGCGAATTTTCTCTGAAAATTCATAAGAATTTTCCTCGAAAATTCGGGAGAATTTTCCTTTAAAATTGAAGAGAATTTCCCCTTAAAATTCAGGAAAATTTTGACTGAAAATTCAGGAGCATTTCCTCCAAAAATTCAGAATAATTTTCACTTAAAACTTAGAAGAATTTTCCCTGAACATTCAGGAGGATTTTCCTGAAAATTTAGGAGAATTTTCCCTGAAAATTCAGGAGAATTTTCCCTGAAAAATCAGGAGAATTTTGTCTGAAAATTCAAGAGAATTATGTCTGAAAATTCTCCAGAGAATTTTCTTCATAAATTTAGAATAATTTTCACTGAAAATGCAAAAGAATTTTCCCTGAACATTCAAGAGGATTTTTCTGAAAATTCAGTAGAATTTTCCCTAAAAATTCATGGCAATTTTCCCTGAAATTTCAGAGGAATTTTGTTTGAAAATTCATGAGATTTTTTTCTAAAAATTCTGGACAATTTCGTCTGAAAATTCAGGACAATTTTCCCTGAAAATTTAGGACAATTTTCCCTGAAAATACAGGAGAATTTTCCCTAGAAAATTAGGAAGAATTTTTCCTGACAATTCAGGAGGATTATCTTGAAAATTCAGGAGAATTTTCCTTGAAAATTCAAGAGTATTTTCCATTAAAGTTCAAGAGTATTTTCTCTGAAAATTCAGGAGAATTTTCCCTAAAATTCAGGAGAATTCTTCCTGAAAATTAAGAAGAATTCTCCCTGAAAATTCAGGAGAATTCTCCCTGAAAATTCAAGAGAAGTTTTCATGAAAATTCAGGAGAATTTTATCCTGAAAATTCAGCTCAGTTTTCCCTGAAAACTCAGAAGAATTTTCCTTGAAAATTCAGGAGAATTTTCTCTGAAAATTGAGGAGAGTTTTCCGTTAAAATGCAGGAGAATTTTCTCTGAATTCAGAAGAGTTTGCCCTGAAAATTTCGGAGAGTTTTCTCTGAAAATTCAGGAGTATTTTCCATGAAAATTCAGAAAAAAATTTCCGCAAAAGCTCAGGAGGATTTTCCCTAAAAATTTAAGAAAATTTTTCCTAAAAATTCAGGAGGAAAAGTTTTCCTGAAAATTCAGAACAATTTTCTCTGAAAATTCAAGAAAATTCAGGAGAATTTTGTCTGAAAATCCAGGACAGTTTTTTTTGAAAATTCAGGACAATTTTATCTGAACATTCAGGACAATTTCGTCTGAAAATTCAGGACAATTTTTCCCTGAATGTTAAGGAGAATTTTCCCTGAAAATTCTAGAGTATTTTCCCTCAAAATTCAGGATAATTTTCTAAATTTTTTTTTTTAAAATTCTAAAAATTCTGGACAATTTCGTCTGAAAATTCAGGACAATTTTTTTATCCCTAGAAAATTAGGAAGAATTTTTCCTGACAATTCATCCTGAAAATTCAGGAATTCCTTGAAAATTCAAGAGTATTTTCCATTAAAGTTCAAGAGTATTTTCTCTGAAAATTCAGGAGAATTTTCCCTAAAAATTCAGGAGAATTCTTCCTGAAAATTCAGAAGAATTCTCCCTGAAAATTCAGGAGAATTCTCCCTGAAAATTCAAGAAAAGTTTTGATGAAAATTCAGGAGAATTTTATCCTGAAAATTCAGCTCAATTTTCCCTGAAAACTCAGAAGAATTTTCCTTGAAAATTCAGAAGAATTTTCTCTGAAAATTGAGGAGAATTTTCCCTTAGAATACAGGAGAATTTTCTCTGAAATCAGAAGAGTTTGCCCTGACAATTTCGGAGAGTTTTCTTTGAAAATTCAGGAGTATTTTCCTTGAAAATTCAGAAAAACATTTCGAACATTTTTTTCCTGAAAATCTCAGGAGAATTTTTCCTAAAAACACAAGAAAATTTTTCCTGAAAATTCAGGAAAATTTTCTCTGAAAATTCAAAAGAATTTTCCCTAAAAATTCAGGATAATTTTCTCTGAATTCAGAAGAGTTTGCCCTGAAAATTTCGGAGAGTTTTCTCTGAAAATTCAGGAGTATTTTCCCTGAAAATTCAGAAAAAAATTTCCTAAAGATTGAGGAGAATTTTCCCTGAAAATTCAAAAAAAATTCCCTGCTAATTCCGGAGAGTTTTCTTTGAAAATTCAGGTGAATTTTCCATGAAAATTCATGTAAAGTTTCCCTGAAAATTCAGGAGAATATTTCCCAAAAATTCAGGAGAGTTTTCCTTAAAATTTATGAGAATTAACTCTGATAATTCAGAAGAATTTTCCCTGTAAATTCTGAAGAATTTTCCCTGAAAGTTCTAGAGAATTATCCTAGAAAATTAAGATGAATATTCTTTGAAAATTCTGAAGAATTTTCCCTGAAATTTTAATAGAACTATATTGAAATTACAGGTTGATTTACTTGAAATTTCAAGACAATTCTCCCTGAAAATTCTAGAGAAATGGGATGAGAATTTTCTGTGAAAATTCAGGAGAATTTTCTGTGAAAATTCAGGAGAATTTTCTGTGAAAATTCGGAAGAATTTTCTGTGAAAATTCAGAACAATTCTCTGTGAGAATTCAGAAGAACTCTCTGTGAAAATTCAGAAGAATTTTCCCTGAGAATTCCGGAGAGTTTTTATGAAAATTCAGGAGAATTTTCCCTGAAAATTTAGGAGATTTTTCGCTGAAAATTTGAGAGAACTCTACCTTCTCTCAAGGGATATTTCTGTGAAAATCCAAGAGAATTTTTCCTGAAAGTTCAAAAGCATTTTCCGTGAAAATCTGGGGGACATAATGCCATAAAGATGAAATCGTTTTCATTAGTTTGAAAATATTCTTATACAAAAATCATCACAGTTTTTAAAACCTTCAACCCTTATAATCCCTCTTTAAACTGAATTAAAACCATCATTTGAATTCGATTATGGTGTCTGAATAAAACAAACCTATAAAACCCCTAACAATCACTGCCAACCACCACCGACCGTTTTCACTTTCTTTGAGCATTCGCACGCGCTTCAGCTCAATCGACGGCACACCACCGGTGGCGCATGAAATATGCATCCACCCCCAAGCTATCCACACCTCCAGAGAGGAGGGGCAGGAGTCGGTGCTTTAATGGTAGCGTGGTCGGTTGTAGAAAAACCAATTCTATTGTTTCAAACGCGACCACGACGACGATGATACTAAGCCCGGTTGTTTTTCACTATCGTTCCGTTGCTATCTTCCACTATCGGGTACGATTTGATGAAATGCATCGTCGTACAAACAGCACACAGACAGACGGTCGAATGCAGTAGCGGTGCACAGTGGTAATGGCTATAGGCCAAAATTCGAAGAATAAGGTGGGTTGTTATTCATCCCTTTACCATTTCTTGGATGAATTATGATCTTGGAAATGTAGAAGTAGTTATTTATACAACAAGTTGCAAAATGAAGATTTTTTTTAGCACGAGTCGTACATTTTTACAACGAGTCTTGAAGAGTAGTATAAACACTACGAGTGCTACAAAAATTGGGATTTGCAACGAGTTGCATACAACATATTTTTAAATTACGAACACTTTCGTTAAAAATCCTGCTAGGTAGATGCACAATTTTTGGTAGGATCTACCATAATTTATGGTATTAACAGATCCATGACCGCTTCGTAGAACAAATGCAACCACTGTGCGGAGCAGCACTTGGGCGGTGTCTGTGAGAAGGTGGTATAAATTTCATTTTCATCGCCACCCCGGCAAGCAATAGGTGAGAAAACTCACCATTCATCGTCGCCGTCGTCGTCGTCGTCGCGATACATCCAAGTCTAACTCCCATAATTAAAATGCGTGTTTATCTTCGGGGCGATATTTTTCTTCTGTTTTCCATTCGACTGCCAATTCAAATGGAAAGGAAAAGGGCCTGCGGTACCACCAAGGCGCGAGGAGAGGATAAATTAATGGAAGCTTTCGTTTGTTGTGTTTAATTATAAATGGTGCAGCGAATTTAAGCGTCAAATGGAGAGTATCACTGCGTGCTCATAATACTCGCTCCGATGTAAATGAAATTCCATCATTTAGACGGGTGCTCATTTTTGCGTTTGATACGATTGAATGGAGAAAACGTATCACATGGTGAAAAAGCTTAATATCGTGGGGTTCGATGGAGCGACGAAATGATGATGATTGCTCATGACTTTGACCTGGTTGAACGTGCGAGGTAGACTTTTGTTTGAAATGGCACTTCATTATTATCGTTCGTTCGTCTGGCGATGTGATTTAGACCTTGAGGGAAATTCTCTGAATGAGGTAGATGAAGTTTTCATTGAGGTTGGGTCTGTGCAGTTTTCGATTGATGAAAAGGTATTTACTAACTCAATCTAGCTATTACTGAATGAGTCTGTTGGTTTAAGGACAAAATGACGAAAGAGAAAACGTTCAATGTCAAAACATCATAAGGAACAAAACGGCTTTCGGATACGGGTTGAGAGACAAAACGTCGTATCCCGAAATGTCGTGAGAATAAAACGTCGAAGAGACAAAACGACGAAAGGACAGAACGTCGAAAGGAGAGAAAGGGAAGGAAACGAAATATTCTTGGAAGAATGATTCTTTTCCGAAAGATTGAATAATCGACGTTTTGTTGCTTTCGACGTTTAGAGTTCGACATTTTGGCATTCGACGTTTTGTCTCTCTAAGCGGAGATTTCCCGGAAGAGAATCATTTTTTCCAAAAAAAAAATATCCTCTTTCAATTCTCTTCTCTCGACGTATTGTCATTTAGACGCTTTGGCATTCGATGTTCTAGAATTCAACGTTTTTTCATCCAACCATGGGACAGTTTCTTAATATAAATGTGCTGGAAAATATTGAATTCACTCCATACGCTGTAATCGAAAGCGATGTCGAATACATGGAACAGAGTTAACGTAACACAGTTTAACAAGAACTACAGGTAGATTTTCTGGAGGAAAATAATGCAGTACGTGCTTTCATGCTGCAGCAAAGGACTCGGCAGAACGTGAACAGTTATAGGCTTCGTGTCACGAGTCGAGATGGGCGTGGATAAAGATGGAAGTATCTTGAAGGATGGTCAGGAGATCATTGAAATGTGGAAGCAGCACTTAATGAACACTTGGATGGCCGAGAGAGTGCAGACAATGAGGGGCAACACAGCAATAGAAATATCAACGTCTGTACTGCGTATCATACTGGAACTATCTCCAGGCAAGTTTAGGATGCTATTCAACCGCTCAAAAACAATTGAACAGCTTTTGAGAATGCCAAACTTATCCGTATGGATCTTAGAAGCTGTCCCGACTGATCGAAACAGTTGAACAATTAGAACAGCTACCTTCCTAAGCCGAGTGGTTGAAGTCCACGGCTTCAAAGCAAAACCATGCTGAAGATGTCTGGGTTTGATTCCCGGTCGGTTCAGGATTTTTTCGTTATGGAAATTTCCTTGAGTTCCCTTGGCATAAAGTATCATCTTACCTGTGTTCTGGCCCACTGTTCTCAAGTGCACAATTGTTTATCCGGCCCACATAGAAATTGACTTTCTATGTGTAATTACCGGTATTAAAATGGTGAGTGGCAGTGCAAAAGGTGCATTAGATACCGCTGTTAGGATTTTCGCGACTTCTCCTCATACAAAAATCAGGTGTGGCGGTAAATAAAACGATTAAAGAACACGGCCATCATGCATGATGATAGCGACAGCAAGAATTTTCTTGCATAGCATGCTATATATTATATGCTTGGATGGTAAGTTGCATGCAACATTTTGTCAAAACTTGGATGATATGACATGTGTGAAACGTGCATCAAATCAGTGCTGCAAGTTTCGCTGGAAAATTGTATGCTTCAAATAAAAGTGATTTTTTTGTTTAAAATAACAGTAATCTATAAAATATATTAAATTCATATGTAATAAGGGTTATGAACCTACCTTTTTTGAATTAAATCAGACAGGAGGTTTTGGATTTGACATTGTGTACATGGACAGTGCTTAGATTCCAACTCATTTACGAAGGATAAACAAATTATTCTATTAAAAAACTAGAGTCGTTTTCTTAAGAGGTAAAGGGGAAAATCATTCATCCGTTCCATACTAATTGTCCTATGAAGCAATCTTCTTTTAGTAGAGACGTGCCTTGGTGGAACACTAAACTTGAAAGGTTGCGAAAACTCTCTCGTAAACTTTTTAATAAAGCGAAACAAACTTCAGACTAAGCTCGATACAGGAGAGCTTTGACTGAATATAACAGGGAAATAAGAAAATCTAAAAGAAGATCTTGGGTTTAAACATGTGAAAATATAAATGCTACCTCTGAAGATTACATCTGAAGCGCTAGCCAAAGATCTCACGTTTAAGCTAGGGTCGGTGAAACGAAAGTTCGGAGTTTCTACGAAAACTCCGGATGAAACCTTAAATTTGATCATGGAAACTCATTTTCCTAGGTCAATTTCTTGTGTGGATTCAAACAGCTCTGAACCAGTTGAATATGAAAGATGTTCTGTTGAAGCTTTGTCATCTGTTAGAATAGTAATCTCTGAACCAGATCTTGCAGACGTAATATTTACAAATGCAAGAATGAAACACGCTCATAATCTTCTCAGTCTTACAATTCTGCAGGAGTGGACGGAATATTCCCAGCACTGATTCAAAACGGATAAGCAGTGCTGATTTCGCCTCTTACTGAGTGAGATGTTTAAGGCAAGTGTGGTATCAAACCGTTCCGATTCTTTAACAGACGCGGATGATATTCCGGATGCCCCGGAACTCAGTAGTTATCATCCGCCTGTCACTTTACACTCTAACCATAACACACTTAATAATTATTACTCTCAACTAGTGTGTCAAGGTTTATACACGGGAAAAATTTCTGTGGTAATAATAACTATTTTAGCTGACTACGCCCATTCTTAAAACTACCATGGAAATTCAGACTAATTTACGATGTTTACGGTACACCCCACCTACTGGTACATTTGACAGAACAAAATTACAACAATCTGATTTCGACTACAGACATGTAAAATCAAGCGCATTTCTGGTCTGCTGAAAATTGCCGGTGCGAACGCTTAAGTTAACCCCCTAAAATGGTAGTTTTTACCGCACAATTTTTTTTTGCGTGTACACTTATGTGACAAGGTTCATATAACATTGTCAAGCGTAACAATGCAATGTTGTCATTATAATAGTGCAGAGCACCACATCTCCTTTTTTCTCTAGATGCCAAAACTTGTTTACCGGGTATTTACCAAGCATCAAACTTTGATGAAGTTAGTTGTTCGGCTCAACATTGATAAAATTTATAAGATGGTCACATGTAGTCATAAATTGTATGTATATTTTTTTTGTTATTTTATCCTTTTTTATCTAGTTACGATTATAGTTGTATTTGTACCCACTTATTCCGACAACAAGTTAGATTCTGATTTATGCAATTAACGATGAAATTATTTCAACATCTTCTCTGATATTCAAACACAATGCGAAACAGCACATAAACCTTAGCCAGAGGGTTTCTGAAATTAAACTCAAATTTGAAACTTCATGTGGAAACTTCTGAGTATCCACCATCTTTTTTTCTATTGTTTTACACATTCAAATCATAGTTATTCAAAATGCTATTTAATTTCAGTTATGCAGCCTTCTATATTTTGTTTACATCTTTTATAACTTTTCCGATAAATAACTCAACTGTATCCTGATATACCGTTTTGCTTCGAAATCCGGACACTTAAGCACCTTGTAACATTCAACGCTGGATTTTTTTATTAGTTTGAAGTCTAATGAATATTTATTTCAGTTTATTATCGAAACAAATATACTTTTCGTCTGTTAGTTGGGTAAAAGAAGCTTTAAATTTGGAATTAATCACTAAAAATATTAAAAATGAGCAGTGAATCAATTGTCACCCAACACGCGGCAACAAAGATATTGTCATCTCCTATTCTTGTTGCAACAATTTTATTCCGCAACATCAGTTTATCATCACTTGAACAGAATATGACAAAGATCGATCATCACATGCGCAGCGATTTTCTAGGCTTCGCATTGCAATTTTCGAGAACATTCCCCGTGTTGGTAAACATTGACATATTATCAAACAGTATCCATAAAACAAATTTGGTTTTGTGTTTAAAATAACTGATTATTCGCGAGTTGAAAAGGTTGCAACAATGTTGCGCTCTGTGATTGTCATGACAATTTTGTTTTGGATTGTGTCCTTATCCGCAACAGTTGAGACAAACGGTTGTGAGAGAGCTTGCTTTGTTGTTTGTTTTTCGTCTATTTTGATGACAATTTGATTCACTGAAAATGAGAGATGCACGTTGCTTCGAAATCCGGACACTTGGATATTATCATTAAAAATCGTTGTGAACAAGGTATTTGTAAAAAAAAATCACATGAAAATTAAGCATCTTAAATGTTAGTTTTATTCGGAAGTAATATTTCTATTTGTTTCGCTTTATTAAAAATATCTAAAAAAATGTTCGAAATATTTTGTAAGTTAATCAATACCAAGCAGAAGGTTGATCAGTTTATTTTTCTAAACTAAACTCCTATGTTTGTTATTTTTAATTGTAATAGCTAGTGTTTTTTTTATCTATTGGAAATCATGATATTCAAAATTGTGTTGAAGTTACCAATTTTACCAATGTTGTGTAATAAATTAATATTCCGGTTGTTATTGGAAATTTATCATATGCATCAGCAGTCTATTTTTCGGTGTTTAATCTCCAAATGAAATCGAAACTCTTTGGAGAATATGAAAGCGTGCAATTAAAAAAAATAAACAAAAAATGGCAGGTTTCAAGAGTTCCATCAACTGGTATTTATAATGTTGATATCTATGTATAACTCAAATGATTGATGCTAAAATAATCGATTATTGCAGTTCACAGCAGATAAAAAACCAGTTGAATATTTGAGTAAGCTGCCGTGAATCGCAAGTCAGTCCCATCTGTAAAAAGTAGGCATTGAGAAAATGGGCTGTGAAGTTTCCAAACTCGTTTTCCATACGAATATTCAAAAAATTCCAGAGGATTTGGTAATGTTCAAATCTCAATGAAACTTTCACAATTTGCTTTTCGCTACGATATCTTTCCGAGAAAAATATAAAGATGAACAAAACACGGTTCATTTTCCTGTTATACGGTGCGGGAATCTGTAGTGGGACTGATATGCGGCTACTTTTCGTTATGTGACAATTTGACTTGGTGTTTTTTTTTCTATTTTTTCCGAACAAACCTTATTATCTCGTTAGTGCAGCTGAAAGAGCATTGGAAGATATGTTGAAAACTGGACTCAACTCAATTTTGACGAAAATGCAGATGGGACTGACTTGCGATTCACGGCAGTAAGGTAATCCGTTACCATATACAATTTTAATAACCAATGAGTGATTGTGGCTTGACATCTGAGTAATTAACTTAAAATTGTATGTAGTTTACTTATTTGAAAATGATGCTTTTGTGTGGTACACACAATGGACTTATTATGAGCGAAGACAGTGGGGCACATATATGCTGCCGTTATACGCATAATTGTCCCATGTTACTTTTTGTGCATTTTGACTTTTTGACATTAAACAGCTTATTTTTA
Organism: Aedes aegypti; assembly: GCF_002204515.2. Classification (NCBI taxonomy): domain Eukaryota; kingdom Metazoa; phylum Arthropoda; class Insecta; order Diptera; family Culicidae; genus Aedes; species Aedes aegypti. The sequence goes on from NC_035107.1 coordinate 75,208,115, forward strand.
CGTATAGTTTTAGAAAACACACACCAATAATTTACTTTGTTCGGAAACTCAATGAAAAGCAAGCCAAGTCTATTTGTCCCATTGTTGAATTTCTACGCATAACTGTCCCACTACTGTATTTCTACGCATAACTGTCACACTATACAATTCGCTGCGCTGATCTCGAACAAAATAGTCAGTAGGCAATTTTGAATTAGCTGGTGTTTGGGAAAATCGTTTTGAACACCTTCTTACGTTGGCTTTACATCCCATGTGGAACACAACCTGTTTTATTTTTTATTTTCGAGTCCATGGCTTGCGACAAATCAACTTCATGATTTTGCGAACCAAGTCTAAATAAAAATAGTTCGAATGTTTTTGGATGACTTGGCCACATGCTGGGTTGTTCCGAATACCGGTTCATTGGTGGAAGTGGCCATATTTTATTGGCGAATCTGAAACCTGGCTTGCGACATATCAATTTTCATGAATTTGCAAATCATGTCTAAAGGTGGTTCAAATGTATTTGAATAACTTGACCACATGTCGGATTGTTCCGAATTCCCGGTTCCCTCGGAGAAATAACCTCTAAACCATCGGTTCTGAAACCTAGCTGGCAACATCAAACTACATAAATTCCCAAATCAAGGCTAAATAAGGGTAATTCAAAGGTTCTTGGATAACTTGATAACATGCCAGGTTGTTTAGAGTACCCTGTTCTCCAGAAGAGGTGGTTATTATATTGGCGATTCTGAGACCTATCTTGCGACACATCAAACTTGATGAAGTCAAGAAGAAGTCAAAGTCATGTCAAAAGAAGAATAGTTCAAGAGGTTTTGGGTGACCTGGCCACATACTGGGTTATTCTGGGTAATGGGTTCTTCGATGCAAGTGGCAAATATGTTGATGGTTCTGAAGCTTTATTTGCGATGTATCAAAAATCATGATTTTGCAAACCAAGTCCAAAGAAATGTCAAATCGTGTGAAGATTTATGTCGTGAATTTTGAGTTAAATATTTGCTCCGCAAAATAACCTTAAATTCGCAGATGAGTTTCTGTCAAGCCTGCAGCTGGAAGAGTCGATATATTAATTTATAACATCTTATAAACTCTCTAACTTACTCATCCACTCTTTCTTTCACTAACTCATACATTGTCTCATTATCACACATACAGAAAACTATGCTTTCCATCCCAAACTATAAAATCGTATTTCTTCACTTCCCCACACGTGGCTCCGTTTGGCACATGTCACTTGAGCCGTCATTAGGTGCCTTAAGATAGTCTTGAGGATATACGTCCGCTACACTCGGTACAATCTATACCGTAAGAACGGTCATCTACAGCATTACGCCTAGCACATAATTGGTCACTAATATCAGTGGGACTGTTATGCGTAGAAATTCACCAAAAACCCCGTATTTCTAGGCATAACAGTCCCACTTTGAATTTCGTAGCTAAATTTACTTTATTCCCATAATAAAAACTCTTGACTCTAATGAACACGCTATTCTCTATACTGTTGTAAAGATTTTAATTTAATTCACCACAAACCTGGTCAATACAAGGCCTAAATGTGTTAAAATCTTTAAACGCGTTTTTCTCGATTGCATATTTTGGAACATGGGACGATTATGCGTAGAACGGCAGTATGTATATCGTACTGAACAATTTGATTTTTCTATCCAATTGGGTTTGAAAATTTGAGTATCACTTTGTAGTTCAACACGTTTCAAATATAAATATTTGGTTCACAAATTCTAAGTTTATTTTTCTCCATTAAAACGAGCAAGACTTGAATTGGTTCGATCGTAGAACAACTATATTTAGAAAAAAAAGGTGTCTCTTCTCTCACCTGGTTGAATTCTATACAAAAGGTACCTTTTTATTCTTAAACATTGTTAAAACACGTTATCATCATATAAATGCGCCTTGTTCACCGTTCATCTTCACGTGGAAATTGATTTTGAGAACGAAAACTATCTCCATCCGTAATTATGTATAAAGGTTCAATGACGTTATCTTTGGTTAGCTTCTCTTCAAGATTAAACACTTTCACGTCGTTTGAAACCTCCCGGCAATATGAAATTTAACATGTTTGTATAAAAAATATATTATTAGTTAACGGTAGTATTAAAATCTTGTTTATTTTTACTTACCAGAAGTTTTAAGCATAAGCGTCCGGCATTTGAAGCATTAAATAATTTTGCCTCGAAATCAGGACACCTGCAATTTATGTTAAAAATACGTATTTTTTCAATTTTCAAACAATTCTTCAACATTCTTACTCAAACATAATATCAACCGTTTAAAACATAAAACAACGTGTAGAAACTTGTTTACTTTGAATAATAATGATGAACGATTTCAACTGGATTTTAGCCAATTGGCTAAGCAGTGCTAAAACAAGTACCTACGATGACAAGTGATTTTGTTTTTCATGCTTTTCTTTTAATTTTCACCACCTACTACGATGCTAATATGTTTAAAATGATTAATTTTAATGTATTATTTGATAGGTATAATCTAATATACATTTAATTTAATTTTTAACAACCAAAAACGCTGAAATTGTTCAGAGTGTCCGGCTTTCGAAGCGTCCGGGAATTCGATGCAAAACGGTATTTACTTCTCAATACCTTGAATAAAACTCAGAACACTACTGTTATTCATTTTACTCATAAAACGATTCTAAGATATCAAAACAAAATCTCTCATGTATGGGTCACTGGAAAAGCAATGCACAGCGCTTGCTGCCTTTAAGGTTGCGAATTTATTGTTTTGTATCATCAAATATCTTTCAACAATTCGTAGTTTCAATTTGTTTTGACCTTATCACAATTTTATTGCTCTGACACCAAATCGGAAGGTGTGACACTTAAAAATGTAAAAGAAAGGATGAACCAAGTGAATCGACATCAGTTTGAAATGTAGAAATTTTATAGATAGCTACGTGCTACCGATTTAGCCTCTGTCTTGCTTTGTTCCTCAACCTACCGACATTTCTCTGATTTGAAATATTCCTGCTTCCATCAATGAAGAGTAGTCGTTCAGTTGACAGTCGTGCAATCTTAATTAATCACTTCAATTTTTTTTCTATGACCTTGCTTTTTTTCTCGATACGAATGATTACAACCTTTTCCGAAACTGGTCAGCGTGTTTGAATCACTTTTATTTCTCAGTCCCGTTTAAATTATTTTGAACGACTCGGCATCAAACCAGACAATGCTTAGCTCAAAAGCAGCTCAACGTGGCGCATTTTTAAATTAAGCTCAAAGCATAATACAACCATTTCATTTCTTCATGCGCAAAATACCCCTACTGGACGCATAATACATAACAACACTGTTTAGTAGATTGATATTATTTTTCAGATCTGTTCTGTAAAATATAATGCTATGCAAAGCATTTTCTCTTTCACACATACTCATAGGCGAACGCTGGGCAATGCACCAGCCTTTTTATTTTTTGAACGCTCTCGAAGAGCAACGCTGTGCAATGCACCAGCCTCTTTTTTTTAACGCTCTCGAAGAGCAACGCTGTGCAGTGCACCAGCCTCTTTTCTTTTGTATGCTCTTGAAGAGCAACGCTGTGCAATGCACCAGCTTTCTTTTTTTTTCGTACGCTCTCGAAGAGCAACGCCGTGCAATGCACCAGCTATTTTAAATTCTCTATGGAACAAGTTTCACTGACCCTTCATCTTTTCTATTGTTTTTTTTACATATAGCATTAGAAAATGGCAACTCCATCTGGAGATCTCTGGTAACCCAAATTAAGGTAACATCACTGGCGGTAGAACACCTGCAGACTCTCATTCTTCTTCTATTGCTCTCCACTTTCACATCTGCCACAAAATCACCATGTCAAGAAACACATTTCACCATATGCGTGTTGTTACATAAAACATAATGTCATTGATTTTAACCTCCAAAAATCATTTGTCTGTTGGGCCCAGTATCAAATTCTTGCTCTCTCAAAAGAGTGAAAACTTCTATGAAATTTGTAAACAACAGACTAGTACAAGTTAAAATCTTGTACAAAATCAAAACAGTGCAGTGCCCTATTCCACTTTCACTTCTTCTTCCTCCTCCTTCCACTTCAAGCTGTAAAATTATGTAGAAAATCAAAACAGTGCAGTGCCCGATTCCTTATGTCCATGTTCTCACAACATTCATACTAGGAACCAGAAAGGACAACTGCCGACTTTGCAACCCGTGAGCTGTTTCATCATATCTTCGACCTGCCAGTCACACCAGTCGAAATACTAATCAACAAACTTCAACCTTACCTTTATTTTCTTAACAATTGTAGACGCCGATCCGGGAAAAATATCCCATTTTCATCGCCACTGTGGTATCTCACCGTTCCGGTTCTTTAACACACGCGGATGATATTCCGGATGCCCCGGAACTCAGCAGTTATCATCCGCCTGTCACTCTACACTCTAACCATAACACACTAAATAATTATTACTCTCAACTAGTGTGTCAAGGTTTATACACTTATGTGACAAGGTTCATACAACATTGTCAAGCGTAACAATTTAATGTAGTTATTATAATAGTGCAGTGCACCACAGCAAGCTTAAGATTAAACTGTATTCTATCTGATTGGAGAGCAGTGAAGGTTATCTTTATTCCTAAAATAGGAAAACGAGATAAAATACATCCAAAGTCATATAGACCTATTAGTCTCTCATCAATTGTGTTAAAGACTATGGAAAAAGTGTTGCATCAATTCAACATACATGCTGAAGTGTCCATTATCTGACTCGCAGTTTACTTATCAATCGAGTAAGTCAACAGTTACGGCACTTCATACATTGGTAACAAAAGTGGAAAAAACTCTTTCAGTGAAAGAAATAGCACTTTGCTCATTCTTGGACCTTCTTGGAGCCTTTGACAACGCTTCCTATTAATCAATGACTCGTGCAATGCAGAAAAGGAATTTCAACAAGAATATCATTATTATTTATTTAGTTGGTGTTACATCAATTAATTTGATAAAACCTCGTTAACGATGTTACGCCAATTTACTCGGTCCATGGCTGTGTCTCTCCAACTTCGATTTTGGCCCACGTTCTCCAGATCTTGTTGCACCTGATCAAGCCACCTCGCTCGCTGTGCTCTTCGCCTTCTTGTGCCAACCGGATTCGACGAGAACACCATCTTTGCAGGATTGTTGTCCGGTAGTCTTGCAACATGCCCTGCCCAGCGCACCCTTCCGGCTTTCGCAACCTTCTGGATACTGGGTTCGCCGTAGAGCTTAGCGAGCTCGTGGTTCATTTTCCGCCGCCACACACCGTTTCCCTGTACTCCGCCAAAGATCGTCCTAAGCACCCTTCGTTCGAACACTCCAAGTGCTTGCAGGTCCTTTTCCAGTATGGTCCATGCTTCATGTCCATAGAGGACCACCGGTCTTATAAGCGTTTTGTACATGGTACATTTGGTGCGAGGGTGAATCTTTCTCGACCGCAGCTTCTTCTGGAGCCCATAGTAGGCGCGACTTCCACTGATGATGCGTCTCCGTATTTCACGACTAACGTTGTTATCAGCCGTTAACAAGGATCCGAGGTAGACGAACTCATCAACCACATCAAAAGTATCCCCGTCTATCGTAACACTGCTTCCCAGGCGGGCTCTGTCGCGCTCGGTTCCGCCTATCAGCATGTACTTTGTTTTTGACGCATTCACCACCTTTTGTCGCTTCACGTTTCAGGCGGGTGTACAGGTCTCCCACCGTTCCAAATGTTCTGCCGACAATATCCATATCATCCGCGAAGCAAACAAATTGGCTGGATCTTGTGAAAATCGTACCTCGGTTATTGAACCCGGTTCTCCGCATGACACCTTCTAGCGCGATGTTGAACAGCAGGCACGAAAGTCCATCACCCTGTCGGAGTCCCCGGCGGGATTCGAACGAACTGGAATGTTCGCCCGAAATCTTCACGCTATTCTGCACACCGTCCATCGTTGCTCTTATTAGTCTTGTGAGCTTCCCGGGAAAGCTGTACTCGTCCATGATTTTCCATAGCTCTTCGCGGTCGATGCTATCATAAGCCGCTTTGAAATCGATGAACAAGTGATGCGTTGGGACTTGGTATTCACGGCATTTTTGGAGGAGAATATCATTAACTGGATCAATTATATGCTTGCAAAAAGAGAAATCACTTCCGAGCTGGGAAGTTCGTCTATAACAGTTAGGGCTACAAAAGGTTGTCCACAAGGAGGAGTGCTCTCACCTCAATTGTGGTCTTTGGTAGTTGACGATCTTCTTAAAAGCTTGGATGAAAAAGGTGTTGAAGTTGTAGGATTTGCAGATGATATAGTCGTTATTATGAGACGATAGTTTGACAATATGATTTCAGAACGAATGCAACTGGCCCTAAACTTAACCAATTCTTGGTGTATTCGAGAGGGCCTTGACAGAAATCCTTCAAAAGTTGTAATTGTCCCTTTCACTAAGAAAAAGAAGTTCATCCTAAAAGCTTTGAAGCTTGGAAGGGTAAAAATGCACCTTAGTGAACAGGTCAAATACATAGGAGTTATTTTGGATTCTAAACTGAATTGGAATGCTCATATTGAGTATGTGACTAATAAAGCTATTAGTTCGTTTTGGGCATGCTCCAAAAATTTCGGCAGAAGCTTGACACCAAAAAATAATAATGTGGATTTATTTGTCCATAATTCGTCCAAAGGTAACATATGCTTCGTTAGTGTAGTGGCCAAAAACAAAAGAGGCCACAACACAAGCAAAACTATCAAAAGTACAACGTCTTGTGTCCATCGTTATAACGGGAGCGATGCGAAGCACTTCGTCAAAAGCATTAGATGCTATTCTTCATCTGCTACCGTTGTATAAATTTGTTCAATAATAAGCGGAGAAGAGTTTTCTAAGGCTTAATAGATTAAATAAATTCAAATCAGGTGATCTTGTTGGGCACTTGAATATTCCACAACATATCCATTGTGGGTCAGTGATGACTATGCATGAAGACTGGATGAAAACTGTGGACAATTCTGATATCCCTTACAATGTATGCGATACGACGCGTACGGATTGGGATGTCGGAGGTCCCAATAATGCATTCGGCGAATGGATGCAAAATGCGTTCACTCATGCCTCGCACATGCAAGTGTATCGGCCAGGCAGGTATGAAGCACGATTTACTTTGATCAAAGAAAAATATCCCATCTGTTGCGGTACACGATCGTCAATGTTTACTTGTTACAAAGTCTGATTAGGGGCCCAGATAGCCGTAGCGGTAAACGCGCTGCTATTCAGCAAAACCAAGCTGAGGGTCGTGGGTTCGAATCCCACCGGTCGAGGATCTTTCCGGGTTGGAAATTTTCTCGACTTCCCAGGGCATAAAGTATTATCGTACTGCCACACGATATACGCATGCAAAAATGGTCATTGGCATAGTAAGCTCTCAGTTAATAACTGTGGAAGTGCTCATATAGAACACTGAGCTGAGAAGCAGGCTCTGTCCCAGTGGGGACGTAACGCCAGAAAGAAGAAGAAGAACAAGTCTGATAAATGGAAGCAGCGAACGAGAGCCCCAAAGAGAGAGAGCGATGATAAAATCCATTTTTCTCGCGGGAAAACAACAAACATTTTTTCTCGCGGGAAAAACGGGAAACAACGTTAGGTGTAGGTGTCTTTATTTACTGGCACGATAAACAATCCACAAACTTCCAATAGTAATAGTGTTCCTCAGGTTTGGAGCATGTTTAGAGGGGTTTTATCATGTACTACTATCCCCCCAATCTGATCAAAGTTGTAGCAGTACACGATAAACAGTCTTTCGTAATGTGCAGCATATTATGATAGTTACAGAGAACGATACGCAAGAGATTCTCTCAATTTTCTCAGGATTCAATCCCTGGGCAGAACCGATGATGGATAGATGCGATCACGAACCGAGTATTGTGCGTGAAATGGTTGATTCAGTGTTGACTAAATATATCACATAGTTGTGAATTTACCAGTTCCTGCAATTTCATATTGTGTGGTAAACAAACAGTCGAATGCCAAAACGTTAAAAAGGACAAAACGCCAAAAGTTTTGGAAAACAATATAAATTATATTTTAATTAAACAACTAGTTGACCCAGTAAACATTGTATTGCCATGTAGTAAGCTAAGTAAAGCCCCTCTTCAAAATTTCAAGTTTGTATTAACCGTTTCTTCCTACTTTCTCGGAAGATTTTGGTTTATTTTATTCTACATGTACACGTTATAGTTTACGATTTCAGCTGTTAAATTGAAAATGCGTGAGCCAACTCGTGACATACAAACACTATTCTATTTTTATTTTCATAGAAGATTCTTCGTCTTCCAATCAAGTAAACTGTCGGAAAAAGGCCATGATATATACCAAACAATATGACAAATCAGTGTTGTCTCGTATTTTTATCGTTCGACAGACCTTCATGAACTCTTTCTTCACATGAACACGCTTGAGTCGTGAATGCATGTAACAGTGAGTTTCAGAATACAAAACCAGAGCAACTACAATCCTAGGGACCATCAAGGTAGCCATTAAAACCAACTTTCACTATGGTTCTCTAACTCGAGATACTGAATATCGAGTAACGAAGATTTTACGGTAAATATCTGGAAGCTACAAACAACCCTAAACAATATTTTGAAATAAACTCGTTTTTGAAATATATTTTGATTTTCTTTTAGACAAACCTATAATCTCAAACATCAGAATCAAATTCAAGGAGAAGGTCCTTGAATAATCCTTGGATGAAATCCATTAAGTAATTTAAAAATGTAATCTTTCTAAAGAAGTCGCCTATGCAGATATTGCTCTATATCTCAATAAAAGTTATGTCAAATTATCACAAATATATAAAATTAAATTTCTATAGAAACCTTTTTCAAAGGTCATTCTTCGGAGAGTCGACAATCGATCAGCTCGATCAAAAATCATGGATCAGATTTCACCAAATGACAAAGCAATTTCCAGCTCAATTCGTCACAAAGAACAATCCATAGACCACCACCACCACCAAAAAAAGTTCTCCACTCAACCTTGAAGTGACTCAACTTACCTCAGCTCCGAAACAATTCGCCGGATTGCCCCAACAGCTCGACGGATCGATCGATCAATCAATCAATGGAAGTTTCTCCGCCACTGAATTTCGTCTGCAATCTCCGCTTCTCCGCTTCTGCTAGCAAAACATCCACTTCGCAAGTGTCAATGACAGCAGCTACGACTTGCACCCAAACAAATGTTGCACGGTTTCAGAGCTGTACACTGTAGTAGTACTCTTTCTAGTCGTTTCACAATTAAATCGCCAGCCTGCTCCGATCGATTTATGCAATTTCACTCGCGTGGTCTGTCAGCATTTATTTTATTTTTACATTTACCGCTGCTGCCACTGGCAACTACTGCCTGGCTGTATTTAATTCACAATGCTGCCTACTTTGGTACGCATCACGCTATTTGTTTTACTCGCAATAGTAAACAACAACGTGCCGTACCAACTTTTCTTCTCGGCTTCTCCGGGAGGCGGCCGGCAGGAGAACGAGGTGAGGATTATCGATTTTTTATGTGCTTTGGATTAAAAACTATGGATTCCACACTTACAGCTGATTTGCATTTGGGCTTTGCAATTGCAATTCAAAGAGATTACCAAATCCAATTGGATTTGTATTCGGTTCTCAGCTGGAATTCGTTTCCACTGACGACACTTGGATAAACATAAACAGAAATGACGACGTTCAACTTTACAATAGATCCCAAATGTCAATAAACTCGCAATTCGCAACGGAGCATAAATTCTATATGCCTTTCTCTCTTGTTTCGCACTCTCACACGTTCGCTTAGAACCAGTTTTTGCACTGCGATTGACGACGGTCGTAAAGCGCAGATACTGAAAACGACCGAAGCGCTTCAAAACACTGCTATTTTATGGGCTTCCCAGCTGAACTGCGTTTCTTCCAGTCCAATTTCCGGTGCTACTTCTCTACTGTATCTTCCAACTTTAGCTTGCGGTGAATCATCGTCTTCGAACACACATTCGCCAATCTATTACTCAATAACATACACCTTTAGCGTACTTAATTTCGTTCCACAGAAGTAAATGCTGCGAAAACATTCGAAAACAATCCCACGATATTACACCCAGGGAACCAATCCGCAAAAAACACACACAGAAAAAAAACAAGCACCATTTCCAAGTGCCACTGTTTCGCGTCTCACAAACGCAATAAACACACTTCACAATGACCGTGTCAATCTCTCGAGATGGGAGATGATCCGGAATTTTCAATTCATTTACTAGATAAAAGCAAGGAGAGTGAACCGAAGCGTCGTGTAGTCGTTCCAAAACACGTCCGAACCCGAGCGAGCACAGGTATCGTTTGAACGGGTTTCGCTCCGAGTTTGGAATGCTTTGTTGTGGAGTTCGGATGAAGCGAAGCCGATGCCATTTCTCTCATCGAAACCGAAAAGAGAGGACGATGCAATGTTTATTTGCTCTCTTTGGAGTTGCTGGCGTTCAGGTGCTGTTTGTTTGGTTATTTGACAAGTTGATTCATTCGAGAGAAGTGACTTCACAGTACACCTGAGTGAGCGTGAGTAGTGGGTGGAACATTAGGGTAGGAAATTTCAACCTTACCGAGCTTTTTACGCCAGCATGCTATAATTTTTGAACCACCCCTCTGTGACGTGCCTTGCATGCACTATAATTATGTTTATGACTGGATCAAAAAAAGCTTCGGACACAGACAAACAGACGTAACACTTTGAACAAATCTCGATCAAAATCATAGTCACGAGGACATGTACGCCCAATGCTAAAATCAGCGTGTTTGGCCGACGGGCCAACAGATGGCGGTAGTGTGTAAACGTCAAACACGAACACAAACGAAGCAAGCGCAGCGGGTGGCGGATTGGCCACCATATTTTTGAATCGCCCGTTAAAAAGGTGGTCAATGGACAATGATGAGAGTGTGACGTCTGTTTGTCTGTGCTTCGGATATAACAATTCTGTTTCATTGACATGAAAAGTCAAAAATTTTCATTGTTGTTTATAGGATATTGCCGAGACGAGACTCGCGAAGACGGCCTTCTTTTTCTGTGATTGCTGAGTTTTTTTCTTATTCCACTTTGTGTTTATGCCAACCATGCGCAAGCCGTTCAAACTCTCGCATGAACCTCTTAGCAAAAAATTTTTGCGTTTGCATCACATCGAATTATAAATAGCCTTTTGAGTGAAATTTCATGCCAGCAAACGTAGCAGACATCAGAAATAACTAATCTTGTGTTTAGATTTATCAGCAACTTTGGGAAAAACTGCTCCGTCGACTGAGATTTTTAATAACAGTTTAATGTGAATACAATACTTTTCACTTTTGCAGCCATAAAAACCGCGGGCTGCATTTGACGTTTTGTGACAGCGGAATATGGGCTGCATATGACGTTGATATTTTTCCTCTTCGCGAGTCTCTATCAGGGATATTGGAATCGATAATCCAATAATTTCAATACTTCAAACAATGTCAAATATTTTCTATTTTAGGATGAAGAAAGATCAATGACGACAAGTGGAAACCCAGAACGTGGCCATCCATCAGGAGAAATTGTTGGCGCGGTAAAAAGTTAGAAACGGTTTCTCACCGACGATGAATTTTTTCAAAATCTTTGCGAAATATCTAACTTTGGAAGTGGTGCATTCGATTTGTGTCCGGATGCGCTCTGATGCGCCCTCCTTCCGTAGTAGGGTATCTCACATAGCTTCCGAGAAAAATCCAACTTCGGTAAATTGCATTTTCTTATCATTGACCGAATTTCCGTGAGGATCGCTGAATATAATACGCAAAGTTTAAAGTATCTACTGAAATTGAACGGTTCATTACTCTAGGTAATACTTGATTCTTTGGATTTTTAATTATAGCCATGGTGTTTTTATGACGGTGTTCACACTAGCGTTGGGCGATTTTGAATCGATGTTCCGAAAATCGATGTTTGCTTTCCGAGTAATCGATTTTTTTAATCGATGTTTGAAGCACCTAAAATCAAAGGAATCGATTTTCATCATTCGATGTTTTGATTCGATTAATTTTGTTGAAATAGTTAAATATTTCTTAAAGAGTTTGTGGAAAAGAAACCATATTTTGAACTTATCTTTAAGTAGTAAATCAATTGATGTTCGATTGATTTTCGAAAATGTTTTGATTGAAAGATGTTGATATCGAATGCTAATGCCTTTGGTCTCAATTCAAGCTTCATAAATGTCAATTTTCATCCGATTCGAATCTATTCAAATGATTCGATTTAATCGGTGAATCGATTCGGCAGTTCAAATGTGAATCGATTCAGTAACATCGATGTACTGGACAAATTTGCCCAACGCTAGTTCACACTCACGCTGTTGAAAAAAAAAATGGTTTTCACAACATGCCCCCCATCTTCTCCCTTACAAAATATAACATTGCTGCCCGAAACCTGTTCAAATTGGAAGTATATGGTACTTTTTCATGACCATGTAAACCAAACAGATCGATTTTGAAACTTTCAGATCATCCCTCGCACCTTTTTTTATAACTTTAGACATACATTTTAGCCATTTTTTTCATGGCCTAAGAAAATTTTGCCTTTCAAATTATAATTCAATCAGCCCTGTCTAACATTCGCCCCATTTGGCCCCTTTTTGCTAAGAATAAGCAAATCAGCGAAGAGCGGCGTAGAGTATAAATTAGCTCCATGTCTTAGGTGCAACTTGATAATTGTCTCAATGGATCTGCCTAGGGGTGGTGCACTTATTACGTAAGGCAATTTTTGGGATTTTTAAACCTCCCTCCCCTATGATAAACTTTTTTTATGAAAATAAAAAATAAATTGTATGGCGCGTAAGAAATTTCCTTCCTGACGAAAAGTTTTCCGGACTGAAGCGGGAATGGAACCCACATCCCTTGACTCGATGCGGCTAAATGCTTGGTAACACTAACCGCACGGCCATGAAGCCCACATTACGCAACGCTTTCTCATTACGCAACTGTTTTGAGTTGCGTAATGAATCATTACACAACGATTTTTCAGGAATTGTAAAATGATGGTGAATGCATTCCGATATAATTTCTGATACCCTCAAGTAGTCTTCTACGAAATTGCAAAACATGTTGCACGTAACTCGTTGCAGAGCTCGATTTTTACAGCACTCGTCGTAATTATCCTACTCGGCAAGCCTTGTAGCATAATTTAACGACTCGTGCTATAAAAATCATCATTCTGCAACTTGTTCCGTAAACTACTATTGTCAATCCGACAACAATGATTTGTTAAACAAAAATACATTCATTTTTTTTAACTAAACAAACAATGTTGTTGCAAAATTGGGTCCTTAAAATTTTGATAAAATCTTGATTTTGGTAAATAACTCGATATAGCTAATTCTTGCTACTATTTTGGCATATTTTCCCGCTGAAATAACGACTATTTCATATTTAAAGTTGAATTTTAAAAATTGGTCAAAATTTGAACCTAAACTTTTTTGATCATGTTAAACGTTCACGTAGTCGACAAAAATGCCTCTGGGGTTTTACTTTTTGACACTGGGGTTGTTCCTATCTGACATTTCAAAAGGGAAACGGAGAAACGGAAAAGTTCGAAGGTAAAAATGTGTCATATTTCGTGTGTAGTATCGGTGCCTCCCTCCCAGGTACAAACCATGACAGCTTTCATAAAAACACACTTGGAAAATGAATCTATGTTGCAGGTAAGTTGGAATACCCGCCGCAGTGGAACATTTTAAGTTCGATACGACGAATAATAGCGCTTACGACGGAGTAGAACGGAACCCTTATACAAGAAATATATCCAAAAACAATGAAGTTCGAATAAACGCAGTCGATAATAAGTATTATTTTTTAACGGTTGCTAATTCGATAATATAAAATTATGGCATTTCAGTTTAGAAAAAAATAAAATATTGATATTTTATCTTGTTCAACGTTTCGGTTCATTTGGGACCTTCCTTAGGGACACGAGTTAATAGATTTCTCGTCGAATCGCTTCGCACTGGACGAGTAAATTTGTTAAATCGTGTTCCTGAAGAAGTTCCCGACATGGACCGCAACATTGGACAAAATAAAATAACAGTATTTTTTGTATAGTCTAAGAAGTCATAATTTTCATTTGTCGATAATAATTTGAAGTCCAAACATAGTCTAAGTGAATAATTAGGTGGATTCTCTTAGACTCTTGAGCATGAAACATATACATGAAAAAGCATAACAAATATTAGGCAGTTCTAGAGCCAGATCATTGCTTGTGCAACTAAAGACACATACATTTTACGGAAAACTTTGTCAGGACTCTCACAAAACTGCAAGATTCCGTAGTAGGATTTTACAGAATCCTGGTCTAGGGGTAGGCGACACGGATTGTTGCATGTCGATAAAAAGCGAAACGATTCGTGAAATTTCTACACAGATAATGACGAAACGAAACAAAATGTTGAATCGTCTCGTGAAACTCGATACGAAATCCAATACGAAACGGATTTTATTTTGAAAAGAAGCGAGATTTCGGTTTGGTTCCGCGGAGTACATTTTCATTTTTTTTTTAATTTCGTTGAAACGAAACCTTTGCTTCTGTAGGGATACGTGGATTGTGCCGCTTTTCCCTGAAAGTCATTTTCCCGAATTCTAGTTCCCCAAACGACTCGTTTCCTTGAAAGTCATTCCCCCGAAAGATGATGCAGCTAAAAAGTTGAAAGGACAGTTTTTAGAAACACGGTTCTGAATTACTTCCGAAATACAATGTTTTTTCAGGAATCTTTCAAAAAAAATTAATGATTTTTACTTCCTTTTTGTTGTTACAGTCGACAACTCGATATTGTATAACTCGATATACTCAATAACTCGATGGATTTTTCGGTCCCTTCAAATTTCCATACATCGTACTCTCCATAAGTCGATATTTCTATAACTCGATATCTCCACTAGTCGATGTCACGTGAGAGGTAAATTACTCTCCATAACTTGATATCTATTTCAAATCTTTCTTATTTGGGAAATGTGATCTAATTCTTGGTTGTAGGTTGATAAATTTATGCATGATGTAATAAAAGTTGAAAAACATAAAAATAATAAAAAAATTGTCAGTAAAAATAATGTTATTTTTCGAGCATTTCAAAAAAAGTTATAAAAGAATAGTTTGTAAAATACTATCAACAAAATAATATTGCCTTCTTACAAAAGTGATCATAAATTAATTTGAAATACAGAAATTTGTTTCTACAATTTTGTGATTTTTTGTGGCGGTTTATTCTATAACTCGATAATTCTATAAGTTGATGGTCCCTTGAATATCGAGTAATGGAGAGTCGACTGTAGTTGATTATTTGAATGGCGTTAACCCTCTGTCTGTGCGAAGATGTAAAGTTGACCCGAAATTCAATGTAATAACTTCACGGAGTTTTAATCGATTTTCGATTTTTCTGCTACTTTGGGAAAAAAACAGTTATTTCAATTTTTCTTAAAAACATAACAAAATACAAAACAGAGGGGAGGAGCCTTCAAGAAAGTTGTTATTGTGAAAACAAGAAATTAAATACGAATAATTTAGAAACTTTGGATGCTTATATCCTAGAAACAGTTTTACATAAAACTATACTTTCTTCGTTAAAGATTTGCAACAGTGCTACGCATTGGTTAGTTGGGAATTCCACCGCATGCTGTCGCTATCACAGAAAACATTATTATATAATCCCCCGAATTTTATAATTTTGGAAGATGTTTGACTAATGTTCATGTGCAAAATAACTCGTGTATACGCTCAAAATTGTGAAAAAAAAGTACAAATCGATTCACTAACAAAAAAGTTCAGCCTTCCAAAAATTCTTGGGGTCATATTGACAGAGGGTTAAAAAATCAATTTGTATGCCAGAATGGAGAGAAAAGCTTCCTGTGTGAAATAAAAATGCACACACGGTCGTATATAGTCCAAATTAAGTTGAAAGTTTTTCAATTATGGAGAACTGTTATTTTTTTTTTATTTTGAAGATGTTGGGTTCTTAAAGTACCGTCGATGGGGGTGACAATGGGTCTGGGGGGTGAGATTGGGTCAAAACGGAAAAATATGATTTATGAATTATTTCAGCTAATAACGGTGATATTACTAAAATTAATAATTCATATGTTAGGGACCATATCAATAAACTTGTAGGATCGAAGAGTGCCGCGCTTGTGAACGAAAGTGAAAATTGTTGTTCCCGTCAGATTTTCGTCTTTTCTTTTGTTATTTCAAAGATTAGTAAAATCAAATAATTGAAGAAATCGAAAAGATTGCAAAAACGTTTTGCAGACGTTGGTGCATGTAAGAACAGTGCATAATGTTTTTTTTTTCTTATTTAAACTGCGGGAGTGTTAAGTAAACGACGCCAATGACAATGTTCCCCAGTTCATATAATAATCAAGAATTCAAGCGAATACAGTGGGGTTGATGCCGTAATTGTGACTTCAGTTGACGATGGATTACCAACTTTTGGTGAGTTCGTTTCATGCTTGTGAAAACTCAAATTTATATCGCAATGTTTCATTCATTTAATCGTTAGAGAAACTATGGATGGTTCGTCACTGTAAGTGTCGGCATGTGCCCTTATTCCTGTAAAAAAATACACAAAGATGTGTATGTACTCTTTTATTTATTTGTCGCAATTATTGAAAATAATTTTTTATTTCTTTATTTCTATAATTTAACGGTAAGATACTTTAGTAACACTATGTATGATATATTACTATATATTGGGAATTGGGGAGGGGTAGCCTAAGGGTGTTAATTGAACTGTTGACTGGATGAAAGTGCGTGGGGTCGCCAGCCTAGCCCTGCTACAACAAACCATCAGGTAGATCATTCCATCCCGGTATGATTCTGCAGCCATAGGTAATCCTTGCGCTGATGGTGGCTAAATAATCATCATCATCATCATCATCATCATCATCACCATATCAATAAACTTGTATGTTGAAATTAGATAAAATTTACAACATTAAATTTCTCCTGTGCAAAGTATCACGCAAGTACTTTAACCTCTACTGTTATATTAGTAGAAGGTGTAAAGTCTTTACATTACACTTCACACGTATTTTCCGGAATCTATTTGATTTTTCAACAAAAATTTTATTTTTTTCGGTACGGTGTCTAATACATCAAAAATGGGGGTAAGATTGGGTCAAGCAAGAACGACAGTAAATGAAATTGCAAGTCCACTTTTTTGACATTTTACGGTGCCGGTAGTTCTCTTTTTCATTAAGATGTGTTTATTCTTTCTAAATACAGCATCTGAAACATCAAACTAGTCTACTTGAGGATTCCGTACATTGAATAACAATGCAACGCATTTTGACAACTTCTCAATCCAGCAACTGTGTTTCGTGCGCAGCAACATCGTAAACTTTTATCAAATGGATTGTTTTTTTTTTTTTTAATTTAATTATTTATCAGTGTTTTCATATTATAGAAACATCTCCTGGAAGTACAAATGAGTTGGAACACTGAAATATCGTGATTATGACGTCAACATCTGCCTGAAATGTATTGATCGTGGAATGTCGCTCCGAAATTTAACTATTGGCGAAGAATTAAAATAATCACTGTTTCAGTACACCTTTGGGGAAACTGAAAAGGCTTTATGACAATGGGGATGAGACTTTGAAGACAATTCGAGGGGAAAATAATAAAAAATTTATGTTAACTTGACGATGAATGTTGTGTTTACATATTTTTTCTCATAGCTCTTCATTTTTTTGGTATAATCGTTCTTTTAAGTGGGTTTATCATACTTGTGAAACATCTTAGATATCTTTTCATCTTGTTTGCATCGTATTTCAACAATATTCTTCAGCTGTGAATGATTTTGCAACCATATTATCAAAAACAAATTATTTCAATTACAGTGACCCAATGTCACCCCCTCTATGGGGTGAGATTGGGTCATTTTTCATTCACTTGTGGTGCCGCTGTGAATAAATATTTTTCTTTGATGTTTTGAACAGTTGTTAATGTACCATCAAAGTACATACACACCAAATTTGAAGTTTATTGGAGTTAAATTGCGATAGTTATTCAATAAATAATTCGTACACATCCCTTTTTGACCCATTGTCACCCCCAACGACGGTATATATTTTCGATACTCGGCATTTTAATTTGACTGGAGACCAAGCAAAAGATACTGTTGGGTTTATAGGATAGCGCATAGTCTCATTAATGGATTAACAATGGAAAACTGAAAGTTTTTCCTTTTGGTCCAGAAATTTAAAAAAAGTTTTTGTTTACATTTGATAAATTTTCAACGGCTCAAATTTCTTCGTGAAACGTGTTGTAACGGTTGCATGGACCATCCGATTGAATTAGATAAATTTCAGTCAAAATGAAGACATTTTCTATGCACAAACGATTGCACTATGGGCCAGGAACGCAATCTGGTGGGACAAAATTAATAACTCGGTAACGTAGCGTTTCCGGCATTTGGTGTCTTTGGCAAAGTTTTTTGTAACAACGAGGACCATCTACTTTCATTGATGGATAGTTCGTAAAGCGTCGCCACAATCTAGATTTTTACTGTGATGTTCTAGAGACTTGGCATGTTCGGCAAAGTTGTTCATTTTGATAAAATACATAATTCTCTCGAAGACGTCAAAACTCCACAGCCTGCTGATAAGAATATATCAAACACAAACTCTGGTACGTATTCTCGGCAATCTAAGCCGATGTCGCGCTTCTTCTGTAATTTTCTCGAACATCAGTAGACAAATTCCGTGTTTGTCTGTTTATATTTATGCGTTGCTCAATTATCTATCGATTCACACCGACAGACTTGTCAAAATGCTTTTGGAAACGTTTTTACAACGCTGCGAACTTCTCTTGTCAGTGTGACTATTGTCGGCAGCCTCATTCTCTTCGGCAGCTCCAAATCAGGCGCATTTTGAGGCGTGTTTATTTGAATTGACGACATCTCTGGCGAAATCGTTTGTTCAGTCTCGGAAATCTCGCTAGTGGGAAGCGGCCATAACAAAGAAACATCTGAATGTTTTCATTGATGTGTTTCGATAGAAAAATACCGTGTATTTGGCGTTTGAAATTTGGTTGCCGACAATAGTCGAATGGTGCCGAAGCCGTTTCCCAAGCATAAAAATTGAGAAATAATAAAAAAAAAACTTGAAAAATAGAGCAATTTCTAATCCTTAATATCTCCCAAAGCACAAAAAATTGCAAGCTCAAATATGCAGGCAACATAGAATAATATTTGATAAAACGGATTTCAAAATTTCAGAGAAGTTTATTTTGATGTTTTTGAGATTTTTTTTCATTTTTCTGCGGTTTTTTTTTTTTCATCACGCGATAAATATTTTCATGGCATTCACAAACCAAATTACTCATTTTGAGCCATTATGACATCAATTAACTGACAAATGATCAAATTTTCCATGACATACTATATCATTTGAATAATTGAAGAAAAACATACATATACCCACATATACATATACATTACTCGATATCAACTCAAGTAACTGCTCTAAAACTGAACTTCATGGCTACTATGATGATGAATTTATATGAACAGTTTTGTAAAAGTTTTGTTTCATGACGCGTTATTTCTAAAAGTCGATCGTCCTTTATGATCGACTCATGAAAATTTAACTGTATTGAAGCAATAATAAAATGGAAATATCTCAAAAATACCAAAATATACCTCTCTGAAATTTTGACATTCGTTTCATCTAGTATTATGTTGTCTGAAAATTTGAGCTTGCGATTTTTTGCGCTTTTAAAGATTCAAAATAAAGGTTCAAAAATTGAACTACAGTCAAACCTCCATGAGTCGATGTTCCATGAGTCGATAGTTTTCATTACTCGATGGTCTCTTCAGTCCCCTCGGTTTTTCATACACTTTTGCCCCCAGTAGTCGATATTTCCTTTACTCAATGCCTCCTTTGCTCGATGGTCCCACTTGTTTACCTGAGACGAGACTCGCGAAGACGGTCTTCTTTTTCTGTGATTGCTGAGTTTTTTTCTTATTCCACTTTGTGTTTATACCAATTATGCGCATGCTGTTCAAATCCTCACATGAACCTCTCAGGAAAAAATGATTGAGTTTGCATCACATCGAATCATAAATACCCGTTTGAGTGAAATTTCATGCCAGCAAACGTAGCAGACATTAGAAATATTTAATCTTCTGCTTAGATTTATCAGCAACTTTGGAAAAAACTGCTCCGCCGACTGAGGTTTTTAATAACAGTTTACTTTGAACACAATACTTTTCACTTTTTCATCCATTAAAACGGTGGGCTGCATTTGACGTTTCGTGAGAGGGGAATCTGGGCTGCATATGACGTTGATATTTTTCCTCTTCGCGAGTCTCTCTCAGTTGTTTACTATGACTGAGTTTGGTTTCTATGATTCGATGTTATTCGATTTGATTCCTTCATCGTGAAGATCTTTTCAAATTCGCTCCGAAAATGGAAAAAGTTGAGAAACAGAAACTCAATGTGCTTACCGTTGCACAACGAAGCACCATAATTTACGTATCCAGATTTTAAAACAACGCAAAACGGCTCGCGTTCTTGTAGGGATAAGCCGATTTGACGTTTGTCTTGGGTAGTTTTGTATTGAACGGACCCAAGCCAAACGTCAAATCGACTTATCCCTACCAGAAAGCGAGCATGTTTGCGGCAGCCATTAGCGCTCGTAAAACGCTCGATACAAGGCAAGTGGTGCAAAGGTGACAGAGATTGCGAAGAGATTTCAAGTACCTACAGAACAGGAAGAAATGGTGATTGAAGAAGTTTCAGAAAGAAAATTTACAGGCCAAAAGAGCAACTGGAATAGCTTTGGATGCTATCAAACTTATGTCGAAGGTATATTTACGCGCCAGTTGTTCAAAGTTTGAATGGGATCTACTATGGGAAAACTTACTTTTGCAAAGAAAAATCGCCAGAGGTCGCTAATTGACCTCTATAAAAATTCTGAACACAGATCTCGATAGGTATTTCTACGATGAAGAATATTGCCGAAGACCGCGAAACAATCCGACTCTTGTGAAAAAAGTTATTCAATGCAAACCCATTAGCAAGGCGACGTTGATTAACATGTAAAGGAATAACAATAATAACAAAATGAGGCAAAATTTCCAAATAGTATTTGTTTAATAACTTTTTTCACAAGCATCGGATTGCTTTGCGGTCTTCGACAACGTTGTTCATCGTAGAAATACCTATCAAGATATGTGTTCAGAATTTTTATAGAGGTCAATGGGCGACCTCTGGCGATTTTTCTTTGCAAAAGTAAGTTTTCCCATAGTAAATCCCATACAAACTTTGAACGGCTGGCGCGTAAATATAGTTACATCGATCGAGCTGAAATTTTGCACAGTTGTTATGGGACCTAAATGCAATCCAAAAAGTGGACTGGAGCGAGAATCTAAATTTTTCATATAACCGTGTCCCAGGCTACTGTATATTCGCTTGCTTCACACCATCCAACGAATGCCATCACATAATTGCTTGTATTGGAAAATGTATGCGCTCTTCTCATGTTTCCATAATAGCTCTGTTGGTTAGCGCGTGGGGTTGACGATTCAGAGATCGTTTGACCGATTCCAGATTTGTGTTGTTGTTTTGTTTTTGTTTTGTTTTTTCAAAAAATAGTCCTAATCTGTCGAAGACACGATTCATATTTTTCGTCGGCTCAGTGCTCCCGAACGAGGATTCGCCCGCAACAAAGGAATCGTATTTGTTCGTCATGACGCCGAGTCTATGAGATCGGATCTCTGCGGCAAATCGTCATCTGACGCTGGTTGAGTGACGATGACGATGCTTCTTTTGGTTTCGTCGCCGATTGTATCCATTGGGCGGTGACGATTGTCTACCCTGATTGTGATATCCACCCTTGGTTGGATCAGTGAAGCTGGAAACTGGAAAAAACAATTATTTGCAGCTTTTTGCATAACAAACTGATATTCTATCAAAAGCTCTTGAAAATCATGATAAAAGAAACATGAAAAATCAAAACTACAGCTAAGTTGTAGGTTACAACTCTTCGTAGTCGATGGAGTTCGCCCTTTTCGTTTATTGCCATTCTCTTACCGTGAATTCTCACCTTCTTAGATTTACTTCATCAAACCACCGATGAACCTAGCATTTGTTTTTCTCATTTTGTTCTCACCTGTTCAGCTGTTTGATTCGTCGAGAGATGAACTTTATTTGAGTAAAAATCAAAACATGGATGTACTGCTGTCACGAATGACGCTTCGTAGTCATGCGCATATCGAAGGCCCGCTATTCATTACTGTCTTTATTACCGAAGCCCAAACCTGTGCAAAGCAAATCACGAAAACATTGTTCTAACAAAACACATCCACCAAACATACCACTCACTCATACCAGAATCTTCAGCGAATGGCCAACAATAGAACTTTCATTCATGGGCCGAAGAATGTCAAGCATTGAGCGCTTGGAACAAAAATGTCAAAGCCGTTACCATGCGCTGGAATTCAAATCAGTTCTGCTGTGTCACGCGGGAACTATAAGAGAATAATTGAATTCTAACCCATTGTTTCCAACGAAAATTTACCTCTTTCCGGTTTCACAGAACAAAATGAAGTTTTGTTCACATGTAGCTAGGTGCACAGCCAAATTTTCGGAACCGTTTTGTATCTCATGCTCACATGTGGCGCGCGGTGAGCATTTTCAAGAAACTGCTTAAGTAATTTTCCACGCATGGCAAGTGCCGCACGCATTGCGGTCGTTGTTCCCGCGATTTGCCGCGACTCGCGGGAACCATTGTTTCCCGTCCAGATAGACACTTGAATATAGCAGAAAGAAGGGGGTAGAAGGGGGTCACTTTTACTTGTTTTTATTATCTTTCAACTTAGGTGGTGCAACGATAGTAGTCTTATTATAAAAGGGGGCTTGATGACACTTTTTTCGCGCGTTTTACGCCACCACACGCAGGAGTAATTTGGGTCAATCATTGCAAAAAATATTTCAATGATCTTTGTTTGCTCCAATTTTGATAAAAAACGGTTTTAGCTTATTTAGAATTACAATAATTGCTATAATCTGTTTAGTGGAATACCTATGTATGAATATCAACTCGATTACTATACCATTTAACTCCACTAGAGTTTGTATCCTTTGACAGGTACGCGTATTTCGACCTCAACTTAAAGGCCTTCTTCAGTGTCGTGTACTAGACTCAATTAATTATATTTGAAATTTTGACCACCAAATTTTTCTAACTGTTCCTCCGTTCACCGGTGTACTTCTTGGGCTATTGGCTTCTAGAAGCAGAGACGTCGCGGCGACGACATTACGTAGCGCGGCGCGGTGATGGTGACGATGACTCGTTATGTGATTTCATGCGGTTCGACTAAGCACGGGTCCCCCATTGCATTGTTCTCCGATAGCGACCAAGCGACCGGCTTTGGGGGCATTGTCTGTGGTTTTGCCATTCTTTTGACTGATGCAGATGACACAAAGGGGCCGCCGGTTGGTGGAGGTGGTTTCGTTGGTACCTCGGTAAGGTACATTGCATAAATTTGTAGCAGTTTGCAAAAGTCAAGACCCTCCCCGTCGTCTTGTGTGACAATCGCTTAGTTCACTTTTTTCGCGATTACAGCGGCCTGATGACGATGATGAGGTTGTAAAAAAGATTTAAGGAACAATAGGATTCCGCCAGGCAATAGAAGCGTTAGATCAACTAATTGCAATCATTTCATGGTTGACAAAACGAGCTGAGGCATGTTAAGTAAGCGTTATGATGAATGCGCAATCTGATTACTTGAAAAGAGATGAAATCAAGTTAATGATTGGCTTTCAGGAAATTAGAGGCTTGTGGGGTCTTGACCTTGAGTAAATCATGGTTGAGCAGTGAGTCAAACTGTCATCAAAACAGACGTTTAACAAACACCAAAGCGAGCACGCTCACAATCGTTTGTCCCAACTAGCGTTGGGCGAATTTGATCAGAACATCGATTGTTCGGGAATACAACAAAACACCGATTCTTTAGCGTGATGCTTTAAGCTAAAATATAAATTTATTTTTTAGATGTTCAATATACTTAATGGATATTCACTTACAAATTCGGTTTTCTCATGGAAACCAACTATTCCGCAAACAAATGGTTTGCTGCTGGGTGTAGCGGGTGGCTATAATCAATATGCATCGATCAATTAGACTTAAACAACAAAGCGAAATAATTCCAGGTCTTACTTATTGATTTACTCGATAAATTTATCGAAGTAAGATTAAGTTTTAGTTGTAGGTGTCTTCTGGGATTGCTATGGGAACATAGTTTGATCTTTAGAAAAATCATAAATTATCAAAAAAAAGTTCACGTCTAACCTCAATTCAATCGTGGCTTAATATCTATCGAAACATTTCTAATTCATTCACTGCCACTCATTCGAATTTTAATGCAACTCAAAGCTCAACTAATTCTTCACCCAGATATAGAAAAGGTAATTAGATAATAAGGAAATATAATCATTTAGCATAGGATTTAAGATTTAGAATAACTAATAATTCACTGCATGTGCTTCTCTACACTTGTCCGCTATCCATTCTGTCTAAACAAGAGAGCTGTTTTCTGACACTTAGTTTCGTCTGTTGTAGAAACGGCTGCCGTTATTAGACGGCAAGGTTGCCAAATGAGGGGCGGCGTCGCCAACATTCCCCTCCCCGTAAGGATGAGTGTCCACGCATGCCTTACTGCTTCCTGCGACGTCCAGCAAAGCCAGTTTGGAAACCGGTCTTTTGAACACTCCACTCGATGTTTGAACAACAGCCTGACGAATTCTTCTGTCCTTTCCCTTAATAACTTCAAGAACTCGTCCTCGAGCCCATCCACTCCTTTTCTTGTCTTCGATGATGACCATCAAATCACCAGAATCGACGGACTTATGATCACCAAACCACTTCGTTCGTCTTGTAAGTGTAGGGAGGTATTCCCGGATCCAGCGCTGCCAGAACTGGTCGATGGCCACCTGCAGGGTATCCCAGGTGTTGCGAAGCAAGCGAGTTGGGCATCCTAAGTCTCTTGTCGGTTGTTTCACGCCACTTGAGCTGCCCAAAAAAAAGTGGTTAGGCGTGAGGGTCTCTTGTTCGGGCGTATCAAGCGGCAAGTACGTTAAAGGACGAGAATTAACGATGGATTCTGCTTCTGCTAGATATGTTAATAGAGCTTCATCATCTAGCTTTCTGCCCTGTGGTATGTTGATCAATGCTGCCTTTATGGAACGCCCAAGGCGCTCCCATGATCCTCCCATAAGGGGAGCAGATGGTGGTATGAAACACCATTTCGTCTGTGCATTAGTGAACGTTGTTGCAGCCTCTTCATCGATGCGCCTCATCTGTTCACGTAGAACTCCATCAGCTCCAACAAAGTTTCGTCCATTGTCAGAGTATATCTCCAACGGTGCTCCTCTGCGACAGACAAATCTGCGGACGCAGGCTATGCAAGATTGGGTTGATAGGTCAAGGTCAATGTTCCTCCGGTAAGCCTAAGAACTTCGGACCTCGGATCCAACGACTGTCTACGTCGAAACAGGGTCCCTTTCCCCATTTTGTGGCCTCGTCTGCAATGTTCAACCTGCTTGGCACCCATCTCCATTCATTAACATTCGTCAACAAAAGAGTTTCTCCTATACGACACGCTAAAAATTGCTTACCAGCGAACATTGTGGATTGCCTTCTCCATCGATGATCCTGAAGTATACGACGTCAGAATATGCAGCCTCGCTGGCGTCGACGAACAGGTGTGCTTGTAGTGTTCCATACCGTTCAGTGCTGGCTGTCACGAAGTAGCACCGAGGAATCTTGATCTCATCTACTCGCGCGAACAGCTCGATCCAGTTGTGCCACCACTGTTCAGTTCGGTCGTCTACGCGTTCGTCCCATTTTATACCGCTTCGCCAAACATCCTGCATGAGTATTTTACCATGCACTAGAAATGATGCCAGAAGTCCTAGTGGATCGAATAGACTCATTACCGTGCGTAGTATTTGCCTTTTTGTCGGTCTAGCCTTTGAGCGAATAAGTTCATCGATGTCCGCTCTGAACGTCGTGGAAAAACACAACATGTCTGTTTCGGTTATCCAGAGCATTCCGAGTACTTTTCCGATTCTCCGTTTCCCGCTGCTGTTAGGTCCTTCATTGCAACCTTCGATACTTCACCGAGATGTTCGAGTACCACCATGCTGTTGCTTGACCAGTTCCGGATCTCAAATCCACCGTTCGAATGGACGTGCCGAACTTGTTCAGAAACTAGTTTCGCGTCCACCTCGTCCTCAAAACTGTCGAGATAATCGTCGACATAATGACACTTCACAATCCCCTCAGCTGCCCTAGGAAATTGGGCTTCGTGTTCCTTCGCATTTCGATTTTTGACGAACTGTGCAGACGAAGGTGAGCTCGCCGAGCCAAAGGTTAGCACGTCCATCAGAAAGACCTTGGGAGGTTCTTCAGGCGTTTCTCGCCAAAGAAAGCGCTGGGCATGTCGGTCAGCTGCGATGACACCAATTTGGTGAAACATTTCTTTGATATCACCGCAGACTGCTACCGGATATTGGCGAAATCGAAACAAAACGGCAGGTAATGATACCAGGAGATCGGGCCCTGGCAGAAGAAATGTATTCAATGACACCCCGTCGACCTTCGCGGCAGCATCCCAAATAAGCCGTACCTTAGTTGGCTTTTTTGGGTTCACGACGGTACCCAACGGAAGATACCACGTTCGTCGGGGGTCAGCCTCGTTTAGCTCGGCTGTTGAGGCTTGATGAGCGTAACCCTTGTGCTCGTATTCTTTAAGCTGCTTGTGCAAGTTGTCTTTGAGGATCGGATCGCGTGCCATACGCCTCTCTAAGCACTTCAACCGCTGAAGAGCCATTGGGAAACTGTCGGGAAGCTCGATATGATCGTATTTCCACAACAGTCCGGTAGTGAAACGGGTTTTATTCCTCTTCGTAGTTCTCTCGAGAATACTTTTGGCTCTTTGCATTTCGTCCGATTCAATCTGCTCTGTGAAGCGTAGACCAGTGTCCTCTGCGTCGAAATATTCGCGAATCAGGCTGTCCAGCTTATCTCCCGCATCACATTCGCAGATATGGTAGCTGAAATGATTCTGTTCACGGTTCTCAGTCAAGTTTCCGTAAACGCACCAACCGATACGTGTTTTCACTGCTATTGGACCTCCATTCCCTTCTCTGATCTTTTGCGGCACAGCCAATGACAAGTTCGGTAGTCCGATCAGCAGTCGAGGAATCGCCTTCGTGTAACTACGAATCGGCAATCCAGCCAGGTGCTGGTACTTTTCCTGAAGTTCTTCAAAGCAGAGCGTTTGAGTAGGAAGATTTAAGCGTTCCACGGTTCTGGCATTATCCAAGCGGTATTTCCTGGCGCGTCCTGATTCCGAGATTTCCAACGAAACTATTTGTGACCTCTCTTCCGAGCGAGATACATCGGCTGTCCATTTTAAACAAAGAGGAATTACAGGACCTTGGAGTTCTAGCTGCTCCGCCAAACTTTGTTCCACTAATGTAGCAGAAGATCCCTCATCCAAGAAGGCAAAAGTGTCAATGGTTTTCGAAGGTCCGGTCACAGTCACCGGAATAATGCGGAAAAGTATGGATTGTTCACAGTGATGGTACGTGTAGCTTTCCGTCGTGTTGGTGGTCGATGCATTATTGCTACTCGTTTGCTTTGGCGGGTGTAATAGTCGGTGATGGCGATATTGGCAACCGTCGACCTCACATCTGGCTGAGCTTCTACAAACCCTTCGTCCATGTTGACCCAAACAAGAGCGACAGAGCTTCAAAGATGAAACCGTTTTCCATCGACTGTCAACGCTGCTCCTCTTGAATGAGTCACAGTCCTTTATCCGATGATCAGCCTTCCCGCATACCGGACAGGGCTTCGGAGAATCAATCTTCTGTTGCACAGGTTCGATGGCTTCCACATGGGCATGCGAATATCCTTTTTCTTTGGATCTCTGCTTTTCCGGTCGGTGACTTTGGCTACCGGTGTACAGCACCACTTTGCTCACCGATTCCACCACAGATGACATGAAATTGCTGAAGGTTTGCAGAGTCATATCGGGGAACTGGATAAGATGTTGAGCCCACTGCATCTTCACACTGGCTGGCAGCTTTTCTACCAGTTCTTGCTACAGCACGGGGTTGGAGAGGTGAGACCGCTGATCTGCAGCGATTAGATGGCAGACTAAATTTCTGACTGCCATGCCAAAATCGATTAGCGTCTCCAATCGCTCGGATTTTGGTGCTGGGGCATCGCGAACGGTTTTGATCAGCTTGCTTATAATCACTTCAGGACGCCCATATAGTGTTTGCAGCGTCAGAATGACTTCCGGTACAGACTCCGGATCGAGCAAATTGTATCGTACCGATTTGAGTGCGTTGCCTTTTAGGCAACGCTGCAGCCTAGCAAGGTTTTCAACCCTGCTGTACCCGCAAGCGGATGTACTGTTGCGAAGACAGCTTATAAATAACGGCCATTCTTCAGGGTCTCCATAGAAGTCTGGCAGATCCCTGGGCATCACTTGCCTCGCCGCGAGTTGCTCTGGTGACGGTCGCCGCACTTCCAGGAACAAAGAATCTGCTACTTGATTATAGCTACTCGATTGGAGAATCGGCGGACTATTGGCAAGGCCGATCTCCGCTGAGCGTGCGAAATTGGTACGCAGCTGCTCGTGGCCTCCATGGTTACTCGACTGTGTTTGCTGTGGAGTGCTGGCTAGACCTATTTCCGTTGAGCGCGCGAAATTGGCACGCGGCTGCTCGTGACTACCGTAGCTATCCAACTGTGGTTGCTGTGGAATACTGGTGAGACCGATTTCCGCTGAGCGCGCGAAATTGGTACGCGGCTGCTCGTGTTGAGTCTCAGCTGGTGCTGGCATAGTTGGGATGGTCGGTTTTGTCTTCGGAACTGCTCCTTTTGAAGCGTCTCGCAACGGCCATATCGACTGCGCATCAGATACTTGTGGTTCCTCACTGCGCTGCTGCAGTTGCAGCTGACATCTTCGGAGCTGATTTTGTAGATCTTTTATGGTCTGGTGATCACTGATGGAATTCTCCTGGCACTTTTGAAGCTGCATTTTAAGTAGTTTTTGATTTTCGACGGCTGTTGCGTTTTTATCTCGTCTGTTTTGGCTCCGTTTCACAACAACAGCGCGTCTCGGTGGCTCTTTATTTTTGTGTCGGTCATTCACCTCGCTCAATCGGTCATCGACAACTTCGAGCACAACATTCGTTTTTGTTGTGGCTACTGCGTTTGCCTTTCCCACGGTTAAAGGGTCAGCGGGGCTACCGTCGGCATTGGGAACAGAGGGGATCTTCGGGTCAGTGAGCGATCTGCTCTTGTGGAGCGACGCTGCTACCTGACCTACCCAATCGTTAACGTGCCTCTCTCGATCTCGGGCTTCGAACTCTTCGATTCGATCGCGTACGCTGTGAGATTCGACCTCATCATCTAACGCACACTGCTCCAGTAGATCGTATTTGGCCTTTACGAACTCTTTCTCCATGCTGATCTCCAATTCCTTTTTCCGCAGTTCCTTCTCTTCGGCGAGCCGCTGTAGGTTTATGGCTAGCAAGGCTCTCCGATTCGATGACGTCGTTCTGATCGTGGTAGATCGCGGAGGTGGCGGTGGGGTCGTACATTTGGCGCACATCCAGCAAGTGCGATCTGCTACGGATGCGTCGACCTTGGCACAGGAATAGTGCCACCAAGCAGCACATTTATCACACTGCACGATATCATCGGCAGTATCGGGGCGATCGCAGCCAGCACATCCATAGATGGTATCGGGATTGGAGCTTGCATTCGACATCGTGCGAATTTCTTAAAGTTTTGTTCGGGAATACAATAAAACACCGATTCTTTAGCGTGATGCTTTAAGCTAAAATATAAATTTATTTTTTAGATGTTCAATATACTTAATGGATATTCACTTACAAATTCGGTTTTCTCATGGAAACCAGCTATTCCGCGAACAAATGGTTTGCTGCTGGGTGTAGCGGGTGGCTATAATCAATATGCATCGACCAATTAGACTTAAACAACAAAGCGAAATAATTCCAGGTCTTACTTATTGATTTACTCGATAAATTTATCGAAGTAAGATTAAGTTTTAGTTGTAGGTGTCTTCTGGGATTGCTATGGGAACATAGTTTGATCTTTAGAAAAATCATAAATTATCAAAAAAAAAAGTTCACGTCTAACCTCAATTCAATCGTGGCTTAATATCTATCGAAACATTCCTAATTCATTCACTGCCACTCATTCGAATTTTAATGCAACTCAAAGCTCAACTAATTCTTCACCCAGATATAGAAAAGGTAATTAGATAATAAGGAAATATAATCATTTAGCATAGGATTTAAGATTAAGAATAACTAATAATTCACTGCATGTGCTTCTCTACACTTGTCCTCTATCCATTCTGTCTAAACAAGAGAGCTGTTTTCTGACACTTAGTTTCGTCTGTTGTAGAAACGGCTGCCGTTATTAGACGGCAAGGTTGCCAAATGAGGGGCGGCGTCGCCAACATCGATGTTACTGAATCGATTCAAATTCGATATGTTGAATCGATTCGCCGATTAAATCGAATCATTTGAATCGATGTTTTTGAATCGATTCAATTTTTAAATGCACATGAAAATTTACAAAAACGACATCTCAAAATAAGATCAAATGTAATTGCATTTGGTAATTAAATACCTTGAATTAAAAAACGATTGATAATAAAAAATATACATAAACACCTCAAGGCTGATTCAAAACAAGGTTTATGGTTCTTCAACTCATTAAGAAATTCTGATCAACTTCGTTCTTTTGAATCAAAACAAAAAATCGAATGAATCGAATCGATTCACTCGATTTTGAGTCATCCTAACATCGATTCAAAAAATCGATTAATCGGAACGAAAACATCGATGTTCGTAACATCGATTCAAAATCGCCCATCGCTAGTCCCAACTTTTGGGGATTGGGATACAAGCTCAAAGTAGATAAATAAATGAATTTAGTCCTATACAATTTAATTCCACTAGAGTTTGTATTCTTTTACAGATACGCGTATTTCGACCTGAACCGTAAGGCCGTCTTCAGTGTCGTGTAATAGACTAGTACTAGTCGAGGATAATTACGACACGTGCTGTCAAAATCGAGTTCTGAAACGAGTTACGTACAACATTTTTTGCAATTTCGTAGAAAACCACTTGAGGGTAACAGAAATTGAATCGGAATGCATTCATCATGATTTTACGATTTTCGAAAAATTGTTGTGTTATGAATCATTACGCAACTCAAAACAGTAGCGTAATGAGAAAGCGTTGCGCAATGAATCATTGCAGCACTGGTTTCTGTTGCGTAATGACAGGAAATTAGGCCGTTTCATGACAGATTGGGGTGATGAAAAACAGCCTACTACGATGATAAATTGCAAAAAGGATATTTAAGGGTTGCTATGATGGTCCCCTCAAACAGCTTTACAAAGCAATTCTGTTCCATGACTGATAATTTCCATGAGTCTATGGTCCCTTCAAATATCGACTCATTCTTCTTCTTCTTCTTCTTGGAATTACGTCCTCATTAGGACA
Source organism: Aedes aegypti (assembly GCF_002204515.2). NCBI lineage: Eukaryota > Metazoa > Arthropoda > Insecta > Diptera > Culicidae > Aedes > Aedes aegypti. The sequence goes on from NC_035107.1 coordinate 75,239,740, forward strand.
GCCTGCTTCTCAGCTTAGTGTTTTTTGAGCGCTTCCACAGTTATTAATTAAGAGCTTTCTTTGCCAAAGTTGCCATTTTCGCATTCGTATATCGTGTGACACGTACGATGATTCTCTATGTCCAGGGAAGTCAAGACACTTTCAGCATGGCTTTGCTTTGTATCCGCGGACTCTAACAACCCGGATAAGAACTGGAACCACTTGATTCATGGAGGTTTAATTGTATGTCCTATCAAGTTTAGAATACCAATTGTTAACGGTTATACAAGCAATCAGGATACTTGAGTACACTCAGGAGAATAGGCCTTAGAATCTACAAGCGAGACCAGTTTTCATGTACCAATATTCATAAGATTTTTTTCAAGCAAACCCAAACATACATAGTCTATGTAGTCTTGAGATCAACGGTTGTCTTCGATTATACATATTAGAACTTTGGACTAACAAACATGAACCTCATCAGAAATTGATAACAAAATGCAAAGAAATCTTGTTATCATCAATTGATAACTGAGTTTGTAATCATCTTGGCTGAACTAACAACCAATATAACAAACATTAGAACACTAATCGAATAACAAAATGATTCTAAATTATGCTAATACTGAGTTCAAGTGACAACTAAATATGTGTCATAATGATTTTTTTTTGTTTTTTTTTTCTCTTTTTTTTTGAGAGATGAGTGGAATGACTTTTAATTGTGTTCCAGACAAATTTGCTATACTTTGTAATATTTGTATGAAAAATAGTCTATTTGTTTTTATAAATTCAGATGTCGAAGGAAAACTGTAAGTATGGTATTTTGTTATCAATCGTCTATCACACATATATATTGCGGATACGTTGATAAAAAAAATTGGGGTTGTTATACTTTTCTTCGAATGTCGGTTCCCCGTATGCCATATCTCCGGATACTCCGTTATAACATAATATTAAAAAGAAAACAGCAATAATGAAACATGTGATCAATGTATTATTACTCTGTTATTCGATTTTGCTAGGTAACAGTATACAATTGAAGGTAAATTGATGTGGGTAACAATCAAGCAAGCTTTTTGAGTTTATCTCTACCTAGTTTTGGTTCCGACTATGTTTCCAGGTAACCTTTTTTTAAATTAAGGCCTCTGGGTCTATAGGCATAACAAGTAATGTTTAAAGTTTAGTTAAGGTGAGGATGAATCGAAGCCAAAGCCCAAATTTTCAAGAGCACGGATCTGGAGAACCAAACACCCGTTTAAGCTGAAAACTTAATCGATTGGTCACCACCAGCGAGTGACCAATCGATTAAGTTTTCAGCTTAAACGGATGTTGGGTTCTCCAGATCCGTGCTCTTGAAAATTTGAGGTTTGGCTTCGATTCATTTTTACCTTAAAAAGGTTCACACCCAAATTGGCCCAAAAAAAGTAATCCATATTTGACTTCAATCACTGCCTACTATTTTGCCCTATTGAGATCAGGCGTTCAAATCTGCAATCGTAGCTAGCGGTGAAGCTTCTTGTGAAAACCATAGAGATACTGAGGTGAATTGGGGTAGCTAGGATTTTTTTCTGGAGGGGGCCTATTGAGACCGACATTACTTCTGTAAAACAAGTATTTGCTAGCACCCCCCCCCCCAGCAAATACTTGTTTTACAGAAGTAATGTCGGTCGCAATAATCACAATATTCACAAATTTCATAGTTTGAACAGATTTGTATTGATTTCATTTATTTGTTATTTTGTCTCATTTCGCGGCACATCAGTGATATTTGTAAATTTCAATTTTCGCTGCGAAATAGATTGTTAGTTTTGAACTACAGTCAAATTTCAACTATTCTAGCAAGCAAAGGAATGCTCTTTCTGTTTCTTCCTTGATCTTTTCTTGTATTCAATTATATGCTTTGAAGAGATTCCTTTGAACTCCTACGGAAGTTGCTTCATGAATTATGTTCGTACTTTTCAGTGCTTTTTCCAAGAACTCCTTTACCAGTTTTCACTGAGTTCGTCCTGGGATTCCCATGGAAAATCATTCCCAGACTTTCTGATCCCATTTCTGAATTTCATAAAAATCTCTTGACAAATTCCACCAGAAAATGCATTAGAAATTCATTTAACCATTTCTTCTGGAAGGTACTCTAGGTACTTATTACACATAAATTCCAATAATTAATTTTAAGTATCCTCCTATATCCATTAATAATTTGTTTAGGATTTTCAGAAATTTCTAAGGGTTTCTCTAAAAAATAGTACAACAAATTACAGAAGTCTCACCAAAAATGTCTTCAAAATCACCATGCAGGGATTCATTTCACGAATTCTTCAGAGAGTTCGCCCACAGTTTTGATAACTTTGCTTTTGAAGTTCTTTCTAAAGTTTCTTTACAGGATTGTTTGAAAAAATCGCAGCAAAAATTATCTAGACTTCCTGCAAAAAAAAAAAACTGGCTCTTCCAGGTGTTCCAGGTTTCCTCGTAATAGTTCACAAGAATTTCTACTTGGGCACTTTGATGATTCACTGTGGCATGGGGGTTTTTGTCGGCCGAACTGTCTGAAACTTTGCAATTTTTTCTACGTCTTTTATGATAGAAAATGATTGGTGTTTAAACGAAAGTACTGAAAGTATTTGTAACTAAAATCTTTGGTCATGATACTATAGTTTCCAAAGTGATGATACTATAGTGAATTTCTAGAAATTCCGAACAAACTTTTTTTAAGGGTCTATTATCGACTATTTTGTAGTGTTGTAGAAATTTAACGCGAAAATGTAAGAATTTAATAAATATCAATCTTAGTGGACACCCTTGCATTACTTTGAAAATTTGTTGAGGAATTCCTGATATATTTTCAGAAATCAGGAACAATACATATTAGAACTCTGTATTTTTCAAAACTCTTACCTTTTTTACCTATTTCAACCTTTTTAGATTCTGTAAAATGTTGCTTTTTGGAGTATGGAAAGATTTTTGCACGAAGTTCCTCAAAGCATCATGCGAAGGAAAGAGAAACTACAAAATGTTAAAGCAGATAGGAAAATAGATAGGCAATGGTACAATGAAAGATAATTTATAATCTTTTCTTTAGAGTAAAATTACGGGATAGTTAAGACCACTCTTATGAATTAACAAATAAAACAAATTTCTCAACGAGGTCCATCAGTATCATTTTTGAAAATTATCCCTCAAATCTACCATTCCTTGACTTTTGGTTTTCTAGAATTCTACCAGGAATCCTCTAGAAATTCCGCCCTCGTATCGCACAAATATTCAAATCAAGGATATGGATTCTGCCAATAAATGGTAAAATTATTTCTAAAGAAGTTAAAACACAGAAGACCAATACAAATTTCTGTATGAATATATTTATAAATCTTTCCCCTTCCCAGTTATTTTGCTACATGTTTCTCTACGGATTCCTTCACCGCTATGCCAATTTCGGAAGAAAAAGTGTTCCTGGAGATTTTAAATAAATTTCCTCTGAAGATCGAAGGCAAGAGACATTTCAAAACCACTTTTCTTTCCAATTCTTGATTAATCCTGGAATTTTAAGCAAAATTTCCAAAAAAACATAGAAGTATTTTTGACGGAATCTGTGAAGTATTTGGAGATTTCTCAAGGACTTTTGATGAGCTTCGAGGAAGAATTTGTAATGAATTTTTTGGACAAACTATTTAAAGAAATCACCGAATAATTTTCAATAGAATTTTCAAAAACATATCTCTGGATTAAATTTGTCAGAATTAATTATTTTCGGAATCAATTTGCTAAAAAAAGTAGACGTATGTAAGGAATGCCCAGACAACCAGAAATCGCAAGAAAGTTTACGTTATAACTCGTTTATTCATACTAATTACATCAAACCCGCAAAACACCGTGAATAAACTCGTCACATTGATGAGTTTCCTCGCATAAAAAACTTTTTTTCTGAGTTTATTTGTACATTTTGTTTCGTCCCGTACACTCGTACAAAGTAAGTCGAATCAATTCGTAGCAGCTGTCAAATCAACATTTGTTATCATAAGTTAAGTCGCATAAGATCACAGGTTATTTCGGTAGAATATTTATACACTCGCATTGTATGTTATTGATCATCACATAATATATGCATGCATATCGCCTCCACTTTTGTACGTAGAAGGCCTTTCCGCGACATCTTATAAGGGATGGTACACAAATTATGTCACGCTAAATTTCAACTTTTTCACCCTCCCCCCCCCCCCCCTTTGTCACGTTTTTTGTATGAGTCCTCCGATATTTTTGTAAGACTTGTCACGCTTGGCTTGACCCCCCCCGGAGCGTGACGTTATTTGTGCATGACCCCTAAGTGAAATTTTGCACATACAAAGCCTCCAGGTGATTTCGTTATGCGTACATTTTGGTTATCTGGGTGGATGTCTACCAGGAGGAGTTCGATTTGCATGTATGAACAAGTCCCACATTATAACTTGACTAATTTTGAACAGCATTGCAAAAATTAATCTGCACAAGGAAGAAAATTTCTCAAGATATTACTTCCTGAATCCCATAAACTTCTGTGAAGGTTATTCAGAAAAAAATGAAGTATTTTTATAAGATATTCCAGACTTAAGGGTGGATTTTTCAAGTGTTCTTTGGAAAAAAATATGTTAAAATCTGGACAAATCTTTTAAATCATGCTCAAAGAAATTTTAAGAAGAGCACTCAAGAAAATAATTACTAGGCGTTTATAAAAAAAAATATACACAGAGTAGTTGTTATATGATTCTATGTGGGAATGTTTGTGTTCTAGGAGTAGTTTTTGATTCTTGGGATAGTTGATTCTGAAAAAATCAGAACATAATTTAAAAAAAAAAAAACATCCAAGAGTTTTACAGTTGTTTTTTTTTTAAGATATCCCTAAAAGAAATTTCAGAGATATTCTGATTAGGTTCTTATTGAAAAGTACTAAAAAAATCATCCAGAAAGAAATTTTTAAAATAATTTTGAACCTATACCTACAATGAACATTGACAGTATCCCAGAAAAAAATCCCTAGAGAAATACGGAGAGAAAATAAATGTATTATGTGTGGAACTCTTAGGAAAATACTAACAGGAATCCAGTTAAAACTACTTGACAAATCTTTGAAGTAGTTCACCGAGCAATCTCTGCAATAAATATTAGTATATATATCACGAACTTGTGTTTTAAAAGCTTTGCATTCAACATACAATATAATCTGAGGAAAATTTTAATCAAATCCTGAAGAAACATCCTTAGGAAACCCGAAACATTTTCTTGGCAAATTTCTGACGTATTACATAGAGAATTACTTCAAAACCTGATTTGGGATGTCTTCAGACATTCGTGCGTTAGTTTTGGAAGAAATGTTGGTGGAATGTATCATAGAGAATTTTCTAGTATTGAATTTTCCAAACCGTTAATGCACATGTTGCTCAGGATACAAGTTGAACCAAGACATGTTTTCAGCTCCACTTTTCTAACTTTGAACGAAAAAGGAGTACGGGCGTTCTTCATCGTTTAACGTTTCATGCTTAAAACGTGCCGAGATTGTGTATAATGATCGTTTTGGCGTAAAATTCGTGAATGAACTTTAAAAGCCACTCGCCCCTCCCTGACGAAAATCCCGGCTACGCCCATGAATGCTTTATTTTAGAAGCACCAAGTTCCGTAAGGTACTGTGTGAATAAATTGTGTAGCTTTTGCTGTGCAACCAGAGCGACAATCTACAGGATTGTTCGCTAGGTG